>NC_080193.1:42912584-43514671 GCF_030028045.1 Hippopotamus amphibius kiboko | reverse complement strand
GAAGGCAGTGGGGCCTGGATCTCAGCTCCCCAGCAGGCCAAAGGGTTGAGAAGAGGCCCTGGCACTGATCCGTGGTCCTCTGCAGGTCAAACCAAGGTGGCAAGAAGAGACGGCAGCCAGCCCCGCAGGGCATGTGATAGAGATGCCAGGCCCTCACTCTCACTTCCCTGCCGGCCGTGAGCTGGGAAGGAGACACAGGTCAGCTCTGAACCTGTAGGAAATGGATTTTGCACATTCCACCCACCTCTGATGCCGGGAGCCGTCCGGGGATTGCCTAAAGGCTCAGGCAAGGCCGAGCACTTCGGGAATGGCCTGCAAGGCGGGAATTCCGATGAAGGCATCTTCGGTTCGGGAGAGCTGCAAAGCAGGCATCTTGGAAGTACCAGAGTTCTCCGAGATTTAGTTTCACTATGAGTTTCCTCTGTTTACTTCTCTTTCTAGGAATGATGAGCTCTCTGGGTGAGGGGCGCCAACGCTGCCTTCAAGAATGGTGGCTACCCCCCACTTTCTTGGTGTTGTGGAAATTCTATGGGCCACAAACAAATCACATGTAGACCCTTAGGGGGCCCGGGTAATGGAGGAATGTTTAAACTTATTATCCCCACCCTTGGGCCATGCTGGCAATTCGGCCGTAATGGGCCATGCATTGTGATCAGGAATGCTGCCTCACCCAATCACAATTATCCCAAACCTCTGAAGTGAGGGTCCGTCAAACCAAAGTTGCCTATAAAATATCCCATGCACCCTTCCCTTATAAGAACGGAATATTACGGGTATCTATGTTATGTCCATGTCCTGTATGTCTGCTGTCACGTAGCATAGAGAATGTAGCTCACTAATTAAGCTTAACCTGCTAACAATGTTTGTCACTTCAAGCCTGGGCGCCTGAGAGGCCTGCCCTTAGAGATTGTTATCCTGTGTTCCCCTCCCCCTTGTAACCACTGGAGGGTTAAAACAAGAATGGTAATGTTAAGCATGGGGAAAAAAATTGTTCGATTGTTTATGGACAAGAACGTGAAGAACTGATGAGAACTGATGATTACATAGAAGACTCGTCACCTGACTAAGGACAGGTCCCTGGCGGAGTCATTGGGACATTTGGGGGAGGGATATGGGGCCCCTAATGGAAAAATCCACAAAGCAAGATGTAAGATATATAAGACCCGAGCAAAAATTAAAGTCACTCTCTCTCTCACTCTCACTCTCTCTCTCTCCTGTCTCTGTCTCTTTTTTTTTCTCGCCGACTCTACCCCTCCCAAGGGACTCCCTGGATCCTGCCTGGGCTGGACCCCGGCACTCTGAATTCATGAACGGGTATGTTCAGGCTTACTTACAAGCCAGAGTGTCAAGCAGCCCAGCACCCAGAGCTCAGGGAAATCTTCCTCCAGAATCCAAAAGAGAAACCCCACCAGGCAGTGGCCCTTGAGGCCTGAGGAAGGAATGCTGGTCCTGCTGCCCCATCCTCTTCGGAGGTCTAACCATCGACACTGAGGGAGGTGTGTTATCAGCCCCATTTTACAGATGAGAGCCCTGAGGCTAAGAGAGCTTAAGAAACTTGGCGAAGGAACAAGAACCCAGGCTTGAGTCAGGAACGGTGCGTGGTAGGGGTGAGGAGCTTGGTCTGCCTTACTCGCCGCGTAGCTGGGCCTCCTGGCAGCCTGGACCATAAGGCTGCATACTGTAGGCAACTTCGTGGGGCTGCCATGTGGTCTAGCGTGGAAGACGGCACAATGGCCCACAGCAAGTGCTCCGCGAGGACCCCCGGGGCCAGGGCATGCAGGGTACAGGCACTGGGGATGGGGTAGCTGATTGAAAAAATGACGTCTTTGTTCGTGTGCCATTCCCGCTCCCATGCAGGAAGACTCAAAAATGCCAACAGGTAAATGAATATAAGCTGGCTAATAACACATGCAGTGGAGCAAAACACACAGGGTGGGTGATGGGGAAGCCGGGGGAGCAGCGTGGGCGATTGCACACATCGGGGGCAGAGAAAGCCCTGGTGCCCCCTGAGACCTGAAGGAAGCAGGAAGCAAGCGTGTGGATGTCCCCAGTGGAGGGACACCAGGGCAGAGGCCCTGGGACATGGCGAGCAGGGAGCCCACAAGGTCAAGCGGGCCTGCGGCTGGGGGCAGACTGTGGGGGGCGGGGGGCAGACTGTGGGGAGGGCCAGTAGGGCCGTATTCACATGTGTGAGGACCTTGGGTCCCACTCTGGAAGTGGAACAGAGGAGGGCTCCAATGTGGCTCAGGTGTAACAGCATCACTCCGGCCACTGTGCCAGGTATAGACAGCAGGGGACAGAGGGAAAGCGGCACAGCCAGGTGGGCGGCCATGGTGGTCACCTCGGCCAGAGCGGCTGGACACTTGGACCAGGGTGACTGGGGGAGGTGGGAGGAGAGGCCTGATTCCGGGTATATGTCCTGATATGGGAGATCAGGGAGGAGGGGGCAAGATGGCTCGAGACTTTGACCTGAGCAGCTAGAAGGATGAAGATGGTTCCCTCCAATCCACGGCTAACACCTAAGAGATCATGTTTCTTCTCTCCGGACACTATCCATGGGGGCCATGGGCATGTTCAGGGAGCCCCTGCTGGACCCTGGGGGCCAGGCCAGCCCAGAGCCACTGCAGCCCCCCGTGGGACGTGGCCAAGACGCGTGCTCTCCCCTCCCCCACTCCCTGAGCCTTCCTGGCCTTGGAAGCAGTGAAACTGCGTTTGCACCTGGGCCTCCCCAAAACCGCCAGCTGCCCGGGTGGGTTCTGAAGGACCTGCCTGGTGTTCTTTCTGTCTCCAACCCCACATCGCCCACCTTGTCATCTTATATGAGATGATGCTTTGAGGGGGTGGCTGCCCACGCAGACCCCGGTTCTGTCTGGCAGGAACCATGGACTGACCGGGTCTGAGGGTCGTAGCCCCGGTAAAGCTGAAAGAATGCTGCATTCACGTCGCAGTCAATCTCAGCAAACCCTTATCGCTACTAAAATCCTGCAAGAGCCTTAGTGTTCTGCACTTTTCCATAATCAGCTTAGTGGCTGCAGCCAGGCCAGAGCGGCTGAAACACTCTGGTGATCAGCTGTGCGTGGAGGTAAAAGGTAAATGGTCCCGCCTGTGTCTCACTCCTCTGGATTAAGCCGTTTGCCATCCAGGAAAAGTGCAGGCCTCAACCAGCAGCTGCTTCGGTGCCCAAGAAGTCCTCAGGGGCAGGGCATCCCTGCCCCTGGGCAGCCCTGTGCACGCTCCTCCAGGTTTCGCTTACCTGCCCATGGCCACCCTGGGGCTGACGACAGGGGTCTGGCTTCTACAGCCCAGATTTCACCAGGTTCTGGTGACTTCACCACACTAGGCCTTACTTCCCAGATCTCCACAAGCACAGAAACCACATCCCTCTGGGGTAGGAGCAGTGCAGACAGATGCAGGCCAAGAGCCAGTCAAGGTGGGCCACTATCAGGCCTCAGATGCGGAGGGGGGGCGGGGGGGGGCCTTTCCTCAAACCTTCATCCAGGTCTCTTGCTTCCAGTCCCTCCCCAACAGACTCCTTCTACTCTAGAGCCTTTCTGGGGGTTTGTACCAATAACAGATGTTCAGCTTTCAGCTTCCTTGGGTCTGCAAAGCCACTCACCCCTGCTCCATCCACGTGCAGGCTTCCAAAGTGTGCTGAACGCCTCTATTCCTGTGTTCTTCCTGGACTCTTTTTGTTCTTGGGAATTTAAGCTCTTTTTACACCTTTCTTATCATTTAAATAAAATTTTGATAGGAGACAGAACCCTGTGTATGTTCCATCTTCCTTGCTTAAAAAGATGCCCCTTCTAGCCTTTTGGAGAGCTTTCCCTAAAGTTTTTAGTTTTTGATTGCTGAGCAGACCCATGCAGCACATACATCACAGGTGCCCCAGGCCCCTGTGCTGGGGGGAGGGCAGGGGGAGCCACAGCGGCGTGCGGGGGGAGGTATTCAGAGGCACTCACAGCCCCGGGCGGGATGAGGTGGGGGGAGGGATGGCACACACAGCCAGCTCCATGCACGTGGAGGAGCCCTGTGCGGGCCGGGAAGGGGCAGACACTCTCTTCTGAGCTGGGGGAGGCCCGGGTCTGCACCAGGACAGGGCATCTCGAGTGCCTGCCGTCCAGGTACACTCCCCCTCACCTGGCCCCACAGGGTGAGCTGAGTCAGACCCCCGGGGTCCTGCCTACCTTACCTCTGCGCTGTGAGCCCCACCTCCCCTGCCAGCGCATCCATCCTCTCCCTGGACCCTCCAGCCACGGAGCTCTGCCTGGCTCTGTCCCACCTCCAGCCTCTGCAGCTGCTGCTCCAGTATCCGCCCGCCACCCACCCATGACTGTCTCATTTCTTTCATGTCCAGCGCTGCCCTGTGCCCCTGGACACCCTCCCATCTGCCTCCACAGGCCTCTGTGCTTCGTTCTGACCAGCCGCGGGCCCGCAGAGCTGTCCTCATCCACCCATGCCAGTCTCACCCCCTCAAAGCTGCCGTTCTCCAGGAGCAGACCCATGCAGACGCAGTGACTGGCTGGTGTGGCCAGAGGACGAGGCCTGGCTGGCTCTTGCTGAGCACAGGCGACTGCGGGACAGTAGGAGCCAGAGGCTGGGCCCAGCAGGCAGACGAGGGGCTGGACATGCCTCCAGACAAGCCAGCTCCCAGCCTGGCCCCCACTCAGCCCCGACACACAGCAACTCCCGTCCCTGGGGTGTCCGCCATCCCCTTGGAAAGCCCATTTTGAACTGGGTGCTATGCTGAGCACCTAGTGAGCTACTTTCATCAGATGTGGGACATGTGCAGGATTTTTCCCATTTTAGCTTCAAGACCCAGCAAGGCGACACTGCTGTTTTTGTAAAATAACTTGCCCACATCGCGCTTCCCAGCTCCAGGACCTGTTGGGGTGGGGGCCTTGGTCCACTGCCGGCATGTTCGTGAAGGAGGGGCTCGAACCCTGGGCTTCCCACCTGGCAGAGAGGAGCCCCCCGTGGCCTCGAGGCTCCTGTGGAGCAACCCCAGTGTGAACAGTGAGAGCAGATGGCTTCATCCGTCCTCGTCCCAGATGGAGGGCACAGAGCCACAGGGGGCGACAGGGACTGTGCAGAGCTTCCCCCAGCCTGGACCACCCAAACAAGGGCGGGAAGGATCCACGCCAGCTCACCCTCTCAGATGGGGAAACAGCCCGGCAGTGGCCATGCAGGCCTGGGCTCCTGTGGTCTGGCTCGTAGGCCCTCAATTGCCATCTCTGACCACCACACCCCGCCACCCACCCCTGCAAAGAACACCCATCATTCTCTTCCTCTCTATCCCCTTTGCTTTCTTCCCCTGTTTTCCACACTGAATTTTCTTCTGGTTTTCACAATGACATCTGGGCCAGGGCCTGCATCCCAGGGGCTCCTGGGGGTCCACGGACTCATTGCCCAGGGAGGCCCTGGAGACCAGGCCTGCAGAGCCAAACGGGTCAGCCCTCAGCACCGTGGGGCTGCATTTCTAACTGCGCAGGTGCCGGCCTCGGGCTGGGCTGCTCTTCGCTTCCATGGCAGCTTCCCCTGCACCCCTTCCGCCCCTTTTCCTGCACCCCCTTCTAAATTCACCCACTTGTCCTCCTCCCTCCTCTCCCACTTTCTTCCAAACCAGCAGAATTACCTCCTTCTTCCTTCGGAAGGAAAAAAAAGTATGTGTAGGCGAGGAAGCCAGTTCCTCCAGTCAGCCGAGGCAAGATGCCTGGGCTGCCTGTCAAAATTGATTTCGAAAGATAATTCTATTTTGAGAGAAAGAATAATGAAAAGACATCCCCAGCTGGCCTGGAAATAACCCATTCCCATCAGCCCGGGTGGCTGGGCCCCGCTCTGTGCTCCCCAAGCTGGCACCTCACTGCCCTGCCCAGGGGGCTTTTGTCCTCTGCCCCATCTCCCCCGGTGTCCTCTGAGCCCAAGCCCACCCTCTCTCGTCTGCGGCGGTGAGGAATGAGGAGCGCCGGTTATAACCACGGCCTCTGTGCAGGGGGCGTGCAGCACAGGGTCTCACCATAGGGCCTGGCACCTTCGGCTGGCGCCTACTCAATGTCTGAGCAGCCTTGCGCCAGGCACAGCAACAGGAGGAAAGTGGATTTGCTGTCACACCAACCAGGCTTGCTGGGTTATTTGAGGACTAAAGTGACAAAGCTGGTGGCGGGGGAGGTCTGGAACCTAGTCTCTGCTTGTGCCGGCAGCTTCCTGGCTGTGCCATGAGGCTGCAAGGAGGCAAGCATCCCTGCCCTGGCTCCATGGCGACTGGCCCCAGCTCACCCCTCCTCCATGGCCAGCACCCACCAGGGAGGAAATGGTCATCCTCTTTCATCCCACACATAGGGGGCCCTTCCTGGAGGCTGAGGGTTTGCCTTCACCCTCCAGAAGACCTTTACGCAAGAGCCCAGTGTTCGTCCTCTCCTCTGCCTCCCCCCGTCCCTCCCCAGCAGCACCCAATGAGGGCTCAGCAATCACTCTCCTTCCTCTAATCTCCACGGTCTGCCCATCACTCCCCCAGGAGCATCGTGTGCAGGGCTCAGGAACGCTACAAAATAGGAGAGGCACAGGTGCAGGAGGGAGGGATTGGGAAAGCAGGGAAATGGGAGCTCCAGGGAGGGCAGGGTCCAGACCGCCCACCCCCTGCATTCTCAGCCCTTTTCTGTGTAATTTTCTGCATCACACTCACCACCTTCTAATACTCCACACAGTTGATGGCATTGCTTTCGGGTTTTGTTCGCCTCCCTGTAATGACTCCCAGCTCCGTACAGAGGAGGGAGTCTTCTCCCTTCTGATCACTGTCGTATCCCCAGGGCCTCGAACAATGACAGCAACCTTGGATGCCCGTGTGGCCTTTTGGGAGCCAGGGCTGGCTGAAGGGCAGGTTCTGCTCACCGCAAGAAGCCCAGCTCTTTGCCAGGCTCCACCGCAGACACATCCCACACATGTCCCCTATGTGAGCACTCAGAGGGAGGGGTTGTTCTTCTAGTCTCCAGACCAGGGTGCTGAGGATCCAAGGCTCTGAGCCTCTTCCCTGAGCACAAAACAGCCAGCTTGTGGAGCACCTGGCTCAGAGGGAGCCCCCAACCCATGTACACAGCCCCTGAGAAGAAGGAGCCCTCCGCGATGGAGGGAGGGAGGGCCAGGGTAGAGAGCCACTGACAATGTTTTCCTTATCCCAGTGCGAATGGCATTTCCTCCAGGGAGAGGGAGACTTCCAAATGATGGGCAGGGGAGAACATGGCCACTGACCACCCAGCTGCCCCCTCTTGCTATTCGATTGGTTGTGATGGGCAAGCACACCTCAGGGGATGCAGTCATGGACCAGGGTTGCTTTGTTCCCACCTTGTCTTTAAATGTGTAGTATTGGTCCTTTGACTCCTGGGTTTTTCATTTTAGTGCAACTCTGGTCACTACAGTTGCAAAACTGTAAAAAAAAAAAAAAAAAGTCAGGTCAGTAGCAACCTCACTGGAAGGTTAACAACATGTAAATGTAAATGTTATCAACCTGACACGTAAAGAAGTGATGTACCTGAGGAAATTGAGGGTGAGGCAGAGGACAAGAAGATGGGGAGAAGCAGAGGGGTGCCTGCTTTTCCCTCATGTGTGAGGGCAGTGTCATCCTCCCAGAGTAGGTGGCCCAAGAAAAAGAGGTATAAGCCCATCAATCGAATTTACCAGAATAACAAGTAGATCTCAGGTAATAAATATAAATATTGTGACTTCCTTGGTGGCTCAGTGGTTAAGAATCCACCTGCCAATGCAGGGGACACCGGTTTGAGCCCTGATCTGGGAAGATCCCATATGCCACAACTACTGAAGCCCGCGCACCTAGAACCCATGCTCCGCAACAAGAGAAGCCACGGCATGGAGAAGCCCTCACACCGCAATAAAGAGTAGCCCCCACTCGCCGCAACTAGAGAAAGCCCACCCGCAGCAATGAAGACCCAACACAGCCAAAATAAATAAATAAATATTTTTTTAAATAAAATTATATAAATGTGAATATTAAAAAAAAGAGTGGAGGCAAAGGTGAGCATGGGATACTTAAAGCGAGCTAAATTCCTCAGTATAACACTGATGACTAGATGCATGCTTTTTAGTTAACAAATCAAGAATAGAAGCATGCTTAGTTTATTACAAAGTCTTTCTAAAAACAATTCTAGTGGCTGCATTATACTTACCCGGGCAATTTAGTAGGGTACTTTGCTAGCTGGACATAACTTTTGCTGTTACTCAGTACTCGGACTAAATTTACTAAGAAAAGGTTTAGAATGCTTGACAACCCTTATTTACAGTTCAAGAGGAAATTTCCAAGAAAACAAAACTTACAAGTGGTTAAAAGAGGGTGATGGCCTAGAAAGTGGCTGCTGAAAGAGGCCAGGTGAAGAATTTTGCTTTTTATTGTCTGTTCTCTTGTACATTTGATGCTTTCTCTTTGTCCATGTTTTTATAATGTTCATGTATTGTTTTGACATTGAAAACAGTATCAAATTTTCTATTAATTTCAGTTTGAGAATTCAGTTACCTTAAAAGCTAAATGTCCAATTGCTTACGTACCCTCTTATATTGCCTAAATAAGGTACTCTGTGGCCACTAAAATTATTTTTATAAAGTTATAATAACTATGGGAAAGACTTCTGTTATAATGTAGAATAAAAGCTGCAAAATATGAAATTTTATGTGGAATATGGTCACAACTATGTGAAAAATCAGAAAGCAATAAAAGCATAACTAGATTTCTTTTAAATGGGGAAAAGTATCCCAAAATGTTAACAGCGATTGTATTTGGTAGGAGGGAGTATGAGAATTTCAAAATTCCTCTTTCTAATTCTCTGGCTTTTACATTTTTCTTAATAGAGAACATGTGTGTGTTTTTTTTTTTAAATGAAGGGGAAAGGAGACATTGAACTGTGAATTCATAGCAGCAGGAACTAAGGGCGTAATTTAACTTGGCAGGCTTTGTCTCATACACAAGAAGAGAATGGACACAATTGGGTGATTCTGTTTATCCTCTTCGCTGCCAGCAGAATTGAGATGATGCTAAAAGCATTTTGAGTCCCCCATGACTTGAGTCACAGTCCAGAGGAACCTCAAATGATTCTAATAATCCCTGTCACTTGTGTGAAACACTTCCCTGAGAGGGTGGAACTCTTCACAGTGTAAGAAAAAGCACAGCCTCAGAAACCAGGAGACAGGAGCCCTAAATCCAGTGTTCCCACAACCAGGGCTGTGACCCCATTCCAGCTGCCTTCCCTCCCCAGTCTCTGCCAGCTCAGCCCTCCCTCCAGCAGGGAGCTAGAGCTGTACCATCTTCTGGCTCCCTTGAGATCTTTGCTACCCTCAGAAGCTATGATTCCATAAATGTGCTGGTGACTCAGATCCACCACTAGGGAAAATGTATTCCCTGAAGCAAAACAACTCCATATGGCAAAATGCAGCCCAAAAAACTGACTACAAGACACTGTTAATCTACCCACCCAATGCTTGCCCCATAAAGGGATTTTAACATATTTCAGAAATAACCCTGATGTTCATGGCTTATTTCAGCTAGAATAAACTACATAAAATGAGGGAGAATAGACGGGTTCCAAGGAAGAGGTGGGTGAGTGGGGGTTATTAACACCTACTAAGTGTTTTCTAGTACATCACATAACTTATCTAATGCTTACGAAACAGGGGTTAAGAGGAAGGCAGGCTGGGTTGATATGGCTGGATTCCAAAAAAGCTAATGTGCCCTATTCAAAATCCAATGTTTTGTTTTGTTTTTGTTTTTGTTTTTGTTTTGCCAGTGGGCTAGCTGGATCTTAGTTTCCCGATCAGGGATCAAACCTGTGCCCTACAGTGAAATCGCGGAGTCTTAACCACTGGACTGTCGGGGAATTTCGAATTCTATCTTTCAACATCCCTAAATATGATGCATTATTTGTGTGTATATGTGCACTAGAAGTGAGCAGATAAATATATTTACAGTGTGTAAATAAAACATTTACAGAAGTGATCATTTTTACTCATTTTACTAGTTGAAATTTGTCATGACTCGTTGACAAATTAATTACACTAAAGGTAAAAGAAAAATTTAAATCTCAATAGAAGAATAACACTCTGACTATCAAGTAACAGAATTAGAGTTTCAAGGGTTTTGGAAGATGAGAGCATATTTCCAATGGGACAAATTGAAGAGCATGTGAATTTGAACTTCTCTGTGTAGCTCCTGCAGGTAGATTTTAAGCAGATTTTATGCTTAAAATTGGGCTTTACTATGGGTAGGAAGGAACTTCTGTGTACAGCCAAGTTGAGTTCACAAAGACTGGATTTACTGTCTCACCTGAAACAAAACAACAAGAGAAACTGACAAGATAAATGAAACCAAGATTTGCAAGACACTGTACTTAAGGCAAAGAATGATAATGACTCCTGAGAGATGGGGAGAATGAGATGAGCCCTCAGATTGCCCCAGTTTATCTTCCTGGGAAAGTTTGCAGGCCAAAGCACAGGGAGGGCAACTTCCTGAGGAACCTCATAGATTCCTGAAGTTGAGGAGATAGAGCTGAAAGCCCAGGAAGACCAAGGCCATAGAGTCCACAGAGCAGTGCTGAGTAGGAGAGAGCTGCTGAGAGAGAAAACTCTTGATAACTATAGAGGACCTGCTTCAGCTCTTCAGCTGAGAACTAATCAGTGCATGTTTGTGAGAAAACTCCTCAAGACCGAGGAAAGAATCACCCAGATGTTGGAGGAAATAGTGCCCAGCAGCAAAACAAGGCTGAAAATAGCACCTGTTCCCACCAACCATACTGAAAACCTCAAGATCCAGGGGGCCTCAGTAACAGCGAGTACTAGACCTAGAATGAGCACTGCTCCTAAAAAAAATCTCCAAAGCAAGATCCAAAAGGATCAGGCTGCTTGCAAGTACTTAACAAAGCTCACAAATAGTAAAGAGGGTACAAAAACATCCTGCACCCAACAAGGTAACACTCACAATGTCTAGTGTTAATCAAAAATTAGCAGGTGTGCAAAGAAGCAAGAAAATAGAATTGCCAAAGGAGAGAGATTAATCAATCAAATCTGACCCACCACTGACACAGATGTTAGAATTAGCAGATAATGACATAAAAACCAGAGCCAGGGCTAGGCACAAAATTTCAAGAGGTACTGACTCCCAGGCTTGTGCAAATGCAGGTCAAAGATAAGTTAGAGTCTCAAAAAACTAAAAATAAAACTACCATATGACCAGCAATTCCACTCTTGGGTATATAAGTGAAAAAACAAAAATACTAATTTGAAAAGATACATGCAGCCCAATGTTCATAGCAGCACTATTTACAATTGCCAAGATATGAAAGAAATCTGTGTCCATCAACAGACGAGTAGATAAAGTAGTACATATGTACAATGGAATACTACTCAGCCATGGAAAATAATTAAATTTTGCCATTTGCAGCAACATAGATGGACTCAGAGGGCATTACATTCAGTGAAATAAGTCAGACAGAGAAAGACAAATAGTGTATGATATCACTTAACATGTGGAATCTATAAAATACAACAAACTAGTTAATATAACAAAAAAAGAAACAGACTCACAGATATAGAGGAAAAACTAGCGGTTACCAGTGGGGAGAGGGGAGGGGAGAGAGACAATACAGGGATAGGGATTAAGAGATACAAACTACTAGGTATAAAGTAAGCTACAAGGATATACTGTACAACATGGGGACTATAGCCAATATTTTATAATAATTATAAATGGAGTATAACCTTGGAAAATTGTGAATCACTATGTTGTACACTTGTAACATGTAATACTATACATCAACCATACTTCAAGGAAGAAAATAAAATAAATGTAAAAATAAATAAAGTGCATCTCATGAAAACAGCATTAAAAAATAAATGGAGGAGAAAGAACTTGTAGTTCTAATTTATGTTAGGTTGTTACATAATATGCCTGGCAAGGCAGGCATGAACGTTCCTATAAAACAACATCAGGCTGGCATTGGAAGGTCATTCTTTGGCACACTTCATTAGTTGGATTCCCCGTCCTTTTCTAGTTCATTACTCTTTCTTAACACTTTTTTTTTGCCCCTCTTCCTTCTACCTGCCCTGTTTTCTTTCTACTGTTCACCAAGTCTTTAGACACGTGAGTCTGAGGACTAGAGCAACACATGGTTGATCAGAACCAGGTTGGAACAACTAGCAAGTATCTTGTGTACATAATTACTGAGTTTGGGTGTTTTTTTTTTTTTTTTTTGAATGAATGGTCCCTATTGTGCCAGATGCACTAGTTAATGGTTTGAACACTTATGCAGCTGCAATTCTATAACCTAGGGAAAAGAACCCTCATTTATATAGATTTGTAGGCTCCTAAATTTGAAGACTTCCTTTCAAAAAGCGTATTTTATTTTATTTATTTATTTTGGCTGTGTGGCTTGTGGGATCTCAGTTCCCTGTGCAGGGATTGAACCCAGACCATGGCAGTTAAAGCCCAGAATCCTAACCACTAAGATATCAGGGAACTCCCCAAAAAGCACGTTTATTTTTTTAAGCTCTTTATTGGAATATAATTGCTTTACACTCTTGTACCAGTTTTTGAGATACACCAAAGTGAATCAGCTGTATTTATACATGTATCCCCATATCCCCTCCCTCCCATGACTCCCTCCCACTCTCCCTATCCTGGCCCTCTGAGGCATCACCTATCATCGAGTTGATCTCCCTTTGTTATACAGCAACTTCCCACTAACTAGCTATTTTACAGTTGGTAGTGTATATATGTCTATGCTACTCTCTCACTTCGTCCCAGCTACCCCTTCACCCACCCCCCAACTCTGTGTCCTCAAGTCCGTTCTCTACATCTGCATCTTTATTCTTGCCCTGTCACTGGGTTCATCAGTACCATTTTTTTAGATTCCATATATATGAGTTAGCATACAGTAGTTGTTTTTCTCTTTCTGGCTTACTTCACTCTGTATGATAGTCTCTAGGTCTATCCACCTCATTACAAATAGCTCAATTTCATTCCTTTTTATATGAGTGATATTCCATTGTATATATGTGCCACATCTTCTTTATCCACTCATCTGTTGATGGGCATTTAGGTTGAAAAAGCATGTTTAAATGAGCCTCTGAGAAAACACACAAAATATCCTATGATACTACTGCTTAGGCTAAATGTCACTAAAGTAAATAAAACCAAAACAAAGCAAAAATAAACTATGTCTTCTGTTCTTTCAGCCTACAGAGCCTTTTTACTGAAGAGTAAAATATTGTCATATTAGCATTACTTTGTACGTTTGTATCTATTCTATGAATAACCTACAATTGTATGTGAAATTGTAGAGGTAAAATAATTTATTTTTCATATTAATTCCTGAATCTAATCATTTGTCAAGAAAATATACTGTGAAATGTATTTTATAAACAAATATTTAAATTTCCAAAGAAAGGTAAGTTAGAGATGTATACTATGAAACTCAAAGCAATCACAAAAATGAAGCTAGCAAAGAAGATAACATAAAATCACTTCTAAAATATTTAATAAATCCCAAAGAAGACAGAGAAAAAGGAAAAAAAAAAACAGATAATAATGGGACAAACAGAAAACAAATAGCAAGATGATAGATTTGAGCTTAATAATCAATAATCACATTAAATATAAATGGATAAATATTCCCAATTAAATGGCAGATATTGGTAGATTAGATGAAAAAGCAATACTCACTTATATACTGCCTACAAGAAATACGTTTTAAATACAGAGACAAATACGTTAAAAATAAAAGGATGGAGAAAAGATAAACCTTGCTAACACTAAGCAAAGGAAAGCTGGAGGGGCTATATTAAGATCGGATAAAGTAGATTTCAGAGCAAAAAATATTACCATGCACCAAAATGATTATTTAATAATAATAAAGCAGTCATTTCATCACATGGACATAAAAATTGTACCCATTTGTGCCCCAAATATAGAGCTTCAAATTACGTGAATGAAAAACTGACAGAACAAAACTGATAGAAAACAAGAGAAAATTAAACCCAAAGTAAGTAGAAGAAAGGAAATAATAAAAATACAAAAACAGAAAGCAGAAAATCAATAGAGATAAATCTATAAAACCAAAGCCATTTCCTTGGGGAAAAGTAATAATGTTATTAAATGTTTAATCAGACTCATTAGAAAAAAAGAGAGAGAGGGGGAGAGAAGTTGCATATTACCAAAATCATGGGTGAGAAAAGAGGTATTTCTGTAGATTCTACAGATAAGGAAAAGATGACAGGATGTGCTGGTTGGACAGTGTTCTCAAAAAGTCCTACCTGACACCTCAGTGTAATCTTATTGGAAATAGGGTCTTTGCAGATGTAATCAAGTTAAGATAAGGTCATACTGGATCGAGTTGGGCCCTAAATCCAATGACCAATGTCCCTATAAGAGAGGGCAATTTGGACGCAGAGAAACGCACAGGAAGAACATCATGTGTAGGTGGAAGGAAGAGATCGGAGTAAAGCACCTGTAAGTCAAGGACCACCCAGGGTGGCCAACACCCACCAGAAGCTAGGAGAGAGGCTGGGGACAGATTCTCCCCCAAAGCCTCTGCGAGGAGCCAACCCTGCCGACACCTGCATTTTGGACTTCTAGCCTCCAGAACTGTGAGACAGCACATTTCTGTTCTTTTAAGCCATGGTAATTTATTACAGAAACCCTAGGAAACTAATACAGGCTAATTTCTAAATTAGCCAATAAATTTGAAAATGTAAATGAAATGGACAAGTTTCTTGAAAGAAACAAATTACCAAAGCTCACTCAAAAAGAAATAGATAAATTATCCTTATATCTATTAAGGAAACAGAATTGTAGTTAAAGCTTTTCCACAGAGAAAACTCCAGGCCCAGATGGATTCACTAATTAATTCTGCCAAAAACTTAAGAAAAAAATAATACCAGTTCTATTCAAATTATTCCAGAAAACTGAAGAGGAGGGAATACTTCCCAATTGATTACATAAAGCCAGCATTACCCTAATACCAAAACCAGAAAAAGATATTACAAGGAAATAAAACTAGAGCTCAATATCCCTTGTGATCATAGATGTAAAAATTCTTAACAAAATTTTAGCAAATCGAATCCAACAATATA
Organism: Hippopotamus amphibius kiboko; assembly: GCF_030028045.1. Classification (NCBI taxonomy): domain Eukaryota; kingdom Metazoa; phylum Chordata; class Mammalia; order Artiodactyla; family Hippopotamidae; genus Hippopotamus; species Hippopotamus amphibius. The sequence continues at coordinate 43,499,551 of NC_080193.1, read as the reverse complement.
TAAAAAGAATAGTATAGATATAGATATAGATAAACCTGGGGTTTATCCAGGGAATGCAAGATTGGTATAGCTTTCAAAAATCAACCAATGTAATCTCCATATTAATAAACTGAAACAGAAAAACCATATGTTCATCTCAATAGATGCATTTTGAAAAGATCTAACATTCCTGATTTTAAAAAAAAACAAAAACAACCACTCAGCAAAGTATGAACAGAAAGAAGGGAGCTTCTTCAACCTAATAAAGGGTATTCACAAAAAACTTACAAAAACATCATATTCAATGGAGAATAACTGAATACATTCCCCCTGAATCAGGAACAAGAAAAGGATGTTCATTCTCACTATTTCTATCAACATTGCACTGGAGGTTCGAGTTAGTACAATGCGGGGGAAAAAAAAGCATCCAGCTTGGAAAGGAGTTAAGCTATCGCTGTTCACAGATGACATGATTATCTGTGCAGAAAATCCAATGGAATTTTTTTAATTACTAGAACTAATTAGTGAGTTTAATACATTTGTATATCACAAGAGCAATATACGAAAAAAATGTATTTCCATATACTAACAATAAAAAATCCTAAATTGAAAATTTTTAAATACCACTTAGAATAGCATCAGAATATATTAAGCGCTTGGGGACAAATCTGACAAAAAGATTTGGAAATTATGAAACTGTTGAGAGAATTTAAAAGAGACATATCATGTTCATGTATCAGAAGGCTCAATATCTTTAAGATATCTGCTCTCTCCAAATTAATCCAACATAATCCCAATCAAAATCTCAACAGGATTTTCGTGTCTTTTGACAAACTGATAATAAAATTCATACGTAAAAGTAAAGGACATAGAATATCCAAAACAATTTTGCAAAGAAGGACGAAGTCAGATAACCAACACTCCCTGATTTCAAGACGTCCTATAAACTACAATAATTTGAAGGCAGTGTGGTGTTGTCATAAACGGGCAGATAAACCAATGGGATGAAACAGAGGCCGAGCCCCGTGAAGAGGGCCTTAGCAGTGCATCATGGGGTGATGGTTCAGGTACAGCTCAAATAGCTCCACACCCCCTCCACCAGGATGAGCCTTTCCACCCAGAGCCTAAGGGCAGGAACTAAACTCCCCCTGCCCTTTTGTATTTAAAGAATCCCCTCCCCAAGGTCTCAGGACTTGACTTCCCAGTGCCACTGACCAGCTGTTGGTCCTAAAGTCCTAGTATTCATGTGACCAAGAGACCTCCCTGGACCCCATGTGACGCACACAGCTCTGGGTAGTTCTGGCTTGGCCCGCCAGAGTCCCCGTGGCAAGCAGGAGGGTGAGTACTGGCCCTCCCCCCACAGAACCCAGTTCATGTAGTAATACACAGGCAGAGGACACTGAGGCACCAGGCCGGGAGTCCCCGCCCACTGAGATGCTGCTAGAAGTGGGTCACTGACCTTGCAGCGCCTCCAGTTTGGTCAGGGGGACAATTCAACAAGCCATGGCAAGGCTGACCAGCAAAGCGCTGCAGGAGGATAAGTGGGGATGCTGCCACAGCCGCCGCCAGAGGGCCCAGCCTGGCCGAGGTATATCATGAAGTCCCGAGGGGTGGCTCTAAACTGCGTCCTCGAGGACAAGGGGTCTGCTCAGACTGCATCACTTTGGGCAGAGTGTTGCTTTATGGGGTCCGTGATGGGAGGAAGCTGAGGCAGAAAGAGAGGCAGTGGGCCGTGGAGCCAGGTGGCCTAGGTCAGAGAAAAGGGCAGGCGTCCCAGTGTCGACTGAGGAAAACACACAACGTGACATCAGTGAGTTCAGTTTTATTGGGGGAACTCACTGAGGACTACAGCCTGGGAGACAGCCTCTCAGTTGCTCTGAAGAACTGCTCCCAAGTGGTAGGGGAGGACCCAAGATATATTGGGTTGGCCAAAAATTCCTTTGGATGCAATGGAAAAACCCGAATGAACTTTTTGGCCAACCCAATAGATGAATTCTTTTGCTGGGGAAAAAACACGTAGTCAAGCATAGAAAGGTTATTGCTAATTACAAAAAACAGACATCTCAACCTAATGATTTTAGTGGGTTTTTTTTTAACTTTTTATTTTATATTGGCGTATAGCCAATTAACGACATTGTGATAGCTTCAGGAGCACAGCAAAGGGACTCAGCCATGCATATTTGTGCTTTTCTATGTACGGGAAGATACAAGATCTGGGGTCACTGAAATTCTTCCTGAGGTATGTGTCAACTAGCGAGAGGCCCCATTCACCCAAAGCACAGAGTGCTCCCTGGTTTTCTCCATTCTGAATCCCCCTCAGGTCACCCTGTCAGGGGGTGGGTGACAGCAGTAGGTGATGAGTTGATCTGAATGAACTGAAATGGCGAATAACCTTTTCTTCTTTGTACCTGGGCCAAGGGAGATGTGGCAGTAAAAGCAGAGAACTGACCAAAGAAAGAAACACCGTGGCCTGCAGCACAGTCCAGAAGCCTCTCAACAACCACTCTTCCATGCCCCAAGTTCCAGTTACAACCACAGCTCCTGCCCACCTGTGATTGGAATTGACACCAAAGTGGAGCCGGAGCTCGAGCTGGGGGAGTGTGGGTCTAGGGCAGCGCTCTCTGGCCCTGCCGAATCAAAGGAGCTTGCATCTGATAGCGGATGCAGCAACCTTGGGAAGACTTTCACTCTTCGCTTGAAGCTGGGGGAAGCCAAGCTCTGTCGGGAGGGCTCCCAGCAGGCAGCCCACCCTTCAGATTCCGGGAGCAGTGCGCTCCTTGCAAAGCACAGGGTGGTTCCCAGTGGAACAGGATTCCTTGATTCAGTGTCTCGTCAGCTCAGGCACACAACGGGTTCTTGTGGGAGCCTTGAGCCAAGGAGCAGAAATGAGAGGACATGTGAAAAAGAAAAGCAGATGCCTTTGCCTTGTAATGTCATCAACCTCAACCGTTTATTTACAGCCTTTTTCCTGGCAAGGCAAGGGTGTGACATTAGGCTGTCTCCAACAGAGAACGCTGATTCTCCAAACCCTGTCTATTTTCTCGGACTTGATTAATGATTCTATTAGTGGCTTTATTTGATCTCCATTAAATTTGAGAACTGAGCTTACCAATTCAGCCAGAAATGTAATATTCTTTTTCATATTTCTGAATTTCTTTATGGTAAAAGTCCAGAACTGGAGTCTGGTATTCTCTCCCCATTCACTCCTCATACTGAGTTTAAGTTTTGACAGAATGAGTTTGTTTGCTTCTCTGCCTTTGAGCGTTGGACATTCCTCACTACTAAGTATTACGGAAAAATGGGGAGGGTTCTCTGTCTCAACGACTACACTACTTATCTCATTTTGTTGGCAGATTTTTTGTGTAATATTTTTGTGATCCTTATTTTCTGTTAATTGGTGAAATTTTTGTTTCAATTTGCAGTGCTATCTAGAATAGATGAGGCTCCCACTATAAATAATAGAGTGACCTCGGAATTTTTACTTGCCGAATTATCACTGGCACTGAGGAAATCTGGATACCATGATGGAGGGGGAATCCACCCACCTTCCTTATTTATTTGGCAACACAAACTGAGATGTGGGATTCGGGTGGGCACTTGACCCTGGCTTTCCCTGAGGTCCTGTGGCTGCAGCATCGCTACTAGAGACCAGGTCTTGGCTCCATGAACCAGGTTCTGGGTTCACAGCTAGTCTGGGACCTATCACTGAATCCTAGGGGAGGGAACAGAATGGAAGTAAATTGGTGGGACGTGGAGAGGAACTGAGTCTCAGGACACTCATTCAGTCAAGAGAAAGCTAGCCGTGAGTCCAGATTTTTATAACGAACACCAAGCAATGAGGACAGTGGACTCATGCCCCTTGAGGAAAGAAGACAATGGCTCCAATTTTGGACACCTTGGGTCTGGGCTGCTCGTGGCGCATCTCGTGGATGCCAACTGGTACATGAGCCATCGAGAAGAAGAGGCCAGACTTAACAATATGGATTTCAGAGCCGATAGTACTCATCTACCAAACAAATATTTATTGAAGGCCACTTAGGCATGAGGGTGAGGATAAGAATAAGAAATGCTGGAATAAGAATAAGCATTAAATAAATCAGTCCCTGACCTTCCGGATCTCATAGTGTGGGGTGGGGTGGAGAGAAGAGATGGTAAGTACATACTCACGAGCATCAGGGGTGGGGCCAAGACACAAGAAAATGTGGCCCTGAGTGGAGATGAATGCTCTCATCCTCTTGGGAGGATGCAGGGATGAGGCTGAGTGTGGTCAGGGAGAAGCAGCAGGGGGAAAGGGCCAGAAGATGAAGGAGAGTCCTGGTGTTCTCAAATAAGACAGTAAAGAAGGAGAACAAAGGAAATGGAAGACTTGCCGTGTTATAAGGAAAAACAGCTCAGGAACAGGGTCCGGAAGGGACAAGAAGGGCCATGGCTCTGCTCAGGGTCTTGGCCACCCGGATCTCCAGAGGAGCAGGGACAGGAGGGGGTGCAGTGCAGATAGCAGGAATTGCTTCTCATTTCTCCGCCTCTGACCAGCTGAAAACCATACAACGATTGGGGAGAGGGTGTCTCTGGATGGAAGGTGAAGGGGGGCAAGTGAGGAAGCCCCCCCACCTCCACCTCCAACAGATGTAGACAGCAAAGATTTTGTTCTCTGGCTGACTGAATCTTTTATTTTTATACGGATGTTGTAACATCCTGTTAGCACAATCATCACCCTTTATCCAAGATCCATAGGTTAGATTTGTTCCTTTATGTTTAATTAGTGGTCAAAAAACTTCAGGTTATTAAATAATATCAAAATGTTTACTGAGTCAGGGACTTCCCTGGTGGTGCAGTGGTTAAGACTCCGTGTTCCCAATGCAGGGGGCCTGAGTTCGATCCCTGGTCAGGGAACTAGATCCCACATGCATGCCGCAACTAAAAGTTTGCATGCCACAGCTAAGGAGTCCGCATGCCAGAACTAAAACCCAGTGCAACCAAACAAATAAATAAAATAAATGAATTTAAAAAAATGTTTACTGAGTCAATCCAGTTTAAGTAAAATTAACTATTAGTAACTGACAACAGAATAACACATCACCTAATAAAGGCAAAGTTTTTTTGCACCTTGTAACCCTGATTGCAAAAATGAATTGATTTAGGGGTATCACAGAGAAAAAAGAAAAGGCGCATTTCTTTAGGATTTCATTATTACCATGACACCAATGGAAGCACGTGCACTGATCAGCAACCTTAAGGCACAGGAGAGACCCCAGACCTCCCCCTGAAGGGAGGAAAGGAGAGAGGAAGGGTCTTCTTGTGGCTTCAGCCAACCACAGCTCCCTCCCACGTGAGGCCACCCACAGATGTGGAAGAAGACCAGAGCGCAGGGGCATGAGCCAGTGGAAGAGGACCACGTGATCAAAACCATGCTCCTGACCAGACCAGCAGTGTCAACCAGCATCACTCTCGGGGCTGCTTAGAAATGCAATCTCCCAGAGCCCCAGACCTAATGATCAGAATCTGCAATTCAATCAGCCTGCCAGGAGATGCTTGTGCACCTTGCAGTTTGAAACCTTTGGACTAGACTATGCAAATCTCCCCAAAACAAAGCACCTGTAACTTCAAGGCTCCCGAGAGAAAACCAGCTCCAGAGAAGAAACCAAATTCTCAACCGCTCTCAATAACAGCTGTGTTTTTGATTAGCAGTGTTGGTGGGTGATATGCATGGCACCATGCCTGCAATATTCCCTGCAGCCCTGGGAATTGAGGAAATTTTTATGACCCCACCCTGGTCCAGGTGGGAATTTGGAGGCTCCCAGAAGTTAAGGAACTTGCTAGGTTTACCCAGCTTGTAAGAGGCAAAGCTGGAAATGTATTGCAAGTCAGCCTGAATCCCATAGATGCCACCAATTCCCTCAAACTCAAATGTGTTCATGTGGGTCCCTGATACTGGATAGCTTGATGATTCTCCTGAATGACTCCAGACCACACCACTAATGGTTAAATAAAATCTACGCATCCATTAACTGGAATAATATTCAACATTCAAAACCGATGTCTTTAAGACTTGTCAGTGATACAAGGCAATGTTCATCATGAAATATTTTTTGAGAAAAAAATAACTTGAAAAAAATAACATGTATACATACATAAAAACTCAAACCACTCACAGAATGGATAAATAAAACATGGAATATTTATTCATTAAAATGCTATTCAGCACTTAAGTATAACTAGATCTCTATGTGTCACCATTGATACTTCTCAAAAACATAGTGTTTAACCATGAAAATAGTTGCAAAACAAAACTTTCAGTATGATATTATTTACATGCATGTTTTTGAAGCATAGGAAACAATATTCCAAATTACTCATGGAGGACTTCCCTGGTGGCGCTGTGGTTAAAAATCCGCCTGCCAATGCAGGGGACACAGGTATGAGCCCTGCTCCAGGAAGATCCCACATGCTGTGGAGCAACTAAGCCCGTGATCCACAACTACTCAGCCCATGTGCCGCAAATACTGAAGTCCTCATGCTTAGAGCCCGTGCTCCGCAACAAGAGAAGCCACTGCACTGAGGAACCCGGCACCACAATGAAGAGTAGTCCCCGCTCGCCACTAGAGAAAGCCTGTGTGCGGCAACGAAGACCCAACAAAGCCAATAAATAAAGTAAACAAATAAATAAATTTATTTTAAGAAAAAAACAAACAAAAAAATAATTTTCTCATGGATACCAGTATATAATATACAAGCCCCCCAAAAAACAGACTGAAGAGCTACTCATAGAATTACAATACTTGTTGGGCCCAAGGTAAGGGTCAAGGAGATGTAAACTCTATGCTATGTTTTAATCCTTTAGAAAGTTAAAAAGATGTGATAAATGTGATCTATACTGATAGTTGTTAATTCAATATGGCGGATACATGGGTGCTTGTATCTGTAGTTTTCTGCAATTTTAAGGTTTCTGTATTTGAACTTATATGCCACAGAAAAGTTTAAAGGAAGTACATAAAATATTAACAACACTTTCCTCTTTATAGTAATGTTAAAAGCAATTTTTGTTTTCTTCATCAGATTTTTCTGTCCTTTAAAAATTTTTCCCTATTAAAATATACGACTTTTATAATCAATCAAAAAATAGACTCACCTCCCAGTTCTCCAAGAGCTAATCCATTTCATGCCTCTGGGCTTTTTGCAGAAAGCAGAGCAAGCTATTGAAGTCAGGCATGGGGAAAATCAAGAAGTGAATCATGTTGGGATTTGACAGCACATTTTCTTTCCAAAAAAAAAAAAAACTAGAAATTCAGAAGATGCAAACTTGTGAGATTAAAAGGTTTTAGTATCACTTTCCTATTCCTATTTTATTTGATGTCTATGTTTGTTCTTTATGTCGATTCTATGGCAAAACACAGCCAGATACCATTGCACACACATCCGGGTGATTCCTGCACGTGGCCTAGTACATCTTTGGATGTTAGAACCAGGCCACACATTGGAGATTATCTAGTGCAACCCCTCATTGTACCAGCAGGGAAACCGAGGCTGAGAAAGGTGAAGAGGCTCGCCCAGGGTCAGACAGCAGGACTAGAAATGAGTCTGAGTCCTCCCTGACATTTTCACTGCTCCACCACGCTGCCTCATCTCGGGGACCGTGCACACAATAGTGGTGCCCAAATATGAGAAGATACAAATATCCACAAAGAAACGAGTTGACGTCATTTTTTTAAGTAAACGTAAACTGTATTATATAAAAGCTAACATAATTATCTTCACTTTGGCCCAGATTTACGTTTCTATCCTCCAAATCTAATTACTTCTTTGAGTGAGGGTCTCTTCCTATATTGAATTCACTCCATCCTAGAGAAGTGTGTTTGGATCTGTGCATGCACGTGTGCACTTCTCAGCTTGCTTTTCCATAACCTCTGACACTTTCCATGTGGCCCTTTCAAAAGCTGACCATTTTCAAAGCAAAGGCCTTACTAAAGCCAGAAACATGAGAATCCCTCGAAGCAGGTATCTAACCAGAGACCTGGTTCATTGACACAGTGATAGTTTCTCCCTGCTGGGCCACCCCCGGGTCCTGGCACCCCACAGTCCCCTATGAGGAGTGAGCCTGTTTGCAAAGAACAGTCCTAGGGGAGTCCCTCCATCACTCTGCGTCAGCCCGTTCTGTCCCCTACCCTCTGCACCTTGGCTCTGTCCCGCTTCCAGGGTCAGGGAGGAACCGATTCCACGGTCATCAGAAACTGGATGGCCCATGCTGCCAGGTCCAGGGTGGCCCAGCAGCGGGTTTCAGCTGGCACAGCCCAGACCCACATGAAGGACCATGCACAGCCTTGACTCAAGTTCAGGCCCCCTGCCATTGCTCTCCCATTTGGCCCAGTGTGACCCTGTCACAACCTCAGTGACCACCCCACCCACAGGAGAGCAGCCCAGCCACCTCGCCTGGGCCACCAAGGTCCTTCTGGACATACATGAACATTCATATGGCATGCATATGCACACGTGCTCCCAGGCAAGGCCCACCAGTCTCACACACACACACACACACACACACACACACCTGCACTCTCCCAAGCCACTTGGCCTTCTTCATACATAGGCTGCTCTGGAGCCTGCCCACAATCCCCTCCTGCAGGGCAGACTCCATCCAGCTCTTTCTAACCTAAGTGTCCTCCAGTCCCCAGAGGGAGCTTCACAAGGGTGGGGCCCCCTGTTATTTCTTCCAGCCTCCCAGGACAGGGCCTGGCACAGAGTCAACTCGAAATAAAGTCCTGCTTCATGAATTAATGAGTCAAGATCCATGCCAATTTATTTTAAAAATTAGAACCCATAAATACAAATAAAGCCCACTGGCCTCCTGACCTCACCAGCCACCTGGAGCTGACCGGTTCAAACACCTGCCAACACCCTCCCCAGGGGTCTAGGGTGAAGGCACCAATACATTTATGTTCAAACTACACGCAAAGGCACCCCTTCTGATCCCCCAATAGTTGATGAAATCAGCTGCCTGATTGAGGAGATGCCAGGTACCTTGCAGTTGTGAGCATTTTGCAACCAAAATTTGAGGGTCATAGTGCGGTGGTGGTGATGGTTCCTGCTGCCAGCCCTCCTTCCCACATCTAAGCCCAGGGCAGGCACTGGAAGCATTCAGGAGCTCTGTTCCTGCGTCCCTGAGGCAGGGAGAGACGTGAGGACTCATGGTCCTCGGACCGCTCCCTTCCAAGGTCTGTCAGAGGCCTGGACAGGGAGCAAAAGCAGGCACCCCTCCCTGAGCCCCTGCTCTGGGGGCTCTAGTGCCCACTCCTTCTCCAGTCAAGCCCTCCCCGGCTGGGGCCCAGGAGCAGACCGACCCTCTGCAGGACCCTGCCACACACCCTGTGCTCATGGCCTGTCCATTCAACAGGCAGGTGGATGACCACGTGAGCCAGATCCCCAGGTGGACCCTGCAGACAGGAGCAAGGCGGACACTGCCTGTGCTGCCATTCTGCCATTCCAAACGAGATGCCCTCGACACCTGTCATTCTGCCCCAGGCCAGGCCAAGGAATCAGAAATGAATGGCCCTGGTCCTGGGCTCACAGGCTCATAGCCCAGCAGGGGCCATTCAGCCAGCCAGCAATTCAGGGCCGGGTCTACTGCCCCGGCCTCTCTGCACAGCCGCGTTCCCCTCCACCAGAAAGGGCTCCAGGACTTTTTTATTGAAATGAGGGAAGAGGAAGCATGATACTTCCAGACTATGAAAAATTACAAAGAGAACCACTACTGCCTGTGTACCCACCACCTGCCATTAACAGATGTTAACATCTCTGTAAGTGCCTGGGAGATTTCTGAAGCAATAAAATCACACAGCTAGGATTGCATCTGCTGCGTACCCCTCCCCAGCCCTGTTCCTTCCCCTTGGCCCAATAGGCAAACCCCCTTTGAAGTTGACGTGTGTTCTTCCCATCCTGACAGTCCTATTTTGCTCATTGGATATGCATCCAAAAGGACAGGATAGCAAAGCTTTATTGTTTTTACTATTTCCATAAAGTCATACCGAGTTTGTAATTCTGAAGCATGCTTTCTTCGCTCACTGCATTCAGACTGCGGCTTGAAGCTCTCATGCAGTTGATTCCTATAAATCTAGCTCATTTATTTTAATTGCTGTTAGAATGTGTGCATGTGAATATAGCGTGATTCATTTAGCCAGTTGCTTCCTTGTATACATTCTGATTTTTCACTACTGTAAACAATGCTCTGCTCAAGGCCATGTTCACAGCTTCACACGGAAGAGTTCCCCTAGGGAGGGTGCTTTGCGGGAGAATTTCTGGATTATAGGCTTGATGCTTATTCAGTTTTATTAGGGCCCACTGGCCTCCAAGGGCAGAGCTGAGGTGCAGTCCTCCCAGCAGGGAGTGAGAGTCTGTGTCTCCTGCCCTGGTCACTCTTGTCCTTGTCACACCCTTTCCAGCTGTGTTCCTCCGTTAACTACAACTCTCCTGATGTGGACGTTGAGCACCCTACTCTGTGCCTGTTGACCCCTGGGGATGTTGTCCTCTAAGAAATGCAGGGTCCTGTCCTGTGACCATTTCTCTCTAAAGTTGCTTGTCTTTTGTCTCACATGACTCTCTCCTTGAATGAGCTGAGGACAAACAGTGCTCTTTCTCTTTTCTTTCTTTGGCAGGTCCCTTCATGAACTGAAGTGGCATCCTGAGTGGGCTGAGAAAGACATTCCCTCATAGGGTGGAGGACGGCTCCATCGGCTTTTGTGCTTTGGAGCTCAGGGTTGGTTCCCCGTCCCTTGGCTCTTCAGAGGCAGTGGGACAGAGGACCATCGCCTACTCTGAGCGGCCCTGCTATGCTGGAAAGGCAGGGTGAGCAGTGACCTTGCTGGCCATCCCAGCCTCACTCACTGCAGCAACCTGGAGTGGCCTGTGTCACATCTAATAACTACTAAGTGAATAAAACTGAGTTTAACTTACTACAAATTTGAGATCCATAACATAAATTTCAGAAAGTAAAGGTGAAAAAGGAGAGCAGTGACATGCACTGGGATTGGTGCAGTGGCACAGCTCCTAGTGGCTAAGGAACCAACTGAATAATCACAGAAGGGGGGGGAGGGGCAGGAAGGTGGGGATGACAGGGAAGGAGAGGGGACGCGGGAGTTCTGAGTGCTGGGGTGTCACCCCCACCCTCCAGAGCCAGGAGGAAGTGCTGTGGGTGCAGCTCTGCCCAGCAGTCTGGAGGGAACAGCAAAGACTGCTTTCACAATGAAAGGCAATGAAAGGACTCAAAAAATAGATGACTCTGCTGAGGTATTTGGAGGGAAGTGTATTGATGTCTGCAACTTTGAAATGCATCAGAAATAAGGGTTGATGAGTGGAAGGAAAGACGGATGGAGAAACAGTGATAAAGCAAGTGTAGGCCAGTGTTGATGGAATTTAGGCGTGAATAGATGGAGATTCAATGTGAAATTCTGTCCTCATTTCCATACGTGAAAAGTTTTAGAACAAAATGTTGGGGGAAATAGCTAGTACCTGCTCTCCAAATTATCATAAGTATTACACGAGATAATGAATGTGCAAGGGCTCTCTACACTATAGAGGATTTACAGATTGTTTAAATGATTGAAATGGTATAACAGAATAACAAGGGGAGATTAAAGAGATGAGGAAACAGAGTGTCTTTCGGAACCAATAAATAAATTAAAAATAGCAAAGCAAAGACAGGATGGATTATCATATTTCTGGCAATGGAAATACTCAATATAATCAAAATGAATGCAGAATAAAAAGACAAATTGATTAAAGTAATTTAAAAAAGAATCAGTGGACATGACAAGCAAATGAGTATCCAACTTATGGATAATTGGTGTCCCTAAAATAGAGAACCTACCAATTGGAAATAAAAATAGTCAAAGGAAAATGAGAAGGAAATATTTCTGGAAAAAAAAAAAAGGAAGAATTGTAACTACAGTTTGAAAGGGCACGCCGTATTCCACAAGAAAATGATATAGGAAAGCAACACTAAAGCATATCCTAGTAAGCTTTCTCAAGGATAGAAAAGAAAGTCTTTAGGCACACAGGCAAAAAAAAAAAAAAAAGAAAGAAAGAAAAAAAAAAACAGTAACTCCTTACAAAGAAGGAAATCAGGCTGTCTTCAGATTTTTCCCAGCACCACTAAATTCCAGAAGACCACAAAGGAATGTATTCCACATTCATGGGAAATAAATTGTGACCTAAAAAATTTATACAAAGTCGAGCACTAGGCAACCTCAAATATGCAAGTACCCAAAATATTGCACCCATGAAAGTCTCTCAAAAGTCCTAAAAACAACCAGCCAACCAGCCAGCCAAGGCATACTTGGAGATGTCTGGTACAAGAACTAGAGATCACCTGGCAGTGGGTTACTTACAGAATCAGGGCTAAAGAGAGTCAAATTATGATTCCAGCAGGTCAATATTCTGACATCAGTCACATGCGAATGATATAAACTAAACAAACTTGGACAGGAAAGAGATTTGGAAGAAAGTCTAAATCTTTTCTTTCTTTCATGTTTCATACTGGGTTGTCAAATACTGTCTGAACGTTGATAAATCAAGAAATGGAGTTTTCAATATTTTTATAAATATGAAACTACAATGTAAGACAATCAATCTCCATATTACTGGCAGAAAACATTCAAACTACACAGAGAGAGAGAGAGAGAGAAAACATTAACACTCAGTAACGTAGCATCAAAAAGACACTAGAGCTAAGATCAAACTTGACAGATATATCCATAAGTATAACTGGATAAATTCATACCTTAAAGAGTATACTCGAAAAATCTACTTGCTGAAAAAAACGAGCTGCACCTAAGCGAAGCCTCTGAGAAGCCTGAGAGAAAAGGGATGGGCAAAGCCGTAGTGAGCAAGTCTGGGGCTGTCAAGACAATTCAGGGGACGTGCTATGGAAAGGAAAACACTTTATAATGATAAAGAAGATAATATGCAATAAAGCTTTGACTGTCGGGAAAATGTATGCGGCACCAAATTATAAAAGAAAAACTTCAGTAAATACACAGAGAAATAGAAACACAGGGGTAGCAAAAAGATTGAACTCACCTCTCTCTGCCAATCACAGAAATGCAATGACAGAAGATTGAGGGGGCGGGGGGAGGGGGTATGTCACAAAATGAATCAATATGTCTCTAACCCTGTCCAGCAAACTTGAGTGTTCCCACCTTTTCGATGCCCATGGGACATTTATAAACAGTGGCACTTACAGACCTCCCACCTACTCACAGAGGTGTGGGCAGGGTGAGGGGAAGGAGGGCACCTGAGACCAGCTCCAGGTGAAGTCAAACCCCCACCACCGCCCCTGGGACTGAAGAAATGAGGAAAGAACGTACGAGCTGTGACATGTAGATGTGAACCATGTGAGGGCAGGGGCTGTGGTGATCTGGGACTAGAAAGGCCGTGACACTGGTTTCCTCCTGCCGCCCCACCCACCTGGGTGCCAGCCTGCCTACCAGGCTACTAGCCCACCAGCAAGGCTGCTCAGATGACTTGGCCACACATGTTCACCTCCTGGAACCAGATAGGACAGAACAGGGTGGAAAACCTGTTGGGGGAGGAAGGAGCAAAGAGAGAATTTGCAGCACACTGATCCAATCAAGAAAAGAGGAGGGACTTCTTAGGTGGCACAGCGGTTAAGAATCCACCTGCCAATGCAGGGGAACTGGTTTGATCCCTGCTCCAGGAAGATTCCACATGCCACAGAGTAACTAAGCCCGTGCACCACAACTACTGAGCCTGTGCTCTAGAGCCCATGAGCCACAGTGATTGAGCCTTTGTGCTGCAACTACTGAAGCCCACATGCCTAGAGCCTGTGCTCCGCAACAAGAGAAGCCACCACAATGAGGAGCCCATGCACCACAATGAAGAGTAGCCCCCACTCACGGAAACTAGAGAAACCCTGCATACAGCTAATAAGACCAAACACAGCCAATAAAAATATTAAATAAATACATTTTTTAAAAAAAGAGAAAAAGCAAAACAGCCAAAATTTGAAGTGAGAATGGGAAAAATCACAGGAAAAATGTATAAATCATAATAAAAGCAAATTTTGCTCAAACCCATACAAATACATATAAAACCTGGAAGAAATGGATGACTTTCCAGGAAAACATGAGTTACCAAATTTGAATATAGGAAAAAATATGTAGACTATAGAATAAATTAGCAAATGAATTATTACAGGAAAATATTTTGTATATCAATCCTATAATCAGACACTTTACTGAACTCCCTGATTTTTCAAAAAGTTCTCACTAGTTCTCCTGCTTGTTTCAGATACACAACTAAGTCATCTGACAATGATAACAATTTTGCTTCTTTCTTCCCAATTTTTATGTCTTTTTCCCTTGTATATTCCAGCTCTAGTAACTAGTCCTTTCAGGACAGTGTCAAAGCATCATGATGAAAATAATCATCTTTACCTTGTTCCTGCCATTAATGACAGGCTCTCAACGTGTTCCTGTTCCATGGAAGCTGGTTTCTTGTTTGAGTTTCTTTCTCTCACTATGTGGAGGAAATATTTATATATTCCTATTTTAGGTGTGACTGTACACTTTTATCAAATGCCATTTTGGCTTTAGTGGAGATAATCACAGATGGTGTTTTATTTTCCTTGAGACTCTTTAATACAGGAAATTATTTCCCAATTCTTTTTTCTAATATTAATTTTTTTCCTGGCAGTAAAACATTCTTGCCTTCTTGGAATGGGTTGCACTGCATTATTTTAAAAATTTGTTTAGAGATTTCATTTGCTAAGACAATTTCAAGCATTTGCATCAATGTGAATTTGTACTTCTGCGTTCTTTTTATCAAGTTTTGGGCTAAATTTTATGCTAGCTCCATGAAATAATTTTGGAGTTGTCTTTTTTTAAGTTCTAGAATAGCTTACAAGTGCATTCAAATCCTATTCTTTGATGATACAGAACTCAATCTGGGCTTAGTGGTTCAATATAAAAATTGGAGAGAAGGAAGCAAAATTATTATTATTTGTATACCTGGAAGGACCAGAAGAATGCATTAAAAAGCTATTTGAACAATAAGAGAATTTAGTTAAGTGTCTAAATACAGAATTCTACCCAAAGATAATTAGCTTTAGGTAGAAAACTACCAGTTAGAAAATAATTATGGAAAGATAAAGATACACTTTCTGCATCTAACTTCCCCCCGTGTCCACATGACCTCCCCCACCCCCACCACTGCCAGGCGAGGACACAGATGGACCTCATCATCCAAGGGTGATTACCATGTGTTTCTCCCCTAACCCGCTGGACAATTACACACACTGAGAATCTCATCTTGATTGGTGAGATAAACATTACATAGACAATTATTTTAAAGTTACATAATTTCTTACAATTTCATTAATGATACAAATATATAATATCTAACCAGTTCAGCAATGTTTTCACTCCATAATGCGGAAGCAAAAAAAAGTCCCTGCTGGGAGTACAAGTGCCCATTCTGCCACTTATTTTGTGCTTCTGCTTTTGTTATCACTATTAGCATCAATCCACAGTTTATTAGCAGAAATATTTTCAGACTACTGATCAATTTTATGAGGAAACTTTAAACATAGATAAAACCATCTGTAAATCCACCTAACTCGACATGTAGATGCTGTACCCTGCAGGTGGGGCACCTGTGTCCATTTCTCCAGGGATTATCAGTAACTGTGATCCCCACCCTGGCACTATTGGGGCACGTGGCCCAGCATCCCGCAACAGCAGCCTCCCGAGGTGCACCAGGTGGGGTTTGGTGAACAGCCCGGGAGGCACCCGAGGTGTCCCACTTATTAGTGGAGAACTGGAGGCTTTCACAACTGCTGGAAGGCTGGGAGCGAGGGTCAAGGAGGCCACAGAAACCGTCCTGGTGCCCCCTTCAGCTGGCTCTCAGAAGCTGTCACCCACTGTCACCCTGCAGGCACAGGGTCCCTTTCTCTTCCTCCTCCCGGGCCACACACCAGAGCCTCCCTTCAGCTGCCTCTGCCAGACCTTGAGAAAGGGGACCCTAAGAAGTGTAGTTCCGGGCACCTCACATGCAGCGATGCAGAGGAGAATACAGGAGAGAGGCAGAGCCTGCAGCGGACAGGACACTCTCCACCTTTGCCAACTGAGCTGCCTCCAAGCAACAGGGGCAACGCGGCTTCGCCTCCCCTCGTCCCTCATGCAAACCCACACAGAAGGGATGGGGCAAAGGCCATGGTTCTCTCTCTGGAGCACATGCATCCCATTTCCAGCTCAGTCACGATTCCCATTTGAGAATCTGTCGTTTGTGTTTTATATTAGCAAGGAGTGGATGAGAGATAAGAGAGAAACAGGAAAACATATACAAATACATAATAAAGCGAAGAAAAACTCATACCTGGCCATCCCAGCCCCCGTTGCCTTTACAGACTTATTTTCATACCCTCTACGCACATATCCTTGGCCTCAGCCAGCACCTCCTGACCTTTGCCTGCCAGGTGACCCCCTTCCTCCCTTCATCACCCTGGTTTGCTGCTTTCTTCCATTCACCCACCACGGTGCCTCAGGACCACCCTCTTCTGCACAGAAAGATGGTGATCTCTCCTGTTTGTCTCTCCCCAAATGCTCCAACACCTTCACCACCCTCACCCTCACCTGACGACTGTCCATGGAGAAAACAGAAGCCACGGCAGACACCCTCCATGTGCTGCCTGTATCCGCCAGCCTCAGCCCACAGCCTGCCCTCCATCCATCACCCCAGCTTCCTGGGTTCTGGTGGGCACCTCCTCCAGCTCTGTGTGCCCACCTCTTGCCCCCAAACCTGTTCCACCTACAGCCTTTACCAGCTCCGTTGATGGCAACACCATGCTTCTGACTGCTTGGGTCAAAAACACTACCTTCAAAATGTATCCAGCATCTGTACTTCTCACCCCCTACACAGCTAACCCCTTTGTCCCACCCACCATCGGTTTCCATCTGGATGACACCCCAGCCCTCCCAATGGGGCATCCACAGTCCATCACCACAATCCCAGCCAGGCTGCTGCCTCACTCAGAGTGAATGCCCGAGTCTATGTGAAGGCTCGCAGATCCCAGCTCTCTCTGATGCCTTCTCTCCAGGTGTCCTTGAGCTCTCCAGGCACATGAACTCACTGCGGCCTATGCCTGCCCCAGGGCCTTTGCACTTGCTGTCCCTCTGCCTGGAACATCCTTTCCACAGACATCTGCATGGCTAACACCTCACCTCCTTCA
This sequence comes from Hippopotamus amphibius kiboko, assembly GCF_030028045.1. NCBI lineage: Eukaryota > Metazoa > Chordata > Mammalia > Artiodactyla > Hippopotamidae > Hippopotamus > Hippopotamus amphibius. The sequence continues at coordinate 43,482,336 of NC_080193.1, read as the reverse complement.
AGACTGATGAAATGCCAGAGGCTTACTGTGGCACCTAGGTAAAATTACAATTGGCACCCCCAGGCCACTGACACTCTCCTACTTCATCTTTGTTACAGACACTTAATCTCCTCCACCAACCTGTATGAATTATGAAACAGGTTGTGTTTATTGTTTAATCCCTCTCCCTCCTCCAAGAATGTAGGCTCATGGAAGCAAGGGAAGCCAAGCACTGGAACAGCGCCTACTCAGAGGAGCCCCGCAACTGTGGGTGAATGAGCATCCTCAACATGGTCAGTAGTGCATTTACAGGGTCAGCACCGAGGGAAGAAGCAGCATTGTCAGCTGTGGTCCCCACTCTGAGGGCTTCACAGTCCACACAGGGAGAAGGCTTTGGACCTGAGGACCCTGCATACTTTCCAGAGAGACTCTGCTGGGTCTCAAGAAGCTCCAACAGCTAGGACCCAATTTGTTGCTGCTAATGGCTTGGGTCCCCCATGGAACAGAGGCTGGTGAAGGGCAGGCAGGGGCAGGGAGAAGATGGAGGGTATTGTACCCCCAAAGAGCCACCTGCCTCCATGTCCGCGAAAGTTCTCTCGGCTCCAACCAACTTCCTAAATTTACCCTTGGAAAATAACTCTTAGAGGAGCCGAAAGAAAGAAAGAAAGAAAGAAAGAAAGAAAGAAAGAAAGAAGGAAGGAAGGAAGGAAGGAAGGAAGGAAGGAAGGAAGGAAGGAAGGAAGGAAAGAAGGAAGAAAGAATGAAAGGGCCCACTACAGGCAGGCAAGAGGAAACAGGAACAATCCAAGACATGAAAGTTGACGCTGTACAAGCAACGCCAGCCGAGGTCAGGAGGGGGGGAGGGGCACAGCAGCCTGAAGCACAAGCAGGTGATGTAGCCATTGGTGAAGTGGGAGCTGAAAGGTCCTGCATGGACCACTGCACGGCAAAATATCACCCAGGACCACGTAAAGCCCACCAGCAGTCACCCAATCTCTCATTTCTGTTTCCTTCCTGTAGGAAGCTGAGGGATGCAGGGCGGGGGGGGGGGGGGGGGGAGGAGGGCGGGGGGGAGGCTGGGAAGAGGAGGGCAGGAATGTACCAGGGTTAGGGGCCAAGTTAGGGGGGTGCGGACAACAAGCTTACAGCACAGCAGCTTGTGAGGAGCACTACATGGGGATGGATGTGCTCCCCAGTTTTCTGTGCAAAGTAATTTTAATTTATTTTGAATGGCAACCACTGCCTGGGGTAAAGTGTTGAGAAGGTTTCTGAAGCAGTACCCAGGTCCAACAGAAAACCAGTACTGGTTTAACTCATAAGTCCATCCCGGGCACAGGAGGGAGGGGGCGCGGCAGTGCCAAGGCTTGAGCTCACTTTCTCCCACACCCTTGGGATGGGGGCGGCACTGTGCACGTGCATGTGTGTGAGCTCGCACATGCACGCCGAGGCATCCTGCGGCCCACATGGTGCAGGGATGACACCAGCACCAGGGCTCAGCCCTCTACTCCTCCTCCAAGCTCTCTGGGGCTGGATCTTGAGTGGGGAAGGGGCATAGAAAGTTGGAACATTTAAAAAGAAAGATTAAAATAATAACTCCTCTAAGTGACTGAGCAGAAATATTATCAAAATCTAAAAGCCATTCTTATGTGAAATTCTCTGACGTTAGGTGGGCAATGGACCTTCTAAAATGAAATATATTACAAATAACAGGCAAATACAACCTGCTTAATCTGCCCGAAGGTGAACTTTATTCCTCCTAGTCCAACAGACCACGTGCTCCCTTAATTGAGGTTGAACGTCCTGGGGGCTTGCCATCAGGTAGAAGTGGGCTGTTCCCATGTCCTTTCTGCCCCAATTTAATTTGGAGGGTCACTTCATAACTGAGGATCCATAGCATCTCTTTGAGGTCAAATATTAACTCACAAGGGCAGGAAGATGAGTTAGCACAAGTCTTCAGGGAAGCAATTTGCAAGTTTGTATCAAGAGCCTTTGTACTAACCCACAGATAATGCTTCTAAGTAATCTCGCAGAGATGTAGATAAAAACTGACACGTAAAGATATCTGACACATATTCACATCACGGCAAGAAATGGTAAAGCACCCCAAACGTAGGAAGTGGTTAAGTAATAAATTATCACATTGATGGGACATAATGCAACTATGAAAAATATGTTAACAAAAAAGCTGTTTCAATGATGTGGGGAAATGTTTTTGAATTAATATCGAACCAAAACGAGAATGGAAAACTTCATTTACAGTATGAGCTCAGTTTAGAGAAAGAACAAATCATCATGCTGTACACCTTAAACTTATACAGTGCTGTAGGTCAACTATATCGCAATAAAACTGGAAGGAAAAAAAAAGAGAAAACAAGTTAAAAAAATACTGGAAAGAAAAATGTGCTAATGCTAACAGTGAATGGGAAAATTGTGGGTGAATTTTCTGTATCATTAGACTTCTGATTTTCCAAATTTACTACAATGAGCACAGTATCAGATACAATTTAATTTAAAACATGTTAAAAAATGAAGAAGCAGAAAAAGTGTTTCCCTTTAGAGGTGGGAGCCCTAATTAGAAAGGGAAACCAAGGCAGCCGCAACTGTTTACCTGCACTACAGCTCAGTCCCTCGTGGGACCAGGAAACCAGGTGTAAAGGAACTGGGCTGGGGATGGGTGGTGCTCAGGCCTCAGGGGCAGGTCTGCGAGCCAGCCATGCACCACACTCATCTGGGGGCAGCCGTGCCCGGAATGCTACTCCAGCCCTTGCCAACACCCCTCTGGGAACTGCAGGACACCGCATCTAGCATGTAGTCCAGAGTTGGGGTAGGAGCTGGTGTGGAGTCAGCAGTCCAGGTTTGAATGCCAACTCGGCCCCCCGCCAGCCCTGGCATTTCGAACTAGTTACTCAAGCCCCCCTGTGCCTCAGTTCCGTGGTTTGTATAATGGGTACGATGACAGTTCCCAACTCACAAGGTTGCAGAGGCCTTGCGCATAGTAGGCGTTCAGTCAATATAAGTTCTATCTTTAGGCAGCAAGGTCACTAGCTGAGGGAGGGAGGTGACACTGTCGAACATCACTGATGTCACACTGTCTCCAAGGTCAATCCATTGGGGGGTTTCTCCTGCCCTGACAGTAGATCCCAAATGTCACTCTGCAGGTCGGCTGAGCCGGTGATCTCAGAGATTACCTGGGAACTTTCTACAAGCTATGAATGCCCCACCTGCCCTGCCAAAGGCTCCGGTTCAGTAGACCTGCTAGGACCTGCGAATCTGCATGGCAACAACACTCCCAGCAGGTTCTGAGTGGCATCTGCCCTGGGAGCCCCTGGCTGCCCGGGTGCCCACGGAAGGGGATGAGTGTTAAGAAGCATGTTCCGATGAAACGCTGCCATTTCTGTTGGAGGAGTTCCTCTCCCACCCACGGAGCAATGCCTGAGGTCCAAAAGAGTCCATCCTTTACTTCCATGTGCAGGGAAGCAAACCATCCATCGTCCATCCGTGGGTTCTAGGACTCACTCATTGTGTTTCATCATCAAACACAAGTTAAAACACCCACAACACTTCGCTGCACCCACAAGGACCCAAGATTTGCTGTGTGCATGCTATCTGAGTGTGTCCATCCAAACCAGCACTTTTAGATTGGGTCTTGAACCCATGGTCTTTTAACTGAGATCACACACCTGGTTTCAGGACTTAATGAAGCTCAGGTTCTTGATTTCTCATCACAGAAAGAATTCAGTGAGAGACAAAGTGATCGGTAAGAAGTGAATTTATTCAGAGAGAAACACACTCCACAGAGAGTGTAGACCATCTCAGAAGGCTAGAGGCACCAGGGTACAGGGTTATCAGTTTTTATAAGGGTGGGTAATTTCATAGGCTAATGAGTGGGAGGAGTATTCCAGCTATTCAGGAAGGAGTGGGGATTTCCAGGAATTGGGGCACTGCCCACTTTTTGACCTTTATGGTCAGCCTTGCAACTGTCATGGTGCCTATCATTTAGCTTGCTGATGTGTTACAATGAGTGTATACTGAGACTCAAGGTCTAGTGGAAGATGACTCATCTGCCATCTTGGACCTATTTGGTTCTAATCAGTTTATGTTGTGTCCTCGGGCTATGTCATTCTTTTAAAGGTTGTGCCCTGCTCCCTTCCCTCCTGTTTCAATGGCCCAAAACTCATAGCTTCCAGAAGACAAGGAGCCAGAGTGGGAAGCAGAGGTGGCTTAGGAGGAGCATGGGGGCAGAGTACCAGAACCAGACCCCTGTGAGACCAGGGATACACCCACAATGCAAATCGGCGTTCCAGCAGTGGGGCTCATGTGTGTGATTCGCTGGGCTTTCCTTGTGCACAGGGGACAGGCCCAGCTGCTGTGCACTGGGAGGCGCCAAGGCCAGGGCCCCTCAAGGGGGCTCCTGAGAGCAGGAAGCGTGCTGTGCCACACCCAGTGGGAGAAGGAATCCGGGCAGGCTGGCTGTGGACCAGTCAGAAGGGCAAAGGATCAGTGAGGAGGAGGGGAGCCCCCACACACACACTTGCAGAGAGTCTGCCTGGATTTGAGGCAGGAGATAGATGGGCCCAAGGCTGAGCAGCTGGAGTTCATCCCCTGTGGACAGCTACTCCAAAATAGTAGGAGGGAGGAGAAGTTGAGCCCTGCCCAGATAAGAGATAAAAGACCACATAGTCCTCATTCTCAAAGTCAAGGAGACCTTCCCAACTACACATGTGCTGAAAGGCTCCTTGAAGGTCAGAAAGGGAGGGGGCACCACCCCACAGTAGGTGATGTCAACCTACCCATAGGCCTCTGCTCTAGAATCCATCTGGGCTAAAAGATGCACGTGCACACAGGTGAGGACACGGAGATAAACCAAATACAGACTCAGAGCTGAGCAAAGCAAGATGATTGGCCACAGGAAACCAGGAAGAAATGCCCCGTAAAAGTGATTCAAGCTACCATGATGGCGTGACTCTCTCTCTGAGCCCACCTGTGTATCTATCCACAGGTACTCTTTTTCCTCCTAATAAACACCTTACTTGTTTCACTACTTTCCATCTTTGTGGGAATTCATTTCTGCAAAGCCATAAGAGCCAGGGCCTTGTCACTGGCCACTGGTCTAGAGGCTAGGATACAGTGCTCTCATTGCTGCAGCCTGACTTCAGTCTCTGGCCAGGAAACGAAATCCTGCTTTAAGCCACTGTAGGCTGAGGCCGCCCCAGTTCATATTTAAGCCCCCAAAATTTAACCTTTAATACACAGATACAGAGTGAGGTATAGCTGGCTGGGCAGAAGCCAGAGGTTTGGTTGGGTTTATCTTGGTTTTTGTTTCTTACCAATCTGTCCTTTTGTACCAACACCATGTATGTGTGTGTGCACAAATTTGGCAGATGTGCACAATGCACCCACGTGGTCTAGGAGCTGGGGGCTCTCAAGTGAGCAAAACATGCAAACTCCCTGCTCTAGAGAGTAGCCATTGGGGTTCAGTTCAAATCCAGGTCAGCTTGCTCCCAAGGGCTGGGCTCTTTCCACCTCACCGCACTGCCTGCCTCCAGGCTGAGCCAGAGGCCAGCATAGAACAAAAAAGGCAGATTTTGTAAGAAGATTGAAGCCTCTTCCTCCTAGCAGGAAGAGGTAGGAAGGGTGCTGACCTGCACGTGACATCTGGGTCACAGGGAGCCCTCCCACCTGTGCCCTGGTCAGGGCAGGGCTGTGATTATCCCAGGCAGGTCTCAGCTGGGAAAGCTGAGTGACCACAAAAGGCTCAATCAGGCAAGGTGTGGCCCCACCCTGGTGGTCTATCTTCCTGAGCTAAGGGAAGAGGCATCTCACCTGGACAGTGAGGATGGTCCTGCACTACTCCAGGGGTTTTCAGGTTCCCCGCTGAGGCCTCGGGAAGAGACGTATGGAACAAATGGGGGTGGGGGGCTGGCTGCTAGTGCCCCTCTCAGAGGATTTGGCCCTGCAAGCCCAGACCCACCTCTTACTTGTACACAGGGAAAAGGAAGCCCAGCCTGCTGAGTGCTCTGTCGATGGGCCCAAGTTTCATCCCAGAGCCACAGACCCAAAGCCCCTCCCGGAAGGAAGCCTGAATCCTGGGACTGTGAGCCTTGGAGGCCAGAAGGCAAGCTGAGCTCTCAAAGAGTGTGGGGGACCTCATGGTGACTCCCATCCAAGACAGGAAGGACCAGAGTCAGCCAGCATTGAGCTGGGCCTAAAACCTGTGCCCTTGGCCTTGGAACAAGAAGAAGGAAATCAGGATGTGGGTAGGAAACTAAGAATGATCGTCTTGGGTGGGTCCTAGGAAACTGTCTCCCCAGCCCGCCATGTGCAGACACGGGCCCCCTCCCCATTTCGGTCATGGGCTAATGGTCCTTAGGATGCTGTAATTTAGGAAAGGAAGGGGGTGTTTCCTTCCTGAATCCTAGAAGAAGAAGGAAAGAAGAAGGAAAAGGAGAAAAAAATAATAATGGCCCAGATGTTGAAGTCAAAATAGCTTCCTCTGAAAAGGATTGGTGATTTTAAGACACACAGAATGAAACAGACAGACAGGCAGACATGGGAGCAGCCAGAACCCTGCTGGAGAAACACTAGGAAAGACGCCCCTTTTCTGACATGTCCCCACCACCAGGAAGGGTCCCTCTAGGTGTTGGGCTAGGTTCAAGGGTGAACATTCCTAGGTCCAGCGGCCATGCTGCCCACGCCCAGTCTAGCATCTAACTCTGGCTGGGAGGGAGACTGCCACTCTCTACTCCCGGCCCCCAAGCCTGAAGGCCACTTGATTCCTTGCAGGTTCTTAAGCCAGAGGTGGGTCCCTAGGTCTGTATTTTAAGTAATGCCACAGGAAGTTCTGATGCAGGCATCTGACGCCTACACCAGCGGGCATCTTCTAGCTGGTATAATCCCCAGCCCAAGGAGAGTCCCACCCTGATGTGAGCATCTCCCACTCATGGACAGGGTTGGCATCCCTGCTTTCTCACCCATGAGAAGCTGGTCGCAGTGAAGTATGTCCTGGAAGGCCTGGAGCTTGACTGCCCCCCTGAGTGAGAGCTCCAGGAGGTGACATGGGCTGCCTGGCCCCCTACACGGGGAAGAATGGGTACCACAAATGCTGTTCTCCCCACCTCACCCCCAGGAAGCCAGCTTCCCAGGGACTAATGATCCAGAAAGAATAACAAGTGGTAACACCCAGCATAAATTTGATGCCGCGTTCTTCTCCTGTGCCCACCAGCCCAGACAGTGGGCCCTGGGGGTTCATTCAAAAGCCCCCCAGAGTCCCGAGAACATCCCATCAGTGGATGCAGAGCAGGAAAGTGCCCAGCACCAAATGAGACCAGTCTAACAAAGAGGAGCTCCTGCCAACAAAGCCCCCCAGCGTCTGAACTGGAAACCACCTGCTCCCTGAGCCAGTCCAGCTCTTGTGTTGACAGAGGCGTGATGTTCTTCACTTCCCTCCAGTTGGTCATCTTTCAAGAACCTGATCCTGGACCACGGCCTGGTGACAGCCTAACACCCCGTTGGCCCAGCCCTGGGGTCCAACCTGTGAGGCCCCTTCCCCCAGGACTCACTCTCTGCCCCGGTCCCCAGCCCCCTCTGCTCAGCCTCTCCCACCCTCCTGTGGTGGAACCCCACTCTTCCCCACTGGACCAGCCCCTTCCAGGCACAGCTTCTGTTTGCCTTCAGCCGGCACCCCCCATTTAACACCCACTTCAGCTAGCCATCCTGGCCTCCCCGTCAAGGGCAGCTTCCTTCCAGCATACCTGTCTGGTCCTGCACTGGACACCCTAACTGTGTGGATGCTGGTGTAACATAAGCAGAGCCAAGGAGAAAGCTTCTCAGATGGAGAACAGGACACAAGGAAACTCTTGGGAACTGTCAGAAGACACAGCGGAAGAGACTGCACCCCTCAGCACGCCAGAGTTTCTAGAAGGCAGGTGCCTAGGCCCACCCCACCACACAGAGATGTTCGCCAAAGAGGTCCAGGAGACCCCGGCGTGCTGAGGTCAGGTGCACTCCACGTTCTTCTTCCAAAGTAGGGCCTGGATGGCCTCTAGGCCCTTCAGGTCAGCTCCATGGTGACCTGATCACTAGTGAGATGAGGCAACCCAAACCAGAGAACACTATAGCCCAGAACACTACAGACAACGGGAGAGCTCCAGCACGCACCTGGATCTGGCCCGTGATGGGACCACTCAGGGCGGGATACAGGATGTCCCATGCCCTGTCCCTCCTGTCCTAGCCTGCAAACTTGGAGTCCCCATGCCAGGGCTCTGCAGGACAAGCCCTCTGTGAGCACAGAGCCACCTCCCTGTGACTTGGAGGAGCCACTTCACTGTCCTCCCCCCACTGCGGGAGCAAAGAGCCCTTCCTCGGAACTCAGAGAACAGGGCGCACAGGCTCGGGGCCTGGTTCTGAGCGGCTCTGGGCCTGACGGACAAACGCCCATTTCCCTTCCTCGGAGCGTCAAATGGAATTGTCGCATCCACTTCCATCCAGAGATGCAAACTGGGCCCAGGATGGTGGCAATACCCTGATCACGTGTGTGACCGGGGCAGATCTCTCCCAGCCTCAGTCTGCTCCTCAGTCAAATGAGAGGAATATCAACTCCTGGCCTCCTACTAACACTTTTGCTCTCTGCTTGACTGACTCCCTCAGGCTTCTGTGACCAGGCCTCCACCTGGGCGGAAAAAAACTGCAACTTTCAACAAAAACAATTTCCTGCACCCACCCACGCGCACACTAGGAAACCCGAACAAACTAACACAGCTTCTAGCAGCCTAAGGCCATGTCCCCTAAAAATGCTGTTGAAGAAAGCTTGAGACAACCAAAGGAGTTTTTTTTATACATCTTTATTGGAATATAATTGCTTTACAATGTTCTGTTAGTTTCTGCTGTACAACAAAGTGAGTCAGCTGTACGTATGCATATATCCCCATATCCCCTCCCTCTGAGCCTCCCTCCCACCCTCCCTATCCCACCCTCTAGGTCATCACCAAGCACCAAGCTTGGTGCTATGCAGCAGCTTCCCACTAGCTATTTTACATTTCCACCAAAGGAATTTGACATTTGTTTCAACCAACACCTGACTGTGGGCTCCTGAGCCCCCAGTTCTTTCACAAAGCTTAAAATTGTAAATCTTTCCTCCATCCATCCTTCTATTGAGATGTATGTGTGTCTCCTACTACTGGGAGTGTCTTTCTCAAGGACTTGGAGCCGGGCCTTTAAAATGCAGTCACCGGGTAGGATGGGGCCCTTGTCCCAGTGTGATGAGCGCCAGTCAGCAGATAGGGCACCAACGCTGCCCAACCCCCCACCTGCTTCTTGTGATGTTTCACTTGACTCTGCTCAGGCCCCCACTCGCCCCCTCCCTGCTCCCGCGTTAGAGCACCAGGCACCTCTGCTAAGTCAGAATGAAGCCCAGCTCTCCCCCCACTGCAGCACTTACACAATAAAATGTTCTTACCTCTTTAACCAATGTCTGGCTGTGTTTATCTTGGACACTACCTCAGACTTGATAGGTCATTTCCTAACGGCTGTGCGGTGCCCAGAAGAAAGGATGTGTGTGAGAGCATTCTGTACACTCTAGAGAAGCTCCAGAGACACATGCCAGTCTGGGCAATACTGCGTCTTTTTCGGGCACCAACTGTGTACACTTTTGTGTGCAGGGATATGAAAATCTCCACATCCCCAATCTAATAAAAGGAAGATCTGGAAACATGATCCAGGTCCACCTGACTCCAGAAACTCCACAGTTTTGAGACAGAACCAAGTGGCAATGTATAAAGAAGCCACAAATGCTGGGTGTGCCACCTCAGGGACTGAAACACTTTGCACCAACAAAATTCCACAGTCCACTCTGGCAGAAGGTGTGATGGTGGAGTTTGTAGGTTTTTAAACAGTTAACACCACCGCAGCCACAGACCCTGTAAGTTGGAGGAAGGGAGAAAGGGGAGGAGGGAAGTGACAGAGATGTGGGGGAGGGAGAGCAAGCCTGAAATTTCCAAGTGGCTGTCTCCTGCCCTCTTCCTTCCTCGGCCCTTCACATCCTTCCCCAAAAGGAAATTGTGGGGTGGAGGACAGCCCTGGAAACTGACTTCACTCTAACTTCAAGAGGAAACTCCTCTCTAAGCAGAGGGCCTCAGTGCCGAGCTTTTGTCTGCAAGGAATTTCTCTGTGGTTTATTAGAAGCTGAAGAAATGCTGACAGAGCAGTTTTGCCACCACCCCCATCGTCCCGCCACCCCCCCACAAGCAGGCTGCCAAGTGCACCTCATTAGACCAGCTTCCTGCAGGCGACAGGGGAGGATGGGTGGGAGGGCTGAGGAGGGTTGGGGGAGAGGTGGAGGTCTGGTCACAGCCCTGGTGGGAGTTGGGGGGAGTGCTCACAGGGCAGGTGGGAGGGACTGCATGGCCCTGCACAGCTACCTGCCTGCTCAGGGCACACCTGACCCTGGGGACACGGGAGCCAGAGGATGATGAGGGGGGCGCTGGGAGGCGGTGCAGGCCCCCGGGGCCCAGGTTCTGGGTGGCTGGTTCTGAGACTCTCCCCTGCCTCCCTCATGTTCATTTTGCCCCAAAAGAGGACAGGAGATGCCACATGGAAGAAGGGACCCTTTTCCCAGCTTTTCAGAATTTTTCCTGATTCATAAAGTAATCACATTTTCTCAATCATCCAACTTCCACATGCTTTAATATCCTTTTAAAAATGCATAGTTGTCCCTACCAACCACTGAAGGCTCAGAATGCAGCAGGCCCGAGCAAAGCATGCAGCTACCGGGTCACAGTTACCTGTTACTGCCCCCCACCCTTCATCAGAACGACCCTCTGAAGTAAGTGTTACAGAGGAGGAATCCCAAGAGCAGAGACACTGAGCAACTTGCTGGAGTTACACAGCCAGTAAATGGAGTGGAAGCCAGGGCCCCCCACATCCATGTTTAATCACTGCTCTAGAGTGTGGATTAATTTAGCAGACTATTTTCACATTCATTCCTTTGCGTCATTCTTATAAAACCTGATGACATAAGCAAGGCCAGAATTACCCCCACTTACCAGATATGAAAACTGAGACCCACATAGGGCCTTGCATGGAGCTACAAGCCAGGTAGAGACAAAGCCAACTAGAACCCTGAGAACCTAACTATTCCATCTTTTGGCCTATATGTCATTCTACACTGCCAGGCAGACTTTCCTACGGAAGCAAGTTTTTAAAAAAGATTAAAACTTAGCAGGGGTCATGTGATACTGTGACTGGATGGAATCTGGGGTAGAAATCACTTGGGTAGAGGGAGTGAAACCAAGCGGGGTCCTGTTGGGCTCCTGGTCACAGAGGCCCTTTTGTCGGGTTTCTGGGAGGCAAGACTCCAGCTACCATGACCCTCCCTGAGTTCCAAAGGGCAGATTTTAATAGTTTCTCATCCAGGGAGGAGCAGCCAAGAGACCACCTGAGACGAGATTATGGGGAGATTAAGGGGAGCGCAAGCCCTGCTAACACCCTAATCTTATAAGAGACCCCACCTTTGAACCATTGTTATAAAACCCTTCATCAAATCCTCCCGGGTTGGGACACAGAGTTTTCGAGGGCAGGAGCCCACTGTGTCCCCCTTCACCTGGCAAAGCAATAAAGCTATTCTTTCCTACTTCACCCAAAACTCTGCCTCTGGGATTTGACTGGCACCAACACACAGAGGCCGAGCTTTCGGTAACAGAAGGGGCACTAGGGGATGGGTAAGGAAACCGAGGAACTGAACTTGGAGAGAAGCAGGAAGCCTGCCAGGAGTGGGCACAGAGGCCCCACAGAGAGGAATGAGAAGCGCTGGCTGCACGGTCTGCATGGCTGCCTGCTTGGTGGCCGCCCTCCCACACACATCACTGGCTGTACGGCTTGCGCATGCCTGGAGGAGGTGTTAGGAGAGCTTCACTACTGAACATGCTCATCTTCACATGTGAGCTCAAATCCTCATACACCCAAGGCGGGGCGTCATCACCCCTGCGGCCTCCTAAGAAAGAACCCAGAGGCCCCCACTGTGATTTCCCCAAGCCCAGGCAGCTTTTACGGGCAAGCCTGACCTTCGCTAGTTGTCAATGACTTGTTCTTTTAATCCTCCCAATTGCAATACAGTGACTTTCATTCATCATGTATGTGTGTGCATGTATGCACGTGTGTACACACGTGTGTGCACTCATTGCTTGTGTGCATGTGTGCGCGGGCATGAGGAATGGGAGGGAGGTCTGTTCAGCACAGCAACCCCGACACCAGCCCAGCAGCAACCCTGCTCCCCGTTTCACTGCCTGCTGGTACAAGAGTAATCGTCATGGCTGGGTTTTGCCTGCAGATTTTGATGCTAAATATTTCCAGCAAAAGTCATGTAAATTGATTTGTACAAAAGGCAGGAGATGGAGAAAAATGGGAGGCTGCAGACGTTGAATTCAATACCGAATAATCTAATATGCCCAATTTCGTTTTTTTTCCCTACCTTTGATGTTTGCAAGCAAATCATTGGCACTTTAAGTTTGCACATATATCTCAATGCAAAACGGTCAAGCGACAATAAATAAATGTATTATCCAGATAAATGGCTACCGGCCAGGGTGAAACTGCAAAGAGTAGTCTTTGCTCCTGCTGTGATTTACAAGCAGGAAATTCACTTATTCTCCCCTGACCCTTGGCTATTGTCAGCTCTCATAATTCTAGAAAAGGGAAGGGTGAGTTGAGGGGAAGCAAGGATGGTAAAAAGAAGAAGAACTGAAAAACACCAGGCCTGGGGAATAAGAGAATTCCATTTATCAGGCAATAATGATGTCTGTGGCCTCCAGAGCCCCTAAACTGCCCAGGGCCTCAGCCTGATCTTGCTCCCATACTTTATAATGCCCTCTCTGGCTCTCTGTCCTTTGTTTTCCTACTCACACACATGCCCACCCATAAACAGGCTTTGAACTCTTTAAAAGTAGGAGTTGCATTAATTCATCTGTTAGCTCTCCAGCAGCTGGTTCAGTGCCTGAATAGAACAGACACACGCTGGATGCTGTATCTAGGAGGATGTGTAGATGGGCAGGTGGGTGGGTTGGTGGGAAGATGCATGGGTGAGTGGGTTGGTAGGTGACAGGATGGACAGGTGAGTGGGTGGGTTTGTGGGTGGATGGACAGGTGGATGAGCTGGTGGGTGGGAAGATCGACAGGTGGGTGCATTGGTAGGTAGGTGGATAGATGGTTGGATGGATTCATGGATTCATGGATTCATGGATGGATAATGGGTGGGTAAGTGGATGGATGGGTGAATGAAGATTGGGTAGATAGATGGATAGGCGGTTGGATGATGGGTGATGAATGGGCAGGTTGGTGAATGACAATAGATGGGTAGATGGGACACACTTGAGTGGGCTAGTGGGAAAGTGGATGGGTGGTGAGTGTGAAAGAAGGAAGACCCATCAGGAGCTCTCTGGATCAAGTCCTCTGAGACCCTGAAGAGGGTGTCTGTAGTCTAAGTAGAAGGACTGATTATAAAATACCATGAACCTTAAATTTCACATCATAATGTCTGCATCCAAGCCCCATGACAAACCATGGTTTGGCTTCTGTGTGGGCACAACAGGCCTAAAACTGTGCCTTTGAGACCCACCTTCCTGGTGCAGTCACCATCCCAGTACTCCTTGGAACCTCTCATTCAACACAGCCACTCTCTCCCCTCAGTTCTTTTCCATCCGCACAGTATAAGTGAGCCTGCCGTGATTTAGGTCATTGATTAAAATGAACTGTCACAGCCACAGAGCCTGCAGCCACAGTACAGGAAATGCATCTGAACCAAATGAGGCTCATCACTCAGGCTGAGGGCACGGAGCTCAGCCCACTTTCTGCCCATCTAATTGCAGTCACCGTCCTTGAGGCCCATGTTCCCATTTTGTCCACAGTAACATAATTAAAAATGCTGCCAAATATCTTATAGAATCCACAATGCCCTTTATTTAAGACCACCAGGTCTCATGGCTTAGTGTATTTGCCCAATGAAACTGAATGTCATTAAGCCATGACTTGTTTTTAACGAACCCACATAGGCTCCCAGCAATCACTGTTTCTTCTCAAACATACTTCCCTCCCTAAGTGTTTCTTTGGCCAGAGAATAAATGCTGACCACAAGGATGAACAAAGAAGAGTTGGGTAAAGTGCTTAAAATCACCTGCATACCCCAACCATCTATTACAATTCCAACCGTGAACACAACACACCCCTGCTGCTTTCGTGCAGCCTCTGCCTCCAAGTTGTTTCCAAGATGCTTCAAAGACTCTGGTTGTGGACTTAGGACTACAGCAGCCTCACTTCCTAGACATTGGCCCAAATGTCCTCATCTTAAAGGAGAGTAACTGTAACAACCTCATGAGGTTACTGTGAGAAATAAGTGAGAAATCATGAAGACAAGTCAGCATCAACCAGGAAGCACCAACTAATGTACATGAGGTTGTGATCTGCAAGTTCAGGGCACTGGGTCACTGTTTGACCTTCTACAGCCCCCTGCCCTGGAGTCCCTGAACCATTCCTACTTGTCAGATCTTCACTCCACACCACCACCCTCCTCCTGGCTAGAAGAGTACCCCTACCCAGGTCAAGTGAAGACAACATCAGAAAGGCACCATGCATCATGGCGCACCCAGGGGCCCTTTCCTGTGCCCTGGAGGCCCAGGCTGCAGCTGGACCTGCTTGGCTCACAAAAGGAGAACAGCTACAATGAACCTGCCTCTCCAGAGACACAGCACACATGCCCCTGTGCTCTCCCGGGGACTGGGTGGCCTCTGGAGGACAGACAGACTTCTGATTTAAGATGCCTAACTGAGCATGCACACCTAATCTCTCTTCCTCCCAAACCCACTCTTTTTTAAAAAGTGAAGAAATGTTTTAAAAGGCATAAATCCACAAGCACAAAGGAGAAGATGCAACACCAACACAATTTTGAAAGTGAAAAGTAAACTGGAAGAAGGCAATTCCTAAGCCAACAGCAGGGAAAACAAAGAATAACCCAATTTACACTGTGGAATTCTCAGCATGCTCAGGAATTGGCAGGCCCAAGAACTTCTAAAATTAGGAGTGATGACAACAGGGCTGAAATAAAGAGGACTGGTCCAAAGCTGTTTGAGAAGCAGTTAGATCCCCCAGATCCCCTCTCCCATGCTGCAATTTGTGTGGAGAGGCAGCCATGCCCCTCCCTACACATCCTCCTTCCCAGGGGAAGACTGGAGGTTTACCTTAGACCAGGATCAGCACAGTAAGGCCATGAGAGCTATCCCAAACACCAAGATTTAACCAGCTGCGTACACAGTTTTCCCTTCTTGGCCCTAGAACCCTGCAACCAGGGGTTCACCCTCCAGGCAGGAGATGAGAAGGGTATTCAAGTTCTGGGGAGACCTACCAGTCCCACAGGAAAGAGGCAAAAAAAAAGACCCTGGGATCTCCCACAAGACTCTTCCCACTCCACCCCCGCCCCCACCCCCAGGTAGCTCATAGCTCCCAAGCAGTGTTTTAGCCCCAGGTCTGAGGCCAAAGAGTAGTCACTGCCTGAGGAAAACCCAGTCATGATAGAGAGAGAATGAGAACCTGAAGGAAACCTACACATGAAGAGAAATTCCCGTAAAACAATCATTGGTAGCCTCTGGGAGACGAGAAGATATTGCATCTGTGACATGTGAAAGGATGCCCTAAGAAAAGAATATTCAGAAAATAAAAGTAAGCCCTTGAAAATTAAAAATATGACAGTAAAAATGTTAAACTTAACAGAAGTACAATAAAACCTTGGATTGAGAATAACTTGTTCTGCGAGTGTTCCACAAGACGAGCAAATGTTTCTAATAAGTTTTAACTTGATAAACAAGTGATGTCTTGCAACATGAGTAGTGCATGATGCCGAATGTCACATGATCACAACTGAGCCAATGGAGATGACCACCGATGAACTGATGGATCTGCATCACAAGCAACAGCAAGAGGTTATGGAGGAGGTCTCGTCTGCAGAGGAGGAGGAGAAAAAGGTGGAGGAATCCCTCACTTCAAATGAGATTAGGGAGATGTATAAAATGTGGGAAACAGTGCAAAATTTTGTAGAAAAGCACTACCCAAAAGAGGCTGTAGCAGTGCGAGTGATGAATCTGTTTAAGGACAATGCAATGTCACATTTCCACAAAATTCTCAAAAGGAGGCAAAACCAAGTGTCATTAGATAGGTTCCTTGTTAAAGCTGCACGAAAAGAAAAAGATTCCATTGAGACAATAGATAGCAGTAATTGCATTAGTGATAGTGAAAGCCATCCTACACAATAACCCTCCTCTCTCTTGTCTCCTTCACACCAGCCACGAAGGTTTTAAAAGGTAAGCGCAGGTTAATTTGTTTATTTTTCTTTATATTTTGTATTTTCTTTATTATTTTGTATTATATTACTGTATTGTAATCATTTTTGTATGAATATTTTTGGGTTGTGGAATTAATCATCTGAGTCTCCATTTTTTATTATGGGGAAATTGACTTTGATATACAAGTGCTTTGGATTACAAGCATGTTTCCAGAACGAATCATGCTCACAAACCAAGGTTTTACTGTAATGGAATAAAAATTTGAGAACATCTTCCAGATAGGAGAGAAAAAGCCAGAGCTAGAAAATAGGGTGAAAAGAAAAGAAAGAGAGAAGAGGAGAAGAGAAGAGAAGAGAAGGGAAAAGAGAAG
The DNA here is from genome assembly GCF_030028045.1 of Hippopotamus amphibius kiboko. NCBI lineage: Eukaryota > Metazoa > Chordata > Mammalia > Artiodactyla > Hippopotamidae > Hippopotamus > Hippopotamus amphibius. Next base: position 43,465,668 of record NC_080193.1, on the reverse strand, counting down.
AGAGAAAAGAAGAGGAGAGGAGAGAAAAGAAAAGAAAAGAGGGACTTTCCTGGTGGTGCAGTGGTTAAGGGGATACAGGTTCAAGCCCTGGCCTGAGAAGATCCCACATACTTCGGAGCAACTGAGCCCATGTGCCACAACTACTGAGCCTGTGCTCTAGAGCCCATGAGCCACAACTACTGAGCCTATGTGCTGCAACTACTGAAGCCCACACACTTGGAGCCTGTGCTCTGCAACAAGAGAGGCCACTGCAATGAGAGGCCTGCATACCACAACAAAGAGTGGCCCCCGGCTCACTGGACAAAGCCCATGTGCAGCAATGAAGACCCAATGCAGCCAAAAATTAATTAATTAATTTTTAAAAACTTAAAAAAAAAAAACAGAAAAGAAAAGAGAAGGGGAGAGAAGGGAAGAAAAAAACAGAGAGCCTGTCTAGGAGACCATGTAGTGATTCCATCAATATCCACTCCAAGTGCCCACCCACATCTGCTCCCCTCCCCCAGCATTAGAGTGTTTTGCCATCAGGGACTGCAAAGCCACTTTAGTTGCAGCCCAGGTGCCAGAAATGCTGAGGTCCAGATCCCCCGGATGGCCCTGGGGAAATGAGGTACAGGAGTATGAAAGCCCAGCTCCCTTGCCTTAGGGTGGGGAAATTCTAAACTGCCAGGAGCAGGGACCTTGCCTGGAGTCTCACCTAGGCTTCTTCCCCTTCCCTCTCCTGCTTCCCTGCTCCTTCCTCTGCTGCCCTTGGAAGCTTCTTTAATGAGTCACCTGCATATAAACTTTCATCTCAGGGTCTGCTTCTTGGGGACCTGACCTAAGACAATATACATATCCAAGTAATAAGAATTTCTGAAGAAAAACACTTAGAAAGCAGAACAGAGGAAATCAAACAAACAAAGAATCCCCCTGAACTGAAAGACATGCATCTCCAGATCAAGATAGCCTAGGGAGTTCTTAGCAAAATGGATGAGCTTTACTGTCACTGTGAAAGTTTAGAACACAGGGAGAAAAGCAGATGCTAAACATTTTGGAAAGGAAAAACTAGGTCACATGAAATGGATTATGACTTAGAATGTCCTTGCCCTTCTCAGAAGCACACAGGAAGCTAGAAAACAAGGGAACACCATGTTATTGAGGAAAAATGATTTCCAATCAGAGTTCTGCACCCAGGCACCTACTAATCATCCTCAAGGGTAGAATGAAGATAATTCCATGTAAGTAATGTCTCAAAACTCTTACCCCATGCTTCCTTTCTCAGAAGATACTGGAGGATATGCACAAATACAAGGGAGCTGGCCAAGAGATGGGAAGACATCGGATCTAGGGAAGAGGAGATCCCAGGAAGAAGGGAGTCTCCAGGGAAATGGAGAAGGGAGAACAAATGGGCAGCCACTCCAGACTGGGGCAAGGTGGGAAAGAGGCAGAAGGGGTGGGGCTATCACCACTACACCCTCTAATATTCTTTGAACCTGATAAAATTTCTAGAGAAGATGCCCAACCCAGGGACTAAATCAAAAAAGAGGGATTGGGGGCCCAAGATGCAGGTGGCTCCATCCCAGGAAATGTCCCCAGAAGACATCTGTGCAGCAGGCCTGGAGAGTAACAAACACTGAGAGAAGGAGATTGGAGACCCCAGGATACAAATTGAACCTTAGAGACACCCTGACATCATCGATCTTGTCGAAGATGTCATAGAGAAACCATGGAGAGGTGTGAAAAGTAAAGTACAGAGAACACCAAGCAGATGAAAAAGATAAGGCAATTATTAATTTCAATGAAAAAGAAAGAAAAGAAAAACCATAGTATCCCACTATATAGTGTATATACTATGGCTTTTCTAGTAATACTTGCACCAGCATATTAAATACAATGGTCCCTCCTTATCAGCAGGGGATATGTTCCAAGACCCCCAGCGGATGCACAAAATTGTGGATAGTACCAATCGTATATAAATGTATAGGTATGTATATATATGTGTATATGTATCATATACATATGATACATTTTTCTTATACATATATGCCTATAATAAAGTTTAATTTGTAAATTTAGCACAGTAAAACAATAATAAGAATAATAAAATAGAACAACTATAAAAATATACTGCAATAAAAGTTATGTGAACGTGGTCTCTCTCAAAGTATCTTATTGTACAAATTTAATGCTTTTTCCATCTTAACTAAGCACTTGTCATGCACTGTGGCCATGGCCTTTGCAGTTTGAGGTGTAACAGCAAAACTAGCATGAATTTTTCTTCCTTCACAATTTCACAAATAGGTTAGTTCTTTACCATAGATCTTAGCAACCTCAGCATATGATTTTTTTCTTTCCTCATTAAGTCAAGCACTTTCACCTTTTCACTTAAAAGAAGCACTTACGACTTCTATTTGGCATATCCCAAATGCCAGCATAGTGACTCCTGTGGTTTGGGGCCAATATTAAGTAAAAAAGGATTACTTGGAGACAACACTGTGATACCTAGTAGTCATAGTCGATGTGACAACAGAGACAATATTAAGTGACTAAAGAGGCAAAGGGATGATTCACATCTTAGGCAGGACCAGGGGGACACAAGATTTCATGATGCTATGTGCAAGGCATGCAATTTAAAACTTATGAATTGTTTGTCTCTGGAACTTTCCATTTAATATTTTCAGACCTCCATTGACCTTGGGTAACTAAAACCACCGAAAGCAAAACACAGATAAAGGGTGGACTACCATGAATATAGAAATTTCATTGAGAAAACGATAATCACTGTACTGAAAAAATGGTGGAGGGTGTGGCTGAGAGAGAGTAGATGGGTGAAGGAGCTAAAATTGTCACCTTCCATAAGAGTAAGTCAATAGATAAAACCTAAGTTGATCAGAATTTAACAGTTACATGCACTTTATTTAAAAAGAGAGAGAAGTGAAAATATTTAAAGTTAGCCAAAAAAAAAAAAAAAAAACCCACCCCAAAGTGTATAATGTAATTGCCTCTAGGTTTGGGAAGACTAGTGACAAGTTTAACACATGTGTGTATGCATGAGACCACCACTGTACCCATGGTTTTCAAAAGTTTCCTCATGCCTCTTGCTCCCATGACCCCCACCCCGTCCATAGATAGCTACTGATCTGCTTTCTGTCACTATAAACTAGTTCACATTTTCTACAACTGTATATAAATCACAAATATTCTTTTCATTCTGGTTTATTTCACTCAGCATAATTATTTTGAGAATCATCTATGTTTCTGTGTATATCCGTAGTTCATTCTTTTATATTTTGAGTTGTATTCAATTGAATAAATACATCTGTTTGTTCATCCATTCACCTGTTGATGGATATTAGGATGTTTCAGATTCATAAATAAGTCTTAGTATGAACACATGCTTTCTATTCTCTTGGGCAAATACCTGGAATTAGGAAGGCTAAGTCCTGTGGTAGGTGAATGTTTAACTTTATTTTAAAAACTATTTCATATTTCCATCAGCAGTGTATGAGAATAACAGTTGCCCTACAACCTTACCACAATTTGGTATGGCCATTCTTTTTATTTGCAGTAGTATCATATTGTGGTTTTAATTTGCATTTTCCTAATAAATAATCATATTAACCACATTTTCATGTGCTTATTTACCAACTGTATATATTCTCCTGTGAATTATGTTTTCAAATCTTTTTGCCCATTTTTTAAGTTGGTTGTTGGTTTTCTTCTTATTGTCTTGTGAATCCTTTATATATTCTGAATTCAAGTCCTTGATAATATACATTCATTACAAAAAAAAAGTTCTCCCAGTTTGTGACTTGACTTTGCATTCCCTTAACAATCTAGTAAAGATCAAAAGTTCTCAATTTAAGTGAATCAAATATATCTATTTTTTTCTCCTATGCATTGTGTTTTTGGTGTCGTGTATAAGGAACTTTTCCTTAACCTAAAGCTACAAAGATTTTCTCCTGTTGTCTTCTAAAAGATTTGTAATTTTAGGATTTACAATTAAACTTATCATCCACTTTGAGTTAAGTTTTTAATGTGGTGTGACATATGAATTGAAGTTCTTTTTCCTTTTTTTGCATATGGATATTATGTTCAGCTTCCAAATGTTGAGGGATTTTCCAGATATCTTCCTGTTATTGATTTGATTTCTAGTTTAACAATCTAGAAACCTTTGTTCAAGTTTGAATTATGGCCTAGAATGTGGTATCTCTCGGTGAATGTCCCGCGCGTATTTGAAAAGAATGTATATTTTGCTATTGGTGGGTGAGGTATTATATAAATGTCAATATGTCATTTTTGTAGTGTTTTTCAAGTTTTCTATATCCTTACTGATTTTTTGTCTACCTATTCTATCAATTATTAACAGAGGGCTATCAAATCCTCTGATTCTAATTGTGGGTGTGCCTATTTCTCCTTGCAGTTCCGTCAGATTTTGTTCTACACATTCTGAAATTGTGTTTTTAGGTCCATAGATGTTTCAGGTTGTTAGAGCCTCTTGAAGGATTGACCCCTCTACCACTGTGAAATGACCCTCATCACTGCTATTATTTTTTTGCTCTAAAATCTACTTTGTCTGATATTAATATAGCCACTCCATCTTTCTTTGGATTACTGCTAGCATGGTATGTCTTTTCCATCCTTTTACTGTTAATATATTTGTGACTTCATATTTATCACAAATTCCAACAAAGGATCCATCATTCAAACTCTTGGTTGGCAGCATATAGTTGGGTCTTGTTTTTAATCCAGTCTGAACATCTTTGACTCTTTAGATCATTTACATTTAATGTGATTATTGATATGGTTGGATTTTAATGTACCATCTTGCTATTTATTTTCTGGATATCCTATCCATTCTTTTTTCTCTTTTCCTTTTTTTTCCCTGCTTTTTTTGGATGGAATATTTTCAATTATTCTATTTTACCTTCTTTGTCAACTTAATCTCTGTGTGTGTTTGTGTGTGTGTGTGTGTGTGTGTGTGTGTGTGGTTGCTTTAGAGTTTATGGTATACTGTCTACCCTTAAGTAATATTATCACACTCCACATATAGTATAAGGTCCTTGGGACAGCGTTTTTCTATTTCTCTCACTCTCATCTTTTTGCTGCTTTTGTCATATATTTTACTTCTGCATGTGTTATAAAACCCACAATACAGTAGTATCATTTTTTTAAATTGAACTGTCAATTTTCTTTTTAAAAGATTTTTTTAAGTATTGTATATTTATCCACATCTTTACAATGTTTGATGTTCTTCATTTCTTTGTGTGCATTCACGTTTTCATCTGGAATCATTTTCCTTTTTCCTCGTGGACTTTATTTAACATGTCTTGTAGTGCAGATCTAGTGATAAATTCTTCCATCTTTTGACAATTCAAGAAAGTCTATTTCAGCTTAACTTTGGAGGATATTTTCACCAAGCATAGAATTCTAGGTTGACAGGGTGTTGTTGTTGTTGTTGTTGTTGTTGTTTTGGCACTTTAAAAGTGTCACTCCACTGTCTTCTCCATGGCATTGTTTCCACTGATATGTCTACTTTCATTCTCATATTTATTCCTCTGTACATACATGTCTTTTTGCTCCAACTGCTTTATGATGTTCTTTTTATCACTGGTTTTAAGCAAGTGATTATGATACACCTTGGTGTAATTTTCTTCATGTTTCTTGTGTTTGGAGTTCATTGAGCTTCTTGTGGGCTTGTAGTTTTCATCCAACTTGGAAATTTTTCAGCCATTATTCCTTGAAATATTTTTTCTGCCCTTCTCCATTCTCTCTTTTGGGGACTCCAATTATACATGTTTAGGTCTTTTGAAGTTCTCCTACAGTTCACTGATTTTTTTTTCCTCCTGTTTCATTTTGGATAGTTTCTACTGCTATTTCTTCAAATTCATCAGTCTTTTCAGTGTTAATCTGTCATTAATCCCATCCAGTGTATTTTTCATCTCAGACATATTTGTTTTTACCTCTAGAGTCTTGATTTGTGTTTTTTATATATTCTCTGCCTCTACTTAACATGCTTAATATTTCCTCCACCTACCAAAGCATATAGAACAAAGTTATAACTCTTTTGATGCTCTTGTCTAATAATTCTATTATCTAGAATTACTTATTATCTAGAACCTATTGCCTGTGTTATTTGCAGGTCTGTTTTTATTAGTCAGTTTTTCTCATGTCATGCATCATATTTTCATGATTTGATAAGTCCTTAGTAATTGTTGGCTAGATAGACATTGTTGACTAGATAGACATTGTTTACTTTGTTGTTTATTGAATATTTTTATTTTTAAATATTATTGAACTTTGTTCTAAGATACAGTTTAATTACCTGGAAGCAGTTTGACTTCATCAAGGCTTACCTTTAAGATTTGTTTGGCAGAAATAGAGTAGCCATTATATGGGGCTAATTTTGTTTAACTTCAGAGGATATACCCTTCTAGGTACTCTATCCAGTTCCCCATGAATTACAAGGTTTTCCACCCGCTGGTGGAAACACAAACTCTTCCCAGCCCTTTGTGAGTTCTGGGAGTTGTTCCTTCTGTTCCTTTCAAGTGGCTCTTTCCTGGACTTGGGTTATCCTGACACACATAGGCTAATCAGTACTCAGCTAAAGACCTAAGAGGACCCTCCAGAGATCTCTTCTCCAGTACCTACCTTGAAAACTCTACTTGCCTTAGCCTCTCACATGCCCAGCTCTGTCCCTTCAATCCAGAAAGACCAACAAGCTCTGCCTGGATTCCACCTCCCTGCACAGTGGCTGAAGCTCTCTACAGGCAGTAGATGAGGCATCTTAGGGTTGCCTTCATTTGTTTAGTCTCCCACATGGGTCACAGTCCAGTGTTGGAAAACCATTGCTTCATATATTTTGTCCAGTTTTTCATTTTTGTCAGATGAGAAGGTGATGGGTAACAGGAATTTGTTATACTACTCCCTCTGTTAACCGGGCTTCTAAATCTAGGGGAAATTTTAGGAAAAAGGCAAGATGCTGAGCTCAAAGGATTCCACTCTCTTGTTGCATTCCAAGGAACCCATTAGAACATAATTAATAGATGAAAATAGTTCTCTACAAGACCTTCCAAAACTAAGTTGTGTGGTTGGGGAAAAATTAATTTAGAGAAAGGAGTGGGTATGAGATGAAGTTTTTTGGGAGGGTCATCTAGTGATGTTGAGAGGGTCCAGACTGTTTAGCAGGGTTGGGTAGGAATGGGAGGGCAGACACTGTCTGTGAAAGCTTCCCCACACATGCACACAGGAATCCTAGCCCCAGCCAAACAGGGCCCCATGGCGCTCCCTGCCTGATGATGAGAGACATCTGCTTAAAGAACAAGTCCCATCTTGCCCTCTCTGCTGTGGACTCTTTCATGGATTCCTAGAGCCCTTGAGTTAAATCCCCACATCCTCCGCTTTTTGCCCAACTTCTTTCATAACCAGGCCCTACAAGACCCCAGCCATGTTTTTTTTAAATAGCCTTGATTTTTTAGAGCAGTTTTAGTTCACAGCAATTTTGTGCACAAGATACAGAGATTTCCCATATACCTCCTGCTCCTCCACATGCACAGCCTTCCCCATTATCGACTATCCCCTCCCTCCTCCCACTGTCAATCTGGCCTTGGGGCTTCACGTGAGTTACTTACTCTCCCTACACTCCACTTCCTTGCCTGTGAATTGGGAAAGAGACTATTGGGAAGGTTAAATGAAGTAACTCACCTCGTCACTGAAAACAGTGCCTGGGACGTAGGAGTCACTCCTGTGGGGGTTTATTGTCAGTGTCACACTGCCCTCTTCCTCTTTCAGAATCCAAGTGTCCCGCGCCCCCCCCCCACCCCCACCCAAGACAGGGGCCATCCCTGCAGAGGGATATGCACACAATAGGTGCTCAATAAAAACTGCCATTTTGACAAGCTGTGGAGGAAACTATGACACCACATGCCCATCCTGTGTCAGCAAGGAGGTTGGAGCTGTAGCTTGTGGTTTCCCAAGTCCTCATGACCACCCAAGGTAGACAGACAGGCCACCCAACAGAAAACAGGACTGGCCCAGAGAAGCCAAATGGCCTCGAGTCACACTGCAGTGAGAGCAGGCAGGGGGAGAGCCCAAAGCTGCCTGCCTTCCACCTTGGGTGATCCTCTGCCATGCAGTGACCTGCAGAGCAGGCTGGACACATAGTAGGGACACTCTCTGTGATGGGAGGGCCCTTGGCCACAAGGGGAGCCCGAGTCCTTCTCATCTCAGTGCAGGGCTACCAGAAGAGCTTTCCTCTCTGTCCAGAATGGCCTCATCTCAAAATGCAGTCATTCCATTTGATTAAACAACAACAGAAAAAGTCCTACTAATTCCAAAAGAAAACTTTTTATAATTATCCTCAGTGAAAGTTCAGAAGTTCAAATTAACCAATCATTGCATAACATTTCACCGGGAAATAGAACAAAAGGGAACCAGCCAAGGGGAATTGGATGAAAGAGCTAAGAATATAGTTTTATTGTCTGCAAATGTGCAGTACAGAAATCCAACCTAACCCCCATCCCCCACACCCCTTCCTTGCATTTACCTGCAGCAGCAATCAGCGCACCATCCATCTGTAGCCGTGACAGCTCCATGACTGAGGTGACTTTGTGCTTGAACCCATTTTTCCTGGGAGGAGCTGTGTGAGGAATGGACGTGGAGAGACAGTCATCACCTTCAGGGCCCAAGACAGCCCTTGGCCCCCAAAGCTCGCAGGGCATGGCATGCCTCGTGGTGCTCCTCAGGCTGCCTGCCACCAGAGGACCCACCTGCATCCCTCAGCTCACCTCACACACGCCCCCAGCCAGATGCTGGCTTGTTTATCGCTCCCACTTTGCAGATGAGGAGCCCGGTTTATGGGTAAATGCTGTGAAGGCCTCTGCCTGGCATCCTCATCACTATTCTCCGCATCTTCACTCACTAAGGACCTACAGTGTGCTGGGCAGTAAGGGGTGGTCTTCAGGAGGTTCTCCAGATCAGAATCACCATCACTACCTTACGTAGATGGAAAGGCTGCTGATGTAAAAGGGACATCCTGGCTCACCCTAGAAAGGCACAGCGAGAATTCTGAACCCTGGCTGCCTTCCCCCCTGAGTCCCCACTCTTCCCTTTCTGTCCTGCCAGGACCCTGGGCTGCAGAGCTACTCAGCACCTCCCCTGTAAAGGGGCTGTGTCCAGGCACAGAGAAGTGAGAGCAATGCACTCCTGGGCCTTCTAGTCATGGGTGTGAGGCCCAACTCCACATGGCTGAGATTATGATTGAGGATGACCTCTGGCTAGGGTCAGGAGATGGCACTTCTGAAGCTGGACCTGCTGCTACCCAGTTTGAGGCCCTGGGGAGTCACCTTCCCTCTCTGGGCCTCCATTTCCTCATCTTACAAATGAACATCTGCAGTCCCTTCTGGAGCTAATTTTTGCTGTTTAGATTGCATTCCCCCAGAGGCAGGCCCTGAGACAAGGATTCAAGTGGAAATCATTTATTTGGGAGGATCAGGGATCCCAGCAGGAGGGGAGGGAGACAGGAAAGGTAGGGCAGGAAGATGTGCTGACGAGAGCTTGGTCCCAGGCGAGCTGGAGCTGGCTCACACCTGCACTCTAACTCACACTTGCCCTCAGCTTACTTCTGCCCTGGGCTCACACCTCCCCTGGGGTCACACCTGCCCTTAGGCTCACACCTGCTCTGGACTCACACCTGTTCTCTTGTTCGCATCTGTTCATGGGTGCATCTCCTCCCAACTTCGCCTTCAGTGATGTCATGTGCTAGATGATACTAGTCACAGTGGGAGTTTTCACACCATGGCAATCTGCATACACTACAAATCAGACTCTTTCCACCCCACCTCTCACCACTAAGAACTGGTTGATAAACACCTACCAGCACACCACCAGCTTCATCTTGTTGGGAAATAGTGTAAAACAGGCTTCAGAATCATCCCACCCTAGGGTGAGGGAGCTGGAGCAGTTATATTAAAGTTCTGTAGCTCACTGGTTGAGGGCCACTTTGGGGAGTTTAATTCCTTGTATTTCCATGGGCTCTCACACATAGGACAGGGCAGCCTCTGTCACTCCAGATAAGCCTTCAAAGAAGAGAATCAAGGCACAAGTGAGGCCAGGCTGGGCAGGGCCGGGAGAAGGGGGCTCAGTGGGGCTGGGCACAGGCATAGCCTGGAGGATGCTCAGAACTTGCTAACTCCCTGCTCTCCACAGCAGAACACCAGGGGAGCCGGTTAGCAGAGAGGCAGAGCCTGACTGGGGGTGGGAGGGGATGGGGCAGGGACCCCTGCTGGTTCAGAGGTTTAGAGGAAACAGGGTGACACTGAGAGATCTAATGAGCCCACACTGAAGTTAGGCTGCTCTGGTAAAGAAATGTTGTTACTCTGACCGGTGTGTGTTTCCCTGGCTTAGCACACAGCCTGAAGGGCTTGATGTGGGCCCTACTCACAGGGAAGGGTTTTCATGGCAGAATAGAAAAGATAGTAGGGTTGAGTCAGTGCTCAGCTCTGGGTTCACATTCACCCAATTTACCGAGTGCCTGCCCCACATCAGCTCAGTCAGGACTGGAGACGGCAAGACAGGTCAGGGGAGTCCCTGCCTCAAAGCCCATGAACACACAATCCCACGATCCCAGTATCATGGGCTCCCTTTCCTTGTGCTCTGGAAGAGGAAGAGGAAATCTGGGAGGGTCAAGAAGGATGCGCTCTGGTGACAACTCGGCAGGGACATGAGTGAGTGGGGAAGAAGAGCTGGGAGAATGTCCCTGCAAGGAAAGCAGTGCCAAGGCCCTGAGGCCAGACTGGCAGCTTTAAGAGGCAGCTGAGGAGCCAGTGCACTGGAGGAAGGGGACAAGGGGAAGGGCAGGGGAGGTGACAGAAGCCAATAGGCAACACACATGAATGTCTGAGGAAAGTCATCGGAAGACAGGGAGTGGGGAAAGGACCAACCTGCACTACAGGTTAAACAACAACCAAAAGCCCCTCGGGGCTGCTCCGAGCAGCAGTAGGAGCAGAGAGACCACAGGGCAGCCTCCTGCGGTATCACAAAGTGACACCTCCACCCAGGACAGAGGCAACACTCCAGGAGGAATGGGGTCTGACCAATAAGAGATGGAGTCCCTGCCTGAGTGATAGGATGGGCAGGTACTACCTCACCAGCTACCCTCCCCCAGCCGCCGCCACAGCGAGCCATGGGGGCCCCTGGGCTGGGGGAGGAGACAACAGAGCTGAGTGCCGCTGAAGACCTCCTGCCCTGCAGCCACCCACCCCAGGTCACCTCCCAAAACGGGGATGATAGAACTCCCAGAAGAAGGAGGATACCCCCAAAGCTGTGAGAATGTGCACCCCATTTCCTGTGGGAACCCCAGGAGGTGGTAGAGAGGCCTAAAGCAGCAGCCCCTCCATCTAGTGCCCTGTGTCTGTTACAGAATCCACAGCCTGATGGCCTCAGAGTTCGTAGAAAGAGACACAGAGTAAGTGTTGGGTATCAGGTGACCATAGACCAAGGAGGACCTGGACGTGCCATCAGATGCTGGCAGGGAAAGACAGCAATCACCAGGACCCAGCCTGGGCCAGACTCACTAACTCAGCAGAGGGGCCTACTGCAATGCTTCCTCCCCACAAGCTCTAAAGCTCCACCCCAGCACCTCAGAGTCTGGGGCAGGTGGTTGGGAGAAGTGAGGAAAAAGAGAAGCTGGTGAATGAGCTTGAACTTGCAACCGGACAAGCTGAAGGAATGAGAATGTATGGGATAAATGAGCTTGTCATCAATATGTTTCAAGTTTCAGACTACTGAGGACAAACAGAAGATCCTACAAGCTCTCAGAGAGGATATAAAAATAAGTGAGCATGGGTTAGATACAATGGTTCAAGGGTCAGAATGCCAGAAGAATCCTACTAGTAATTCTGAAAACCAGAAAAAAGTGGAGCCATGCCTTCAAAATTTTAAAGGAAAATGATCTTGATCAGAGAATTCTATCCCAGTAGTTTGGTTTTATCAGGAATAAGAGTATCAGACATTTTCAGACATGCAAGCACTCAGATTGTCCTCCCATGCACATTTCTTCAGGAAACTCTCAGGGGGTGAGCTTCTCCAAAGGGAGGCATCACCCTTCCTGGGCTGCAGGAAACAGGAGTCCAATGGGACGGATGATGGAAAAGGGTCCCCAGGTGGGCCATGAAGGGGGACCCCAAGATGGCTGAGCAGCAGGGCCAGAATAGCCTGAGTATCTGAGGAGGTCAAGGGCTTTAAGGAACACATTGCAGGAAAACAAAATTGATAGAACAGCTAATGCGTAGGAACACAGTGAGAGGACATTTACACCAACAGGGAAGAAGCATGGAAAATAGAGAAGAGTCTGGGGATAAACTAGGGACAAGTACAGAAAAAAATCAAACAAATATAAAATACAGAAAATTTATTAACTCCAGGTAAAACAAAAAAGTTATGCAAGAAAGGAAAAGAAAACTAAGCAAATGAAAAATATAGAGCAATCATTAACTCCAGGTAAAACAAAGAAGTTATACAAGAAAGGGCTCACCTTTGAAGAGCCTTAACACAGTCACACTGTAAATAATGAATGTTCATCTTGTCAAGGATAATGAGACTATCCTTCAACTCTAAAATAAAAAGCAAAGCTGAACTTACTGCTCACTTGAGCAACGGAGGACTTTGCTGTTCAGGCAGTCTCCCAGAGCTCGGAGCCAGGAGTGCAGGGATTGGCCAGGTATCCAAACTAGGGATGACATCATTCATCATCCCTTGAAGGTGACTGGTTGAGAGACAATATGGTTGATTGGCTGGCACACAGAGGCTGCTTAATTGAGTGTGTCCATCTTTGATTGGCTTGAGTTTCAGCTAGGAGCTGACACTGATTGGTTGGCTAGAAAGCATGTTCCTTGAAGTTAGCTGTGGTCTCTCCATTGAAAAAGTTTAAAATCGGTCTGCTGTTATTTGTTACCATGGCGATAGAACAATGGGTCTTTTCCTAGGAGTGTGGGAACTTCTGAATGCTGAATCCATGCAGAATTAGGATGTAACGATGTTGCTAATAATGGGGGTTGGAAAGTGTTAGAACACGTGTGCGGTGCTGCCTAGGATGAGTGTGAACGAAAAACAATTCCCCACTTTCTATGGTAAGAAGTAAGAGAATAATGCCCAGAACTGGAAAATTAAAAGTTAGCAGCGTAAGCATTTTATTTAGAATTGTGAACATAGCACCAAAAGAACTGTTGAAAATTGGTTTTCTCTGGGGAGCAGGAGACTATGGGGTGGGGCAAGGAGACTGCTGTTTTGCATAACAAAACTTGTTGGGCTGTTAGACTCTCTAAACCCCATGTATTCATAACCTTGATAAAAGGTGGGGGGGGGGGGTGAATAAGAATTTTTTTTTAATTTTCACCGAGAATTTTTCAAAATACACATTGAAATGTTTTTACACAAAAAGAACGTTCTGTTTCTAGCACATCAAAGCAGTTAGCAAGGTTTTGGTACCCAGTCTCTTCACTGTTCATAGATGAAGGATGTACCATCACTTTCCAGGTACAACATTTCCCCTTTCTTAACCTCTCTTATCTCACTATGACATCTGAGGATGCAAAAAATCCTTGAGTGCCTGTCTCACAGTGAGAGAGAGAGTGTGTGTGGTGGGAGAGTGAGAGAGAAAATGAGAGAAAGAGAGAGAGAATGAAGGTGTAAGAGTGAGTTAGAGGCAGCCCCAAGTCTTAGTCTACAATGAACGACAAGCTTCTTGGGTTCTGTGCAGTTTCTGGATGCCACTCAGGATCCTCCCAGTGCTGAGCTCGGTCAAGGCCGTGCCTGTGTCTCCCTCCTCTGAGTCTTGCCCCCTCCCTGGAGCCCTCCCCTGTCTCCCTCCCCACCCCCTATGTGTCAACGTTTCCCAGCCCCCAGAACAGGGCCGGGCCAGTAAAGGAAGAAGTAGACTAAGTAATTCCTTAACCCAGCTTTTCTCCAAAGAATTTGGAAGAGCTTCCTGTGCCCCAGGCCCCAGGAGGAGTGGCTTCGCTCCCTGGAGGCTGCACCTCCTGGAGGCTTCACCTCCTGCCTTCTGGTCAGTGCAGACACCATTTAATCCCGGGCTTCCACTCCCCACCCCCAGGCAGCACTCCAGGGTCAGGAGGCACAAATGGCCTCACCACTGGCCTATTTGACACAGTCTCCTGGAACCCTGGCCCCTGATCTCCTACCTGCTCAGGAAGGGCAAAGGTGTGACAGGGTCAGAGGGCATGTAGGTGGCATGCAGAAGTGCAGGGGCCAGACTGTTCTAGGGTAAGCAGAACTTCCTGTTAAACCTTGGACAGGCAAACCTAGATACTTGTCACCCTAGTGGCCCTCTGAGGTCCTGGCCCCAGGGGCCTCCACCACACCTCTGTGGTCTGGACTGGACATTATCTGGGTTCCTCAGGCTTGGACAGGCCATTCTGATGGTCAAGTGCAGCCAAAAGTGGTGCAGAACTGTTTGGGGTCCTCTTTGAGATTCCCCGTCTTGGAGAGTGCCCCATCACCAGCAAGAAAAACTCTCTTCACTTCTAGTAGATTTTGCCCCAAGAAAAGGAAGATTTCACCCTTTTCCCTTCCCTCAGTAATGGCTCTACAATTAACAAAAGGAGACCCTGATACTATTTTAAAAAGGCGGGTCCTGGATAAATTCCACACACTCAGCCCTTTGCACAAAATGTGCTTTGCCGATGGGTCCTTGGCCTGACATAGACAAACTGCCTAGTGAAACAGAGGCCCCTAGTGAGGAGAGTGACCCAGCCTAAGGAGGGGAGGGGACTGGCAGCTGACACAAAGTTCCCCCCATCCCTGCAGTCGGCTGCCTCATGATGGCTGCTTCAAGTCCTTGGGTCTATCGGTCCACGTGCTTGCCGTGGGGACCTCAGAGTGAAGTGCTATCGCCGGCCTTGTGGGACTCAGGCACAGCTGCTGGGCAGGAGGGCAGAGGTGGCAAGGCCCCGGCCAATGCCTCTGTCTCTCTGTTCAGCGTCCTGCCTGGACCCCGGGACTGGAGCCTCTGAGTTTGTCTCCCCTCAGTGCTGTCCTAGGTCACACTGCTTCCCCGTGTTAACTGACTCCAGGACAGCTGCTTCTCTACATGCCCTGGACCCTCACATGCACCTGCCAGGTGGGCGTGGTCCTCCTCAGCTTATAGGTGAGCAAACACAGAGGCATAGGAGGGAAGAACTTGAGCATCCTTGCCCAAGGGAGGAGCCTGCACATCGGACTTGAAAGCCCTTCCTGGGAAGCCTGAACTGACAGCTTTGAAAGCCATACTCTCTCCAAGGAGCCTTTCCAGGCCCCCAGCAGCTTAGCCTGGCTGAGGCTTGAAGGTCCAGGGCCCCTCCCAGGAGGGGTAAAGGTCCCCACAGAGAGAGCGAGGTTTGGGATTACTCACTGATAGAGGCCCTGGACTGCGGGGAGACAACTGGCTCTTGATAGCATCCGGTCTGCCATCCAGGCTCCAGGCTGGGGAGAGGTGTCTAAATGTGGCTGGTGAATCAATGAACTGTGTGGGCTTTTCCCCAGGCTGCGTGCCTCAAAGGAAAGGCATAGTGGCTTAGGAACCCACCCCCAAACCCTTGTGTCTGGATTTTAGGCATAATAGACGGATTTATGGGTGAATTAACTTCCAGAAACTTCCTCTGACCCTGCATCCCTGCCAAAGCCCCTCAAGCCTCTTACTTCCACCCCTGCCCTGAAATCCCATGTCACTTTCCAGTTGAAAGAGCCAAGTCCTGGGGGATTAATTCTACGACCTTAGCTGTATTTGTAAGTCTGCTCAGAGAGTCTGGTGAAATCCAAGGGAACTGGCACATTTGAATTCAGAATGTAGATGTGCCAGCTGTTAGCCCAGGTCCCCCGGGGCAGCGGGGGCGGGGGACGGTGGAGGGGCCTGTTCCCTGCTCCGGCAGACGGGGGTGCAAGGGGCCCAACACTCACTCATGCGTTCATCCTTTCCACCCATGAATGGTTACCGGTCACCGGCTCTGTGTCAAGCCCTGCTCTAGGCTCTGGGATTCTGGACAGGCGGATGAGATGTAGCAGGCTGGAATGTGAGATTGTGTGCTAGGTAAGAGGGGCAAAGCAGGCAGGAGAGACAGGTTGTTTGGGGTGAGGGGTGTGAAGTTTGCAAGACCTCACGAGGAGGTGGCTTTTTAGGAGGGAAGGACGTAAAGGAGCTGCCGTGTGGACCCCTGAGAGGGACGCATCCTGCATAGTAACCGACAAAGGACAGATGACTGGCCTGGGGCCTGCAGCGAGCGAGCGGGGGAGGGGAGGCCGGGGTGCAGGGATACGGGGGCAGGGGAGGAAGTCAGAAGGCTTCTAGAGGGCAAGGGGGACTCGCAAGGGCTGAGCAGAGGCAGGACGTGATCCCACCTGGAGGTCACTGCGCTGCTCTGATGGGGAAGGACCACAGAGGGGTGAGGAAGAAGCATGTGACCCTCTTAGGTGACCATAGCGGTGAGCTTGGCTGCCATAGCAAACCCCACAGACGGCCGTCTTCTCTACATGTCTTCACGTGGTTGTCCCTCTGCACGTGTCTGTGTCCTAATCTCCTCTTCTTATAAGGACTGCAGTCATATTGGGTTAGGGCCCACCCCCAATGACCTCATTTTACCTTAATTACCTCTTTGAAGTCTCCACCTCCAAATACAGTCACATTCGGAGGTTGGGGCTGCCACATGTGAATTTTTTTGGGGGGGGAAGGGTGACACAGTTCAGCCCACACAGTGACAATGACAGGGGTCAGGTGAGAGATCACAGCTGGGACAACCACCGCGGCAGGGAGGATGGTGAGAAGGGGTCTGATCCTGCAGGCAGGTGCTAAGTTAGGGTGTGGGAGCTGTATGCCCCAAGGGAAGGCAGAAAGGGTGCATCGCCCCAAGAGAATTTAACATCCAAGAATGGGCAATTCTAAATATTATCACTGAGAAAATAGTCCTCCTTCAAAAGTATTTCATTTGTCTAATATTTAAAGAATGGCTGCATTTACTATTGAGTTTTTTTTTAATACATCTGTAAACTTCAAATTCGCACATTTTATGATGTCTTCTTTAGTCAACAATGGGTTCTACGTAGATATTAATTCAGAGAACTGTCAGTTACAAGGTTGACCCCCCTGCTTTCAGGACCAAGTCACACGTAAGTTTCCGTGGTTCCAAACCACAAGCTCACTTAGAGCCAGAGCAGTTCTCCAGACCCTGCATTTAAACAGCAGAGTTGAAACAAATATCGACAGCACAGCAATTATGACAGCAAGCCCACAGAATGTGAGTTCCTTCAACTCTGTCATTCCATGTGACCACTTGGGATATTTTTGTGTGTTTAAAATTTGAAACAGTAAAACAGTGCAAACTGCGAAGTATGACATTTTTGTTTTACAAAAACATAGTTTAATTCATACACAAACTATCACTGATTGTAAATTATCTTTTAAATTGAAATTTAGCCTTTTATAATTGTTTAGGTGATCATTTTAAAACCAAAGAAATTAATAAAGGAAATGTTACATCAGTGATATCTTGTAGCAGTTGTCGGAACGGTACCTCTTTTGGCTGATTCTGTTGTATTGAAATTCACTAATTTTTTATTGGCATGATTATAAACACAAAGTTCAGTTAAGAAAATTTGCACTCTGTAAGCTGCCACAATTCTGAGAACTGGGCTCAGGAAATGAGAACAAACTAACCCTGGAACAGAAGACTAACTGTACTTAAATAGTTGAGATGATGCTGATCAGATCACCACATGACCAATTTCAAGATGACCATCAGAGCTGACTGTATTGTTTCTGCATGCAGCCCCCTTCCTCTGCCTATACACCCCGGAAACCCCCTTTAAAAGCTCTTGCCTACTGACAGGCTGCAGGGAGGTGGCCTTTGGACATGAGTCTGCATTCTCCCCAGGTTGCCAACCACTGGAATAAAGCAAAGTTTCCTTTCCACCAAAAAAGAAAAAAATAAATAAATAAATAAATTTGCACTCTGTACTTCTTTCTGGACCTTATGACTTGTTTTATTTCATGATTATTACTGAATATAATTTTGTCACATAGAAGAAGGATGTCAGATAGTTTGGGCCACCATAACAGTGTCAATGAAAGATGTTGCTGTCATATCAGTAAACAAAGGATGTTGCAGCCATCACATTACAGCCGCCCCAATGGTGAGCCCTGGGGGAACTCAGGATAGAAACAGGATGTCCACCATTTAGCAGTCAGCCTCTGCAACCACCACCACCCCCGCCCCAGAACGATGCACCCCAAGGAGACTCGGGATGAGAAAGCATAGGATACTGGCCCCACATAGCTGAGGTAAGTATCAAAGGAATGATTTCAATGAGCCCAGACTCTTACATCTTCCCACATGTAAAAAAATGTGTAAATTCATTAACTTGAGATACCTGGTTTTCTTTAATTAACAGTAAGCTTTTGATGTTCCAAGTACCTGATCTTTGTTGCAAAAACTTCTATATACCCTGGCTCCTCCCTTACCTCTTCTGGAGCAGTCCCTAAGAGCTATCTGAGAGTCTGTGTCCTGGGCTTGAGTCCTCAGTTTTGTCAGCCGAATAAAACACAATTCTCAACTTTTAGGTTGTACATTTTTTTCAGTTGACCACAGACCTGGATGATTTAAAAAACAGATGTTTACTCCTCACAGTCCTGGAAACTGGAAGTCCAAAATCAGGGTGCCAGCATGGCCAGTCCATGATGAGGTCTCTCTTCCTGGTCATGTCCTCACATGGCCTTTTTTAGTGAATGCATGTAGAGAGAGATTTGTGTCTCTTCCTCTTTTAAAATAGCACTAATCCCATCCTGGGAGCTCCACCCTCATGACCTAATTACCTCCCAAAGGCCCCACCTGCAAACATCATCACACTGGAGATAAGGGCTTCAACCTGTGAATCTGGAGAAGACACAAATGTGTTGTCCACACAAGGATGATATTTAAAAAAGGATTATCTGCTGGTGTCACATGTGCTGGGATTTGGATGTGCTTTGAGGTGGTGCCAACAGGTGAGACCTGAATCCAAGTGTGAGAGCAGGAGAGCCATCGGGGGTGGCCGGAGCATGAAGGGCTGCACTGGGACACTGCAGGAGGGGCAGGTCTGGCCCAGGCGAGATCAGGAGTTTGGTTTTCAGACCTGTTCTCTGTTGCGGCACCTGCTGGACATACCCACGGAGATTTCAGGCGGGTGCACAGACAGCCAGGCTGAGAGCCCAGAGGAGAGGGTGATGTGGGAAATACTGGCATTCCCATGGAATTTAAAACCAGGAGACTGGAGGGCATGGCCTCAGGCAATTAACAAAATCACAGGTACAGCTCTTTGAGGCATCATGGACGTGCTTCAGAGAAGTGGATCCCTGACCTAGTCTGAGGGCACAGCCCGTGACCTTGGGAAGTACAGCAAGGTGAGGCCAGGATAGCCAGGCAGACAAAGGCCTGGAGGAGGAAGCAGCACAAGACTTTTGAGGAGCAGGAAAAGGCCAGTGGTGAGTGGACTCCAGGAGCCAGGGCACCATTGTGAGAAAACACACCACAGACCTCGGATTTTATCAGCAGAGCTATGGGCAAAGATTGAAGAGCTCTAAGTAGCAAAGTGACATGATCCAAGGAGAGTTTTTAAAGGCTCGAATAAGCTGCTTTGTGGAGAATGGATTAGAGCGGCAAAATAATCCATCCAGGTGAGAAATCACATGTTTGGACTAGAGAGATGTCTGGAGAGATGGGGAAAGTGGATAGTCTGAGAATCACGAAGCAGGCAAAACGGCACAGGAGGTGATGGAGTGGAGAAGCAGAGGGAATGGGTCTGGGGTGGAGGACGGTGCCCCGTGCCTGGGGGAAGATAAAGGTGTCTGATTCAGCGGAAAGTCCTGCTCAGTTGAGACACGTGCAGTGCTGGTCCCAGAGATCCCACAAGGTGGTGTCAGCCAGCGTAATGTCTGGATTGGAGCTTAGAGGAGCGGACTGGGCAAGAGAAAGAGTTGGCTGTGGACGAGGTGGTGAAAGGCTGGTGAGTGATGCTGTGTGGGTGGATGAGGTCTCCCAGAGGAACTGACCCTGAGCCAGGAAGGCTGAGAGCCTGGGGGACAGGGGCCAGTCCTTAGGGTCCTGGACGAGGGGAACCAGCAAAGGAGAGAGAGCGCGCGCGCGCTCGCGAGAGAGAGAGAGAGAGAGAGAGAGAGAGAGAGGGAAAGAGAGAGAGAGAGAGGAAAGCTGGGAGTATCCTGGCCACTGAGAAGAGGGGCTGCCTCAGGAGGGAGGAAGCTGAGTGCTCTGTGAAATCAGTAAGATGCAAGGACCAGTGTGCAGGACGAATGACCACAGCCATTCCTGATGACTCGGGGAGCGACTCCTAGCAGAGGGCTGGGAGGACCAGGAAGTGAGTGCGCTGAGGAGTGAAAGGGAAGTGAAGCAAGCCAGCAAGTGCAGACAGCTCTACCGAGAAGCCTAGTGCTGGACTCCGCAATGAATGGCAACGGTGGTGATAAACACCCTACCCTGGGCAGTCCGTGTGTGGACAGAGTTGGGGGCGTTCTGCACATTCACTCCCGTCATCCCTGCAAAGGCCCTATAAAACAGTGACAGACATTTCTGAGCCATGGTCAGGGAGACGGAGACACAAACAACGGTTAAAGCCTCACAGTCTTTAAGAAAGTAGGGAGGGTAGTGTCTGAATTTGAACCCTGGGCTAAGGTTAAGCCTGGGTGCCTGTGCTGAATCCATGACCAGGAAGGTGGTGGCAAAGCGTGGAATGAAACTAAGCTCTGGCCTAAGGCAGGATCCTGGTCCCAGGTCTCTCTGTGCCTTCATTTCTAAAATGAAGGTAATAACCCCTTCTCTTCCTATTTCATGGAGTTCCTTGGTAAATGAAATGAGATTTAGGTGTTTGCTTAACAAATGGAGCTTATACCTCATGGGGGCGCCCAGACAACAGTGGGGAGATGTGGACGGATATGGGGCCCATGTGAAGACAGAACCAATGGGACTTGCTGGTGGGTCAAATGTAGAGTGTGAGAGGGTGAGAAGAATCAAGACCTTTCCTAAGCGTCAGGATTGAGGAGCTGGGTAGATAGAAGTGCCATCTACAAAACTGAGAAAACAGGAGAGGACAGATTTCAAGGGAAAAATTAGCAGCTGAGTTTGGGGCATGTCAAGGTTGAGAATTGAGGGGTAGCTTCTGAGTTGTAACCCAGACAGGATCCCACAAGTACACGACTGCAGTGATGCTGGGACCATGGTGATGGGTGAGCTCCAGGGAAACACGGGCACAGCCGCAAAGAGAGTCTGAGCAGGAAGAGGGGAGATGCTGGTAGAGTGGGATCCCAGGAACCAAGAGGGGGCACGGCTCCCAGGAAGCCAGTCACTTGGTGTGTGTTGCTGAGATGTGCAGCTAGGGTTTGACAACACCGAGGCTCAATCCAGGTTCAGTGGAGGTGGTTGGGTAGGAGGGCCCATGAGCGGGGTGCGGGATGAATAGGTGGTGAGGAATTAGAGTCAGTATCAGAAACAGCTCTGATCATGATAAGGAATAATAATGGAACCAACATGGGGCCCATTTTATTTTCAACGTTCAACTTCCAGTCTGTGCAAAATGTCATTGCTTACGAAGAGGAGACCCAAACAGGTGAGAGCAGTGAACCCAGAACAGGACAGGAGTTTGAGTGGGTGCCCGGGAGCCTGCCTTCCACTCAGGGCTTGGGCTTCTTTTGGGGTTGCCCCAGAGTTAAGCACCAGGGTAGCTGAAAACTTGAAGTCTCCGGGGTGCCTTCACAGCCACAGATGGTCCACTGGCTGTAAGCCCACAGCTTCTGCCTTCCCTCCCTGAGCTGGCTGCCACTCACGGCTCAGCTACTACCTCATTTATCCATTTGTGCCTCCATTTATTTAAAAAGCTATTGTAGGGGCTTCCCTGGTGGCACAGTGGTTAAGAATCCACCTGCCAATGCAGGGGTCATGGGTTCAAGCCCTGGTCCGGGAACATCCCACATGCCGCGGAGCAAATAAGCCTGTGTGCCACAACTGCTGAGCCTGCACTCTAGACCCCACAAGCCACAACTACTGAGCCCACGGGCCGCAACTATTGAAGCCAATGCACCTACAGCCCGTGCTCCACAACAAAGAGAAGCCTCTGTGATGAGCAGCCTTCGCACCACAAGGAATAGTAGCCCCCGCTCACCACGACTAGAGAAAGCCCGTGCGCAGCAACGAAGACCCAGTGCAGCCAAAAATAAAATAAAGAAATAAATAATAAAATAAATCTTTAAAAAAATAATTAAAAAAAAAAAAAATAAAAAGCCATTGTAGGCTCTGGTCAGACCTGTACTGTGTCCTAAGACTCAGGTCTGAACTGGAGCCTGATCTTGCTCAGGAGGGCAGACAAGGAGGAAAACCGAGGGTGATGAGCTCTGGGGTGGAGGGGGCATGCGAACTGGGGCAGGGCATCACGGGGAAGGCGTCACCTAATCTTGTTGAGGGGAGAGGCTGGGGAACTCCTAAGGGGAGGTGACACATGGGCTGACTTTTAGCAGCCAATTGCTGTCATCTGGTAAAAAGCACTGTGGACTCCAAGGACTCAGAAAGTGGAAGAGGAGAAATCCAATCAGCCTGGAAGGTTGGGGGCCAAACCAGAGGTGCTGGGCCTGGGCCTTGGGCCTGGATTAAGCATTTTTCAAGTCCACCCTTTGGTTTGTCTCAGTAATCCTGGGAGATTAGGAGAATGTGGATTCCCTGCTCAGCAAATGATCAGACAAAGGTCCATGGCTTGACTAAGCTAAGATCACAAGCAAAAGTGGTGACAGGGAGAGAACAGACCTTAGAGATTGCTTACCGTGCACCAGGCTCTCCCCCGACACTTTGCACACTTGCTCTTATTCACTGTCCTGGCTTCATAGAGGAGGCGTCCCTGTGGGATGGGGGAGGAAGTGAGACTCAGGGAGGCTGAGAGGGGCTCACAGGGCACATCTGACAAGGGTGAGGGGTATCCAGTTGGCCGTGTGCAGGGGTCAGGCAGCCCCCTGGAGAGCTGTTCTTACTACAGGCACCGACCACTTAGAAGGGAAGCCCCTGGCTTTTTGAGCCTGCTGAGCTGAGGGCATACAGGGTGAAGCCCTAGCACACTGCAGACACTGGAGCTCTGGTGCCAGCCAGATGAGGCCTTACCTGCATCAGTGACTGGTCAACAGAACAAGAGCAGTCCACAGCCTGTTTCCAGGGTCCTTCTATCCCTGTTCTGGGGTTTGATGTCTCTCTGAGCCAGGCTCTAGGCCACCTAGGTCTCCATGACCCTCAATGCATCCTTGGGCTTCTCCCACAAAGGCTCTCTGTGCCTAGGAGGTGAGCCCACCTCCCTGCAGACCCCAGAGGTCCGGCAGCAGCAGGGAATATAGATCTTGTCTGGGGACCAGGTGAGGACACGCTCCAGTCTCCCCTGATTCTTTCAAGGATGAAAAATGGCCCAAGGAGCCTGGGCCCTTCCCCAGCCATGATCCCTCCTACTGAGAAACATGTTTCACATGGTGCAGCCTCAGATCCCTGCAGAGCAAAGAGATAAAACCAAACACCCATGATGCAGCCAATCCACCTGCAGCCCTGCCAGCTCTGGCTGGAAGCATGCCCCATCTCTGGCAGGATCTGGAGGAAGATGCAACATCAGGGACGGCTGCTTCCCAGATGGGAGACTACAGCACATCTGTATACTCGTAGGAATGAGTCAATAGCGAGGGGGGATGATGATGGGAGAAAGAGATGGAGAACAACAGGAAGCCCTGTCCCAGAGTCCCTGGCACATACGCTGAAGGTTCATCCTCCCGCAGCAGACAGGCAAACTGGCACACTACAGCAAACTCCCTTCCCAGCCAGTAGAATCCTTGAAGGGCCCTGAACAGCAGATGCTTTTTGAAGTGAAAAAAACCACAACTTGGAAGATGCAGGAACCTTGGGACCTGATGAAATGATTCATCAGAGCATAAGGCTTACCCTAGTTTGGGAGAGATGCATTTCTTCTTGTTGAAAAATTTCTTGCTTTGTCCTTAATGAAGAGAAAAAGCAGCAGTCACTCAAGAAGGATATAAAACAATAATAACAATGGTGAATAACATGGGAAATATAAAATGTTCCACTGAGCTCCTGCTATGGGCCAGAAGCTGTTCTAGGCGCTGAGTACAGCAGGAACCAGGAAACCTAGCGGGATGAAAGAGCCGAGAGGCAATAAGTGAACAAGTTAAGCCGCAGCGGGATGAGCAGAGCTAAAGCACTCTTGAGGTCCTTGTAGTATCTGGAGACAGGGTGCAGGGCTGATTACTCTCAGACATGCTGACATGCTAAAAGTGTATGTGGTTAATCCATTTCAAGTTAATTTTTGTAAGTGAGTAAAATAGGGGTTTAGTTTCATTCTTTTACATGTGTAAGTTCAATTTTCCCAGCACCATTTATGGAAGAGACTGTCTTCTCCATTGAGTATTCCCAGATGTAAAACCAGAAACCATAAAACTCCTAGGAAAAAACATAGGAAAAATGTTCCTTGACATGGCTCTTGGTAATGATTTTTTGGATATGACACCCAAAGCAAATTAAAAATAAACAAGTGGGACTGCATCAAACTAAAAAGCTTCTGTGCAGCCAAAGCAACAATCAACAAGACGAAAAGACAGCCCACAGAACAGAAAAAAAAAAGTATTCTCAAGTTATATATCTGATAAGGGGTTACTATCCAAATTATATAAATAACTTATACAATTCAATAGCACAAAAAAAAAAATCCACGAAATAATCCAATTTAAAAATGGGTGAAGGACCAACATAGATACTTTTCCTAAAGAAGATATAATGAAGGCCAACAGGTACATGAAAAGTTACTCAACATCATTAATCTTCAGGGAAATGCAAATCAAAACCACAATGAGATATCACCTCACAACTGTTAGAATGGCTGTTATTAAAAAGACAAGAGGTAAACACCGGTGAGGATGTGGCAAAAAAGGAACACTTGTGCACTGTTGATGGGATTGTAAACTAGGACAGCCACTATGGAAAACAGTATGCAGTTTCCTCAAAAAATTAAAAATAGAACTACCATACAATCCAGCAATTCCACTTCTAGGAATGAAGGAAATGAAGACACTATGTCAAAGAGATATCTGCACACCCATGTTCATAGCACCATTATTACAATAGCCAATGCATGGAAACAACCCACATGTCCATCAACAGATGAATGAGCAGATGGTGAGATATATATATATATGGATAGATAGATAGGGATAGATAGATAGATAGATAGATAGATAGATAGATGATAGATAGATAATGGAATATTATTCAGCCTTAAGAAGAAGAAAATCCTGCCATTTGTGACAACATAGCTGGACATTGAGGGCATTATGCTAAGTGAAATAAGTCAGACAAAGAAAGGTAAATACTGCATGATCTCACTTTTCAGTGAAATCCAGAAAAAAAAAAAACCCTCAGAAAAAAGAAATTATACTTGTAGTCCCCAGAGGCAGGGAGTTGGGAGGGGTGGGAGCCCTTGATGAAGGTGGTTGGTACAAAGTTCCAGTTATGAGATAAATAGGTGAGGATGTGATGTACATGATGACTACAGTTAACACTGCTGATGATATAGAGAAAAGTTGTTAAAAGAGGACATCCTGAGAGTTCTCATCACAAGGGGAAAAAATCACTTTATTCTCTTCTCTTTTTGTATCTATATGAGATGATGAATACTAACTAAACTTATTTTGGTCATCATTTCACAACACATGCAAGGCAGATCACTGTACTGTATACCTTAAACTTAGTGCTGTGTGTCGATTACATCTCAATAAAACTGGGGGGGGGGGGGAGTTTGTGTAAAAAAAAGATTGAAGAAGTTTCCATGTGATCATGAGGTGAATAGAAAGAGAATGCATAACGTTCAAACAAGCAGAGGTGAAAAGAGAAATAAGAAAACTCACTTGTGCCAATAAAAGGCAAGAAAGAGTAAGTTAAAGTAAAAGCAAAACAAACAGGAGGCACAAAATGAGGTGCAAAAGGTGCTAGAAAGAAACCTAAAGAGATCAGTAATTACAGTAAATGCACACTCACTAAATTTTCCTGTTTAAAAATAAAAATAAAAAACAGAGATTCGGGTTGAATTAAAAGAATAATCCAGAAGTAGGTTGTTTACAGGAATCACACATAAAATATAAGGATACAGGAAAATTAGAAGTAAAGAATGTAAAAATAAAAAATAAAAAAACACCAGTGAAATATTAATTTAAAAAAAGCATTATTAAGAAAGTAGAGGGACTTCCTAGGTGGTGCAGTGGTTAAGAATCTGCCTGCCAATGCAGGAGACACAAGTTCGATCCCTGGTCCAGGAAGATCCCACATGCCACAGAGCAACTAAGCCCACGTGCCA
The DNA here is from genome assembly GCF_030028045.1 of Hippopotamus amphibius kiboko. Lineage (NCBI taxonomy): Eukaryota > Metazoa > Chordata > Mammalia > Artiodactyla > Hippopotamidae > Hippopotamus > Hippopotamus amphibius. Next base: position 43,439,277 of record NC_080193.1, on the reverse strand, counting down.
CAACGACTGAGCCTGCGTTCTAGAGCCACAACTATTAAGCCTGTGTGCCACAATTACTGAAGCCCGTGTGCCTAGAGCCAATGCTCTGCAACAAAAGAAGCCACCACAATGAGAAGCCCATGCACTGCAACGAAGAGTAGCCCCTGCTCACCTCAACTAGAGAAAGCCCGTGTGCAACAACGAAGACCCAATGTGACCAATAAATAAATAAATAAATAAATTGCAAAAAAAAAAGTAGAGACTACACTAAATAATGAAAAAAGAAAGAATTCATCAAAATGATGTAAACATTCTAAACTGAAAACATGGCTTCATATTTGTAAAGCAAAAATTGACCTAATTATGAGAGGAAAAATATCCACAACCATACTGAGAGATTTTAAGTCACTTCTCAGTAACTGGCAGTTTAAATATACCAAAAAATTGTAAGGATATAGGAAATTTGAACAACACAATTAACAACCTTGATCCGTTGAACAATCATAAGGCACAACAATCAAAGGTACAAAATTCTCAATAACACTTGGAATATTAACAAGAAATTGATCATATACTAGGCCTAATGCCAGCCTCAACAAATTTTAAAGATGCTGCATGATGCAATTAAGCTAGAAATCAATATCAAAAAGTAACTAGAAACAAACAAAAGCAAACATTTGAGCATGTAGAAACATACCAATGGGGACGTCCCTGGTGGCAAAGTGATTGAGAATCTGCCTGCCAATGCAGGGGACATGGGTTCGAGTCCTGGTATGAGAAGATCCCACATGCCACGGAGCAACTAGCCCGTGCGCCACAACTACTGAGCCTGAGTTCTAGAGCCCGTGAGCCACAACTATTGAGCCTGTGTGCCGCAACTACTGAAGCCCGCACACCTAGAGCCAGTGCTTTACAACAAGAGAAACCACTGCAATGAAAAGCCCGTGCACTGCAACAAAGAGTAGTCCCCGCTCACCACAACTAGAGAAAACGCACATGCAGCAATGAAGACCCAACTCAGCCAATAAATTAATTAATTAATTAATTAATTATTAAAAAAAAGGAAAAGAAACATACCAATGACTAACTCATGGGCTAAAAAAGAAATCAACCTGTTAATTAGAAGATCCTTAAAAATGAGCAATAACAAAAGTGATATATATCAAAACTCATGATGGTACTTAAACAGAAACTTATAGCTGTGGTACTTTTATCACATTAGGAAAAAGGCCTGAAGACTAATGAGCAGGACATCAACTCAATGAGAAAACAACAATGTAACCCAAGGAAAGAAGAAGGAAGATAATGACAAGGAGCAGAAATTGATGAAAAATAAGATCGCAATTTTAAAATCAGAGAATTATTTAAAACTTCATGCACACTGAGGCAATTTCCTAACAAATTCTACTCACCAAACTGACTCAAGAAGAAATGGAAAAGCTGAGTAGACTCATAGCTATCAAAGTTATCCGTGTTTTAAAATCTCCAGGGGGTGGGGTGGAGGGTACTAGAGACACAAAGAGACAGAGAAAGAAATCAAGCCCAGATGCCAGATGACTCTAGGGTGAGTTCCAAAACTAAGTTGAAGAATAGACAACCCCGATATTACACAAACTGTTCAAATGGATAGAGGGAATGTTCCTCAGCTCATTTTATGAGGCTAGTGTAACCTTGATATCAAAACCAGATAAAAGGAAATAGGAAATAATACAAACAGGAAAAATTTTAGGTCAGTTATACTCATGAACATAGATATCAACATCATAAATAAGATATTAGGAAAGCAAATCCAGTAATGAATAAAAACAGCAACATATCATGACCAATTTGCCACCAGGAAAGCAAGATTGATTTAATATCAGAAAGTATATCAATGTAATTCACCACATTAAAAGGTTGAAAAGCAGGAAGAAACAATCATTTCACTACAGATGGATTTTTTCAAATTGATGAAAAAGCACCTCTTTACATACTGGGACTAGGAGAGAACTTTCTTAACTTGAGGAAGGCTATCTCTATAAACCCAGTGCAAACATCATACAGATTAGCATAATTTACTTAAAGTCAGGCATAAGACCTACTATAATTGCTTCACTCATCATTGTGCCAGTACAATAAAACGTTTTTTGAATTTATATAAAGGTTAGAAAAGAAGAAACAAATATTTTATTATTTGCAGATACTATGATTGTCTACATAGAAAAATCTAAAGGAATCTACAAACTGTTAGAACTAGTAAAAGAGTTCAGCAAGTTAACTGGATACAAGATGATATGTGCAGGGACTTCCTAGGTGGCACAGTGGTTAAGAATCCACCTGCCAATGCAGGAGACACAGGTTCAAGCCCTGGTCCAGGAAGATCCCACATGCCGTGGAGCAACTAAGCCCATGCGCCACAACTACTGAGCCCACATGCCGCAGCTACTGAAGCCCATGCGCCTAGAGCCCATGCTTCACAACAAGAGAAGCCATGGCAATGAGAAGCTTGTGCACTGCAATGAAGAGTAGCCCCCGCTCGCCGCAACTAGAGAAAGCCCATGTGCAGCAATGAAGACCCAAAGCAGCCAATAAATAAATAAATAAATAAAATTTATTAAAAAAGGATGATATGCACATGTGGGCACACACACACACACTAACAACATTAAATTAAAAACTGTAAATTTTTGAAAGGTACACTTCTAGTAGCAACAAAAACCATAAGATACTTAGGAATAAATCTAAGAAGTTGTGCAAGACTTGCACACATAGTTGTCCTGTGCAGCCATGAAATGTGTACATTGCACAGCTCCAGGGCATCATTACATAGGCCAAGATACACAATCTGTGCATCAGGAGCTCAGCCTTATAGAGAAAGTTCTAAAGCAGTATTGAAAAATATTTAAGTAAATGTAAACAAATGGAGATTTTTACCATGTTCATGGATGAGAAGATTCAATATCATAAAAACATCAATTCTCCCCAAATTATGCTGTAAGTTTTGTGTAATTCCAATTAAAATCCAACAGGGTATTTCATGGCACTTGACAAACTGATGATTCTAAAATATATCTGGCCAAAGTATTTGGGGTCAAAATATCACCAAAATTTTTAATAAAAAGAAAAAGAAATATCTACCCTTATCAAATATCAAGAGTTATAATAAAGCTGTAGTCATTACAGCAGTCATTACAGCAGCAGTCATTACAGCAGTCACACAGCAGTGTGATATTGGCCCAGGAACCTTCAAATAGGAAACTGCAGAAGACTAATAGAGCCTGTAACCAGATTCATATCTATTTAAAACAATGTATGAGACTGTTGGCCTTGAAATAAGTGGGGATAGATTTTTCCATAAATGACACAAAGACAATGTTATCCACAAAGAAAATAAAAAAGCAGATATTTACTTTGCAGCATACACATATATACCAAATACAAAAATCTTTTCCAAGTGAATTAAAAATCCAAATATGAAATGCAAAACTTTAAAACTTTTAGAATATATTGAGAAACATCTTTTATGATCTCATTATAAAGAGATTTCTCAAAGGACACAAAGACAACATATCATAAGGAAAAAGATCATGAATTTAGCTATAATATACTTTTAAAATTCTATGAAAAAAAAGTTATCCAATACAAAAGGTGAAGACAGCCACTACTGGGAGAAGATATTTGCAACTTAACAAAGGGTTAGTAGCCAGCACATATAAAGAATTCCTACAAATCAAAAGGCAAAAGACAGACAACCCAATAGAAAAAAATATGGCAATTCACAAAAAGGGAAACATCAAAAGAATAAAGAACATGGGAAAAGACATTCAGGACTTCCCCAGTAAATGCAGATGTCCCTGAGAGACCCTTGAGTCCCACAGCCCACCATAAATTCTACAACACTTAGAAATACCATTCAAAGACTCTGAAATCATTGATTCCCCTTCAAAAAGGGGGCCAGGTCAATTGTGCTTCTGCACTGGGGGTCAATTGTGCTTCTCTGGGTTACATCAGTCATTTACTATCTGCCATAAGTCATCTCAAGAACCGGGCATAGAGAAGCCAGGGATAAAAAATTCTGTCCTTCCTTCTAGAATCTCACAGTCTAAAAGGAGAGAGGGCAGTGTGAACAGTCACAGCACTGCACAAAGCCTACCAAATGGATGTTTGCACAGAGAGCTGTACAACCCTCAAGGAAAGGGCCTCTGGGATTGGGGAAATTCTGACTTTCAAATCTCAAAGTAAATACAGCATTTGCTGCACAAGTCCCCTTCTATTGTCCAGTTCCCAAAACTACCAGAAGAGAGAAAATCATGATGGAATAAGATGGACAGAGAGACCTGGGGAATCTGAATTCCTCTATCAGACCCACCCTTATACACACTAGGATCTTGGGCTACTGCCTACTTGACAGTCTCACCTGAGTATTTAATGGGCATCTCAACCTCAGCCACCCAGGACTGAGCTCATGATTCTTCCCTTAACTTGCTCGACCTTCCCAACTCCGCTCCATGCTTCCGATCGCTCAGGTAAAAGACTTTGGGGTCATGATTGTGCCCCTCTCCTAATTGATGAGAAAATCTTGATGGCTCATTATTCAAAATATATCTGGAATCTGACCACTCCCCTCTACCGCTTTCACCCCGGTGGGAGCCACCATCACCTCTCACTGGGATTATTGCAGTAGCCTCCCTAGGACTCTGCCTGCTCCACTCTGGCCTCCACACCCAGAGCCACAGTGACCTTCATAAAATGAAGGTCTGATCATGCTACTCCTCTGTTCCAGCCATCCCTTGGTGCCCATCTAAGAGTAAACCCCAAGTCTTCACCATGATCTACAAAGCCCCACCTGCAGTGGGCTCTGCTACCACAACTATTGCTTTCCCCACTCTACCTGTTGCAACCACACCAGCCTCCTGGCAGTTCCAGGAGCACTCCAGGGGATCCCATTTAGGGCTTCCGCTGTGGCTGTTCTCTTTGCCTAGAACATACTTCACCCAGATACCTACTCCACATAGCCAACTCCTTCACCTCCTGTGACTCTTCACTCAATGCCACCTTGTTCTTGAGGCTTGCCCTGACCACTTTATACAAAATTGCACCCCACCTCCTGCCCTCACCACCCCCCCAAGCCCTCTTGATCCCACTGACTCTGCTCTGATTTATTCAAGCACCATCTCCTTCAAACATGCTATGTAATGTCCATGGTTTATTACGTGTCTCCTCCCTGCTGGAAGGCATTTGTGCCGGGATGAGGAGCATTATTTACTTAGTCCAGAGCTGAGGACAGTAGCTGGCCCATAGTAGGCACCCAGCGAACAGTCAGCTTCCCCATCCTTTCCATTCTAAAATCTTAAACCTGCCTCAAAAGTGCAAGCTTCAAAGGAAAATACTTCTAAAAGAGCTAACACCATGCATGGAGCAGGTAGGGAGAATCCCAGTCCCTCACTTCAAACAGCTCCTTAATAAAAGGTGAGAAGCACTGGCTGAGTGTGCAAGGGTCCTCGGAAAGCTGTAGGACCACAGTGCCCACTTCACCTACAGGCATTGGCTGCATTTTGTTGGACTCTTACCTGCTCTCTTAACTCAGGCTGCTCAGCAAAATGCCACAGAATATGCGGCTTAAACAACAGGCACTGATTTCTCACAGTTCTGGAGGCTGGGAAGTCCAAGATCAAGGCTGCAGCCAATTCAGCCTCTTCCTGGCTTGTCGACAGCCACCTTCTCGCTGTGTTCTCACGTGGCCGAGAGGGCGAGCTCTGGTCTCCCTCTCTCCTCTTATATGGAAGTTAATCCATCATGAAGCCTCATCTAAATGCAATCACCTGCCAAAGGCCCCACCTCCAAATACCATCACATTGGGGGTCAGGGCTTCAACACATGAATTTTATGGGGACGCACACATTCGTTCATAACACTCACTCAATGGGTTTCTGCACAGAGGTGGACAAAGGCCCACGGAGCTGGGATCTGGCTGTTGACACTTCCTCTGCTAAGCTCAGGGCCAAATGATACAGTGTGATCAGGAAGTGAGAGGGGGGTAGAGGCTGTTTCCAGTCACTCTGCAGAGTAATTGAATCCCTGCCCCATATCTCTTGGCAAGATGATGCAACTCCACCTAACACACATGGGTTGTAGGAGGGCTGGGTGCTGGGTGGATTCGTGGTGCCATCTCTTTCACATCACAGTGCAGTTAATTTGTGGTCTTCTCCACCAGGACCCAGAGCCGAGGCTCCCTGTAATTGTACTAATCAGAAATCATGTCTCTAATCCACTTCCCTGTCCTCTTTGTCATGATCGCATTCAGGGTAGGCTGTAGTTTCCAGCTGGAATATTGGGCCCTTGGATGGATGGGCTAAAATGTAGCACAGCACTGATGAGGGATTCCCAAGTGTAAGTGAATTTTGCATTTTCTCAGAGAATGATTTCCAAGAATCATAAAGTGGGATTGCGCCAGCCCTGGGGGAGGTGCCGAGGCCTGGGCTGGGGCCTGATGTTTTCACCACCATTCCAGACTGAGCTGGGTCGTCCAGAGACCATGGAAGCAACTGCCTCTCAGCCCCAGACACAGGAGGAAACAGCTACCTGGAGCAAAACTTGGCCCATCTCCCCAGCACCCCTGAGCCTGACAGTGGCTTTGCAGTTGGGCTGAATGGAGGTAGGGTGCATTCAGAGAGCCCTGCTGTGAACAAGCCTGGTGTCAGAGGGTGCCATGAGGTATCCCCCTGGGACTCACAACAACCCTGTTCCCCATCTGTCACAGAAGGACACAGGCCCCCAGGAAGGCAAAGGGAAAGGCTGGGTCACCCAGCTGGTCAGCATCTGAACCGAGATGAAATCCCAGCACAGCCCACTGTCAGAGAGTGGGGACCCCAGGTGGCTAACATGTCCTCCCTCCTGAGTGCTCTGGTCCTGGTGGAGGTGACAGGGGAGGAAGGTCTCAGGCCAGGTGCACGCAAGCAAGCAGGCTTCTGGACAGTGTGCAGGGCCAAGCCCAGCCAGAATGCTGACAGGTGTGGCTGACACAGGAGCAGAGAAGATGCTGGGCTTCCTGACCCTGGAGTTGGAGGAAGGAGGCTTTGCAGGCTGGGGCGAGAGCATGAGGTCCTGTGACAGGACAGGTCCAGCAATGGGAGGAGAGGGTGAGTGTCCCCAAGGAAAGCCAGTTGCTAGAGAAAGCTGAGCCCAGACCTGGGGCCAACCCCTCACAGCCCTTTGGAGCTCAAGCACCCAGAATGTTGGGGTGAGAAGAGGGAGGGAGAGTTGGGGTTCAGCCCCTGTGAGCCTTGGGCACCCCGAGGTGACCTAGCATCATCAGCCCTCAGGGTTCCCAGTCCAGATGGAGAAGGGTGTGGGGAGAGCAAGGCATTAGCAGGCTAACAATTCCAACAAAAGAGATGAAGAGAGTGTGGCCTGTCCAGGGCAGACGGAGGGGCCACAGCTGGTGGGAATTGCAAACAGAATCAGACCGGGGGCTGAACATGAGCTCCCCATCAGACCTTCCGCTTCCAGCTGGTGGTCCCTGAGGCCCCTTCTATTGGAAATTGGGATCTTCCACGGGTCAAATAAGTGGAGGACTTGCCCACCACCCCAGCTTTGCCTGGAGCACACGGGCCAACCTCTGAGGGGGGCATGAAGGTCGTCAGGTGAAGACTCTGCCCTGTGCATTCACCCCATCTGTGTTTGCTCAAGGGACAGCCCCTCTCCAGCTGGTGGCTGGATGGGGCTCCAGGGCCCCCAGAACACTGAGCTCACCTCACCCCTCCTCCCAGCTCATGGGTGAGGTCACAGGGCAGGGAAGTCCCCGCTGGACCCAGGACCCAAGACCCACTGTCACAGCCCCCCAACCTCAGAGGTGGGCACGCATCCCCTTTGAGGCCCTCCAGTTCTGAAGTCCGGGTTCTCTGCAGGCAGCCAGTGCACGTAGCACTGGAGGGCGATCCTGGGCCGACACTGGCCCTGCCCCTCCTGTGCTGCCTTTGGGTCTGCTGATCGGGGCCATGCTGCACCCAGCCCCAAGGCTAAAAATAAGCATGTCGTTCTCACATGAACTAGTTAAGAAGTCGCCACTGCATGTGCCAGAATTACCTTATCTTTGCACAACAGACATTTTTACAGGAAAATTTGAAATGTTTTTCATCCATCAAACTGCCAGGGTGCTGCACAGGGAGCCCCACTTTCTGGAGGTTTAATCCTGAGCCTAATTTCCAGCACACCAAAGAATGAGTGGCCCCATTTATGAGCAGGGTCGCCTCAGGTCACAGCACTGCAGGCTGCTGGGGTCTGGGGCTCAGACCCCAGGGACTTTGCATGGGGACCCCCAAGTACGGTGTGGTGTCAGGACTGGGGATTGCCAAGTGACCCCCTCCTTTGCTCAAATTCTGACCCCGTTATCTGTGACCTTCCTTGGGCAAGTCACTTCACCTCACCTCATTTGTAAAATGGTGATAATCTAAGTGAAATAATGCATGTAAATCATGCAAAGATAAATAATGTTTGTGAATAACATCAGAAAAGCCCGTGGTCCTCAATAAAAGGGAGTAAAATCCCACATCTTAGTCCACTCAGCTACCATAGCAAACACACCCACCACAGGCTGGGTGGTTTAAACAATAGGCCTATCTCACAGCCTGGAGGCTGGAAGTCCAAGATCAAAGTACCATCAGGGTTGGTGTCTGGTGAGACCATCCTCCTGCCTTGCAGATGGCTGCCTTCTTGCTGTGTCCTCACATGGCCTTTTCTGTGTGTGCAGAGAGAGAGAGAGAGAGAGAGGGGACCGGTGTCTCTTCCTCTTCTTATAAGTACACCAGTCCTATGGGATCAGGGCCCTATCCTTATGCCCTACCTGCAAATACTGTCACATTGAGGTTTAGGGCTTCAACATATGAGCAGGGGGACACAATTTAGTTCATAACAGTTGGAGTCCTGAAGACAGTCATTCAGCCACTTGGCCAATGTGGGGTCCCACTGGATGTGCAGCACCAAGACACTGTGAGGACTGGACAGGAGACAGTGGCAGCTTTGGGTTTAGGACCTATGGAACTAACCATGTTCTCCATTTGCCAGTGGGGCCAGAATTCAACAGACTCGTTGCACAGAAATCCAGAGCCTCCCACTCGAAGACTCACACATGGGCAGCATCCATGCAGCACCTACAACCCCCAGCCCATGCTCATGCTCTTCAGACCAACACTCTCGGAACCCCTGAGAACACACCTGCCCCCTCACTGCACACCTCCCATGCCAGGATGACACAGGAGGTGGTTCTTTCCATCAAAAAGGGGTCTAGCGGATTGAGTTCCCCTTGTACTTCACAGATCCTTTTGCACACCAGTGGCATCAAATGGGGAAGGGAGGGGGAGAGACACCTCAAAGTAACTCTGCTGGAAGTTTCCAGACAAGCCCCACCAGCCCTATCACTGGAGGCTGTCACTGATGGAGCCCCACCAGGTTCCTGGAGCTCCACATGCCTCCCAAGTGGGGGTTGTGTGTAGGTGGCATTAACATCGTGTAACCAGGGAGAAACTGGAGCTCCAGAGGCTGGCCAGACCCAGCCAGAAGGGACCCCCAGCCTGTGAGATTCAGGTGCTCATGCTTCTTCTACGTGCTTGGAATGTGACTGCTGGGCAGGGCAGAAGAGGGACCTACACTGCAGCCAGTCAGACCTCAGGGACCTCTGAACACCTGAGAGAGTATAAGTGGACAGGTAGGCTCTGAAGCCTGGGGCCAAGTTCAGGAAGGCTCACAGTGGTTGTTCCATGGGGTTGTGCTGGTAAATGTGTAACTGCCAGCAATCTAAAGTAGACGGAAAAAATCCCTGAGGTGTGGCATGAACCAGTTCTCATGGAGTAAACATTCCCCGTGATCAATTTCAAGCTACCCACAATTTGATGAGCGGCTCTCAAAATTTCTAAAAATGTGACTATTGGCTCCTGGGTGTTGTTCTGAAGCAGCTCCAGAGCAGCCCTGGCCTCTGTGCCACAAGCAGACAAGGCACATAGCAGGCCCCCCAAAAAGATGCAGAGCTCATCCAGTGGGACATGAAGGCCACTTGGAGGGAATAAGGGAGCACCTGGATCTCAAAGGGCAAAGGGGTCTTTCCGTGGTGCTCAGAAGGGAAGAAGAGGCCACCGTGGGGAAGGGACAGCTGCCTATGACCAGAGAGGGCATGAGTCAAGTACATGAGCCTGGCTGTGCCCTGGTAGAAGGTCCACTCCTGGACCATGGAGTGTAGATCCAAGGAGGCCCAGGCCTCCCCCCTACCCCAAGCATGCACTCAGGAAGGGCCCTAAGCTCCTTCCCCTCCTTGGTGCCTGGTCCCTGCTGGGCTGCTGATGAGACAGGTTACAAGGAGGGCCTGAGTCAGCCTCCCTTCACTTACTCAGACAGAGCTCAGACCTAGGAAAAGGGAAAGAACTGCATGAGAGCACCTGTGTCTGCACCACTGTAACCTAGGAGGACCCTATGAGGCCTTCCCAGAATAGACCCCCACCCGTGTTCTCTGCCTGCTTTTTGTCTGTAGAAAAACTTTAGTCAAAGAATAAATTTAATCAGAGAAGTGAGAAAATGCAAAAAGGAAAACAGTCAAGCAAGATAAAATAATAATACTTTAGCCATTAAACAAAGTCAGAGATCTTTAATTCCTCCTCGAGGACTATAGATAATATTCTGAGCCACGTCCTTTGAGCTGTTTTGTAGATACTGAAACCCCCACCAGGTGGAAGAAGTTAACTGTACGCTGCCCTCAAACACATAGACCCCAGGCCGGTTGGAACCAGAAGGCCGACGATACTGACTCCCAGTTACGTCACCACCAACCAATCAGAAGAATGCCCACAAGCTGATGATGCCTGGCTCTGTGAACACTCTGACTCCTCACTACCTCCGAGGTGGGACACACAGCCTTGAGGGCATTAGCCCACTGTGGCCCCCTTTGCCTGGCAAAGCAATAAAGCTATTTCTCTCTACTTCACCCAAAATTCTGTCTCCAAGATTTAATCTGACACTGGTGTATAGAGGCCAAATTTTGGCAACGCCACCCAGCTTAGAATACAAAGGCCTCAGGTCTGCTGGAGCGGACACCCCTCCCCCTCATTCACTCTCCTGCTTTGGGGCTTATCCTCCCACTGTGGGTCTGTGCAGTTTCATCCCTTAGCAATGCCAAGCACTGCTTGGCATATTTTAAACCTTGTCTAAATGGCCTCAGACCATCTGCAATCTTCTGCAACTTGCTTTGCAGCTTGTTTCTTTCCTAAGGAGACGGGAGGCCAACAGTGGGACGGTTCCCGGCCTTGGAGCCCAAGCCTGTAATGAGCAGCATGACACACATCAAATCACACAGCCTCCCAGCCTCAGTTTCTTCATCTGTAAAACAGAGATGGGGAGGCAGTGGGCTCAGTCCAGCCCAGACACAGTCCTTCCCCTGCCCACTTTCCTCCAGTGCCGTCGGCAGCCCCCAGCCCCGGCACCCATTTCCTAGCCCACAGCCTGCTCAGAAGAACTGCCGGAACTCTACAGCCTGGCCCGCCCAGCAGAGGGCGGGGCCTGCAGGGTCCCCCCAACTTATCCCACATCACTGCTTCAGTGGAAGAGTGACCCCCAGCGACCCTGCTCTAACGGAGGTCTCTGTCTTCAGCTGACAGGGGGTTTTCCAGCCCTCTGGGGGCTGTTGGGACCCAACCGCCCCTCCCAGCGAGATGCTGTGTGTCTCCGGGGCCTGGGCTCTGACCTTCACAGCCCCACAGTGTTCACCCCACCAGCCCGTCCCCAGCCGCCTGCCCGACACCAGCTCCCAGCTGCTTCTTCTCAGCCTCCTTGGCTGTTCTCAGCTCTTCTCCGGCCTGTGGGCAGATGCCCAGAGCCTCAGGTTTGGCACACATCTCTCCCTGACTATACTCACTCCCGTGAGGTTGCCTCCCTCATCAGGGTTTGAAACACCAGTGCCACAGCAAGGGCTCCCAGCCTCTCACCGAGCTGCAGACCTCGCTCCTAAACACAAGGGCTCAGCCATCTGACCACTTCCTCCAGACGGAGACCGGGAGGCTTGACATCACATCCAAAACTAGACTCTCAGTCTCCTGTCCCCAAAACCTACACCATGCCAGCCCCCATTCAATGAATGGCACGCGCATCCTTCCGCCTGCTTAAACCAACAGCTTGGGAACACGCGCACCCGCTTCCTTTTTCTTATCCCCGCACATAGCAAATCCTCAAAACACATCCAGTATGGCCATCTTTCACCATCCCTGCCACCCCATCCTGGCCCGGTGGCTGTGATCACGCTGCAGGATTTCAGGAGCCTCTGCTGGTCCCCTCACTCACCCCGGCCCACTTCAGGGGTCTCCTTGACCCAGAGGTGGGATGAAACTGTTAAAATCTACATCAGGTCCCGCCACCCTCTGCTCAAAACCTACCAGGGCAGCAGCCAACATCAGGACCACAGGACCCGCCCCACACCCCTCAGGCCACAGAAGCCACGGCTCCAGTGTGCCCAGAACACACCAGCTACAGCCTTGCCCTCTGCCTCACAGGCAGGGCCTTGCGTGTCCCGTGGCCACCCCCTCATGCCTTGGAACCTTGGCTCAAACACCCACTTGTCAGTGAGGCCTCCTCTGGCCTCCATGGTTCCCCCAACTCTTTCCCTACTCCCCTGATCTCCATAGCAGGTGTCACCTTCCAGCGTGTGTTCCCAGTCTGCCTCCCTTCCCTGGAACACAAGCTCCGTGGGCGCAGGGATTTGTACACAGAACACCATCTGGCCCAGGGGAGGCGCTGCAGGAGGAAATCTCAGCCCAGGTCCCAGCCATCCGCAACACCCCCCTGCCCACCCCCCACCCCCCAGGCCCGATGCTGACACCTGCCCCTCCGGCACTGAAGGCTGCAGCCCTTTTCCCTCCCCGGGCCACCACCTCCTCCCTTCCCCAGCTCTCTCCTTCCTGGGTTACCACAACCACAACTCCCCAGACTCCAGCCCTCCCCTTGTACAGCCCTGCACCCACAGTGTGAGAACCTGTCCCCTCAATAGGCCACAAGTCCCCAGGGCAGGGCCTGGGCACAGAAGGAAAGAAAGGGAGGTGGGGAGGGAGGGGATGCCTGAGGATCTCAGGAGCTGGTGACCGTGGGTGGGCTAGGGGCTAGCGGTCCTGAGACGAGCTTGCTCCAAGGTACCTGGAGTGCCCCTCGCAAGAGCTGCCTGGCCGTCGGGAGCTGCAGCCCGGACCACCTACGTGGCGTGTGGTGATGGAGCCCTTTCTCATTCACACGTGCTGCCCCTGAGCCAGGGCGCTCTGAGAGGCGGGCCACATGTGGATGGTGTTTCCCATTTTGGATGTGACCATTAGTCTCAGAGAGCATGGGCGGCCTGCTCCCTGTCCTGCTGTGCCTTCCAATCACACCACGAGTCTGTCCTCTCTGTCCCTAGGAAGGACTCTTGGGTGGGTCCCCTAGCTTCTCAGCTTCTCCAGAATAACAGAAATCCGGGCCGGGCCAGTAGTCCCAGAGTTCCAGTTGAATCCATTTTAATCCTGGAACCCTGAGCTCTCACCCAGGTAAAGCTTCTTTCCTCCACCAGCTCAGGCCTGCTCTGGCCTGGACCTGCCATGGAGGTGGGGACCTGGCCTGCTCCTTCCTGCCCTTTTCACTCCACCCGCCCCCGCTGGCAGCTGCTGTTTAGGGCAGCCCCAGGGCTATGGACGGTGGTCATGGGGAGTGGCACTGGGGACACAGTGATGGGAAAAGTCAACTTGATGAGCCCAGCTGGGGAAGCTGACTTACTCCCTTAGACAGTTTGCAGTCTCCTCTGTGGCCACTGGCTGGAATCCCAGCACAGGCAAAGCTCTCCTGGGCTGGCTGCTCTCAGCCCCTCTGCTGGGACCCTCGCTCTCTTTCAAGACGAGCCTCACTGGTATGCGGCATCCACCCTTTGTCCTGCTGTTGGTGGAAGGGGACTGAGTTTCCATCAAGCCCCACACCCTCCATCTGGTGAATCCTTAATAGCCTCCTGCCTTTGGGTCTTCCCAACATCAGGGTCACTGGTGCTGGTCCCCAAATAGGCACATGATAACATTCCATTTCCATGCCCCCACCCCATGCCCCTCCTCAAAGGCACGGTCACACGATTTGCTTTGGACAATGACATGGGGACAGCTGTGAGCTGTCACTCTCAGAAGAAAGCGTTCAGGTCTAAAGCACAACAGCCTGCGCCCTCTTCCCTCAGCCATGGCAATCGTGGAAGCACACACACGCTGATGGAGGGTCCCTGAGTGACGCTGTGACCGGAAACCACCAGCCCACGCTGGGCAAGGAGTATGAATGGAAAGAAACATCATGGTGTGAAGCCTCTGAACCTTGGGGGTGCTCCTCACTGCAGCATCACCGAGTTGGTCCTCACACACCAACCAAAGTCCGACTCCAGACCTCGTGTTCCCTACAGTCCAGTGCCGCTCCTGAAGCCCTCTCCCTCTTGCTTGGGGGAGGGGAGGCACCCTTTCCCCGCTGCTCCCCTTTGGGGGCGGTGGGCACAGCACACAGCAACCCTCCTACCCTGGGGTCTTCAACTTCCCGCACAGCCAGAGGCGGGGTGTGGAGCAAGACAGGCAGGGCGCCCCTGGGATGCAGCCTGGCACCTCGCTTCAGGGAGATGCAGGGCTTTGGCCTGGCCGCCCCGAGACCTGCATCTCTCATCCCAAGCCCTGCTCCCTTGGATGAAATTTCAAGTGGGTCTTGCTGATATAATAAAATGTTCTCCTGTCACTTTTAGTCCAAAACAGCATCCCTTCCACCATTGATGCTCCCCATTAAGTCACAGTCAGAGACCCTTGCTTGGTGAGAGCTGCCCCTTCTCCCTGGGAGCTCAGAGGCAGGACCCCCTGCAGGGTCCTCTCTGCATAAGAACTGTGACTGTCAGGCCCCACCTCACAGGAGTGTCCCCGAGAGCCTCAGAGATCCCTGCAGAGCCCCACCAGGCTCACCTGAGAGCCCAGCGGTCCCTTCGCTGGCCCCTCTGAACAAGTGTCCCAGGCTCAGGTGTGTCCGGTGCACGGAAACACGGCCCGCAGTGCACCCCTGCCCTCCGCCCTCCCCAGGCGGCCTCCCCCTTGACGTCAGTTTAGGCCTGACTTAGCCGAGTGCCCCTCCCAGGGGTCTTCCTGAAGCCCCTCCGGCCTGTTTTGAGAGGATGTGGAGCGATCCCTCCCCTACAGCAGGCCAATAGCTCTCCCCAAAGAAAACCACCTCCCGCATCTTCACACTCAACCCTTTAAAGTCAAGAGCGTTCCCATTTCTTCACAGGTATTTATTGAGCATTTACTATGTGCCAGTCACCATTCTGGGGGCCGGGGATACCTCAGTGAACAAAACAGACAAGAAGCCCTGCCCTTGTGGGCTGCCCTTCTGCTGGAGGAGAAAAAAGACACACAATAGACTACTATATATAAAATAGATAACCAACAAGGACCTACTATATAGCACAGGGAACTATGCTCAATATTTTGTAATAACCTATAAGGGAAAAGAATCTGAAAAAGAATATACACATATGTACACATACATATATATGTTTAACTGTATATGAGTATATACATATATATGTATAACTGAATCACTTTGCTGTACACCTGAAACTAACACAATATTGTAAATCAACTATACTCCAATAAATTAAATAAATAAATAAATAAATAAATAAAACAGTCAGTTAAATCCCTGAACCACCTTTTTGCATAATAAAGGTCTCCGAACCACCACCCCCACCCCCACCTGAAAAAAAGACACACAATAGAGCAGCAGATGGTGCTGCATTAGAAAGCTGTGGAGGAAACACCAGAGAGAAGGTAGGGAGTGAGGACGCAGTGGAGCCTCAGGGAGCTTCAGGGCAGGACCCAGGGGGAAGGTGATGCTAAAGCAAAGACCTGGGGAAAGTGAGACAGTGGACCATGGAGGAAAGCCTTCTGGGACAGTGCAAAGGCCCTGGGGCACATCTGACCAGCCAGTGTCGACAGGACGAAAGTGAGACGGGGAGAGAGGAAGGTGCTGAAGTTAATCAGGTCCTGGGAAGCCAGATCTCACAGGCCTCGGAGAGAGGAGGAACGGGGGCAAATCTCTGAGCAGAAGGGTGACATCTAATACCTTCCATTGAAAAGGTTTGCAGGCAGTCTGGGGAACGTGGATGTGGCTCTGGAGACCAGCTGGGGGCCGGCACAGTAACCCACGTGACTTCGGGTCCCTCGGAGGAGGAAATGCAAGTGATGAGAGAGGGTCACAGCAGGACATGTTTTCAAGATCGAGCCAAATGGATGTTCTAGTTCATTGAAAGTGACGTGAGAGAGCGAGTGAGGCCAGGACCACCCTGAGGCCCTTGGCCTGAGCAGCTAGAGGGCTGGGGCTGTGTCCCAAGCCAGGGAGGACTTCAGTCTGGAGTTCGGGAGAGGGTTTTCCGGTCCAGAGCCAAGAAGAGGCTGGGCTGGAGACACACTGGGGTCTGAGCACACGGGCCTGGAGAGGCCACTGAAGGAGCCAGCATGGACAGAGAAAACAGGCCCAACACAGTGGGGCCTCCAGCACGGAGGCTGAGAGCAACACCGAGGCCCAGGGCGCTGCTTGTCTAAGGCTGTGAAGCATTGGCCACCACTGATTGTGCGAGTCCCACCCGCGTATCTACTCGCCTCCACTTTCAAACATGGGACACTCACCAGCCACTTGTCCTCTGCATTTGGGAGTCTCAACAAGAACTGACAGAAAAGCCCCCTTTTAATCTCTTGTTATGGGATCACTCTGCCTTTGGGGACCCTGGTACAGGTAGATGAGAAAGTGGAGGCTGGTTGATGTAAACATCTAGGTCAAGAGCACAGAGCAGGGAGTTCCCTGGTGGTGCAGTGGTTAAGGATCCGCCTGTCAATGCAGGGGACACAGTTTCAATTCCTGGCCTCGGAAGATTCCACATGCTGTGGGTCAACTGAGCCCGTGTGCCCTAGAGTCTGTTCACTGCAACTACTGAGCCCGCGTGCTGCAGCTGCTGAAGCCCACACATCTAGAGTCCATGCTCCACAACAAGAGAAGCTATTGCAATGAGAAGCCCGCAAACCACAATGAAGAGTAGCCCCCACTCACAGCAGCTGGAGAAAGCCCGCACACAGCATCGAAGACCCAACTCAGCCAAAGAAAAAAAAAGAAAGAAAGAAAGTAAAAAAAGAAAGAAAAGCACACAGCAGAGCCAGCACCCTCCACCTGCAAGCCCAGATCCATCTGCGGGGCTGGCGGGGGCCTGGCCCAACCCTATCACACTGCAGCGGCTCTGAGTACCCGAGGACCCTGCAGCCTCAGCACGTCTGCACGGAGGGATCACCTGGAAGGCCTGATGGGCAGGGACACCAAGGCCCGCCCTGGACTGGGCACCCCAGAGCTCCCCTCCTGCAGCAAGCATGGCACCCTCAGTGACAGGACCCACGGCCACACCATGCCAGGAGTGACCATGTAGAGGCATGTCCGCCCTCAATACCTCCTGTTCAGTTGGATGGTGGGCTAAAGACAGGTCACCTTCTCATCAAGAGGGGTGGGGGGTTAGCGGATGACTCTGGGGCCCTCCCGCCTCATAGGGACCCTCCCCTCCACCTGGTGCTCACAGCGTCCCGGCTGACAGTCCCTGCACGAGTGCCCCCTCCTCCCCTCTACACTTTGGATATGCCATCTGTCTGTCACCAAGACCCAACTAGCACTTTTCAGGAAGCAGCCTCCTGGGCGTTTACATGAACTGAGAGCACACCCTGGGAGCGTTCCCCTCCCACTACCTCAGCAGGGGCAGGATGCACCCTGAGAGCCATGCCGCTTGTCCCCACAAGGACCTCACAAAGCGGGGACCACCAGCTCATCTCTCGGGTGAGCAGAACCAGGCTCCTGTGAGTGCGGCCAGGACACGTGGTTCTGTAGCCCGCCCTTCCACAACCACAGGTAAAGAGAGAACATTACTAACTCCTGCTTGGCAGGTAAGAATTTAGCCATTTCTGCTCAGGTGATAGATTCTTTACCAATCAGCAGAAAACTGTGTAAGGATGGCAGCAAAAATGAATTTTAATATAACATGACAATGAAAGATCCCATTAGCAGAGAACACGCTTGCTGCTCCTTCCACATCACCCCTCCCCCATCCCAACAGCCCTGATCCCACCTGGCACCCATGGGGTCTCAGGAAAGCAGCACCTCTGCAGCCTCCAAGCATGGAGCTGGCCTCCTGGGCTGAGCCCGTTCCTGCATCCAGTCACGGGGATGGAGATGGGCTGGTGTCTCTGCTGGTCCTGGCAGTAACTGCAATGGCTGTGGGCACTAGAACCAAGGCCTCTCTTGGACAGGAGAAGACTCAAGTCATTCAAGAAGCTACAGTCTGCCATCTTTGGACCTGATATGAAGCACTTATTTGTTACATATGACATTGTGGAAGGCAGCATGGGGAAATGGGCCTTGTAACACTGCCAAGCTGCAGGAGCAAGCCTCCCCTGAAGCCCTTTCTAGTCTGGACTTTTCATTTGCGTTAGTCAAAGAAGTCTCTCTAGTGTTTCAACTAGTTTGAACCATTTTGTCTGTTGTTTGTGATTAAAAGCACCCTAACAGCCACATTATTAGACATTTTTAAAGGGTGGCAGGTGGTACAGCTCTACAGTGGCATAACTTGGGGTGGAGGATGGAAGTAGGGAGAGGAGCTGAAAGAAATTATAGAAGCAAATTGATTTTTATTTAAGAACTGCAAAAGTCAATATTTGCAAGGGCAACTCTCTGGGTCCTAGAAAAAAAATGGGCAGTGTGCAAATTTGATTTCAACAATTCATTCATTCAATGAGTTGAGAAATTCATTCAACTCAGGGTTCTGCACCCCTTCTCCTCAGGAAGGGTCAAGCACATGTTCACCCAGCCCTTGACCCCCACACTCAGTAACCCAATGCATTCTATCAACACCCCCTCCAAGCTCAGACATGGAGAGGGCAAGGCCTTTCTCAGGGACCCACCCTCCCTGGGCTCCATCCACACCCCTCTAGTCATCTTCCTCCTACAAAACATGACCCCCTCAGGATGGGAAATCTGCTTTTATAAACCTCCCAACCCTATCTTTATGCTATAAAGTTCATATGCTGAGTCCTTTTTCAAAAAGCCAGGATCTTACTATTAAAAACCTAGGCTTTCAAAACAGATGATTGAACTTGGTGTACCCCCAAAAAAATAATAAATTAATTAATTAATTAATTAAATAAAACAAATAAAATTTAAAAAAGAACCTGGGCTTTCAAGACTGTGTCTCTGCTATGTGTTTTAGGGGGATATTTTGAAATCAAACTCTGACACTTGGTGTATGAGTTGGCGTTCTCCAGGAAATAAATCAATAGGGTGTGTGTGTGTGTGTGTGTGTATGTGTGTAAAGAGATTTATTACAAGGAGTCGGTCCACATGATTATGAAAGCCAACGATTCTCAAGATCTGAACTTAGCAAGCTGCAGCCCCAGGAGTGTATAGTGTAGTTCCAGTCCAAATGCCAACAGGCTTGAGATCCAGAAAGAGCTAATGTTTCAGTGTGAGTCCAAAGGCAGAAAGAACTGATGTCCCAGCTCAAGGCAGTGAGGCAGAGGCATTTACATTTTTGTGCTCTCCGGGTCCTCACCCGATTGGCGAGGTCCAACAAGCTGCTTTCCTCAAGCTACCAATCCAAATGTTAATTTCAACTCCTTCACAGACACACCCTGTGGCCCAACCAAGTTGACATATAAAATTTACCATCATACTAAGTTCCAGGCTGTACCTGCCTCCAGGCACCGGAGCCAGGACACACAGCCACTTCCGGGGGATATGGTACAAAGAGCTTGTGTAATATCTCTAACGTTATCCTGCTGTACTAAGGTCCATCTCCAGATTTTTACTAACAGGCTTCCCCCAGCCATAGACTCCCTCCCTCCTCTTTGTGGTTATCCTAGTCTTACTGACCACTCAAGACCCCTACTGTCTGAATCCCCCCTCCCCAGAAAAGTTTCAGGCAGGGCTGATGGGAAATAATCTCTGCCCAAAGCAGGCGGTGAACTGAAGACCAGCAGTCCAGCAGGGCGAGCTGACACATACCAAAAGCTGGGTGCTGGAGCCAGGGATGGGAAGGCAGGAGAGGAGAGCCCACACAGCAGGCATGGGCACCCACTCAGGCCTTCCTCACTCCACAGCACACACTCCTGGGTGAGGCAGGAGGTAGCCGGGCCCCAGGCTGAGCAGCTGGTGTCTGTCTCCTGTGGGCAGATACTCCAAGATGAAGATAGCAGGGGCAGAGAGGAGCTGAGTCCTGCCCAGACAAGAGATAAGAGTCCGCATATTTCTCATTCTCGAGGTCAAGGAGACCCTCCCGACTACACACGTGCAGAAAGGCTCCTCGGGGGTCAAAAAGGGAGGGGGCGCCACCCCACAGTAGGTGATGTCAACCTACCCATAGGCCTCTGCCCTAGAATCCATCTGGGCTAAGAGATGCTGACACACACACGGGAGACCCTGAGACAAACCAAATACAGACTCACAACCAGGCAAACCAAGATGACTGGCCACAGGAAACCCAGAAGAAATGCCCCATAAAAGCTATTCAAACAACCACAAGGGGTGACTCTTTCTCTGAGCCCACCTGTGTGTCTATCCACACGTACTCTTTTTCCTCCTAATAAACACTTTACTTCTTTCACTACTCTCCATCTCTTTGTGGAAATTCATTTCTACAAAGCCATCAAGCCAGGGCCTTGTCATTGGCCACTGGTCCCTGGTGGTCTAGAGGCTAGGATTCAGTGCTCTCACTGCCACAGCCCAACTTCAGTCTCTGGCTGGGGAGCTGAGATCCTGCTTCAAGCTGCTGCAGGCCGAGGCCACCTGATATCATGGGGACAGGATGCACCCAAGAAAACTTTGCCTCCTTCACCAAGTAGGCAGACATGCAGACACCATTTCTCCACTGCCATCAGCTTGAGACCCAAACCTGGCCCCTCCTGCACTGTGGGAGAACTCACTCATTTATAGGTCTGGGCCAAGGGTAATCGTTATCTCCACGGCCAGGAGCCCCCTTCCCTGTGAAACGCATAATGCACCAAAAGCGCTGCTCAGAGGCAGATAAAAATAGCTTTGAATCAAAGAGGTAGTTTCCTTATTTTGTCTCCAAGGACAGATCAGAGGGCTGGATGGCAGGCAGGCAAATCAGTTTTTGCTCTTGGCAGGCGTTTCAATGCTTTTCCTCCACAAGCACAGAAAAGTCTGCCCTTGTCGATATCTGAAGCTGAGATAATAGGCTGGGGCTGTGTTTTATCTTTTCTTGACCCACTCCCAGCCTTCAAGGTCTCTGCTCTCCTTCTGTAGACAGACATTCTAAGCCAGACGTTAACAGCAATAGCAGAGGAGTCCACCAGGCCCACCGGACCGATGCAGCT
Organism: Hippopotamus amphibius kiboko; assembly: GCF_030028045.1. Taxonomy (NCBI): domain Eukaryota; kingdom Metazoa; phylum Chordata; class Mammalia; order Artiodactyla; family Hippopotamidae; genus Hippopotamus; species Hippopotamus amphibius. Next base: position 43,417,900 of record NC_080193.1, on the reverse strand, counting down.
ATGTTATGATGACCATCACCTGCACTGCAGATATCTTCTGCCTGCAACTCTACAGACCCACAGCAGCAGCCCAATTTTACAGATGGGGAAACTGAGGCTCAGAGAGGCCACATTATTTTGTTAAGGATCAGTGCTAAGTCCAGCCTACTATCAAAGCCTAAGGCCTTTTAGGACTCTGCAGAAGTGGAATCACAATCCTGGGTTCGCCTCCTGCCTCTGCCAACTTAAAGCTGGGCCACAGAGATCCAGGCTCTTAATCTCGCTGAGCCTCAGCTTCTTCATCTGTAAAATGGGAGTCAAAACTACATCCAGAGCTGTTTGTGAGATTGTGTAAAAGAGTTTCGAAATCTGCAGATTGACATGTAGATACCAGTTATTGTTATTCTTATAACTGAGCATTTAATGCACACAAGGCACTGCTCACCAGGCCTGTAGGAGGCAGGTATTTTTAATATTCCCACTTTACAGCTGAGGGATTGCGATGCAGGAAGGCTAAGGCCTTGCCCACAGCGAGGAGGAGGTGAAGCCATCAGTGGAACAGAGGCAGCTAGCTTCAGAGCCCGCACAGTGAAGCCTAAACATGGCGATGGTTATCACAGATGTATTTTCCTATGCTGAAGACTGTTAGGGGTGATGGCGCCTTTGCAAGAGAATCTTCGCCTCCCTTCAAATCTTCCCAAAGGTCTATTCTATTCTGTAGTACAATCCTCAGTCTGAGGGGAAGAAAAAGATCTGATAAAGAAGTCACACCAAGGTGTTGCTGCTGATACTGCCTCAGTCTGTAACCAGTGCGGGTGTCTGCATCCAAATCAGAGCCTGGAGGGACCATGTTTAATTCAAAGAGCATAATCCTGGACAAGACAGGCAGAAGGCAGAGAGAGCGTCAGGGCCCAGTCAACCGCCTCCTCAGCGCAGCCCCGCTTCAGCCCAGCACCCTTCTCAAGGGGGCAGGGGAGGGGGTCGGAGGAGCGAGGAGGGTGTGGGGGGCGGGGAAGAAGAAGGCTTTAGCTCGCTCACCTGGGCGCTCACCCCAACAGTGCTCTGGGCTAGGGACCAAGCCCAAGTACACCCCCGCCCCACACCAGCCCTGTGGGCGAGGACGTGGGAGGGGCCTGAGCAGGTCAGCCTTCACCCTGGGGCGGAGCGCCCCTCAGAGCTACCTCCTAGCTCCGCCCCCAACTGCCCAGCACTAGGGAGAGTGTCCAGAGCCTTCCTTCCTCTGTAAGATGGTACGAGAGCGTCTCTCCGGTGTGGTTATGAAGGTTAGATGGGATGCATGTGTACAAGTGTTTGCAGAGCAGGTGATCACGGGTGGTCACTGCCCCCTCCACCCCCATGCAAACGCCTCTCCACACCCATCCTGCCTGCCAGGCTGGCTCAGCTTATGCTGTTCTCACTGCTGTGTGGCGTGGGTGCTAGACGTTCAGCCCAGTGGCTGGCACCCACTCCCTCTTGCCTTTGGCCAGAACAGGGTGGGCTGTCCACATGCCCCGCCCCCTGGCAGGCAGCTCCAACGTCCCGCGTGCCCATGGGAGGGGATGAGCAGGGCTGAGCTCAGGATTTAACCTGAGACCCAGAAGACAGCTGCCTTTCAGCTGCACTTCCCTGAGGAGTGCTGAGGCCAGCCACCTTGAGCCGTCTTCTCCGTGGAGTATTGAGGAAGGGAGACATGCATGAGGAGGAGAGAGGAGAGGAGAAGGAGCAGGGACATCTGAGACGCCGTCCTAGTCAGCTCAGCTGCCATAACACAACACCACACACTAAGTGGCTTCAACAACTGGAACTGATTCTGGTGAGCAGTCTCTTCCTGGACTGCCACTCTCTCTGGTGAGGAAGAGCTCAGCACTGAGCCCTTGTGTTATGGACTGAATGTGTTCCCCCAAAATTCATTTGTTCAAACCCCAATGTGATCATATTTGAAGACAGAGCCTTGACTAAATTTGGGGGTCAGAGGAGGTCGTGAGGGTGGGGCCCTTGTGATGGGATTAGTACCCTTATAAGAAGAGACACCAGAGAGAGCTTGCACTCTCCTCTCCCCCCACCCTGCCAGTTCCCAGCTAAAAGGCTTCTCCTTCTCCCTCCTTTCCCCTTGCCTGGTCTTACCTAGTTTGGGGGAGAGGAAAATTTAGCCCTACGAGTTTGATTATCTTTGGAGAATCCTCTCTCTGAATCTCCATTTCTGCCTCTTTCTGCTCCTCAATATGAAACAGGGGAGGGGAAAAGATTTTGTGGGGGGCAGGGGTCCTGCCAAGAGAGAGGTTGGCAGGGCCCAGATAAGGTTCCTAGGGAGGAACAGAGATAAGGAAGACAAAGGCCAGGCCAGAGCCCAGCACACCCATATCCCAGATGGCACATGGCAGAAGGATAGCTGAGAAAGGACAGCCAGAGCAGGACACAGAGGCTGCAGGGAGCTTGGGTGCCCAGAAGCCAAGAGATGAGGGCATATTGAGGACAGCCAGGAGCCAGGCCGTCACATGCTGCTGAGAAGTAGAGAGGAGCACAGAGAGGGTGATCTTGACAACTTGGAGGTCATTGGTGTGAGGAAGCAGTAAGAAGAAAGACAATTCCCATGGGATGACGAATGAATGGGATGCATGGAAGAAGCAGCAGCCTGTTGGGGAGTCATGGGAATCAAGGCTTCTGAGAAGCTGGGCAGCCTCCCGGGGCTGTGTGCGCCATGCTGAAGAGCCCAGAGCACCATCCCGGGAAACGGCATCCCTGGGAATGTCCATTTGCTGTCTTTCAACCATTTCTCGGTTGGCTGGGTCTATCATCTTTGTGTTTACACATCATTTCTCACCAAAGGATATTTGCAAATTATAAATGTTAATCAGGTCCATCTTTCTAATTTGTTTTTTGTGGGAATGCCTTTTGTTTTCTGATTACAAAGATAACATACACTTGTAAGAAAATAATCTTATGATCTAGGAAAAGCATAAGATAAAGCAGAAATTTTCTTCTCAAACCTTTCTTCTAAAATTAACCACTGCTTAGTGTAGATCCTTCCAGACCACATTTCTATATCTTTATTTTTTTTAACAAAGATGGAATGATATCTTATATACATTATTCCTCACCTTGCTTTTGTATCTAACAGTCATGGACATCTTTCCACCTCAATGCATAGTGATCAATTTCATTGCTTTAACAATTTCATCACCTCCAAAAGAAAACCTGTACTCTTCAGCTATCACCCCCTTTACACGCTCCCCTCCCCTCCCAGCCCTGAGAAACCACTAACCTACCTTTTATCTCTGTCGAGTTCCCTATTCTCGACTTTCATATCGCATGGAATCATATAATATGTGGTCACTTGTGACTGGCTTCTTTCACTGAGCGTGTTTTCAAGATTCACCCACGTATCAGTACTTAATTTCTTATTATGGCAGAATAGCCTTCCTTTGTGTGGATATAATCACATTTTGTTCATCTGTTCACCAGTTGAAGGACATTTGGGCTGTTTCTGCCTTTTCACTATTATGAATAATGCTACTATAAACACTCACATACAACTTTTTGTATGGACATATGTTATCATATATGTGAAGTGGCATCTCATGGTTTTATATTTTCCTTATGGCTAATTCTGTTAAGCATCTTTTTTTTAATTAATTAATTAATTATTTTTTGGCTGTGTTGGGCCTTCGTTGCTGCACACGGGTTTTCTCTAGCTGCAGCAAGTGGGGGCCACTCTTTGCTGTGCTGCACAGACTTCTCAGTGCAGTGGCTTCTCTTGTTACGGAGCATGGACTCTAGGTGCACGGGTGTCAGTAGTTGCAGCACATGGGCTCAGTAGTTGTGGCACATGGGCTTGGTTGCTCCGCGGCATGCAGGATCTTCCCAGACCAGGGATCGAACTCATGTCCCCTGCATTGGCAGGCGGATTCTTAACCACTGCACCACCAGGGAAGCCCCTGTTAAGCATATTTTCATATGCTTCTTGGCCATCTGTATATTCTCCCTGGATAAATGTTTGTTCAGATCCTTTGCCCATTTTCAATTGGATTATTTGTCATTATTGTTATTGAGTTGTAAATGTTCTTTATATACTCTAGATACAAGTGCCTTAGATATATGGCCTTAAATATATTCTTCCATCCTGTAGGTTGTCTTTTCACTTTCTTTTTGTGTCTTTGAAACACAAAAGCTTTACATTTTATGAAATCTAATTTATCTGTTTTTTCTTTTGTTGATCATGCTTTTGCTAGGATATCTAAGAATATTTTGCCAAGTCATGTAGTAAAGGAATTACAAAGATTTACTTGTATACCTTCTTCTAACAGTTTTGTGGTCTGAGCACTTATATTCAGATCTTTGATCCATTTTGAGTTATAAAAATAACTTTTTGAGTATGTATGTAAAGTGTGAGGTAAGAGTTCAACTTCATTCTTTTGCATGTGGCTATCTAGGTTTCCCAGCACCATTTGTTGAAAAGTCTATTCTTTTCCCCATTGAATGGTCTTGGCACTCTTGTAAAAAATCATTTGACTATAGATGGGTGGGGTTTATTTCTGGACTCTCGATTCTATATTGCTTTGTAGTAAGTTTTGAAATTGGGAAATATGAGTCGTATTTTTTCCTTCTTTCTTAAATTTGGCTATTTGGAACTTATAATTCCAGGTGAATTTTAGAATTGTCAATTTCAACAAAGAAAACAGCTGGTATTCTGACAGGGATTGTGTTGAATCTGTAGATCAGTTGGGGGAATGTTGCCATCTTCACAATATTAAGTCTTCTGATCCATGAACATGGAATGTTTTTCTATCTACTTAGATCCTCTTTCATTTCTTTCCATATTTTGTAGTTTTAAGAGTGTGAGTTTTGTGCTTCTTTTATTAAACTTATTCATAAGCATTTTACTTATTTTTATGCTATTGTAAATGGAGTTGGTTTCTTAATTTCATTTTTAGAATGTTTGCTGCAAGTGTATAGAAAGATAACTGATTTTTTTGTATATTGATCTTGTGTTCTGAAACCTTGTTGAACTTGTTTATTCAAATAGCTTTTAAGTGGATATCCTATATTGTTTAGTGTTTTCTATGAATAGAGGTGGGTCTACTTCCTAATTTCTAACCTGCATGCCTTATTTTTTTTCTCCTGTTCCGATTGCCCTGGCTAGAACCTCCAGTATGACGTTGAATAGAAGTGGCAAGAGCAGACTTCTTTATCTTGTTCCCAGTCTTAAGGAGAAAGCATCCAGTCTTTCCCATTAAGTAGGATATTCACTGTGAGTTTTTCATAAATGCTGTTTACCAGGTTGAGGAAGTTCCCCGATCATTCTAGTTGTTGCTTGTTTTTATGATGGAAGAATATTGAATGTTGTCAAATGTTTTTTTCTGTATCTATTGAAATGATTATGTGGTTTTTATTTTTTGGTCTACTAATACAATCTATTACAGTAACTGAGTTTTCACACGTTGAACTAACCTTGCATGCCTAGGGTAAGTCCCACTTGGTCATGATGTATATTCCTTTATATGTTGCTGGACTCCATTTGCTAGCATTTTGTTGAAGATATTTGGATCCATATTTATAAGAGATATTGGTCTGTAGTTTTCTTACAATGACTGTCTGGTTTGGGGATTGGGTAATACTGGCCTCAGAATGAGTTCACTATTGTTTCTTTCTCTTCTAATTTTTTAAAGAGTTTGTAAAGGATTGGTATTAATTCTTCTTTCAATGTTTGGAATTAGAGTTCAGTGGTGAAGCCACATAAATCTTAGCTTTTCTTTGTGGGCAGTTTTTTAATTACTAATTCAATATTTTCTCATGTTATAGGTCTATTTAGATTGTCTATTTCTTCTTGAATCAGTTTTGGTAGTTTGTGTCTTTCTAGAAATTTGTACATTTCGTCTTATCTGATTTTTTTGATGTACTATTGTTCACAGTATCCCTTTATACTCCTACTTATTTCTGTAATGTTGGTAGTAAAGTTCCTCTTTCATTTCTGATTTTACTAATTGTCTTCTCTCTCTTTTTTTTTCTTTTCCCTTAGTCTAGCTTAAAGGATTGTCAATTTTGTTGATCTCTTCAAAGAACCAGCTTTAGGTTTTATTTAATTTCTCTGTTATTTTTCCAGTCTGTATTTCATTAATTTCCACTCTAATCCTTATTATTTCTTTCCTTGATTGCTTCATGTTTAAAATGCTTTTTTTTTTTTAAGTGTCTTAATGTGGAAGATTAGGTTATTGATTTGAGTTCTTTCTTCTTTCTTAATATAGGCATTTATATCTATAAATTTCCCTCTAAACACTGCTTTTGCTGCATTACGTAGATTTTTTTTTATATATTGTATCTTCATTTTCATTCATTTCAAAGTATTTTCTCATTTTCCTTTTGAATTTTTTTTTTTTTTTGGTCCACTGGCTATTTAGAAGTATGTTGTGAGTTTCTCAAATTTTTTTCCTGAGATTTGTTTCTAATTTTGTTTCAGTGTAATTGGAGACCACACTTTATATTATTTCCATTCTTTTAAATTTATTGAGGTCTGTTTTATGGCCTATGATCTACCCTGGAGAATGTTCCATGTTTACTTGAGAAGAATATACAAGCTATTTTTGTTGGGTAGAGCATTCCATAGATGTCTGTGAGGTCTATTTGATTTAAAGTGTTGTTCAAGTCTTCCATTTCCTTTTAACTTTTTAAAAATTTTCCTCCAGTTTTATTGAGATATAATTGACATACAGCACTGTGTAAGTGTATGACATACAGCATAACATCATGTAATGATTACCACAATAAGTTTGGTTAACATCCATCATCTCATATAGATATGAATATTTTTTTCCTGTGATGAGAACTCTTAGGATTTACTCTCTTTACAGCTTTCATAGATATTATACAGCAGTGTTAACTGTAGTATCGTGTTATACATTATAGCCCTAGTACTCATTTATTTTATAAATGGAAGTTTGTGCCTTTTGACCACCTTCCTCAAATTCCTCTTTCCCCAACTCCCCACCTCTTTTCCTATGAGTTTCATTTTGTTGTTGCTGTTTTTGTTGTTTCGATTCCACATATGTGAGGTCATACATTATTTGTCTTTCTCTGTTTGACATTTCACTTAAATAAGTCATAATACCCTGAAGTTCCACCCATGTTGTCCCAAATGGCAAGGTTTCCTCATTTTGGCTGAGTAATATTCCATTGTGTACATACAGCACAATTTTTTTTTATCCACTATTCACTGATGGGCACTTAGTTTGTTTCCACATCTTGACTACTATAAATAATGCTGCTTTGAACATGGGGGTGCAGAAATATCTCCCAATAATGGTTTTGTTCCCTTTGAATATATTCCAGAAATGGAATTGCTGGATCATATGATACTTCTATTGTCAATTAGTTGAGAATGCTCCATACTGGTTTCCATAGTGGTTTCACCAATTTATATTTCCACCAACAGTGCACAAAGGTTTCCTTTTCTCCACATTTGTTATTTCTTGCCTTTTTGATGCTAACCATTCTAACAGGCGTGAGGTAATCTCATTATGGTTTTGACTTACATTTCCTTAACGGTTAGTGACGGTGAGCATCTTTTTGTGTCTCTGTTGTCCTTGTTAATCTATGTCTAGTTCCACTCGTTATTGAAAGTGGATTATTGAAATCTCCAACTATTATGTTTAATTTCTCTCATCATTTCAGTCAGTTTTCCTTCTTGTATTCTGGTGATCTGTGATTAGGTGTATATATGCTCATAATTGTTATGTATCTTCCCAGTGGACTGACACTTTTATCACTATAAATTGTCCCTCTTTGTCTCTAGTAATTTTTCTGTTTCAAAGTCTGTTTTGTCTGATATCAGTATAGCCACTTCAGCTTTCTTCTTGTTGCTGTCTGGATGACACATCTTCCCACCCTTCTATTTTCATTCTACTTGTGTCTTTAAATCTAAGGATTGCTTTTTATAGACAGCATATGATTTGAACTGTTTTTCATCCATCTGACAATCTCTGCCTGTTGATTGGATTGCTTAATTCATTCAATTTAATATTGTTATTTACAAAGTTGGATTGACATCTGCTATTTTACTTTTTGTTTTCTGTATGTATCATGTCTTTTTTGTTCCTCTATTCCTCTTCTAGGGCTTTCTTTTGTATTAAATGAGTATTTTCTGATGTAGCACTTCAATTTCTTTGATAATTTTTTCACTGTATTTTTTTAGGGTTTGGTATTTTTGGGGGGAGGTTGGGTTTGGGGAGAGTTGGTTTGTTTTGTTTTGTTTTTTTAGTGATGGCACTAAGGTTTACCATGTGTATCCTAACTTCAGATTTAGATTGGTTTAATTCCAATAATGTGTAGAAATGATATTCTTGTATAGTTCCATTCTCTCTTCCTCTTTTTTGTGCTATTACTGTCATATATATTACATCTGTTAATGTTATAGACCCAACAATACATTGCCATAATTATTACTTTACTACCTGTAGTTATTTCCTCAGCAGCTTTGCTACCACCCACCTCTTTTGTACTGTTATTGGCAATATATATTTTTCTATGAGTTACACACCTTGCAATACATTATAAACATATTATTTTATACAATTGCTTCTTAAAGCAGCTCAGAAAGGAAAAGAGAAAAATATGCATTTATACTGTCTTTTATAGTTATGCAATTGCAATTGTATCCCTTCCTTTTCCCTCACTCTGACCCCCCTCCCTTGGCCCCTTATCAGGCATCTTCAGATCTCCTTGTGACATTCAAGATAAAGAGTATTCAGATGCTTTCCCCAGCAGCTGTGGGAGCTACCCTGGAGGGTGAGCCACACCAGAGCAGGAGAAACAAGGGGATCCATGGTGAGCTCTCTGGCCCTGGGGCCTGCCTCCAGGGAATCACAGAAAAAGCACATCGTGGTTGAGCTTCTACCATGTGTCAGGACCAGATGAAGCATGCGGCTTACGAGATCATTAGCCACACAACAGCCTGGCCAGGAAAGTGTCGTCATTCCCATTTCACAGATGAGAAAGTTTAGGTGGCTTGCTTAAAGCCAACAGCTGAGACAAGATTTTAACACTTTTGTCAGATTGCAGTGCTAGAGGCAGATAAGCTTCCCAGGACATTGGAGGGAGTGCATATCTGATCCACATTCAGGTGCATTTCTTGAATCTTATTCAAGTGGTATCTCCAGGAGGTACCCAGATAAGTCCACCTGGTTTTACTCTATTTCACTGATAGAATAAAATGATCAGGAGGGAAAGTGTGTGTTGCTGTTTTTAAATTAGAACTCCCTTTACCTTCCCATGAAATAATGAAACTTTTCTAAAGGGGAAAAAATTGAATCACATCCATATTCTATCAAGCTAGGCAGCATCACAGAATACAAATGGTTCTCTTACTTTTCAATAATTTTTAAAGACCTTTTTCTCATTACAAAAATACTGCAAGCATCAAAATAGAAGTAATATATAATACTTTAAAGGAAATTTGAAAATGCAGAAAAGTATAGAGAAGAAAATATAAATAACACAAAATTCCTCTGTTAAAAAACAAGCAGTATTACTCTTTTGGTGCATTTTCTTGCTTTTCTCGAGTCTTCTGTATGCCAGATGTACACGTGAGCACAATTACAGGACCCTTCAGGTACTGGGGGAATGATAGGCCAGTGACAGAGAGGAGAGGAAGAGACAGGGAGCAGGGCGAGACAATTTCTTCCTGCCCTGGAAGAAATTGATGGCCAAGGTGATGGCCTCAAAGGAGTGGACTTAGAATTTTGGGAGAGATTCAGCCAGCGAAGTTACAATTCAAAACCAAGGGGGAGAAACAAATTCAGAAGAAAAGATAAAATGTCTCAATCCACCATCAGCTCCAATGTGGGAGCCTTCAGACACAAGGGTGCAGGTTCTGAGTAGAGGAAAATCCCAGAGACTCCCAAGGGCAGTCTGCTCTGAGCTGAGCTCAGGTTTTTCGGCATCAGCTGTGCCAAGGGGGTTTAGGGTGGAGGCTGGAGGGGAGGGTCACGCAGGAGTGGACCAGGTGAGCACCGTAGGGTTGTAAGCAGCACTCAAGGCCTCTCCAAGCAGCTTGGGCCCCTTCCTCATCCCTCCAAAGGCCTTTGCAAGGCGGCAAATAACAAGTTGCAATTTGTTGTTAGAGAAGATTGCTTAAGACAGATGGGAAGAGAAGGGCACAAGGTAGGTGGAGTGGACTGCTCTTGGCCTGCCTACATCCATGCCCCTCCTCCAGGTAGAAAGACCCCAATTGTTTTTGGAGAACGCTCTTCCTCATTAGATTCAGTCTTGGTGGGACAGCCATCCAAGGAGCCCGCCCTCCTCCAGATGGGAAAGCATCCTCAAACACTCTCTGGGGGCTGGAGTCTGTGCAGGCCTGCAGAGCTCGCTTCCGCTGGCAGTCACTCGTGCTGCCTGGGCCCTGGGCAAGCCTGTCCTGTGCCTCCTACTCCAGCTCCTGAGGGCTCAGTGCAAATCATCCCACGCTTCTGGTGGCTTCCCCAGAGCCTTCCAGAACTTTCACTCTCCCTTGAGTTGGCCACACACAGAATCCTGCTCAGGGGTACAGACCCACTAAGGAAGGAGTCTGCAGCACCCCGAGCACCTCCATGCCCAGGGCCTGTGGTCACCCTGTTGTTTAATCCTTGCCACCTCGAGAGGAGAACACTGAGCTGTTGCAACTCACCCAGGTGACTGGCCGGCCACTGCCAACACTCTGAGGACCCCATTCTGTGTGTCCTGGAGCTGGTGCTTTTTCTGACACGGGGCTAAGACCCTTTGGTGCTTAGCAGCTGACTGCCTGATGCATGAAACCTCTCCAGCACAGAGCCCAGGACAGCCCGCCAGCAGGACCCAGACCTGGCCAGGGAAGGACAGAGTCCACACTCCCCAGGGACATGGGGATCCCAGCGCCACCTCAGGGGACCCTCGTTCAGAACCACACCAGGAAGGCTAAATCATCTCGTAATGGCAGGCGTGGACAGAGCACACAAAATTGTAGCTTGCTTTCTCTGCCTAATAAGACAAATATTAGAACAAAGCAGCCCAGGCCTTGGTTTAGGGGTGGAGCTTAAACATCAGAGCCACTGCCTCAGAGCTGATTTTCATTCTCCCTGCTCCTGGGGCAGGATCAAGTGTAGTATCTGTCCCTATCCATTTAAAATGGTAATGATGTCTTTTCAATACAGTGGTGTCCAAACATTTTACCAAATTTTATTAAGCAAATGTTTATGTTCCAACTTTTTTAACAGTGTATCATGTATTTTAAAGAACGCTTATGTGGAACCCAATATTTGACAGCATTTACAGAAGTAAATTGGGGCCCTCATTAGGGGGAAGGATACAGAGCCCGCCCTACATCCTCTTGACCTCAAGACAGCATCTTCATGGAAGCTTAGGGCACGATTTGAAAAATAGTTCCAAAAACAGTTTGCAAACCACTGTCTTAATTAGAGAGTGTTATTTTAATGGCAGAACTGGGGCTCTGGGCCACAGCATAGTGAAGGGGGTTTCAGCCTCTCTCAAGACCATATTCAATGGCCACTCAGTCCTTTCCCTAATTTCAGCCTCCCCAGAAGAGGGGCCACAGCAGCGCGTGTCGTGGGGACAGCCGCTTGAGCTGAGGCCCTAACCTCACTTAACATTCAAGGCATCCTAAAAGTTTAATACCGTTTGTATGTCCATTTTGCAGATTAAAAAAGAATGGAAGCTTAGGGAGGTTAACTAACTTGCCTCAGATCAACAGCTATTAAGTGAAGGATTCAGAATTCCACCCAAACCAACGTCCATGCTTGTGGCCACTCATACTGGAACACATTGGGGATATTCAGAAAAAGGCACAGCAGAAACACCCAGATGGGAGGAAGGGGCAGGCGTGCCAAGGCTGGGGTGCCCGGGGCCAGCGTCCACCCTGCTCCCACCCCCTCCTCTGACAAGGGGAGGCAAGTGATACCAGAACTCCTCCCTTCTCCCAGGATGGGAAGCAGGGCGATTACGCAGGCAGCATGGGGTAGAGGATGGAGTTGCCTGGGCTTTAACACAGAGAAGTGGGGGCACCCTGAGGTCGCCATCTGTGGCCCAGTCCAGCTCACCACGCCAGGGCACATGCAGGACTCCAGTGAGGAGGCTGGGCTGGGCACCTCAGCCCTAAGAGAGGGGCCTCCAGCACATCCCTGGGAGCAGAGAATCATCCCCGCAGGGCTGGGGTTGGGGGCGGGGCTGGCAGCTCCAGTGCAGAGAGTCGGCCAAGTCCACGCTGGAGGATGACAGGTGTTCCAGTGGACGTCCTCGGGCTGCCTGGCTTTGCTAGCACACCCTCCTTCCCTGCTCCCATCTCCCCTCCCCTCCACCCAGCAGGTGGCTGGGTAGAATCCCTGCTCTTTTGATGTGCTTCCAGATGTGTTTTTTAAATGGTGCCTCCTAAGTGTCTGGCACCCGGCCAGGAGCTGGGTTGCCATCAGACACCCAAGTGGAGGGACAGACAAAGGACAGAAGCAGTACAGGTGTGGATGGGACCAAGAGGCTGGGTGCTGTGAGGAGACTCAGTGGGGGCCGTGGGGGAAGGCCCTCTGAGGACACAGCGCACACAGACGGACTCCAGAGGAGGTCTGCTGGGAAGCCCCCAGGCCTTCTGTGTGCCCAGGGGCCCGTGGCCTCCAGGGATGAGCTGAGGAGCCCCTGGGCTGAGTCGAGAAGGAAGGTTGGGTGGCATCCCTTAGTTTCCCAGGCCATCTGGGGCAGGGTGGAGTGGGCATGGCCCTGAGGAGAGAGGGTCAGAGAGGGTGGACAAGTCCAGGGCACGGGTTGGGGCCTCCAGACCGAGGGCATTCAGAGCAATCCCTGGCCTGCATCCGTGTACCGGCCCCTTGCCCAGACCTTCCAAAGGCATCAGTCCTCATCCTTCAGAGATGCCTTCTGAGCTCACAATGAAGCCTGCACCGCAGGGAACGTTGCTAGTGCCCTCACAACCCCACCCTTGCTGTTTTTGGATTTAGAGACCCACCACACACTGATAATGTGTGGCTGCCCACCCAAAACAGGCCTGCAAATGTGCTTACCCTTCCCCCATGCAACTGATGCCCTTCCTTCACCAGCAGAGGGGACGTCTTAAGGACAGGAGGGTGCCGGGGGAGCCCATTCAGAGCTCAGCTTGGGCTTGGCCCCTTGAGGAACAGGAACCTACTGCAGAGCAGGAAGGAAAAGGGGGGCTGGGCCAGGGAGGGAGCAAGACTTGTTGCACGTACATACCCTTTATGCTGGGCCCCTGCCCCTGTGTGGGGCCCTCCAGCTGGTGAGGCCTGCGAGCTGCGTGAGATGGGGTGTCATGGTCCCTCCCCCTCAGGCATCCAGACAACACGGGATTAGCTCATCCAAAGATCTACTCAGTGCCCAAGCCAGCACCAAACACTTCTAAATGCACAGCCAGCCTCTGCCCAGGGCCAAACCGGCTTATCCTCAGGCTAGTCTAGGGTCCTGCAGACACCAGGTAAGACCCCAGGCTGGACTCCCCAAGGCCCTTCTACCTGGGGGCAAACACTCAAAGGATTTGATTTCTCCTGACTGGGTGGAGCCAGCATGATGGTGAGGACACACCCCTTCTCCCCTTTGGGCATCTCTGCAGTGCAGCCCTTTGCCAAGACAACAGCTGCAGGAAAAGAATAGTCCTGTCATCAGCAAGGAGGCCGAGCATTCCACACAGACGCATAAAACAATCTGCACAATCTGGTTTGGGTTCCCTCGAACATAAATGTCAGTGGAAATCACCAACTCTGTTCTCAGGAAACCCAATAATCTGTCACATGTATCGTTCATGATCAAGAAAGACATCTCTTTCCGCCTTCTAGCACCACATCATTAATCTCCCCTAACGGACTGGAGGCCGGGGAGCGCAGCTGTGGACAATGTGACCGCCCCTCCACTGGTCTTCTCCACCACCTCCCTCCGCAGATAGACATCGCCCCCAGAATGAGGAACTCGGCGGCCCAGAGCCAGCCACACGATCAGGAACAATCTGACATCTCAAGGTCAGCTCAACAGAAGAATCATCGCGAGTGTCTCGAGGCAATAGATCTTCCCATGATGCCACGGGTGCTTTCCAGCTGTGGCACTGACAGTACAGTCCCCAGTCCTGGTGGCGCTGAAGGAGGGAAACAGGCAGAAGAGAGAGAACAGAGCAAGAGGCAGTCAATCCAAGACCGAGGGGGCTCTGCAGTCTCCTCCAGACTTCACTCTGCTGCGATGCACAGATGCTCAGAGCTGGAAGGAAACCCAGAGACAGTTTGCTTCAATAATTTGTTTTGTTTTCTCAGAAAGAACCAAGACCAAAAGGGGAACGACCTAACTGGTTCATCAGGTGACAACCCTGGGAGGGGAATTTGGATCCCTAGCTAGGACCTCCTCAGATGGACAGAGGCAGAACTCGAGTTCTCCACCCAGAGGCAGGTGCAAATATTCAGTAAGTGTCATAGGTGGGCAAGCCCCCATGGAGCTGCCCCCCTGCCAGATCACAGATGACAAACAGATAATCAAACAAACCATTATTTAATATGAGTTGTGGTAAAAAGCACATGGGGCTCAAAGACCTTATAACCAGGGGGTCTAACCTGGTCTGGGCTCGGCAAGCAGGGAGGACTTGCTTAAGGAGGTGCCAGTGAACCTGAGACTGGAAGGCTAGCCAGACAAAAGGTGGGCAGAGCCCCAGGAAGAGGGTGTCTCACTGCACCACCCCCCTTCTCCTTCCTCCTCCAAGAAAGCTGTTTGCACCAAACCAGCTGGCCACACTGCTGGTCTTCATGCCCAGTACAGTAATCACTTTCCCACACCCAGGTCTCCTTCAGTCACACCTGCTGGCTTCTTCCCACCCAGCATTTCAGGTCCTGCCCCTCCTCTAGGATGCCAGTCTCCTCCCAACCCATCACCACGCATGTGCTGTGGGCTCCATCCCAACAGCACCAGTCACAGGGCTGGACACACCACGGACTTTCAGCAATGAATGAATGAATGGAGTAATGGGCCCATAAATGTGGCAGGATACAGGGCAAAGGAAACTCTTGGATGTCTGTTCTTGCCCAGCAAGGGGCCCACAGCAGTCAGTGTGCTTGTGAGGCCTGAACAAGGGCCCAGACTCCTCTCCACAACAGAGCCTAGTCCCTCAAGGTGCTTCTCTGCTGAGTGGTCCAAAACACAGCCTTATTGAAACACCCTTACATCTCAGCCTGATCGGGCAGGCTCCATGCAGGCAGGAAACAGCTATCTTGTCCAAATCTGGTCTCCTCCATCTGCTGCCCCCACAGACTCCCAGGAGTAAGGACTGCAGAGTGATCAGACAAATATCCTGAATATGAAGACACCCTGCCAGGGCCTCTGACACAGCCTGTGACCGGTTGGTCCACCTGGGTGGAGAGAAAAGGGTGATCTATCAGCTGATAGATCAGCACAGACCAATTATTGCACCCTGGTGATCTACCCATGTAAGGAGGCACCGGTGAGCTGGAATTTTAAAGCCAAAACAGCTCCTTCTGTGTCTAGAAGTAGAGACAAGTCACCTTGCAGTGACTCTCCAATCATGACATCAGTGCAGCACCTTTGCTCCAGGAAAAGCTACAAGAGGAGCTTTAGTTTTCTGTGTTATACAATCTCCAGCGAAGACCCCAGTTCCCTCTTGGAGAGGAAGGAATAGCATCACAGCTCTGCAGCCCAGGTGTGCACGCAGTGCAGCCTGAGTGGGTCCTGGAGCAAGGCCCTCATGGTAGCAGTGGCCCAGCATCCACCAAGTGGTGCGGGGCTTGTGCACAACAGCGACACCATGTGGCAGCAACGGAAACCACAGTGCCTCTGGCTTGATTCCTTCCCTAGCTCTCTCACTGGGTGTCTCCAGATTCTGGGACAGATCAAGGATTTTCTGCCCTTCCTACTAATGCAGGCTGGTGAAGACTCCCATAGTTCACTGCCATGTAACCGTATCTCCCTATCTCTCCCAAGCTGGTGAGGGGCCATTCCAGTTCAGGGTGCTTTGCCTTGTTTGATGCCCATAACCACCTGGGAGGCACACACCCATACTATTGTATAAATTTTGCAGATAAGGCTGTTCGGTGGTTGACAACTTTCCCAAAATCACACACTCCAAATAAATGACAATGCTGGGGTTCAAACCAGGCCTGTCTGACTCCAGGACCCACGCTCCTTCTGCAACCCACAAGGGCTCTCTCTGACCACAGCAGAAGCCAGAAACTACAAGGTATCTCAGGGCCGCATTGTTTCTGAGTACTGTGTCCCTGGGTTTAGCCCAGTTAAAGCTTCCCTGGAAACCCGTCCCTACCCACACCTTCTCCTGTCTGTGTAATGTTTTTGGCATTTGGTTCACATGTGGCCCAAGCCCCTTAGATCAAAGACCATGTGTGCCACATGGCATGGGTTTTGTTTTGGGTTTGTTTTTTGGTTTTTTCGCCCCCCCATTTTGCTTAGCTGGCGTAAGAAACGTGTCCCAGCAATCAGCATAACTTTTGAAAATCAATTTGTATTCTGTCAGCCCAAGTATCGTTAACAACCTCTGCTAATACAGCAGTAATGAACATCTGGAAACACAGCAGCTGTTGGGGGAATGAGGTATAAAAAACACTAAGATGACAGCTTGTTTTTCATAAGCTAGATTGGCTCTCTGCAAACGGGAGAAGCAAACAGACAAAATGGAAACCAGAGAGGGAGGAGGAGAAGGAGAAAGGGAGGAGCAGTTATGCCCCAGGAGCAACTTCACTGGGCGATGGCCCTCAGGCCACACCTTCTCTGAGCGGGGTGCCCTGGGGTAGGTACCCGTGCTCTCAGGGATCCCCCTGGCCAGTCAGAGAGGCCAGCAGTGCAGACCTCTGTGCGCATGAGCTTCCAGGGGTGGGTGAGCCGGCTGAGCAGGCGCTGAGGCCGCCCAGGGCAGAAGACTTGAAGTCATGGGAGCAGGGGAAGGAGGACTCTTCCAGCCAGAAGGGCTGAGCTCCTAGGGATGCTGGGTGTGGCCAGAGCATCGGCCCTGGAGTTGAGGGGACAGAGGTTGGTCCACGGGAGGCTTGGGAGGCCCTGACGGGGGTTCAGACTGGGTCCTGGAAGTGGGGGTGACGTGGGTATTCTTTTAAGAGTATGTTTGTTTGCCATTGTTGTTTTTTTGAAAGTTTTTGTTTTGTTTTGTTTGGGGCTGCATTGGGTCTCCATTGCTCTTTAGTTGCAGCCAGCAGGAGCTACTCTTCATTGGAATGTGCAGGCCTCTCATTGTGGACCAATGTTCCAGGTGCATGGGCTTCAGTAGTTGTGGCATGCGGACTCAGTAGTTGTGGCTTACAGGCTCTAGAGCACAGGCTCTGTATTATGGTGCACGGGCTTAGTTACTCCACAGAATGTGGGATCTTCCCAGACTAGGGATCGAACCCATGTCCCCTGCATTGGCAGGCGGATTCTTAACCACTGCGCCACCAGGGAAGCCCTGACATGGGTATTCTTAAAGCCGCATCAAAGATGGGACAGATGTGTGAAGCGAGGATGGGGGCCCAGACTCATGCCTCTCCCCAGCCAGCGCTGCTGAGCCCCCAGCAGGATTCAGCAGGCAACAAGGGCAGACGAGGCCTCTGCCTTCTTCAGACCCACAGACAGGGAGCAAGATCAGCAGACTACCGTGATGCCGTCCCCGGGGAGGGCGCTCCGTCAGATGGAGCAGCCCTAAGCAGTTTCTCAGAGAAGACTGGAGTAAGCAGAGCCTGAGGCAGGTGAGAGGGAGGCTGTGGGAGAGGAGAGGCCGTGGGGAAGGGCCCACTCTGGCCCACTGGCCGCAGCTCGGGCCCTGAGGGCCATCTGACCCCACCCAGGAAAGCGGAGCTTGGCCCCACCAGCCTCTCCCCAGCCACCCCCTGCAGAGCTGGGGCGGCTCCTCCTTCCAGCATACCCGTCACACCCTAAGGCCATTTCGGAGGGATGGCTGGAAGGGGCAGGATTCCTCCGGGGTTTTGATCTCCTTTGGTGGGATCTCTCCTTGTCTGGGAGCCCAAACCTGGGAGTCGTCCTTCAGCGTTTCATGGATTTAATCTAAAACGCATCAGCGGGTCCTGTGCTGAGTGCTGTGAGAGGAAACGACTCTCCCTCAATATTTTTATGACATATCTTTCATTTACCAAAAGGATAGGTCTCAATTCTAAAAACTTAGAAAAGTCAGGAAATCACAAGGGAAAAAAAAGTGTCTATAATCCTCCTTCACTGTTGGTATTTCAGTGTTTTCCTGCACGTGTAGATGGGTGGGAATACACACGCATGGTGCTTTGTTTCTGTGCTTATTTTGGTCTATAGAAGCTGGGTTTTCCGTCCTTCAAAGTAGCATCACTTTTCTTGCAGCGTGGAGTAGTGGGGCGTGGAGGCAGAGCTGACACTTTAAGGGCCCTTTGGAATTGGTTTCCAGGCTGACAATGGAGCCATCTGCACAGGGACCCAGGGAAGAGGGTGGAACAGACACCCACCTCTGCTTCCTGAGATGTGAAGAGAGGGTCATCTGCTCAGCCTCTGAACTACGTTACTCTGGGGAAAGGCCCACCTCTACTGAGACCCAGCGTCAATGCCAGTGGCAAGGGCCAGGGGAACACTGTTTGGGGTCCAACCTGCCCCTCATCCCAGAAGCTGCCCTGGCCCAGTAGTGGGACTTTGGGAAGTGGTGGCTGAGCATTGAACAGTGAGCCCAGAGGAGCTACCCCTGGGCAGGAAGCACCAGCAAGGGGGTCTCCCCAGCAGGGCAGTTCCCATCCAGTGGGCCAGCAGAGGGTTGGGGCGGGGACCCCCATACCAGCAGTGCCAGAGGGATGAGACACAGGTCTCTCCCCACTCCTCTCACTCTGTGATAGACGTGGTGTGATCTCTGGATCGTTTTGATTACTGCAGCTTTGCGGTGAGCTTTAAAATCAGGAAGTGTGTGTACGGAGAGGTTTTTTGATGACCAATTCTGTCTCTTTACTCATAAGATGCTGAGATTTTCTATTTCATCTTAAGTCAGTTTTGGCAATTTGTGTGTTTCTAGGAATGAATCCATTTCATCCAGATTATGTATTTCTTTGTTTTGGTGTATTCGTGGTATTCTTTTATAATCCTTTTAGTTTCTGTAAGATTGGTAAAATGTCCCCACTTTAATTTCTGATTTTAGTTTTCTCTGTCTCCTCTCCTTTTTTCTTAGTCTAACTAAAGGTCTACCAATTTTTTTTATCTTTTCGAAGAAATGACCTTGGGTCTTATTGATTTTTCACTGTTGTTTTTCTATTCTCTCTTCCGTTTATCTCTATTCTAATTATTATTATCCCCTTTCTTCCGCTAGCTTTGGGTTTAGTTTGCTTTTATTTTGGTAGTTTCTTGAGGAATAAAGTTAGGTTGGTGATTTGAGACTTTTCTTCTTTTTTAATGTATGCATTTATAGCTACAAATTTCACTCTGAACATTGCTGTCACTGCATCCTATAAGTTTTGGTATGTTATGCTTTTGTTTTCATTTATCTCAAAGTATTTTGTAATTTCTCTAGTTATATCTTCTTTGACACATTGCGTATTTAAGAGTGTGCTGTTTAGTTTCAGTGCATTTCCTTATTTTCCAGTTTCCCTTCATTTATTGACTTCTAGCCTCATTCCACTGTGATTGAAGAAGACACTTGTACAATTTCAATCTTTTCTTTTTAAATAAATACATTTATTTATTTATTTATTTATTTATTTATTGGCTATGTTGGGTTTTTGTTGCTGCACATGGGCTTTTCTCTAGTTGCAGCGAGCAGGGGCTACTCTTCATTCTGGTGCGTTGGCTCCTCATTGCAGTGGCTTCTCTTGTTGCGGAGCACAGGCTCTAGGCACATGGGCTTCAGTAGTTGCAGCACATGGGCTCAATAGTTGTGGTTCACAGGCTCTAGAGAGCAGGTTCAGTAGTTGTGGTGCATGGGCTTAGTTGCTCCATGGCATGTGGTATCTTCCTGGGGCAGGAAGTGTCCCCTGCATTGGCAGGCGGATTCTTAACCACTGTGTCACCTAGGAAGTCCCGATTTCAATATTTTTTAATTTATTTAGAATTGTTTTATGGCCTAAGTATGGTTTATCCTAGAGAAAGTTTCAAGGGCACTTGAGAAGAATGTGTATTCTTTTGTTGTTGGGTGTTCTTTGTATGTCTGTGAGGTCTGGTTGGTTTATAATACTGTTCAAGTCCTCTATTTCTTTGTTGCTCTTCTGTCCTAGATGGTCTACCTATCATTGAAAGCAGGGTATTGAAGTTTCATATTATTATTGTAGAACTATCTACTTCTCTCTTCTGTTTTGTCAATATTTGCTTTATGTATTTTGAGGTTCTGCTGTTTAGTTTGTATACATTTATAATTTTTCTGTCTTCCTGATGAATAGGAATTTTTATAAATATATTATGGTCTTCTTTGTCTTACAGTAGTTATTTTTACTTATCTTCTTTTTCTGATACTAGTATAGCCACTCCACCTCTCTCTTTCCTTTTTTTCACTTGTATCCTATTTTTGTCTTTGGGTCTAGAGTAAGTTTATTGTAAGCAGCATAAAGTTGTATCATTTTTTTTCCTGTCCAGCCAATCTCTATCTTTTAATTGATGAGTTTAATCCATTTACAATCAAAGTGACTACTGAGAGTGAGCAACTTACTTCTGCCACTGTACTATTTTTTTCTATGTTTTTGTATGTTTTTCTTAGTTTCTCCAGTAATGCCTTCTTATGTGTTTGACTGATTTTTTTTTCCTAGTGTACCTTTGTGACTCTCTCTTCATTTACTTTTCTGAGTATTTTTAATTTATTTCCTTAGTGCATGGAATGAAGATTACAATTGACATCCTACACTTATAATAATCTAATTTCAGTTGATACCAGCTTAGTTTCAATAGCATACATTAACTCTGATCCAATCCTACTTCTACAAAAGGCAAACCTTTTGTGTTATTATTGTCATAAATTATATCTTTATACATTGTGTGCTCATTAACATAGATTTGCAATTATCGTTTTAAGCAGTTGTCTTTTAAAGCATACAGGAAACAAAAAGAGGAGTTACAAACCAAAAATGCAATAATGTTAAATTTTATATTTACCTATGTAGTTAACTGAACTGGCGATCTTTATTTCTTCATACAGCTTTGAGTTACCATCTAGTGTCCTTTCATTTCAACCTGAAGTGCTTTCTTAGCATTTCTTGTAGGGCAGGTCTACTAGCAACAAATTCTTTTACATTTTGTTTATCTGTCACTGGAATTCCCTGGCAGTCCAGTGGTTAAGACTCATGTTTTCACTGCTGAGAGCCAGGGTTCGATCCTTAGATCCCTGGTCAGGGAACTAAGATCCCACAAGCCACATGGTGCAACAAAAAAAAAGAATGTCACAAGGCTATAGTAATCAAAACAACGTGGTATTGGCACAAAAACAAACACATAGATCAATGGAACAGAATAGAGAGCCCAGAAATAAACCCAAGCATATATGGTCAATTAATCTACAACAAAGGAGGCAAAATATGTAATGGGAAAAAGTCTTTCAGTAAGTGGTGCTGGAAAAAATGGACAGCTGCATGTAAAGGAATGAAATTAGAATATTTTCTCACACTATATACAAAAATAAACTCAAAATGGATTAAAGACCTAAATGTAAGACGGGGTACCATAAGGAAGAAAACATAGCCAGTACACTTTTGACATCAGTCCTAGCAGTGACTTTTTGAATCTGTCTCCTCAGGCAAGGGGAAAGAAAGCAAAAATAAACAAATGGGACCTAATTAAATTTAAAACTTTTGCACAGCAAAGGAAACCATAAACAAAATGAAAAGACAACCTACAAAATGGGAGAAGATATTTGCAAGTGATATGTCTGATAAGGTGTTAATATCCAAAATATGTAAACAGCTCAAATAACTCAATATCAAAAAAAAATGCAGTTAAAAAGTGGGCAGAAGCCTTGAATAGATTTTTTTTTCAAAGAAGACATACAGCTGGCTAACAGGCACATGAAAAGAGGCTCAACATCACAGGGAATTCCAGCACGGAAATTCAAATCAAAACCACAATGGGGTATCACCCTCACATCTGTTAGAATGGCTCTCACCAAAAAGACAAAAAATAGTAAATATTGGATGTAGAGAAAAAGGGACCCTTATACACTGTTGGTGGGAATGTAAATTGGTGTAGCCACTATGGAAAATAGTATCGAAGCTCTTTAAAAAACTAAAAATAGAACTACTTTGTTGTCCAGCAATTCCACTCCTGGGTATATATCTGAAGAAAATGAAAACACAAATTCAAAAAGTACATGCACCCCAATATTCAAAACAGTATTATTTACAGTAGCCAAGATATAAAAGCAGACTAAATGTCCATCAACAGATAAAAAGATAAAGAAGATGTGGTGTGTGTATATGATACACACACACACAATGGAATATTACTCAGCCACAAGAAAAAGAATGAAATCTTGCCATTTCCATGAACATAGGTGGACCTAGAGGGTATTTTGCTTAGTGAAATAAGTCAGGCAGAGAAAGACCTGAAACTAATATAACATTATAAATCAACTACATTTCAATTAAAAAATAAGACTGTCTTAACTTCTTCATTTTTGAAGAATAATTCACTAGATACAGAATTCTTGGATAACAGGTTTTTTTTTCTCTCTCAGCATTTTAAATATATCATCCCACTGCCTTCTGTTCACCATGGTTCCTGATAAGAAGATGGCTGTTAATCTTATGGACTATTCTTTATACCTGACAAGCTGCATCTCTCTTTCTGCTTTTCTTTGTCTTTAACTTTCGATGATTTGATTATAATGTGTCTCATTGTGGTTCTCTTTGAGTTTCTCCTGCTTGGATTTCCTTAAATTTCTTGTTATTGTACATTCATGAATGTGTACATTCATGTCTTTCCTCAAACTTTAAGTTTCCAGCATTATTTCTTCAAATATGTTTTCCTGTCTTTCTTCTCCTCCCCTCTCCTCCCCTCCCCTCCCCTCCCCTCCTTTCTCCTCCTCCCTTCCCTTCCTTTCCCCTCCTCCCCTCCCTTCCTTTCCCCTCCTTTCCTTTCCTTCTCTCTCTCTCCCTCTCCACCTCTCTCTCTCTCTCCCCTCCTCTCCTTCTGGGACCCGCATAATATGTATATTGGTCTATTTTATGATATCTTGCTGGTTCCTTAGGCTCTGTTCATTTTTCTTCATTCCTTTTTCTTTCTGCCCTAATTTCAATTGCCCTACCTTCAAGTTCACTGATATTTTCTTCCGCCTGCTCAAATCTTCTGTAGAACCTCTCTAGTGAACTTTTTATTTTGTCTATTGTACTTTTCAGCTTCAGAATTTCTATTTGGTTCCTTTCTATAATTTTTATCTCTTTATTGATACTCCCTACCTGTTCATACATCATTCTGATTCCTTTAGTTCTCTGTCCATGGTTTTCTTCAATTCTTTTAGCATACACAAGTTTAAGTATTTGTTTAGTAAGTTCAACAATGCCCAGGCTTTCATGGGGAATGATTCCTATCAATTTCTTGTTTTCCTAAAAAAAAAAAAAAAATTCTTGTTTTCCTTTTGAGAATTGGACATTTTGAACACTGTAATATAATAACTCTGGAGATCAAAGACTTCCACCTCCCCATAGCTTGCTGTTTTTGTTTGTTGAGGACTGCAGTCATTTATTTGTTTAGGGATTTTTCTAAACTATTTTTTGCAAAATCTATATTCGTTGTTTTATGTGATCACTGAAGTATCTGTTCTGTTGTCTCTGTGGTCAGACAGTGATGGGACAGTGATTTCTTTGAATGCCTGGATCCAATAAAAAAAGAAAAGGAAAAAAAAAAAGATGTTCTGTCTCTTTAAATTCTTTCAACAGATGCTACTCAAGAAGCTGCTTCAGCCAGAGAGGTTGAAACAACGGCCAGCATCTATGTTGGCCCCTCATTTACCCAGCAAGGCAGAATAAAAACACAATCCTGTATTTGGAAGGCAAGTTTTACTGCCCACTCTGGCACCAGCAAACCCACCAGGAAGACAGACCATCTGCACCATAACTGCTTGACTTAAGGCTAGAAAATGGAGGGTAGTAGCTGCTACAGAAACATCTAAGTTCACCAAACCCTCTCTTCATCAAGCACTCCCCTGGATGCTGCAAGGATTCAACTAGATTCCAGAGTTCCAGAATAGTTCATTCTGACCATTTATGCCAGCTCAGTAACTGTTTTGGTGGAGGGACCAACTCCTGAAACTCTCTGCTCTGCAATCTTCTATGACATGTAACTAGTTGTTTATCTACCGTTTTGTGGGTCACCTTTCTACTTTTTCCATGGTTATTTCTAAATTCAGGCTTTTTCTCTCTTTTGGAGTAAGTTTTGGTCATTTATAGTTATTTGGGAAATCATCTATCTATTGAATTGCATTTAGCAATTTCTTGACCCTATCTCACTCCCCTCCACATCTGAGGTCCTGACCCTTCTTTCCAGCCCCTGTGCTTTAGTTTTCCTGCTTCCTCCCCATCATGAAGATGCAACAGTCTCTTTGGGGGCATGAAGTTAAATGTACAATAAAAGGTTTTTTTCTCTAATTATAGTTCAATTTCTAAATTTTTGCAGACTTTTTTTAAATTAATTATACCAAATTCAAGTTTACCCCTGAATCGATCGCACTCCACTGACTTGCATTCCAGGAGAGTTTCCTGAGTGTTTGAGGAATGGAGTTCCTGGGAGGGGTGTGGACTTGCACATTAACCCTGGGTCCGCCCTCAGGGAGCCCTCCTGCCTGTAATGCCATCCAGCATGTATAAGCTGCCGAAACACACCAGGGCCAGCTGGACCAGCTAGCAATTTATCTATTTTGTTGGAGGTTTTCCAAAGAACCAGTTCTGGTATTTATTTATGGCTTGAGGTTTCTAATTCATTAATTTCTGTTCCTAACTACTAATTCCTTTGTCCTGATTTCCTTAAGTTTACTTTATTCTTCTCTTTTTAGCTTGAATTGAAAGCTTACTTTAGTTCTCCTTTCTGCATAACATGGAAAGCACTTAGGGTCATGAATTTGCTTCATTATAACTTTGATAGATCTCCTAGGTCTTGATGTATAAGGTTTTCACATTGTCGTTTTCTTAGTATTCAGCAATTGTAGTTTCAAATTTGTCTTTGATTCAGAAGTTATTTAGGAAATGGTTGCAGTGTTTTAATGTTAGTTTAAATTTCACATGGATGGAGGTTTCTGCTTTTACTTTTGTTATTAGGTTCCATTTTCACTGCACTGGGTCAAAGCACTGACCTGTACAATTTCTATTAGGAGAAATTTACTGGAAATTTTTTTCTTGCCTGTTGTGTAACGAATGAAATATTTTTGGAAGTGTCCCATGGGCACTGGGAAAGAGAATGGCTTCTCAGTCTGAAGGGCACAGAGTTTGGTATGTAAGTTTCGGGTCATCCCCCTGATTATACCGCTAAGAGTCTCCACGTCCTTCTTGATGTATCTAGCCCTCAGAGCTATGCTACCGTTTTTCACTGTTATTGTGTTTCTTTCACATTTTCCTTGTGCTCATGGGTGCAGGTGAAGGGGGCTGATGTCTGCAAAGGGGCCTGATGTTATTCTGGCATGCTGTTGTTTACAAAGAAATACAACTGGAAAAGGTCACTGAGCAAAGAAGAGGCAGCACATCCGCGGTCAGTGGCAAGAGCCCCTGTGGGCCCTTCAGAGCCCAGCCTGCCCACCCAAAGGAAGGTGACACCCTAGCCTGGGATCTGCTGCTTGTGGGACCTCCTTAGGCCACTCCACATTCCAGTTCTGGGGTATGCCCAGCATGTTAGGGGATTTTCCAGATTCCATTGTTTTGGGCAACCAGTCTACAGAAAGGGCTGGGGGAGTTGGGTATAAATATGACTCCAAGTTAAGGGAATTGAATCGTACTACCAGCCCCTGCTTAAAAACATATACATCCTCCCCCCAGTTCTGCCCCGTCAGTAGCTTTAGCCTCTGTGTTCCCTTAGAAAGAGAACTAAGATGGTCAAAGAGGAAGTTTTCAGTATGACTTACAAGGGCCTTTTGGATTTTCTTACACTCATGTAATACAAGGCCCGGTAAGTTACCCAGGCTCCAAGCAACGTCTACTAACTAATGCAGTGTTCGATGGAAAAGAGGCATGTTTTTACTCCCTCTCACACCTTTCTCCTCCTTTATTTCAGTTTTTATTGATCTTTGGAATTTTAGAGTCAGGTTTTTTTGTTTTTATTATCACTAATATCTTTTAATGACTTATACTGAAGAAGTGATACATGCTTCACAAATAAAACAGGAAAACATAAATTAAGGGCATAACGGAATACCCGTGTACACCCATCATGTTGGCAAACATTAAAAGTCTGACGGTACCAAGTATTAGCAAGCCCCATGGACCCACAGGAACCCTCAGACACCAGGCACTGCTAGTAGGAATGCGAAGTGGTACAAGCACTTTGAAAAACAGTTTGGCCTGGACTTCCCTCGCAGTCCAGTGGTTAAGGCTCTTCTCCCCCTTCCAGTGCAAGGAGCATGGGTTCTACCCCTGGTCAGGGAACTAAGATCCCATATGCCGAGTGGCATGGCCACAAAAAAAAAAGAAAAGAAAAGAAAAAGAAAAACAGTATGGCGTTATCTAATAAAATTGAGAACTTGCTTGCTTATGACCTAGAAATCCCTCTTCTGGGTGTATAACCCCCAAGGAAATGTGTGCACATGTGCACATATAAAGGATGATCACAGTGGAGATGTCCGTATTAGTCAAATATTAGGCATAGTCCATAAAACCACAAACATTATGTCAAGCGAAGCAGAAAGACGCAAAAGAATACAGGCAGAACTGGGCATGCTCTCCAATCCAAATCCCCACCCCAAACTCCAGTCTTCTATACCCAGCTACCCACCCACCTTTCCACATGCACCTCAAACTCAGGCAAACAATCTGAGTTCCTCATCTATCTGCTCCAAGCCCTCTCCTCCCATCAGCTTGGTTAACCTCAATTCCACCTTCCAATGCTTCAGGTCAAACACCCTGCGGTCATCCTTGCCTCCTCTCCTCCTTTCATGTCTAAATCTAAGCCTTACTGGCTCTACTACAAACTCTATCCAGAGTTTGGCCACCAACCCCTCTGCTGAACACTGGTCCAAGCTACCAACATCTCTTGCTGCACTGATCAACAGCAACTTCACATCTCCCTGCTTCTCCCAGCACCTACAAGATCATGACCCAACGTGGTCCAGCCTCTATTCTGCTCCTCACTCACCCCGCTCCAACCACTCTGGCTTCCTTCCTAGGCCTTGGACATGCCAGCATGGTCCTGCCCCAGGGCCTTTGCACCTCGGCTCCCTCCATCCAGAACACTTGGCCCTCTCCATCACTTTCTTCAGGTCTGTGTTCAGATGTCAGCCATGGCTTTGAGGCCTCTTTAGAACATCTTATGTAAAGCTGCCCCATCCTCCTCCCTTGGCACCCCCATGCCTGGGCCCCACTCTAGCTTGTTCATACTGCTCACTACATTTTGACATTATCTGTAACTTACCTATTTCTTTACTCTCTTCCCCAGCCCACCACCACATCTAGCACATCAACTCCACAGACACAGAGATGTTTTTGTTTTGTTCAATACTGTGTCCCCATGCCCAAAATACTGCCTGGGACATAGTATGTGCTTATTTTATCACAGCATCCTTAGAAATGAGAGCCTGAGGTCAAACATGCATGCCAACACTTCCAGGGAGCAAGAGTGAGGGAGAGAGGAGTGAACCAGGAAGGAGGAAAAGCAAACCCTGACAGCACTCAGCCAAGTAGGACACAGCCTGAGGGCAGAGCAGCTGCAGGAGGGAGCAGCCAGGATGTCACGTGCTTGCTCCTGTCAGTGGCCAAAATCCACTCCCCAGGCACTAACTTGCCTTCATCCCCTGACGCTCCGAGCAGCCCCTGTGGGTCCACTTGGTCAGATCTAGGCAGAGAGCTGCAGAGATGGGATTCAGAGACTGACCCTCATTCTCGGCCCCAGGGAGGTCCACACGCTGTGGCCACAGAAAGTCCAAGAGCCATCACGAGGGCCACTAAGCTGGGGAGTGAGGCGTGCGGCCGTGGCCAGACAGATCCAGGCCCAAGCAGACAGCGGGGGACAGAAAAACTGCGCCTGGTGGGTGGACGGCTCCATCCATATATTTTCTGGTAAATGAATCCCCTCTTCCCAGCTGACATGAAATGCCACTTTAACAGAATAAATCGTTGGTGTTACTCATTTTAAATCATCATTTTACATTATTTACTTTATCTTCCATTATTTTTAGAAACACTTTGTGCGATTTTGCGTTATTGATTTATGGCTTCATGGTTTGATAAAGTCAGGCCTGATCACACCCTGCTGGCACACTCGTCCAGGGATGTCCCCACTTCGTTTGTGTGTTCCTCCTTGAACCAGCAGGGATTCTGATACTGAGCCCAAAGCGAGGGAGCG
This sequence comes from Hippopotamus amphibius kiboko, assembly GCF_030028045.1. Lineage (NCBI taxonomy): Eukaryota > Metazoa > Chordata > Mammalia > Artiodactyla > Hippopotamidae > Hippopotamus > Hippopotamus amphibius. The sequence continues at coordinate 43,389,478 of NC_080193.1, read as the reverse complement.
GTTCTCCTTGGACGCCCTCACTCTCCACATGGATGTCTTGACAGCCTCCCTGCCAAATCTCAGTGGCCCCAGCACCTAGAGGTGGGAGCAGGGCCAGGTTACAGGAAATTCTGGAGGGTGGACTGCATCTTTCCCTGTGCCAGCAGCTGGGAAGTCTGGGTGTGGACGTTCCCAGCCATGTGGCTCACGCCAGGGGGCCTCCACTCCCGCCCCAGGGCTCCGCACAGATGCCCCAGGTGTGCAGGTGCACATGAAGTCACACTTAGACACTCACCGTCACAGCCAGCATAAGTAATGCCAAGAGCATTCAGCAGGGTAAAAGGTAGTGAAAGAACAAGAGAAATGATGACTGCCTTTGTTTACAACTCATTTCACCGTAGGGTTATACGATTCAGTTGTTGATAATCGTTGTGCTTAAACTTGCTTGTAACCCTCTGGAAAGTTTGGCTCTCTGCTCTGGGTCAGGGAGCCTGCTCCCTCAGCCTGTGGAGTTCTTCAGCAGCAGCACCTGTGTACCAAGGAAGCAGGGAGCTCTTGCGATGGAGAAAAGCAGACACTTTGGGGCTTTTATAAAACAAAATCATTCCAGAGGGGTGAACCTCTGAGCTTTATCTTCAATCTGGAGGGTGGAAGTCTGTAAGAAAAGAAAGCCTAGGGGGGGCTGGAATATGGGGAGCGCCCGGCAGGAGGCCTGAGGTCAGGCCGGGAATTGCAGGCAAAGAAACATCCTTCCACTCCGTGTCAGCTGTCTGCTGGGCGCTGGGCTGCACTCAACAACCCCGAAAGATGGGAGGTAATGCCCAGATTTAGAGTCACTAATTAACTGGTTAAATCAACGAGCTTGCACTTAGTGACTGTCTAAGTGTGTCAGTGCTCCGGGGCCGGGGACTCGGCGGAGAACCCTGGGGGGGCTGGCCCTTCCGGGATGCAGAGGGCAGGGGAGAGCAGGCACATGGGCCCCGGGCAGGCGGTCACAGCGCTGCACAGTCTGCGCAGGAGGGAGGCAGCCACTGTCTGTTAGGTGGCTGGGGCCTCCTGGGAGGGGCAAGTTTGAGCGAAGCCCTGAAGGAGGTAGGGAGCTGGCAGAGAGATGAGTGTCCCAGGCAGGGGCCCTGCCCAGGGGGCTCACAGAGGAGCAAGGACCATGGACGGCAAGAGGAGAGGGGCAGTGGGGTCAGGGCCCCTGGCACATGGACGTTGGGGATGGGGGGGCCTGACCCGAGCTCGGCTGCCAGCAGAACAGAGACATGGGGGCCGGCAGATGTCAGGAGGATCTGAGTGATGACACCCTTGACACGGAGGTGCTGAGACGGGGCAGGATTTCAGATGCATCCTGAAAGAAGACAGAGGGTCGGCGGAGCCTGCGGCTGACGCAGAGAACGAGCTAGAAATGGGGAGAGGCGATCCAGCCCCGTGTGCCCACTCCAAAGCTTCCTGCCTCTCCAGCAGGCCAGAGCTCTTGAGACCTGAAATCAGTTTCCAGTCAGGGACTATATACTGAGGCTGGACGGAGAGAAGGGCAGGATCAAGAGACAGGGCAAGGGGCACAAGGATTGGATGCAGTGATTGGTTTTTATTTTTATCCAAATGACACATACACTGTAGTTAGAAGGATCGAGCACTCAGAGGACACTGCTGGCCAGAGCTGACCCAGCCAGGCCCGTGACCTTGCATGCTGGATGGAGGTGTCTGCCAAAGCCCCACCCAACCTCTGGCCATCTGACCAGTCGGGTTTAGTCTGATTCTAGGCCCTGAAGTCTGCGGCAGCCTGAGGTCCCACCTAAGCCTGCAGCCCAGAAGCCCCACTTCTCCAGGGAAGACACTCCTCCCTTCCTACTTCCTTCTTGGCCACCCACCTAACAGGCCAGTGTCCACTGCACCTTCCCGGATACGTACAAGGGCAAAGGCACTTTTTTTCCCTGGATTCCGTGCCAGGAAAGGTGTGGCTGGCGGGGTACCTTGGGTGCACACCCTGCTAAAAATAAGCACTTTGTGTTTTCCCAGGCCCCACCAGCCAGGGAGCTCAGAGCCACATTTGAACTCAGCTCTCAGCCTGAAGAAATGACACAGGTCCTAAATCATCCGCTATTTTGCCTGCTCACTTTTCTTGGCTTTACTGTCCCATCTTCCTTTCTTCTTTTGTTTTGTTTTAAATACATTCAGCCTTGTTTCAAAAAAGAAACAGAAGTTGCTACAAAGTTACATATATAGAACAAGCTAATGCTAAGTTAGAATAAGAAGAGACCCAGGGCAAAGCTAATGCAGAGTTGGGGAGTGTGGAAGCCAAGTGACCTACCCCCAGGGAGTCAGTGCATCACACCTGCACAAACATTTGCTTATTCAGATCCTCCCCATTCCAGGCACCTGCCGGGGCTTGGGGCAGCCTAGGGGACAAGGGGGGTGAGTGGGTCCAGACTTTTCCCTTTGCAGACGTGCCAGGGGAAGCCAGCATGGAAGCCTGGGCTGCAGTCAGAGGAACACAGCTCAGCCCGGGACACAGACAGAGACCTGAGGGGTGACAGCACTAGCCAGCCAGCTCAGGGAGGACAAAGAGAATTCCTGGGGTGGAATCGGCCCCCTGTGATGTGGTCCCAAATCAGGAGGACTCCATGGAGGTGGCACATACCCTGGAGCCCAGACCCGAGGCAGGAGGGCAGGGCCAGGCTGGGGGCCGGGAGAGTGAATTGATCCCAGGGCCATGGGACAGGCTGCCAGTGCCCACTCGGCACCCTTATTTACCTTTTCCCTGGGCAACGATTCTGTCTCTATTTTGTAATTACTCTGTTGTATGAGTTCTTGTGAATTGCCTTGACCCTTTGTGGGAAGAGGAAGGGCATTTATTAACTAACAAATTAACTAGCAAGTCCTTTTCCATCCATAGGGTGCATGCCTGCAGGCGGGGTGGCCCCACTGTGAGATGCTGGCAGCCCACCCTGCCTCTCCCTGCACCTGTGGGCAGCGCACAAAGCCCTGGAGCTCTGTACCTGGAACCCACCCTCAGGAGCAGCCTGGCTGGCCACCTGAGCCTCCCCCTTCCACTCCGCCCTCTACCGGCAGGTCAGCCCTGCTTCCCTCCTCCTTCTTCCCAGCCCCTCTCAGGGACCGGGGACCCCGCAGTGCTGCACTAGCTCCACCCCGCGCTCGCCCCCTCGCCTGGGCCCACAAGCAGCTCTGCAGTTGGGCCAAGCTGCAGGCACGGTGCAGAGCTCTCAGCACCCTCGAGCCTCAGCCTCCACGGGGGACCCCAGGGGACACCCCGGCATCAGGCCCGGCCGCAGGGCCTCGCTTCCCCGCAGCATCACCTGCCCTGGAGCTTCCCGTTGGGTCTGGCCAACACGAGGCCCTACAGGAACCTGGAGACAGAAGCAGGCAGGTCAGAACGAGGCTGGTGTCCACACTCTGGCTCTCTGCCCTCCAGGCCACAGCGGGCAGGGCCGTGTCCTCTACCTGCAGCCACTGTCCCCGTGAGCAGCTGCTTCCTCCAACCAGGGCCTTCTGCAGCTCCCGGTTGTGGCTGGGCCCCCACTCCTTGGGCCTCAGTGGTTGCAGCCCCTGTGGTTGCTCTCTCCTTAGGCTCTCTGTTTCCCTCCATGGCCACCCAGGTCGAGTGTGCCATTCCCTGCTGGGACCCTTTCTGGTCCATCTTTTTCATTCCAAGCTGCCCTGACAAGGCTCTTTTGTTTGCAAGGGAAAGAAACAGGCATAAGCAACTTTAGGCCCCTGTGTCGGGCATCCCCAAGACCATCCTCAGGCCACAGAGTTCACTAGGCAGACCCACATGACTCAGAAAAAGCTGTCATCCTCGCAGGTGTGGTTTGTGACAGGAAAAGAATACAGGTGAGTGTCAGCAGAGGAGCCACCAGGCACAAGCTTCCGGGTGTCCCTCCCGACAGAGCCACATGGCCACACACTTAATTCCCCCAACAACATGCAAACAGGTGCGAAGTGCTCCCAGCCAGGGACTCTGCCCCAAGCCCGAGCGGCCAGAGTTTTTACTGGGGGTCCGTCCCATAAGCCTGAGACACCTGCGGGACTGACTCTAGCACCCCCTCCCCCCCAGAGAAAACACAAGCATTTACCAGAAATCACACTGTCAGGATAAATGTACCTGGTCAAACTGGTCCAGTGTGGCCCAAGGCCTCAGGCATGCAGAAATACTCTTGCCAGGCAGAATATTCTTAGATCTCTGAACACTGGCCTTTACCTGGAATGGGCAGGGCCTACCATTAAGCTGAATGAGGAAAAAGCAGTTCCCAGAGCTTGGGGCAGGGCTGACAGCTGGGCCTCCAGGGAAGCAGAGCAGCCCGGGAATCTTCAGGTTTCCCTCCTCAGTCCCACGGGGGCTGCCTGGTCTCTCCTTCCTGCTGTTTCCGCCCTTCTCGGTTTCCTTGTCCTCCCTTCTCTTCTCTTCCTCTCTCCTCCCCACTCTGTACTCCCTCTCCCTCTCCCTCCCTCACACCATCCTCCCCATCTACAGGCACATGGGCCAAAGGCAGCCTCTCCAAGCCACCTACCTCCCTTGCTCTTTGTTCAAGTACAGTGGCAACAACCTGAGGCCCAAACACATCCTCTCCACAGGCACAGTGCTCAGCACCCGCACTGACAGATGAGACCAGGAGCTCACACACAGTGGGGGACCAGGAGACCGAGGAGGCCACACTCCCCGTTTTAGCTAGAGAAGCCGTCAGCACAGCATCCTGGTACTGACCTTCTTTTGCAGAAAGACCTGAAAGAGTCTAAAATGATCTCAGTCTGAGATGATCTGACCTCATTGCCCAGTGAGGGCCGTTGGGGCCTGAGGCTGCACCTGAGTCTCCTGCGTGGACAGAACTGGTCTCAGAGAAGGGGGACCAGTCAATCTGACCAGGAGCAAAGGAGGCACCTTAATGGAAGGGACAGGATTGCAGGCCCCTTGTCTTTTGGCTCCACATTATTGGGGCCCCTCTGGTGGATTGGGTGGCCCTAAAGTTCAAAGAAGGACCCTCAAAAGTGTCCTCACGTGGAAGGCGGAAGGAGGCTGCTGAACAAACTGGACCAAGGACCTGTGATGGGGTGCTGTGCTGGGCAAGTGGGGTGAGGCTGGAAGTGGGACAGCTACTTTAGCCCACGTGCTAAAGACAGAAGAGGGGAACTCCCTGCAGGGACACGAGAGGACACGCAGCCGAGCGGTGCTGGCACCCAGCCCCCAGGGCAAGTGTGAGTGTGCACGAAGGGACAGGAGAGCAGACAGGCTGGCCGAGCTGCCTCCAGGCTGCAGGGAGCAGAGTGCAGCTGTGACACTCTGGCCGGGCCAGGAAGCACGCGGTGCACTTGGAAATAGGACCAGCTCCTCAAGTTTAAGGAGGCCCCAGGACAGCCGAGGAGAGGGAAAGTCTCCTCCAAATAAGGAGTGTGCTTTCAGCCCAGAGTTGGAGAAATTGAAGTGATCATCTGTTTTCTGGTGAGGTGGGCACTGTGATCTGTCGCCTAACACCCACTGCAGATGCACCCTATCTCCTCGTCCACTCCTCTTTCTCTGCTATGGGAACCCAGTCTCAAGAATCATCCTGGTAGCTCTCACTATGGGGTGCAAGACTGGTATTGGATTAAAGCTTATTTCTTCCAAGAAATATATTGTTGAACAGAGGCCAAAAGATGGACGCCCTCTGGGTGGACTGTCTGGACTTAAAAAATAGAGGAGCAACGTTGAGGGCCTGAGAGTCCTTCCTGCTGCGCTGCTCCCACCCAGTCGCAAAGAGGAATGGATTGTCAGTCCAGAGCACAGTTGGCTGTCACCATCCCATTGGCTCCTGGAGGCTTCTGTGGCCCCTGACCCAGCCCCTCCAGCACAGATGTCGGGGCCTCCCTAGGAGCTAGGGCGGCATTCAGCAGGCATTTCCACAATCCCCATCTTTCTCACCTCTTCCCCCAGGCCGGGCTTTTAACCCCCTAGAGCTGCTGTTTATCCATCAGTAAAATGGATAGACTAATATCAATCTCACCAGGGTGTTATTTAGATTTATTTATTAATGCTGGCAATATACTCAGAGCCCTCAAGATTAAAGCAATAGATCACCGGGAAGTATCGCATCCTGTTGCCGTAGAGACGGTTCCAATCTCTCAGCCCCTTCTCGGAGCCCCGAGCAGCATTAGGTTCCGAGGGTCTGGGGAGCAGAGCTGCACCAACCAGGACATTAACACTAACAACAGTGATAATTAAATTACGCAGAAAGGAAGCCCATGAAATATGTATGGGAGAGAAATGGATTTGATTCATTTAGGCAAATGGGCATGTTTTCCCATTGGAAATGGTTCCCCCGAGCGTGGGGCTGATTCCCTGCAGCACTCATCTCTGTAGACGAGGCAGGGGGACTGGGGGCCTGGGTAGGGGCCTAAGTCGGGAGCAGGGGTGGGGCAGAGACCCAAGTACAAACTTCCTGAAAGCAACAGTGCTGCAGGGGCCCAGAACTGGAGTGGGTGGCCCTCGGGGGGCCAAAGTGGCCCTGGGCGACACCCTCATGTACCTTTCACTAGCGACTCCCCTGGCTTTCCCTGCAGCCACCTCTTCTATAAGATGCGGTGTCACCCAGGTTTGTTGTAATGATTCAAGGAGACAGAAACGAGGCACGAGCTGCCCTCAGGGATGACCCCAGAGAAAATGGGGATCACCCACCCCTTTGCACCGAGGGGACTCTAGGCTCCAGAACTAGGTCAGGAACATTCTTTACACGTGGTTGGCTATCCAACTTACCATCCAGCAGGAACAGGCCACGGCCACATGAACCAGGCCCCCCAGTGCAGAAGTATCAAAACTAGCTGCCCCTCCCAAGGCTCCCCCATCTGTCCCACTGCCCTCACCCTCCCAGTAGGCCCAGCCCAGGATGCCCCTTCCAGACAGCTACCCTGTCCACCCTGAGCAGTCCTGCTCAGCACAGGCCCGGGGACACCTCTGTCCTGGGGGCCGGGACCTGTTGTCTCTACTCCTCCAAGCCCCCTTCCTGTTCAAGACGGGAGTAAACCTCAGATGGGAGGGAGTCTCGGACCCCAGAATCATGTCCCTGCCCTGCCTGGACCGGGAGCCTGAGGGAAGTCTGCTGCCAGAAGCTTGGGCCCCTGAACGAAGGAGATGGAGCCCCAGCTGTGAGCCAGATACACATGGCACCAGCCGCTACTTCACTAGCTCATCTGGGAAGGTGGCTGGATATGCCCCAGGCCACAGCTCTCCCATCTTGGCTGTGGTCTCCTCTCAAGGCCTCTCACCCCCTCCAGTGCCTGTCATCTGGATGGATGTACCACACCAGAGCCCTTTGCGGCAGGCACTGTCACTCTGCCCATTTTACAGATAAAGAAACTGAGTCTTAGTGAGCTCAGTCAATAGCTCACAGTCACTAAGCACGTCTATGGGGGCAGGATTCAGACCCAGGTGCCCCAGGAAGGTTTGTGTTCCTAGCCATGCTGCCCACCTTTGGAAGAAAGGGCGCTGTGTCGGGGGTGGGATGGGGGCAGGGGTCCTGACCTTATCCCCTGCTGCACCCCAGCTCCCTCAAGAGTTTTACAGAGCCCTCCTCCACCTGTGTGCACCCGGTGAGGTCCAGGGGAGAATGGCTCAGGTGTCCAAGGGCAATGTCAGTAAGGAGCCCAGGTCTCCCTGACACAAACAGAGGAGGCTTAGGGAGGGGCCCTTCCCAGGAGCCACCAAGCACCACCCTGAGAAGTCACTGCCTGGGCCTGGTTCTGATGTCATCCTGGGTGGATCTCAGTTTAAGCCTCGTGTCCCCCTCAGACCAGGAGCTCTTCAGCGGCTGGGACAGAGGCTGCCCACCACACACATACACACACACCCACAGACACACACACACACACACACAGACACACACACAGGGTCAAAGCAGCTCTGCCTGATTCAAAGCCCAGCATGCTCTCTCCACCTCACCGAGGCTCAGAAGGACCAGCAGAGTCCCTTCCACCATGACCCTGGGGTCAATGAGCAGCGTGCTGGTGACCTAGCAACATAGAGGATCTCAGCAGCATCCTTCCACCCTGGGCCACGTGCCAGGCACTGTTCTAGGCACACAGGAGACTCAGGGAACAAAGATCAAGGTCCTGCCCTCATGAACCTCACAAATCCACGTCAGGTGGTGTGTACCCAGGGTTGAGGGGGTCACCAGGGACCCTCACTGAGAAGTGGCAGCTAAGCAAACACCTGAAGGAAGTTTAGGAGCTGACCACAGGGTATCAGGATGAAGAGTGCTCCTGGCAAGGACACGGCATGTGCCAAGGCCCTGGGGCACTGCCTTCCCATTATGTCCAGGTACAGGAAGGCACCTTGTTGAGCTCCCAGTGCCCAGGTGGGGCCTGGCGCCTGCCAGTTTCTCTACAGTTCCTGTATCCCTGGGGCCCCACAACCACCTGACGAGGATTACCCCATCTTGCTATTGAGGAACATGAGGTTTAGAGACCTTGGATGGCTTTCTAGAGGCCGCACACACTCGTGTGTGTGACTTGATCACAGGCCTGCCTGACTCCAAGGCCTGTGTCTGTCCACGTGCTCCCCCCTCCCTCGGCCTCCGCCCCACTTGATGCTATGAGTGCAGCTCAGCTGGCCTTGGCATTGATACTCCTCCTGGGGAAAGGATAAATGAATGGATGAACGAATGAACAAACCAACACCAAGACACTTCTTGCTGTCTGGCTGGGCAGGGGGCTGGCCCCGGGGCTTCTCCAGAGTAGATCCCAGCTGGCTGAGCCTAGTGTCTGCTGAAGCCACCCTGCTGCCAGTCAGCCTAGGCCAAGCCTAAGGGAGGCAGAACCGTGACCCCGGTCAGCCTCCTCCGGGACCAGGGCAGGCGTCCTGGGTTGACTGGCAGAATCGGCTCTCGCACGCACTCCTATATCCAGAGGTGTTCTGGCCCACACCTGGATGGCAGCCCCTGAAGGGTGGCAGCAAGGAGAGGCGTCAGGATGCCCGGCACCTTCCCTGCCCTCCATTCCAGCCACCAGCTCCCACTTCAGCCCATGGGTCCCAGCCTCAGCAGGCTCCCGCTGTTTCCCAGCGAAAAGACCCTCAGCCAGCCCGTGGGTATGGCATCCCTCTGCCCAGAATGCTCTGTGTGGCCCCCCCTGCATCTCGGAGTCAGCTCAAATCCTGGCTCCCCCGGGCAGCCTCCTGAGCCCCGGATTCCACCAATACCCCCTGGAGAGCCTGCCCACCGAGGGCTGACCGCTCGTTACGGCTGCAGTGCTCAGCGCCGACCTCGTCCCTGCAGTAGCCCTGACGTGCATTCCGCTGCGCTCTGTCCCCAGCCAGCCACTGCCAGCCTCTCCAGAAAGCATCTGGGGACAGAACCAAGCTCTCTTTGCGCACCTCAGGCAATCTGTTTTCTCTTTCTGAGAGTGCTGCGAATCCATTTCCCCGACAGTGATGGGAATGGGTACTGTCAGTGGTGGGGAAGCACATTATGAATGATTCCACTTGAGTCCATTTCTAAAAGGAGGAAATCAATACACTCTTCCCGGCATGGTCTTCTCCCCTCACCTGACCTCTCTGCTCAGGCCCCAGCTGCTCTCTGCCACCATCCTCTCTCCTTCCTTCCCAGAAGGGGTTGGTCCTTTCTCAGAACTGCCCACAAACCTCAGGAAACTGGGCTTCTCTTCCAGAGAAAGTGCACCCGCCCCCACATGGGTCACCAGGGGAGAGGAACTTGATCTGTGCTTGAGAAACCTCTGGGTCTCTTCCAGGGACCTAGCCTGGGGCCTCCGAAATCACAGCCAAGGGCAGGCCTGCCATGTGCTGGGCACTGCTCGGCCTTCACCCACACTATTTGCAAAACTTGTGGGAGCTCTAGGACATCAGTTCCAGGATCTGCCCTAGGACCTCCACCTGATGGGCAGGCAAGGAAACTGAGGCTCAGAGAGGCAAAGCGTTTCCCCAAGGTCACACAGCTCAAATGTGGCAAAATCTAGGTGCAAACCCTGGCTTTCTGCCACAGCTCCATGGCCGAGCTCCAGGGACACAGGGTCAAACCCCAGCTCTGTCACCACAAGCTGTGTGAGCCTGAACAAGTCACATAACGTGTGCAAGCCTCCTCCAGAAAGGGCCCAGCCAGCCGTGCTGTGAACAAGGCAGCTCATCACCGGCCCTCATCCCATCCTGAATCTGGTCTCTGCCTTCTCCCTTCCCAACAGATCTCAGGCCCTGCTGTGTGCTTCAGGAAGCGCAACCCTTTGCCCAAAGGAATCCTGGGCCTTGCCCGACCCCCTGCCTGCCCACCGCCCCTGCCGGCCAAGAAGACTCAGCGTGTGTGACCGCAGCTGCACGCACACTCCTGGGCTCAGGCTAACTTTAATAATGAATGCTCAGTGAGCATTCTTTTTACTTTATTAACTCTCCCTCACCCCAAAGTCAGGCCATTCATTTCTCAGTTCTGCTTTGGAAGCATTTCTACAAATCCACTTTCTGGAGGCAATATGATTCAGCAAAAAAGAAGCTAACATGACACGCAGAGATTGGGTTCCAGCTGTGCCACCAACTGGCTGCGTGGCTTGAGACGCCATCCTTCCCTCTCCGGCCTCAGTTTCCCCCTCTGTAAAATGGGAGGGTGGAGCTAGATGCGTCACCAGGCCCCCTCCAGCTGGTGGTCTCCTCCTTTCTGGGCCAGGTGAACTGCTGCAGGGCATCCCCTGATTGGCTGAACACCCACTGTTACTAATTTACAATCAAAGAGATAAGTGTTGCTCCCACTGCCAAACCCAGAGTAGCGCTCTTCTGGATGACCCCTCACGAAGACCCAGGTGGAGTTTAGGGCTACTGTTTGGAGTTTGGCTGGTCACTGGAGGAAGACGCAGGATCGCTGAAGGGTCTGACATCAGAGAGTAAACGCCCAGCCTGGAGGTTACACTCAGCACGTCTGCTCACAGTTCAGCCGGGAGCCAGTCACTGGGCCCCACCCAACCATGAGGAATCCAGGAGGTTTCCCATTTGTGTGGAGAGTGGAGAGCTAGGCCCACTGACGGCCACCCACACCCGCATTTCCCGGCAGGCACTCGGGTGGGGCTGCCTGGTGATGAGAGGGAATAGGCGGGGTCCGCCTGGCCCGCAGAGCAGCTCTGAGCCCTGTGCGGAGAGGAGGTGAGCCCCAGCCAGACGGGCTCTCGGCGGGCGCTCTGCAGGCCTGAGGGGGGGGTTCTCCAGGACCAGGCAACTGGGAGCCCTCCTCATGCCCTGCCCCTGAGCATCCTCACAAGGGTGCTGTGTGTGGAGCAGCTCCAAGGGGGACAGAGCAGGAAAGGGAAGACCACGCAGGGCAGGCACCTGGGATCCCAGAAAAGCAGTGGTTGGGGGGTGGGGGGGCAGTCAGGGGGACAGTCGGGGGGACACTCAAAGGGACAGGGTGCAGGGGAGGCAGCATTAAACGCTGAAAGTTGCTACTAGTCGTGTAGCTTCATTCTTACATGCCGGGCCTGCCAGGACCCAGAGGCCTTCCTGACAGAGCTGCAGGAACACAGGTGCAGGAGAGACGGCCCTGAGCAGTTACAGTGACCATCCTAGGGCCACGCTTCCTGCCTCGTTCAGCAATGCCAGCCTTAGGCAGAAACAAACGTCTGCCCAAGACTCCAGCACTGTTTGTTCACTGACCCTGCACTCATCCAACAAGCCAGGGGCGGGACATGAGCAGTGGCAGCCCTGCCCCCAGACCCTGGACCCCAGGCCTGCTCTGACCCTGCAGCCCGTCCCCCTCCCCTCCTCCTGTGTTTCCAAGGACTCTGCCAGCACCAGGCTCTGGGACTGCGAGGACAGAGCCCACTCTGACCTGCTGCCCTCCTGCCTGGCAAGACACACACCTCCCAGGAGAGTCTGCAGGAGGGCAGCACACGGAGGCCTTTAGCAGAAGACAAGTCACTACTCTGACTATACACATGAGACAATAGGGCTCATAAAAGCTTTGTCTTGACCTTGCTGGCAAATGGCCCACAGGGGACTCGACCCCACTAGCCTGCCACAGGAGAAAAGTGAGGACACAGCAGGCAACGGCTCACCCATGTCCTTCAGGGAACGAAGAAAATAGCTTTCACGGAACCCCCAGGTCAGGGTTTCCATTGCAGGAAGCCGACTCAACCCTTCTAACCCATTGGCCCCTGGGGGCAGACCCCTCTGGAACCTCTTCTTTTGAGAAGCTTTCTCTGCACCCCAGGAGCCCACCTGCTCCCTTTCACCACAGCCAGAAGGACTGGTGCTTGGTCAACTGCCCCCAGTACACATGGGTCCCCAAGGGCCAGGACCCAGTGTCACCCCCTTGGACCTCTGAACCCAACACAGTTTTCGGCCTCAGCAAGATCAGAATGTTTGTGGGATGGGATGGATGAATTCACTGATACCCACCTCATACCAACGTGATCATAGCATTTCACCTTCTCTTTATTTTTTAAATGACTTTTGTCCTAATAGAAAATATCTAAAATACTCCCAAAAAATTTAAGACAGAAAGAGAAAAAAACTCATAAACTCATTGTTGATGTACTCATATATTTCCTTCCAGCCTTTTCACTGTTTAGCTTTTGTTTGTTTATAAAGCAAAATTGCAAGGATTGGGGATGATTTTGTTGCCTGGGTTTTGTACTCAAGGTCACATTGCAAGCATTTTTTTGGTGTTAACTCATATGTTTAGTAAACCTTTGAATGACTGCACCACATTCATTTTAATCATTCCATGATTCAGATAGCCATTCCTCTAGTAGCCGCCAATTTCAGGCCACATAAATATGGCCACAGGGCCTCTCTCCAGGCATGAGTCGGGGTCAGCATGTCCAAGTGTGCCCAGACAGAGTCACCTGCCCTCCCTGCTCGGAGCACTGGCTTTAGGAAGGGGCTGACCCAGAAGCCAGTGGCTCTCTAGCAACTATGGCCGGCACCATCTCCAGAGCAGGCCCAGGAATCACCCCCCCTCAGGACCCTCCCTCCCCCAGCAGCCCCTGGTCCTGCTCTCACCTCCAGTCTGAAGGAGGAGGGCCTTTTCCCAGCCTGAGCTCTCCCTCTGGACCCCTTGTTCTCTCTGCCCCTCATACCCTTCAGGCAGAGCTGGCCCAGGACGGCCTCGCACTGCTTGTCCGTGAAACATACCTGATGATGACTTGGGTACCAGTCTGGAAACGAACATGCAAGGGTGAGAGTGGCCTCTGCCTGGGATGGAGCCCTCGCTGCCCCTGCAGGCCTGGGGCGCCATGCCTGCCCGTGGGGAGATGTCTGGGATGCCCTTCCTGAAAGCACATTCAGCCAGCACGGCTGAGGCAGGAACTAGGTTGCCTCAAGTCATGTCACTGTGGCCTCAGGCCCAGGGAGGTGGGGCTCCCTGAGTCTGCACCCCCTCCCACCAAGTCTGCCTCCCTGCACCGCTGCTCAGCACCCTCTTCTCCTCTCCCGACTTGCTCCCTGCCAGCAGCATGCGGCTCCCTCCTGGCCCCTTCCTGGCCACAGCTGCTGCTGGCTTCCCCAGCTCACACGGGCCCCACTTTGGGAATCTGACTGGCCCAGCTCAGGCCCTTGTGGCTTCCCTTGGGACCTAGGTTTCTGGTCGGCCACACACAGGTTTCCTGGTCCAAGAACCCTCCTCTGGGCACTTGGCTCATGCCAGGAAAGAGTAGCAGCCCTGACCACAGTGATGAAGGGCAGAGGATGCCCTCCTGAAGGAGCCAGGGGACAGAGCAATCACCAGGCGGAGGACCGGGGCCTCAGACCCAGCACCAAGGGCTGGCTGGGAGACATAGCCGCCTGCCGCAGGTGACCAACCGCAGAGAAGCCCCTGTGCAGGCAGAACCCGGTGGGTGGGGCGGTGCTCATGCGGAGCAGGGCAGGCCCCGCAGAACCCACGGCACCTGTGACAGCACCGAACACATGACATCAGGAGAGAGCTGGCCCCGCACAGCTCACAGGCACCTCTGGGGACAGCTGGGGCCTGGGAGGAGGAGGAAAAGGCAAAGAGAGCAGGTGCCTGATAAGAGCTGGGGACCCAGTTGCCAGCAGTGGCGGGATGTCCCCTGGGGATCCCTGCTTACAGGGGGATGGAAGGAGGAGAGGGGGCTGCTGGAGTAGGGGGGCAAAGACAGGAAAGCCCAAATGGTCACTAGGAGATGCTGTCAGCCACCCTGGGGTGGGAGGAGCAGATCCCAGCTGCAGATCCCTCCCAGGCAGCCAGGTCCAGCGGCTGGTTGAGGCAGTAGCATAAGGGCCTGGCCACCTTGGCCCACCGGGGGACATCTCTGGAGGCCACTCCAGCCCAGCAGTTGGCCAGTGTGGCAGCCCCACTTCTCCCTGCCGGCTCTTGCTTTATCCTGAGATGACTCTCTAAATATCATCCAGCCCAGGAGACTCTCTCTGAGCCTGCTTCGGGGATGCCAGTGCGCAACCCTCATGAAGGCTGGGGATGCTGTCGAGGTGCTTCCTGAGGAGGCTGGGCACGGTCAGCCCCGCAGCAGGCCTCACTGGCCTGTGTCCTCGACCTGCCCTCCTCTTCCCCTGGGGCTCACCGCCTGCTCCCTTGTGACCCAGTGTCCATCACAGCACTGCCAAGGCTGGTTTCCCTGCTCCTAACCCTCGCCGGGCCTTCCTTTCCCCACGCTCTCCCTCCTGCAGCCTTGGCCTCTGCCAGCTGCTCCCCGCCGCTGCAGTCCTCAAGGCCTGCCCAGAACCCCGCCAGGCTTCCTGCTGCAGCCCCTCTGAGGCTCCTCGCCTCCTCCCCTGGCATCCCCGATCCTGCCTCAGCCCCGGCCTCGGCCTTCACAGGCAGGACAACTGTGCCACAGGGAGCCTGGCCAGAGCAAATAGGTCCACTGGGTCCAAACGTGCAAGGTCAGAGACAACTTGGGGGCCAGTCCCTGAGAGTTGCCAGTGGAGCTTTGACTTCGGATGCACAGGTCGTCCCACCTTGGGGATTTCTCGCCCGTGAGACCCAGACGTGCAGGGACCAAGGACCCAGCTGGAGTGTCACTCCTGGGTGTCGTCACTGGGATGAGTGCGGTGCGGTGATGTGAGCGTCAGCCTGGGGAGGAACACAGTCAAGCTTGGGAAGGGCTTGAGGATCCCACCTCACGGAGGCCGCAGGGACGCCGTGGCGGCGAGTGGATGGGCATCCAAACAGGAGGCCCAGGAGTGCAGGCCAGCACAAGCGGTGGCCACACTCCCCACCCAGGTGTGGCTGCGACCAGCATACACACACCAGCGTACTCATCTGCTAGGGCTGCCGTAGCAAAGTGCGGCAGACGGGAGCCTTAAACAGCAGACGTTATTCTCTCACTCTTCTGGAGGCCAGAGCTCCAAACTCAAGGTGTCAGCAGGGCTGCTTTCACCTGAGGCTGTGAGGGAAGGCTCCGTCCCAGACCTCCTTCCTTGGCTTCTGCAGCCCCATCCTCTCCCCACATCTCCACGGGGTCCTCCCTCTGAGCATGTCTATGTCCCATCTCCTCTTCTTACAAGGAGCCCAGTCCCATTGGATCCGGGCCCACCCCAGTGGCCTCACTCTAAGCCGATTGCCTCTGTAAGGACCCTTTGTCTGAGTAAGGTCACATACTTAGGTGCTGGCGGTGAGGATCCCGACATACGAAGAGAGGGATGCAGTCCAGCCCACAGCACCACGCTCTGGTGGACTTGTGCTGTCTCGCCGCCTCAAGGAACAGTAGGGAACCCTGCTGGGGGATTTCCGTGCTTCTGCACAGGCTGTGGGCCACGCTGTCAGCCGCTGCTCCCCACTGCCCCCCAGGAGGCAACAGCAGGAAGGGGGGCGGCCCAGAGCCAGCCAGAGCCCCGGCAACCCCATCCTCAATCATCAGACAGCTCGCTGCCTGCTCTGGGCTCTAAAATAACACATCGGTTTTTGAGCCAAGGCTAACTTTAGTTACCAGTGATGCTGCTAACAGGGGAAAATAAGTCATCATCATTAGAACTGAATCCAAATGAATGAGCGAGCATGGGTCTCACCGGGATTTGGGCTGCTGCTTTTTTTTTTTTTTTTTTAATTGTCATAGTTTGCTGACAGAGTTCTTCCCAAACTGAAGCAACATGAAAGAAACCTTTTACCAAACATGACACGTTACCATTTGGGAAATATTAAGGCATTGATTATTCTGCTTATCTATTGCTGTTTTACAAACCATCCCAAGATTTAGAGGCTTCATGCAACACATTTTATTATCTCTCACTAAGTGGCGGTGAGTGGATGGGTATCCAAACAGGAGGCCCAGGAGTGCAGGCCAGCACAAGCTGTGGCCAACCCAGCAGGTGTGACTGTGACCAGCATACACACACCAGTGCATTCACCTGCTAGGTCTGCCAAAACAGTGTCGCAGACTCAGAGGCTTAAACAGCAGGCATTATTCCCTCAGTGTTCTGGAAGCCAGAACTCCAAACTCAAGGTGTCAGCAGGTCTCATTTCACCTGAGGCTGTGAGGGAAGGCTCCGTCCCCTCCTTGGCTTCTACAGGCCCATCCTCTCCCCGTGAGGGGACCTGGAGCAGAATTCAGCCGGGTGATCCTTCTGCTCTACGTGATCCTGATCGGGGTTGCTCCACGGTGCCCGGCTGGCAGCTCAGCTGGTCCAGGATGTCCACACCCAGGCACTGCCCCCCCCGTCCCAGTCTCAGGGCCTCCCCAGACGGCTTCCTCTGCGGGGCCGCCAGGCCTCTGTGTGGTGTCCCAGGGCTCCAGCAGCAGGTGATCTGGGCAGAGATGCTGGGAGCCAGGCCAAGTCCCACACCAGAGGTGGGGAAAGCAACCTGCAGAGGAGACGGGGACCCAGCAGCCTGGAGTTGTAGGTTGTGGTCAGCAGCGGAGGGACATCGAAGCAAAGGCGCCCAGCAGGCAGAGCAACCCAGACTCTCCCCCGCACTCACACCTGCCCACATGCACGCTCTCTCATACACACACTCACCACTCACACCTGCCCACACGCACGCACTCTCATACACACGCACTCACACCTGCCCACACACACGCTCTCTCATACACACACTCACCACTCACACCTGCCCACACGCACGCTCTCTCATACACACGCACTCACACCTGCCCACACACACGCTCTCTCATACACACACTCACCACTCACACCTGCCCACACGCACGCTCTCTCATACACACGCACTCACACCTGCCCACACGCACGCTCTCTCATACACACACTCACCACTCACACCTGCTGGCACACACTCTCCCTCATACACACTCACTCACACCTGCCCACACGCACGCTCTCTCATACACACGCACTCACACCTGCCCACATGCACACTCTCTCATACACACTCACTCACACCTGCCCACACGCACGCTCTCTCATACACACACTCACCACTCACACCTGCCCACACGCACGCTCTCTCATACACACACTCACCACTCACACCTGCCCACACGCACGCTCTCTCATACACACACTCACCACTCACACCTGCCCACACGCACGCTCTCTCATACACACACTCACCACTCACATCTGCTGGCACACACTCTCCCTCATACACACTCACTCACACCTGCCCACAGGCACACTCTCTCATACACACACTCACCACTCACACCTGCCCACACGCACGCTCTCTCATACACACGCACTCACACCTGCCCACACGCATGCTCTCTCATACACACGCACTCACACCTGCCCACACACACGCTCTCTCATACACACACTCACCACTCACACCTGCCCACACGCACACTCTCTCATACACACACTCACCACTCACACCTGCCCACACGCACGCTCTCTCATACACACACTCACCACTCACACCTGCCCACACGCACGCTCTCTCATACACACACTCACCACTCACACCTGCCCACACGCACGCTCTCTCATACACACACTCACCACTCACACCTGCCCACACGCATGCTCTCTCATACACACACTCACCACTCACACCTGCCCACACGCATGCTCTCTCATACACACACTCACCACTCACACCTGCCCACAGGCACACTCTCTCGTGTACACATTCACCCACACTCACACCTGCCCACACGCACACTCTCTCATACACACTCACTCACTCACACCTGCCCACAGGCACACTCTCTCATGTACACACTCACCTACACTCACACCTGCCCACACGCACACTCTCTGATGCACACTTACTCACCACACACCTGGTCACACACATGTTCTCCCTCCTTCAGACACTCATAATCACACGTACTCATGCACAGCTGCACACTCACAGACACATAATCACCCTCCCACCACCATACACACACCAGTCACACCCACCCACACATATGCACACATCACACACTCACATACACACACGCAATCTCATTCACAGCCTCTCACACGTACTTACACACACAACGTCGCCACAGCACCAAGCTTTGGACCCCTGGGGCGCCGTCATGGAGCACACACGAAGAGGAATCACCTCCCCAGGAATGATTCACTGGACCAGGCCGGGGGAGCAGCAGAGAAGGAAGGAGCGGGGCACGTGGCTGGGAGGGGGCCGTGCTGATCCGACGCTGATACCCGCTTTGCTCCTCTAAAGATCTGTGTTCGTAATTCGTGGACTCCACCCCAGAGGCGCAAAATGGCACCCGTGGGACATCCAGCTGGCAAATCGCTCCGCCCTACAGTGGCTTTTTTGTGTGTGTTTGAATTAGTTGTCCGTTTTTAAAACTCAGGAAATACCCCATAAAATCTAGATTTCTGGCTTCCCTTGAAAAACTGGAAGACCTTAGAACTTGTGTGATGCCAGCCTGCGCGCTGGGCCACCCCAGTCCCACCAGCTGGCCTCACCCCAGTCCCACCAGCTGGCCTCACCCCAGTCCCACCAGCTGGCCTCAAGCCTGAGAGGGACTTTCCAGAGCCACCCTGCGCCCCACCCTTGCCTGGAGCTGGTGACCTCCGTGTCCCGAAAGGGCAGCCCTTAGAAACCTCATGTCCTGCTGAAGAGTCCGGCTGGAGAGGAGGCAGCCCTGTCCACGGCCACAGTGGGGCAGCACAGGGCCACTCGGCCCGGCCTCCTCTCGCGAGGCCAGGGGGCGTGAACCTGACACATCTCCCCATCCCCCACTGCTCCCCCCCAGGTGCCTGCCCCGGGCAATCCCAGGGACTCGACCGTGGGAGAAAACGCTGCCCAGTTTCTCCAAATTCCCCTTCCAAAGGAGCCCATAGCTCCAAGTGCTGGACATCCTGGGATAGAGGTTCTGCCCCCAGAAGGGCGACTGTCCCCAGGGCCCAAAACGGCCCCAGGATGGAGGTCTGCCTGGAGGCCAGGCTGATACCAGGCTCCCCACCTCCTCTGCGTCCTGGGGCCCCATCTCACCTCCCCAGCCAGGTTCCCACTCCCTGGGGCGCCAGCCTCCCATCCTCACCTCTCCATGCCCCACCTGCGCAAACAAGCCGTGGCGGGGGTCAGAGCAACCAAGATGACCCAGGCTCCAGCTCATAGGTGAACAAAAGAATTTCCAAAGCCCACGCAGAGCAGGTGACATCGGGTAATGACACCTACCCTCCACATGGTTGTGAGGATGACAGCAGGCCACGATCTGACCTCTATTAGGTGCCTGGGAAGATGACAGCTGCTGGTATGATTATCTTCAAGGAAAAGTTCACATCCTCTCTTTACTGAATTTGGCCTACATCGTACAGTGGAAGAGATGCGTTAATTCCACCGTATGTCCTAGTTGGAACCATAGCCTGAATCACTGTCACTTGCCAGAAGAAAAAAGAGAAAAAGGCAAGCCAAACAAAAAAAAAAGAAAAGAGTTTTTTCTTGACTTCCTACGGATTAGAGCAGTTATAGCAAATGTCTATTCTCTGATTCTGATTCTGGGATCTCTCGACAGCCGTGCCACCCACCGGCACTGGTTTCTGTGTCAGCAATCATCTCACAGCCCGGGACTAAGGGGAACATCTCGGAATCCCAGGAAGAACTATGTGCTAACAGTGATCTTTCAGGCACCGTAGTACACAAGGCAGTTCACTGAGCAAATAAATCCTCACGTAGCAACTGCCTGTGGTTGGTGACTGGGCACATCAGAGCTGAGCCCACCATGGTCCCTGTCCCCAGGCAGCTCAGGGCGGAGGGGAGGGGGAGACAGATACCACATCCACCTATGCAGCCCTCTTAGGGGACCCCTGGTAGGACATTCCACCAGCACAGAAGTGCTAGGGCCCCTGCAGCTGCGAGCTGCCAGGACTTGTCTAGACATGCAGCTCCTGGACCAGCCACGTGCAGTGGAGGCCGTGATGTTCACTGGAGCCGCACCCTACGTTGCAGGGGCAGGAAGTTCCGCCTCCATCACCGTGGAGGGACCCAGGAGCCAGTTTCTCCAAGCCTTGGCATCCATTAGAAAAAGGGTCATACGTGTCCAGGTGTTGAGGTTGCAGACCAATAATAATCAAGTCATCTGTGCACGGCACGATGCTTTGCATGTGTTCAGCTGAGTTGGTGAGGGATGGAAGAAACGGGTACCACTGACACTTAGAGGAGAGCTGGCCCAGGTGCCACTACAGATCCTCCGGGCCTCACCTGTCTCTGTTCCTAATCCATGTGCTCTCTGACCAGCTCCACAGAGATGAACATGGAGTGCCTGCCTCTCTCCTTGCCCCTGACTCACCCGCCACCCGAGCGTCCCTGCTGGCATCCCCAGGGAGGCCGCTGGCATCCACACAACGCGTGGAGGAACCAGGGGTTAATGCCCTTGGACAAGCTTTTACCCAGGGGCATACAGGAACTAGTGGGCCAGTTCCTCCCTCTGCCCCCTCCTCACCCCCAGGGAGAGCCCTGAGGCCCAGGGTACAGCTTCTCCAGGACCCTGGACTCAAGTCCCACATAGTGGGCAGCTCCCACAGGCTCCCGTTCCTGCCCTGCCCACTGCCCCCAGCCTGACGTTGCACTCCCTAACAAAAGCGTTCCTTTCAGAAAGGCACCACACAGCATCATCCACACGAGGCACACATGGGAGGCATGAATCACAGGACCTCCCCACTAGAGGGGTCCTCAGGGCTACCTTGTTCAACCCTAAATCCCTTCTTCCTTTTTACGGATAAAGAAACTGAGACCCAGAGGTGAGAAGGGAATTCGTTGTCCAAGCCCACACAATTGGAAGCACAGCTATGACTAAAGGCACATCTTTTGTCTCCTCAGCCAACTCTACTTGTCCTCCATCCAGCTGTCTCTTTTAGTGGCCCCTCACGTGGGTATTTATGAAGGGCCCAGGCAAGACAATACTGAAATAAAGGTGATGGCGTTTAATGGAGATGTTGTTACCAAAAGCTCAGCCTCCCTATACACCGGTGCCCAATCAGATCTCTGAGACAGAGTTCTGGGTGAAGTGGGAAAAAATAGCTTTATTACTTTGCCAGGTGAAGGGGGACACAGTGGGCTCCTGCCCTGGAAAACTATGTGTCCCAACCTGGGAGGATTTGATGGGGGGTTCTATAACAGTGATTCAAAGGTGGGGTCTCTGACAAGACGAGGGTGTGAGCAGGGCTTGCGTTCCCCTTAATCTCGTCTCAGGGGGTCTGTCCCCTAATCTTGATGAGCTTCTCTGGTCCCTTTAATCTTGCCTCGGGTGGCTTCCTCCCTTGGTGAGCAGCTGTTCAAATCCACCCTTTGGAACTCAGGGAAGGGCATGGTGTCTAGAGTCTTGCCTACAAGAAACGGGGGACAAAAGGGCCTCACCTGGTTTCAATATCTCAGGCACCTGCAGCTCCGAGAGGTGAGGATGTATCCTGCGGTGAAGAATGGATCTTCCTGAAACCTCTCGATTAAAATCCTGGCTCCTGGAACTTCCCTGGTGTTTCAGTGGTTAAGAATCCTCCTGCCAATGCAGGGGACACGGGTTCGATCCCTGGGCTGGGAAGATCCCGCATGCTGCAGAGCAGCTAAGCCCGTGCGCCACAACTACGGAGCCTGTGCTCTAGAGCCCACGAGCCACAACTACTGAAGCCCACGTACCTAGAGCCCGTGCTCCTCAATGAGAGAAGCTACCGCAATGAGAAGCCCAAGCACCGCAATGAAGTGTAGCCCCTGCTCGCCGCAACTAGAGAAACCCCGTGCCCAGCAATGAAGACCCAACATAGCCAAAAATAAATAAATTTATTTAAAAAAAGAAATCCTGGCTCCTGACCTCTAGCATAGACCCGTTTTCCCTCTTCCGGCTGAGTTCATCATGGACGCTGGAAATGGTGTAGTAGACAAAATACCAAACGTGATCTCTGTAAAAATGGTAAGAAGAAGGTGAGCTGGTTTGGGACTCCAGGACCGAAGAATACCATGGTGGTAGGAGGTTTTGCATCCCCTCACCCAACAGAAGAAAGAGGCCCAGGCCCGGTATTTCCCAACCTCCAACCCAGCAAAGGAAGGCAGCCCAGGTGGGCTCCTCCCCTAGATCCATTCAGGGGCCCCATCCCCTGCCCCCGCCCCCCCAACACACACACATACACATTATTACACAAGCCCAGCAAGACTGATCAGTTGGGACACCCATCAGAAATAAGAGGCAGTGGAAGTGTTCTTTTCCCTTCTGAACCTGAGACTCCCTTTTCCACTGAAAGACACCAGGGCAGGTGGTAGGCAGGACCGGCAGGAGAGGTCACCATGGGCAGCTTAGTCCAGAAAGCTCTTTTTCTTTTCCCTGACCAAAAATAGGCAGGTAAGGGCCCAGCTACAGCAAGCGGTCTGGATTGGGAAGCCCTTTTGTCCCCATGGGCCCAAGACTCTCCTCCCCCACCTGGAGACACCTGGACATCCAGGGGGCAGCAGTAGAGTGGTGGCATCACTCCCCTCCCCATGAAGAAACCCTGGATAGCCTGGCCTGGGAAAATTCCTGCCACCCCGCCAGGCAGCACCAGCAGGGACCAATGGGAGAGTCTGCAGCATGAGATAAACCAAGCAGACCACAGTAGCAGCACAAAGGCTCTGAAGTTTCATTGGAACCACAACTGACAATAGCAGACAGCAAACTGAATCCAAACAGGGTGACTGCCGGCTAAAACAAAAGATGATGTAGAACCCAGAGTCCCCTAACGTAACAGACAAAATATCCAGGAAACAATAGAAAAGTTATCCATCATGCCAAGAACCAAGAAAATCACAACTTGAAGGAGAAAAGACAATCAACTAACATTGATGAAATAAAATTCATATATTATAGCAAGACAAAAAAATATTTAAACATAAAATTTTTCTCTGCCCGTTTGGGCCTCCCACCTCCCCTTTAGTGTATATGGTGCATCTGGCTTAACCAGACATCCTTAGGAGATAACATTCCTTCTTAATCTTGCAAAGGGTCGTGATGACCCACTCCTCGCTTTGTACATGCAGATCTGGATTGTGTAAACTCAATACATCATGTGATACATAACCCTTTGCCTCAAAAATGTATATAACTGTGCTTCGACCTGTAATGGACTGAACAGTCATCAGAGCTTTCTGAAAGACTGTCTACCAGGTTATAATCCTCAGATTAGTTAGAATATAATTTTCTGCTTCTTTCTTAGATTGACTATTAATTAATTTTTCATCAACATTCACATGGTGTAGTCAGCAAGCTATCAGAGATACCCACCAAAGGACACCTGGACCCTACCCTGAGCCAGCTCTTGGTCCCAGCAGGTGCACTTTAAGCTCCACCAGCTTCTCAATACTCCCCAGATAGTCTGAGTTCACCTGATATCTTGATCTCATTGTTTTTAAGTGATGATGCTAAAAATTTTTATTCAAACTGTTTTTACTTAAGACTTGGAGTCTTAAGGGGCACCAGTGCATCTCCTAGGCAGGAACCTAGGGGGATCTGGGCAGGAGGCCCAGGGAAAGGTGGGTGGCTGGGGTTTTGTTAAACTTGGCTTAAATTTTTTTTTTTAAGTTAATATATGGTCTGAAGAAACTGTTTGCTAGTGAAATGAGAGATTGATTTATTCAGCTCCAAAGAAAAAGAGACATCTATCCCTTCTGGCCAAAAGGTGTTCTCAGGCAACCGAGGACTACCCAGAACTGTCTGAGGATTAATCCTGTGACATGCAGCAGTCCGACAGGGAACCCCACTGTTGCAGGAAGGGGGACCCCTTCCAGGACCCAAGAGTGGGCTCTCGTCTGACACTCGGAAATGAATTGTCCGAGGAGACACACGTGCTGACAAAGCAAAAGACTTTATTGGGAAGAGGTGCCCGGGCAGAGAACAGGAGGGTGAGGGAAACCAGGAGGACTGCTCTGCCACGTGGCTTGCAGTCTCCAGTTTATGGTGATGGGGTTAGTTTCCGGGTTATCTCTGGACAATCACTCTGATTCAGGGTCCTTCCTGATGGTGCACACGTCTCTCAGCCAAGATGGTTTCCAGTGAGGATTCTGAGGTTGGTAGGACATATGGACTGGCGTCTCCTCTCTTCTTTTGACCTTTTCCAAATTCTTCTTGGTGGTAGCTTGTTAGTTCTGCATTCCTTACCAGGACCTCCTGTTGTAAGATAACTTGCAGGTGGTTACTATTGGGCCTGGCCAGGGCAGTATCAGTCAATGATTCCCCTAACACCACTGCAACCATTAAGTAAATACTGCCCTTCCCGGGGTTGGGAGGAGGGGAACGCAACAGAGGCTGATAACCTAGCACTCCAAACAACCACAGTGATTTTAGACTATTGGAGGGAGAGATCGAGACACGTTGAAGAGCTGAACTGACCCAACAGTAACCCCTGGGGAGCAAGACTTAGAAACAGCACATATCTGATGCACCACACTGTCCTCAGAAATTTGTTCAGATCGTACCTCATATCTGAATTAGACTACCAAGTTAATAATGGGAAATTGTGCCTCAAAGACCAAACAGCTCCTGGACAGACAGCCGCCTATGGGGATGCCAACTACGGGACTTCGTTACTGCATCCAAACTCACTCTGCTCGCTGCACGACAGGCCAATAAATCAGGAGATGAGGCGCGCAAGGAATAAGACTTTATTCAGAAAGCTGGCAGGCCGAGAAAATGGCGGACAAGGGTCCCCAAAAAACCATCTTGTCAGGGTCTGGATACCAGTTTCTTTTATACAACAGAGAGGGGGAGGAGGTGAGGAAGTAAAGTAAAAAGGCCCTTTATCTTCCAAAATATCTCCTCTATTGACTGGCATAGAGGAGGGGATGTGTTAATTTCTTCTTCTCTGCAGCCACTCACAGGTGGGCAGGGCAGATTGTCTCCCTCTGAGCTGAACAGAGGCACTTTAGTTTAATGTTCAGGCAGAGGGGCAGGGTTCCCTGAGGCAGGCCATGACGTATGATTATAATAACAAAAGCAGAGAAAAGCAAAGGTTAAAGCTAAAGAAACAGATCAACATGGAGTCAAAATTGGCTCTTCCCTGTTGCAACTTTATATATAACACTTAAAGAACTGATGTTTGCAAGCTTACTTGATTAGCAGTTAAAGGGAATCCCATCCTGAAATGGACAAGATAAGGCTCTTTTGGCATTCCAAAACTGATTTTTGGAGAAAGCCAGCAGAAAATAAGGTCTTACCATGTCAATCAGTGTCCTGGATCCCTGCCTGCAGGGTCTACTGGAAACAAGAATAAGAGTTTTTCTCTTTTCTAAAATTAGATTAGCAGGAGAAAGTATTTGTAGGGCTAGTTCCTTGGTTCCTTTGCACTGGAAGGACTTGTAAGTTGGTAAAAATTTTAGAAAACTCTCAGCTGAAACTATTGTACCTATTTTAATTGGTATACAGAAGCCCCAAAAGACTTCCAAATGCCCAAATAGCCTCATTGAAGGATTCATTATGAAAGATTAATGATATAAAATGTATCCAAGACAAAAGCTATAAGAATGATGTAACTACTGCTCCCCTCTATCCTCCTTAATTGAGTACTCATTCTAGTAATCTTTTGCCTGAATTGCCTTTCCACTCTGAAGAGGCTATCAAAAGGTTACCTTTAGAAATGGGACCATCTTTGTCTCTAGGTGACCCTCTTCAGGTCAAGGCCAAACTAAGGACCTGAGTTAAAGAATTTCTTAACCCAGGGAGGATGCTCAAAAGATCTTGTAAATGGATTTTCGAGATGGGAGGCCACTACTCTGACCTAATTCATGGCCACAGCTGATAATTAGAGCTTAATAGGAATTTTTTTGGCCATCTCCCCTAAGCCAAATGAGAGAAAGAAAAACATCCCAACATGAGTATGTCGATTCTTTGATATCATTGAGGTGGCCACCCAATTCTTTGAGGAATATAAACATCTGTCCTTGTTTTACAAATCTGTTCTTTACAGGACAAGAGGTGTTGTTCCAGAAACAATTCAAAGCTCAACAATCCTTTTTACCACTCCCAAAACCTCCTGTATTTATCTATCTATTTCTTTATTTATTTATTTATTGGCTGCATTGGGTCTTCATTGCTGCATGGGGCTTTCTCTAGCTGAGGCGAGTGGGTGCAACTTTCCATTGCTGTGCTCAGGCTTCTCATTGCAGTGGCTTCTCTTGTTGCTGGGCATGGGCTCTAGCTGGCACATGGGCTCAACAGTTGTGGCTCGTGGGCTATAAAGCGCAGGCTCAGTAGGGCTTAGTTGCTCCGGTGGTTGTGGGATCTTCCTGGACCAGGGATCCAATCCATGTCCCCTGCATTGGTAGGCAGATTCTTAACCACTGCACCACCAGGGAAGTCCCTCCTCTATTTATGTTAAGAGGTTTGTCAGTATTGAAAAAAATTCTGACCTTGAGAGAACAAAGTCCTCCTAGGAGAACCTAGCATTTCTACTCCTATGGCTTTGAGATGTAAATGTTCTACCTGATCTTCTCCAGGAACTCTTATCTAGGCCATCTTTTTCAAATGTAAATTTTAGGAAGGTAACTCTTATGGGAAGAAAGAACAACAGGGGAATAGGTAATTTGTTAAGTTTATTTGTCAAGAACCAATACAAATCTTGTGTCTCCTCCATAAATATTAGTAAAAAGGGATTAGAAATCTAAACAGGTGACCTTGATTTGTTCCATCTGCCAGAAGCCAAATTTCAATCCAACTTCTTTTGTAACTGATGGGTTTTGTATTATTGTACCTGCTTCATGACTGAAATTTGGGGCTGGGAACTATGGGATCTCTGTGTGTGTCTGTGTGTTCGCATGTATCTATATGTGTGTTGCAGGTGTATATTATTGTCAAAATTAATTTGTAAAAGAGCTCTATTTAATTGACTTAAAGGAATTGAGCACTGATAAAAAAGACTCGCAAATGTAAAAGAAACTAACCCAAATGAATTTCAGGATGATGTTACGTAGGATTAATTTTTAATGAATAAAAACAAGTTTAATGGGACTTCCCTGGCAGTCTAGTGGTTAAGACTCTGTGCTTCCACTGCAGGGGGCGTAGGTTCAATCCCTGGTGAGGGAACTAGGATCCCATGTGCCATGTGGCATGGCCAAAAAAAACCAAAAAACAAAAAAGAAGTTTAAGTTTATTGGATTAATTAATACAGTCATGTATTTATTCTTTTAAGAACTTTTATTAGAATATAATTGACAAACAGTGCGTATATTTAAAGTGTACAATTTGATTTTCTTTTCTTATTAGTAATGTATATATGACAATCCCAATCTCCCAATTCCTCCCACCCCAACCCCCCCACTTTCTCCCCTTGATGGTCATATGTTTGTTCTCTACATCTGTGTCGCTATTTCTGCCTTGCAAACCAGTTGATCTGTACCATTTTTCTAGGTTCTGTATATATGCGTTCATATATATTTGTTTTTCTCTTTCTGAGTTACTTTACTCTGTATGACAGTCTCTAAGTCCATCCATGCCTCTACAAATGTCCCAATTTAGTTCCTTTTATGGCTGAGTAATACCATATTGTATATATGTTCCACATCTTCTTTATCCATTCATCTGTTGATGGACATTTTGGTTGCTTCCATGACCTGGCTATTGTAAATAGTGCTGCCATGAACATTGGAGTGCATGTATCTTTTTGAATTATGGTTTTCTCTGGGCATATGCCCAGTAGTGGGATTGCTGGGTCATATAGTAATTCTATACTTAGTTTTTCAAGGATCCTCCATACTGTTCTCCATAGTGGCTGTATCAATTTACATTCCCACTAACACTGTAGGAGGGTTCCCTTTTCTCCACACCCTCTCCAGCATTTACTATTTGTAGATTTTCTGATGATGCCCGTTCTAACAAGTGTGAGGTGATACCTCGTTGTAGTTTTGATTTGCATTTCTCTAATAATTAGTGATTTGAGCAGCTTTTCATGTGCCTCTTGGCCATCTGTATGTCTTCTTTGGAGAAAGGCCTATTTAGGTCTTCTGCCCATTTTTTGATTGGGTTGTTTGTTTTTTTGATATTGAGCTGCAAGAACTGTTTATATATTTTGAACACTAATCCTTTGTCAGTTGATTCATTTGCAAATATTTTCTCCTATTCTGAGGGTTGTCTTTTCATCTTGTTAATAGTTTCCTTTGCTGTGCAAAAGCTTTTAAATTTCATTAGGTCCCACTTATTTTTTTATATAAATTTATTTATTTATTTATTTTTATTGGCTGTGTTGGGTCTTCATTGCTGCACATGGGCTTTCTGTAGTTGCAGAGAGCAGGGGCTAATATTCCTTGAGGTGCACGGGCTTCTCATTGCAGTGGCTTCTCTTGTTGCAGAGCACCAGCTCTAGGCACTTGGGCTTCAGTAGTTGCAGCACAAGGGCTCAGTAGTTGTGGCTCGAGGGCTCTAGAGCACAGGCTCAGTAGTTGTGGCACATGGAATTAGTTGCTCTGCAGCATGTGGGATCTTCCTGGACCAGGGATCAAATCCCTGTCCCCTGCATTGGCAGGCGGATTCTTAACCACCGTGCTACCAGGGAAGCCCCCTACTTATTTATTTTTGTTTTTATTTCAATTACTCTAGAAGGTAAGTCAAAGAAGATCTTGCTGTGATTTATGTCAAAAAGTGTTCTTCTTATGTTTTTCTCTAGGAGTTTTATAGTGTCTGGCCTTACATTTAGGTCTTTAATCCATTTTGAATTTATTTTTGTGTATGATGTTAGGGAGAGTTCTAATTTCATTCTTTTACATGTAGCTGTCCAATTTTCCCAGCATGACTTATGGAAGAGGCTGTCTTTTCTCCATTGTATATCCTTACCTCCTTTGTCATAGATTAGTTGACCATAGTTTATCTCTAGGCTTTCTATCCTGTTCCATTCATCTATATTTCTGGAGGTTTTTTTGCCAGTACCATATTGTCTTCATTACTGTAGCTTTGTATTATAGTCTGAAGTCAGGGATTCTGATTCCGCCGGCTCTGTTTTTTTTTTTTTTTTTTTTTTTTTTTTCCCTCAAGATTGCTTTGGCTAATCAGGGTCTTTTGTGTCTCCATACAAATTTTAGAATTTTTTGTTCTTCTCATGTAAAAAATTCTATTGGTAATTTGATAGGGATTGCATTGAATCTGTAGATTTCTTTGGGTAGTATATTCATTTTCATAATGTTGATTCTTCCAATCCAAGAACATGGTATATCTCTCCATCTGTTTGTGTCACCTTTGATTTCTTTCATCAGTGTCTTAGAGTTTTCTGAGTACAGGTCCTTTACCCCCTAAGTTAGGTTTATTCCTAGATATTTTATTCTTTTTGTTGCAATGGTGAATGGGATTGTTTTCTTAATTTCTATTAATGACCTTTCATTGTTAGTGTATGGGAATGCAAGAGATTTCTGTGTGTTAATTTTGTATCCTGAAACTTTACCAAATTCATTGATGAGCTCAAGTAGTTTTCTCGTAGCATCTTTAGGATTTTCTATGTATACTATCATGTCATCTGCAAACAGTAATGGTTTTACTTCTTCTTTTCCAATTTGGATTCCTTTTATTTCTTTTTCTTCTCTGATTGCTATGGCAAGGACTTCCAAAATTATGTTGAATAGTAGTGGTGAGAGTGGACATCCTTGTCTTATTCCTGATCTTAGAGGGAATGCTTTCAGTTTTTCAACATTGAGAATGATATCTGCTGTGAGTTTGTTGTACATGGCCTTTATGATGTTGAGGTATGTTCCCTCTATGCCCACTTTCTGGAAAGTTTTTTATCATAAATGGGTGTTGAATTTGTCAAATGCTTTTTCTGCATCTATTGAGATGATCATGTGGGTTTTATCCTTCAGTTTGTTAATATGGTGTATCACACTGATTGATTTGTGTATATTGAAGAATCTTTGCATCCCTGGGATAAATCCCACTTGATCATGGTGTATGATCCTTTTAATGTCTCATTGGATTCTGTTAGCCAATATTTTTTTGAGGATTTTTGCATCTAAATTCATCAGTGATATTTGTCTGTAATTTTCTTTTTTTGTAGTATCTTTATCTGGTTTTGGTATCAGGGTGATGGTGGCCTCAGAGAATGAGTTTGGGAGTGTTCCTTCCTCTGCAGTTTTTTGGAAGAGTTTCACAAGGATGCATGTTAGCTCTTCTCGAAGTGTTTGATAGAATTCACCTGTGAATCCATCTGGTCCTGGACTTTTGTTTGTTGGAAGATTTTTAATCACAGTTTCAATTGCATTACTTGTGATTGGTCTGTTCATGTTTTCTACTTCTTCCTGATCCAGTCTTGGAAGCTTATACCTTTCTAAGAATTTGTCCATTTCTTCCAGGTTGTCCATTTTATTGGCATATAGTTGCTTGTAGCAGTCTTTTATGATGCATTTTTTTCTGTGGTGTCTGTTGTAACTTTTCCGTTTTCATTTCTAATTTTATTGATTTTTGGTTCAGTCCTCTCCCTCTTTTTCTTAATGAGTCTTGCTAAAGGTTTATCAATTTTGTTTATCTTCTCAAAGAACCAGCTTTTAGTTTTATTGATTTTTGCTATTGTTTCTTTGTTTCTATTTCATTTATTTCTGCTCTGATCATTATGATTTCTCTCCTTCTACTAAGTTTGGGTTTCCTTTGGTTTTCCTTCTCTAGTTTCTTTAGCTGTAAGGTTAAATTGTTTATTTGGGATTCTTCTTGTTTCTTGAGGTAGGATTGTATTGCTATAAACTTCCCTCTTAGAACAGCTTTTGCTGCATCCCATAGGTTTTGGATCATTGTGTTTTCATTGTCATTTGTCTCTAGGTATTTTTTTATTCCCGCTTTGATTTCTTCAGTGGTCTCTTGGTTATTTAGTAGCATAATGTTTAGCCTCCATGTGTTTGTGTTTTTTACAGTTTTTTTCCTATAATTGATTTCTAATCTCATAGTGTTGTGGTCAGAAAAGTTGCTTAATACGATTTCATTTTTCTTAAATTTATCAAGGCTTGATTTGTGACCCAAAATGTGATCTATCCTGGGGAGTGTTCTATGTGCACTTGAGAAGAAAGAGTAATCTGCTGTTTTTGGATGGAATGTCCTATAGATATCTATTAAATCTAGCTGGTCTGTTATGTCATTTAAAGCTTGTGTTTCCTTATTAATTTTCTGTCTGGATGACCTGTCCATTGATGTAAGTGGGGTGTTAAAATCCCCCACTATTATTGTGTTACTGTCAATTTCCTTTTTTATAGTTGTTAGCATTTGCCTTATGTATTGAGGTGCTCCTACATTTGATGCATATAGATTTATAATTGTTATCGCCTCTTCTTGGATTGATCCCTTGATCATTATGTAATGTCCTTTCTTGTCTCTTGCAACATTTTTTATTTTAAAGTCTATTTTATGTGATATGAGTATTGCTACTCCAGTTTTCTTTTGATTTACATTTGCATGGAATATCTTTTTTCCATCCCCTCACTTTCAGTCTGTATGTGTCCCTAAGTAAGAAGTGTGTCTCTTGTAGACAGCATATACATGGGTCTTGTTTTTGTATCCATTCAGCCAGTCCAGTGTCTTTTGATTGGAGCATTAATCCATTTACATTCAAGGTAATTATCAATATGTATAATCCTATTACCATTTTCTTAATTGTTTTGGGTTTGTTTTTGTAGGTCCTTTTCTTCCTTTCTGTTTCCCACTTAGAGAAGTTCCTTTAACATTTGTTGTAGGGCTGGTTTGGTGGTGCTGAATTCTCTTAGCTGTTGCTTGTCTGTAAAGCTTTTGATTTCTCTATCGAATCTGAATGAGATCCTTGCTTGGTAGAGTATTCTTGGTTATAGGTTCTTCCCTTTAATCACTTTAAATATATCATGCCACTCCCTTCTGGCTTGCAGAGTTTCTGCTGAGAAATCAGCTCTTAACCTTATAGAAGTTCCCTTTTATGTTATTTGTTGTTTTTTCCTTATTGACTTTAATAATTTTTCTTTGTCTTTAATTTTTGTCAATTTGACTACTATGTGTCTTAGCATGTTTCTCCTTAGATTTATTCTGCTGGGGACTCTCTATGCTTCCTGGACTTGGGTGGCTATTCCCTTTCCCATGTTAGGGAAGTTTTTGACTATAATCTCTTCAAATATTTTCTCAGGTCCTTTCTCTCTCTCTTCTCCATCTGGGACCTCTATAATGCGAATGTTGGTGCATTTAATGTTGTCCCAGAGGTCTCTTAGGCTCTCTTCAGTTCTTTTCATTCTTTTTTTCTTTATTCTTTTCCACATCAGTGATTTTCACCATTCTGTCTTCCAGGCCACTCATCCATTCTTATGCCTCAGGTATTCTGCTACTGGTTCCTTCTATTGTATTTTTCATTTCAGTTATTGTATTGCTTATCTCTGTTTGTTCTTTAATTCTTCTAGGTCTTTGTTAAACTTTTCTTGCATTTTTTAATCTTTGTATCCAGTCTTTTTTCAAAGTCCTGGATCATCTTCACTATCATTATTCTGAATTCTTTTTCTGGAAGGTTGCCTATCTCCACTTCATTTAGTTGTTTTTCTGGGGTTTTATCTTATCCCTTCATCTAGTATAAAGTCCTCTGCCTTTTCATTTGCTCTGTCTTTTTGTGGCTGTGGTTTTTGTCCCACAGGCTGCAGAAGTATACTCCTTCTTGGTACTGCTGTCTGCCCTCTGCTGGATGAGGCTAAGAAGCTTGTGTGCTTCCTGATGGGAGGGACTGGTGGTGGGTTTGGCTGGGTGTTGCTTTGGTGGGTGGAGCTCAGTAATACTTTAATCTGCTTGTCTGCCAATGGGTGGGGCTGTGTTCCCACCCTGGTGGTTGTTTGGCCTGAGGCAACCCAGCACTGGAGATTACAGGCTCTTTGTCAGGGCTGATGGTGGACTGTGGAAGGGTTCATGCCATTGAGCACTTCCCAGAACCCCTGCTGCCAGTGTCCCTGTCCCTGTAGTGAGCCACAGCCTCCCCCCACCTCTACAGGTGACCCTCCAACACCAGCACGTAGGTCTGGTTCAGTCTCCTGTGGGGTCGTTTCTCCTTCACCCTGGATCCTGGTGCACACACTACTTTTTATGTGCCCTCCAAGAGTGGAGTCTCTGTTTCCTGCAGTTGTGTGGGACTCCTGCAATCAAATCCCACTGGCCTTCAACGTCTGAGTCTTTGGGGCTTCCTCCTCCCATTGCCAGACCCCCAGGTTGGGAAGTCTGACATGGGGCTCAGAACCCTCACTCCAGTGGGTGGACTTCTGTGGTGTAACTGTTCTCCAGTTTGTGAGTCACCCACCCAGTGGTTATGGGATTTGATTTTATCATGATTGCACCCCTCCTACCATCTTATTGTGGCTTCTCCTTTGTCTCTGGATGTGAGGTGTCTTTTTTGGTGAGTTCCAGTGTCTTCCTGTCAATGATTGTTCAGCAGTTAGTTGTGATTCTGGTGATCTCACAGGAGAGAGTGAGTGCACATCCTTCTACTCTACATCTTGAACCAGTCTCCCAAGATGCCTTTCCTAGTGTCCTCAGTCAGAATTAAACTTTGCCATCTTTAAACTCTTACAGCATCTTATTGACCACTGGTATACCTTGGATTTTTCCAGTTTTCTAGCCTGTTTCCTCGTCTCATCTTACTACAGATTCTTGACTTGGTTAAAGTCATCTGCCCCCATGGTATTAGCTATTATTGAAATGAAACTGATTCCAAAATATATATCTTCAGTTCCAACCACTCCTCTGAGTATCCCACTAATACCTGCTCTTTGGCCTGCATGCCCTGTGTTGGATGGTGGTTTTATCATCTCAATACAGTCATGTGTTTAGATTCAACAATATTAAGTATAATACTTCGTGCCTAGATATACTAGAAATCAAATGAGATCTTATTCCTGTTACAAAATTTGTCAGCAAGAAAAATAACTTGAGAGGCTTTCCTGGTAGCACAGTGGTTAAGAATCTGCCTGCCAATGCAGGTGACTTGGGTTTGAGCCCTGGTCTGGGAAGAGCCCACATGCTGCGGAACAACTAAGCACATGCGCAACTACTGAGCCTGTTCTCTAAAGCCCATGAGCCACAACTAATGCACCCACACTCCACAACTACTGAAGCCTGCTCACCTAGAGCCAGTGCTCCACAACAAGAGAAGCCACTGTAATAAGAAGCCCATGCAGCACAATGAAGTGTAGCCCCCACTCTCTGCAACTACAGAAAGCCCGCACATAGCAACAAAGACCCAATGCAGCCAATAAGCAAAAAAATAAAAATAAATAAATTTATTTAAAAAAAGAAAAATAACTTGATATGATGAAGATTTTAAGTAAATTAAATGTAAATGAGATAAGCATTTTTTAGGTGAACTTGAAATAGAAGTGAAAGGGGTAGGGCACAACATTTAAAAGAATGACATAACCCAAGGACATGACAAAAACTGATTAGAGGCAAATAGGTCCAAGATGGTGGTTCAGTTGACTTCCACTAGACCTTGGGCCTCTTTATGTGCTCATTGTAACACATCAGCAAGCTAAATGACACACCCACAGGTGCCTTGACAGTTCCAAGGTTGAGCATAAGGGTCAAAAATAGCTGGAATATTCCTCCCACTCATTAGCCTATGAAATTACACTCACCTTCTGAGATGGCCCACACTCTGTCTGTGGAGTGTGTTTCTCTCTAAATAAATCCACTTCTTGCTTATCACTTTGTTTCTCACTGAATTCTTTCTGTGGCGAGACATCAAGAACTGAGCTTTATTAAGTCCTGAGACCAGGTGTGTGATCTCAGTTAAAAGACTGTGGGTTCAAGTCCCAATCTGAGGTCCACAGTTTCAAACTCTTTAGAAATAATTATATTTGGGGACTATCTACTTAAAAGTAGTTTCTCCAGATTTTTGGTAACTTGAAACTGCTAAATTAAATCAAATGATGGGAATTAATTGAATATCCGGATCATTTCCAAATAAAACAATGGAAACCGATTGCTAAACAAGTCTAAGTTTACCTACTTTTTACTTCCTATTAGAGAAAAACTAAAGATAATTGGGTTCATTGAACACGTCTTATTCCCCATTGAGGAAAGAAATTGTTTTACCATAAGTTCATAAGTTTGCCAATCAGGAAATGTTGGTATGACAAACAGTTTATAATTACTTGCTCCTTGGTTTTCACTAGGGCTTAAGGTTTTTAAGGATTAAAAAAATAGTAATTTAGTATGCAAGGAAAGTAGGATGTGTGTTTTCAGTAAAAGAGGGCATGAGGAATGGAAATGCATTTTGTTAAGGGAAAAGAAAGTAATTTTGTCCTAAAGCTGGTTATTTCTAAATGGGAAAGAAAATAAGGAACAAATTGATATAGATATAGAAAGTTGTAGAAGGTTTGTTTTTAAAAATGAGGGGAGGATCTTTAGAAATGAATTCTATGTGTGGTCAGGACTATCTAAGATTAGAATAAATTTAATTGAGTGAATTAATTTTAATATTAAAGGTAAGATAGTGCAAAACCTGAATTCAATTTCTTTCTCTGTTAAGAAGATAAAGTTTTTTTAGAATGTTGATCTGCTTTTGATGATAGATTGTAAAGTTTCTTTGCCTGTTAAGTAATCTGTTGTAACTACCTGAATTTGCTTCTGAAATCTTTTATTGTCACTTAGTTAAGTAAACAAGTATTTTTTTAACAGTAACCTATGAGCCTATTTGACCAAGTGTTTTAAAACCTTTCTGATATTTTTCACAAGCTTCCCAGAGATAAAATTCTAATTGAAGATCTTTTGACCTCTGATAATTTGGGATGCTTCAGAGGGCCACTGAAGCATCTCAGAAAGAGAAATATTAAACTAATTAGGATTATTTGGTATGTAAAACTACATGGGAAGCATTATCAAATGAGAGGTGATGAACCTCCTTATGTTATATTGCATGGGTAAATGTCAGTAATATAAATATTTTAGAAATTATGAGAAATTTCTGGAAGTCGAATATGTATTGGTGTAATGTTATCAGTCATAATTCTAGTTATCCTCTTAAAAGGTTGTATGTCACAGCAATAACCAGGTTTGTCAATTGCATTGTATTCAGATTTTTAACCTTGCCATTTTAAGTCTTTTGTCATTTATAGACAGTTGACATTGTACTCTGATGCTTTTGCAAAACTGCTTCATCTTCAAGAAGGTTCATAGAAAGAACCTTTTACAAGTAAAGATTTCTGATATTTTCCAGATCATACTGCTGAACTGGGTAAGAAATTAAAGAATTCTAACAGAAAACCTGATGGCTTCATAAACTGCTAGCAAAAGATCAACAAGGATTAGTTACATAGAGCTGTTTAATCCTCATTTTCCAGGTGTAAGGAGACCTATCCCCTACAGTTAATTATGACTTACAGCAATTTGGTAAATTATACCTCTGTAAGTAGAATTGAAACATTTATCTTTTCTGTCTACCTGATCCCTCCAGAAATTGGAACCTCTTAGGTTCCCAACAGCTTTTTTAGATGAATAAGGAAGGCCATCTCCTGGAAGGTGCAAAATTTTTGAGATATTTTGGGGACTTCAATAAGAGAGGAATTCACCTAAATCTGAAGATGTTGCAGGTAGAAATTGATGGACAGCCCTTAGCTTGGCTTTCTTGGCCTTGAGAGGGCTTTTGAAAGTTCAACTTCAGACTTCTTATAAAAAGTTCCAGCACGGCCAATTTAAAAGAGCCTGTATGGTCAATTAGATTTATGTAAATAATCAGTCTAAGTTTATTGAAACCAGACTTATTTTGCAAACAAATTATTATTAATTTGGCTATATTTGGTAGAAATTTGGTATTTTAGAGAGAAAAATTATGTTTCAGTGGATATTAAATTCTGGTGTTGTTAATTGAGGTCTGTATTCACTGCCTAAGACTCATTTCCCAGATAGTTCTTTGTTGCTCTGTTACATTATTGTAAAGTTTAACTGAATTATTAAAAGGACATTCTTAGTTTGTTTCTGAAGCTTATCACGTTAATCTATTTTGGGATGCAGATCAGATGCCCCATGACCTGCAACCAGGAGATTATGCATACTGGAAAAGACATCAGATAAAGGACTCTTTATAGCCACATTGGAAAGGACCATACCCACTCTTCTGTCTTCAGTGGACTGCAACTCCTGTTTCTGTTACCTGACTTTGACTAACTAAGACCAGCACTACCAGACCAGGATGAGAAGACAACAACATCTACAGTACACAGCTGACACAAGATGACAGACCAGGCCTATATACTAATTACTTTGATACTTTGATACACCTTTGCTTATGAACCAAATGTATCTTCCTTGGGCTCAATCACATGCAAGATTCAAAACTCAATCCAATTGCTGGGTTTCTGGCCAATTACCTGTGTCTAGTAGCCCTGGGTTACTTTGGTAGGTTTCTCCTCTCCAAGGATACAATTGGATGGTCCTTAGAAATTTTTCTTTAGAAGGCAGAAACTCTAGAACTGTGCAAGCTAACACTACCACTAGTATCACTAAGTGGGACACTCTTACCTGGCAAATTAATAATACCTGTTCTGAACCTGGCCAGAAATACTCCTTTTCACTAGATGTTAAATAGTGGGTAGCTCCTAGTAGGATCCAATGGATTTTGGAATAAGTTTATGGTCTTGGCTATCCCCAGATTGGTTAGGAAGATGCAAAATTAGTTTCACTGGGTTCAATATCACCTACAGGTAGTCTTGGAAACAGTCCCTGCTGATTAGCCTTTAATGCAAGCATGCTGGGTTTGACCCATTTTCCAATGGCATGACCAATTGGCCACAATATTTGTGCCTTCACTTAGAAGATATCATTACTCATATAGAGGCTTTAACAAAATTTACTCAGTAATCTAGCCATTAGCTTGCTCAGTTTGGAAGTCTCCATGATGAGAAAAGTGGTCCTTTTCCTTGTATGACCCTCAAGATTCTAACTGCTTCCCAAGGGGAAGCATAGCGAATGTTGTGTTTTTGTACACGATGAGTATTCTAATGTAACTTGTCTTATGACACATATAAAGAGTCAAATTTCTGCTCTGAATGATTCTCTTTAGGGGAAATAGTAAAAAAAAAAGTTTGGTTTAAGAGGATCTTGGCTTAAAACTTTACTGATGACATTGTTACTCTTAATTGCAATTTTGATTACAGTTTGTGTGTCTTATAAGGAAATAGTTTCTTGCCTTTCATGCTGCCTGTCACCTACTCCTACTAAGATAATGATATCTAAACAAATTGAAACTATTGATTATGTCTAGTTTTCTATAAATTAATGAACATGCACAATGCACATGCAAGGTAAAATTGGCATAGATCCTATTGGACAACTTGGAATTGACAATTAATCCTTTCCAGATACCTTACTAGTACAACTTACTAAAAGGAAAGAAAGAACCAGACTATTATGACTAATACCAAAACCAAAGAGAAAACTATAGTCTAGAATCTCTCATGGACTTAGATGTAAAAATCCTCAACATATTTAAAAGAAATCCAGCAATGTATAATAAGAATTATACACCATGATTAAGTGGGATTTATTCTAAGAATGCAAAACTAACTCAACATTTGAAAATCTATCTACGTAATCCACTATCAAAAAGCTAATGAAGAAAACTTATATCAATTTATGCAGAAAAAGCATTTAAGTCCAACACTCATTCATAGTTTTTTTTTAGAAAATCTCACAAAACTTGGAATAGAGAAGAGTTGCCTCAACTTGTTAAACAACATCTACAAAAACAAAACAAAACAAAACAAACAAAACCTATAACTAATATTCATACTTACTGGTAAAAAAATAATGCTGAATATTTCCTCCAAAGAAGTTCTAGCCACTACAATAAGGCAAGAAAAAGAAAGAAAAGTCATATAAACTAGAAAGAAAACAAAACAAAACCATCTATACTTGAAGATGACATGATTATCTACATAGAAAAATCTCAAGGAATCTACAATTTTAATCCTAGGACTAATAACTGAGTTTAGCAAAGTCACAGAATACAAGGTTAACATATAAAAATCAATCACATTTCTGTATACTAACAGTGAAATGCAGAAAGCAAAATTTAAAACACAATACCATTTACAATTGCTCCAATGAAAATGAAATTGTTTGATATATACTTAACAAAACATGTATTGGACCTCTATGCTTAAAATTACAAAATGCTGATGAAAGCAATCAAAGACTCAAGTAAATGGAGAGATATTCTATTTACTGGATATTCCATGGAATAGAAGACTCAAAATAGTAAAGATGTCAATTCTCCCTCAAATTGATTGATTGATTCAATGCAATTCCTGTCAAAATCCCAGCAAGGTTTTTAGTAGACATAGGCAAACATATTCTAACATTTATATAGAAAGGCACAGGGACTAGAATAGTAAATAATCTTACAATAAGAAAAATTAAGTGGGAGGAATCTCTCTACCTGATATTAACCCTACGTTAATCAGTATGGCATTGGTAGAGGATATATATAATACACAGAGAAATGGAAAAGAATAGAGAGCACAGAAATAGAACCACACAAACATGCCCAAGTGATATTTGACAAAAGTGTAAAACCAGTTCAATGGAAGAATAGCCTTGTCAAAAAACAAAGAATGAATCTTGAACCTAAATCTCACATCTTATTAAAAAAATAATTCAAAATGGATCATAGATTTAAATGTAAAACATAACACTATAAAACTTCCAGGAAAAAAAAAAGAAATAAGAGAAAATCTTCAGGATCTAGGGCTAAGAAGTTCTTAGACTTGACACCAAAACATCATCCTTAAAAAGAAAATTTGATAAACTGGAGCTTGCTAAAATTTAAAATTTTGGTTCTGTGAGAAAGACAAGCTACAGAATGGGAAAATATATTTGCAAACCACATATCTGAAAAGGGACTAGCATCTAGAATATATAAAGAACTATCAAAACTCAACATTAAAAAAAGTAAATCCAATCTGAAGATCAGCAAAACACAAGAAGACATTTCACTGAAAAAGATATTCAGATAGGAAGTAAGCATGTGAAAAGATAGTCAACATCATCAGCCTTTAGGAAAATGTAAATTAAAATCACAATGAGAGATCACTATAACCTATGAAATTGGTTAAAATAAAAACTAGTGACACACCAGATACTGGGGGAGTATGCAAAAAAACCAAAGCACTCACGCTCTTGGGTATGTCAAACAGTACAGCCTTTCACATGCAATTACCATATGACTCTGTACCCTATCCTAGAGAAATGAAAACTCATGTTCACACAAAAAATACGTATATAGCTTTATTTGTAATAGCCCAAACTGGAATCAGCCCAGAGGTCCTTCAATAGGCGAATGGCAAAGGGTGACACTTATACCATGGGACACTACAACCCAATACACAGAAACTGTATGAATCTTCGGGGAGTTATGCTGGGCAAAAAAAAAAAAAAAGTCCAATCCCAAAAGGTTATATGATTCCATTCATATAACACTTTATTTATTTATTTATTTATTCATTTATTTATTATTTTTGGCTGCGTTGGGTCTTCGTTGCTGCACACGGGCTTTCTGTAGTTGCGGAGAGCTGGGGCTACTCTTCATTGTAGTACACAGGCTTCTTATTGCGGTGGCTTCTCTTGTTGCAGAGCACAAGGCACGCAGGCTTCAGTAGTTGCAGCGTGTGGGCTCAGTAGTTGTGGCTTGCAGGCTTAGTTGCTCTGAAGCAGGTGGGATCTTCTTAACCATTGCACCACCAGGGAAGCCCCATATAACATTTTTGAAATAACGATTCTTTGGAAATTGGAGACAAACTAGTGGTCACTAGGGGTTAGGAATTGGAAGTGGAGAAGATAGAGGAGGTGATGACTACTGGTGGGCTATTGAACACCACCAGGAGGAAATTTTGGGGCATCAGCACTGCTCGGTGTCTTGACTGTGGTGGTGGGTACATGAACCTACATAAGTGATAAAATTGTATAAATACACAGGCACACACGTGCACGCACACACACAATTATATAAATGAGCCAAAGATGGCCTCTAGCTTGTTTACTTCTTCACCAAAAGCTAAGACCCATTAGGTCAAAAGCCCACAGACACCAAATTCTAATTTTCACTTTCAATTACTTTAAAAATAGCTCAAAGCAGCAGTTTTAGCCATTTAGAAACTGCCTGCTTTGCATGCTCCCAGGAGCTGTTACTTATTAGTAAGATGAGGTCCAAAGCCACTGCTGCCTTCCCGAGCTCTCTGACCCAGGGACACCCAGCATGCTGTGAAGTCTCCCGGAGACACAAGCCCCTCTCTGGCCCCCTTCTCTCCAGGAAGGTCCACGGCCCTCCCCTCCTTCTGAGTACTGACTCCCCCATCATAGCCTCGGCATAGACCTCTGCTGCTCGGAGGGGCTTCCCCCACATGCAACCCTGTCCCAACACCACCCAATAAAGCTCATTGTGTATTACTGCCTCCCCAGTAATACCTACCTTCCCCTTGATCAGCCCAAACCCCTCAGCACCCCCTACACACACATGCATGCGCATATATTTTCTCACTCCACAAAGGAATGTAAGTAACTGGGGAAATCTGAGTAAGTGGGTCATATCAATGCCAGCTTGCACGTTGTGATATTATACTACTGTTTTGGAAAATGTTACCCTGAGGGAAACTGGGTAGAGAGTACAAAGGATGGTAATTATTTCCTACCAATTCATGTAAATGTACAATAATACCAATAAAAAATTTCACTTATAGAAATTTCTGGCTACTTGCAAGCTCTGCCTACTCCACTCCCACAGAGATCAGTGACAGGGTGAGAAGACCTCCCCTCAGCTGGTGAGACTGACACACACCCTCAGTAGAGCACCTGGGCTATGGACCACACACAGGCACACACTCGCACACATGCACACCTTGACCGGCCCTGCACCAGGGCCCTCTGCCCTCACCTGCTAGGGAAGCGGGAGCTGAGTCCCAGAGCTCTGTGTTTGACCCCAGGCTCTGATCCCAGTGGCAAGCCGTGGTCACTCTGGGCTCCAATAGTCTCATCTACACAATGGGTCTATGGTTCCGCCCTATGGGGTTCTTCCTGGGAAATCAGAGACAACATCTATAAGGTAGGTAACAGCATCCCCATTTCACAGATGAGAACTTGGGGCCAATAAATATTATTATTATTAAAATGCCACACCACATTCATGCAAGAAGTTGGGCCA
The DNA here is from genome assembly GCF_030028045.1 of Hippopotamus amphibius kiboko. Taxonomy (NCBI): domain Eukaryota; kingdom Metazoa; phylum Chordata; class Mammalia; order Artiodactyla; family Hippopotamidae; genus Hippopotamus; species Hippopotamus amphibius. The sequence goes on along the minus strand of NC_080193.1, from coordinate 43,347,078 downwards.
AAAGAGGAAGGACTGGGGGAGGGGAAACGGAAGTGGGGGCCAGTCTGCATCCGTGCCTGGCAGTTTTGCCCTTTACGCTTCTTCCCCTCCGTGTGGCTGGGTCATCAGTAACCTCCTTCCGTGGAACTCGTGTGCATCAGCACACACTTACATGCATGTGCACACGCTCAGCCAAGATTGAGTTCAAGCCTGGCCTTTGTTAAAAAAATGCTTTCATTTTTCAAAACCCCAGACCCACATTCTACAGCGGGTAGAGCTCCCAGAGCTGTCAGGGAGGCTGAGAGCGGGAGAGGGTCTGGGGTGGACCAACGAGGCTGGGACAGAGATCAAGGGGACAGTGGGTCCAGGGAGGCTCACCGGTCACCCCCATCCCCGGCACGCTGTGCTACACCAGAGCACAGGACCACTGTGGAGACCTCCAAGCCCCCACCAAAGGAACAGCTGTGCTCTGCATGCCCAGGGCTAGTCAGTGGGGGGAGGGAGGCTCAGGACAGAAGGAAGAAACTCCAGGAGGGCAGCTCCCGAGACTCCCCAAGCCTTGAATGCAGCAAGCACTACAAGGGCAGTGGCAGGTAACCAAGGTGCCTTCAACAAAGTCATGGCAAAGCTGGTTCTCCTGGGATTGAGTCCAATCCCTCCTCCTGGGCATCTGGCAAGCCAGGCTCTGTGCTCAGCACAGGCACACAGGGGGCAGAGACCCTAGGGTGGGGTGGGAGCTGACCCCAGGGGGTTCTGAATGCCAGAACCAGACCAAAATAATCAGAAGCCCAAGCAGCCCTTGTAGCATTGTCCTCAAGCACTGACTGAGGGATTGTGTTAAAAATTCCTAGGTCAGCAAGATGCCACCATGCCCCTCTCACCACCCCACCATCCTCTGGCCTCCTTTAAAGAGAACCTGGGAGGATTGATGCTGGGTTGTGGGGCTGGCCAGGCTGCACCACTGCCCAGGAGCACCCAGCACTGCACACACAGACGGAAGACAGCTCCAGAGACAGGCTTGGAGAGCAGCCTTCATCTATATGCTAATTAGCCCTTGCAAGAATTACGGGGTTAATTAAGCATCTCCGCCCTCCCTCCGTTTTATCTGCCCCGGACACCAGGGCGAGAGGAGGCGATCACAACCTCTGATCAAATTAGCTGTCCACTGGCTGCTCCGGGCCTCTCCTCTCCATGAGGCAGAGAAACCAGCGCCCAGAGTTAATCATGTTTATTTCACAAGGCTCCGGGGATTTAAAAAGTGATTAGGCCTCAAACCCAGGAGCAGCCAGCCTCTGAATCTTGTGCTCTCAACTTCCTCAATGCAAAGAGTGTTTTATTGCTGCATCTGGGCCACATGCTCCCTTCCTGAAGTGGGGTGACCAGTTAGTGGGGAAATGACATCAAAGCAGAGGGCTGGTGGAGACTTGGGAGGGGGGTGGGGGAGAGAATTTCTCTTAACTCTCCTGGGCCGTAGATACAGCACCCAATGCCTAATACTGTCAGAGGGGCTATGGTTTCTTTTGTGTTTCTGCCCCACTGTGTGGCCCCAGGTAAGTGATTTTAATTCTCTGAGCCTCGGGTTTCTTTTTTTTTTTTAATAAATTTATTTATTTATTTATTTTATTGGCTGTGTTGGGTCTTTTTTGCTGTGTGCGGGCTTTCTTTAGTTGCAGTGAGTGGGGACCACTCTTCGTTGTGGTGCGTGGGCTCCTCATTGCTGTGGCTTCTCCTGTTGCAGAGCACGGGCTCTAGGCATGTGGGCTTCAGTAGTTGCAGCACATGGGCTCAATAGTTGTGGCGCACGGACTTAGTTGCTCCACAGCACATGGGATCTTCCCGGAGCAGGGATTGAACCTGTGTCTCCTTCCCAACCACTGTGCCACCTAAGATGCCCCTCAGGTTTCCTATTTATTAAAGGAGAATATGGCATCCATCTTGCAGAGTAAGACAGAGACATAGCATGGACAGCACAGATGGCCTGTGTAGTAGGCATCAGAGCATAATGGGCATTATGTCAGTTTTATTCCTTTCCTTCCATTTCTCCCCGTGCACCCTAGTCTAGAGTTCCCATCACTCCACCCATCAAAGTTCAGCTCAAAGCTCCTCTCATCAAACACCTCCCTGATACCTCCACGTAACTCAGCAGCAGCCTGAAACATCATGGAGAGTGTGCATCAGTAAATATACACTGAAAAAAAGAGCTGGAAGAGGAGGCATGAACAACATGGTGGAGTAGGAAGACCCTGAGTTCCCTCCTCCCACAGGCACACCAAAATCACAACTATGTACAGAGCAACCGTAGACGAGAACAACCTGAAGACTAGCAGAAAAGATGTTCTACAATTAAAAATATAAAGGAACAAAATGAGATGGGTAAGATGGGTGGAGACACGGTATAGTCAAGACCCATATCCCCAGGTTGGTGACCCACAAATGGGAAGACAGTTACAATTGCCGAAGGAACAAGGGCCCAAGCCCCATATCAGGCTCCCCAGCCCAACGGTCCTGCACCAGGAAGATAAGCCCCCAGAGCATTTGGCTTTGAAGGTCAGCAGGGTTCACATACAGGAGACCCAGAGGGCCATAGGAAACAGACTCCACTCTTAAAGGGCGTACACAAAATCACACACACTCCAGGACCCAGAGCAGAAACAGTAATTTGAAAGGAGACTGGGTCAGACCCACCTGATGATCTTGAAGAGTCTCCTGGAGGCACAAGGCAACTGCAGCTCACCCAGGGGACATGGACACTGGTGGCAGCCATTTTGGGGAGCTCATTCTACCACCAGGATACTGGGGCTGACAAGTGCCATTGTGGAGGTCTTCCCCTAGTCTATTAATTCCAGGGAATTACCTGCTCACCAACTGGTTGGACTCCCCTAGGCAAAATAGCTAGCTGTTTGGGGACCCAGCTCTGTCCACCAAAAGGCCAGCACGAGGCCCCAGACCCCTGCCCCACAAATCAGGGCCATGCAGCCAGCCCCACCTACCAGAGAGCTGGCACCAGCCCCAAGAGCACCTAAGAATAAATCTAACCAAAAAATAAAAGATCTGTATTTGGAAAACTATAAGACATTGATGAAAGAAGTTGAAGACAACACAAACAAATAAAAAGATATACCACAATCATGGACTGGAAGAATTCATATTGTTAAAATGACCATACCACCCAAGGCAATCTACAGATTCAGTGCCATCTCTATCAAAATACCAATGCCATTTTTTACAGAACTAGAATAAATAACTCTAAAATTTGTAAGGAGGGACTTCTCCGGTGATCCAGTGGTTAAGACTCTGAACCCCCAATGCATGGGGCCTGGATTCAATCCCTGATCTGGGAACTAGATCCTGCATGCTGCAACTAAAGATCCCACACAATACAACTAAAGATCCTGCACCCAGCAGCAAAGATCCCGTGTGCCGCAACTAAGATCCAGCGCAGCCAAATAAATAACTTTTTTAACAATTTTAATAAATAAATAAAATTTGTATGGAAACACAAAATAATTCTAAAATTTGTTTTTGGCTATCCCAAATAGCCAAAACAATCTTGAGAAAGAAGAACAGAGCTATCGTGTTCCCTGACTTAAGACTGTAGTCTGAAAACTATCGTAATCAAAACGGTATGGTACTGGCACAAAAACAGACAAATAGATCAGTGGAACAGAATAGGCAGCCCAGAAATAAACCCATGCTTATATGGTTAATTAATCTATGACAAAGGAGGCACGAATATACAATGGAGAAAAGACAGCCTCTTCAATAAGTAGTGCTGGGAAAATTGGACAGCTACATGTAAAAGAATGAAATTAGAACACTTCCTAACACCATACACAAAAATAAACTCAAAATGGATTAAAGACCTACATGTAAGGCCAGACACTATAAAACTCCTAGAGGAAAACATAGGCAGAACACTCTATGACATACATCAAAGCAAGCTACTTTTTGACCCACCTCCTAGAATAATGGAAATAAAATCAAGAATAAACAAATGGGACCTAATGAAACTTAAAAGATTTGCACAGTGAAAGAAACCATAAACAAGACAAGAAGACAACCCTCAGAATGGGAGAAAGTACTTGCCAATGAAGCAACGGACAAAGGATTAATCTCCAAAATATACAAGCAGCTCATGCAACTTAATACCAAAAAAAAACAAATAACCCGATCCACAAATGGGCAGAAGACCTAAATAGACATTTCTCCAAAGAAGACATACAGATGGCCAACAAACACATGAAAAGATGCTCAGCATCACTAATCATCAGAGAAGTGCAAGTCAAAGCCACAATAAGGTATCACCTCCCATCAGTCAGAATGGCCATCATCAAAAAATCTAGAAACAACAAATGTTGGAGAGGGTGTGGATAAAAGGGAACTCTCCTGCACTGTTGGTGGGAATGTAACTTGGTACAGCCACTATGGAAAACAGTATGGAGGTTCCTTAAAAAACTAAAAATAGAACTACCATATGATCCAGTAATCCCACTACTGGGCATATACCCAGAGAAAACCATAATCCCAAAAGAAACTTGTACCATAATGTTTATTGCAGCACTATTTACAATAGCCAGGACATGGAAGCAACCTAAATGCCCATCAACAGATGAATGGATAAAGAAGATGTGGTGTATATATACAACTGAATATTACTCAGCTATAAAAAGGGATGAGATGGAGCTATATGTAATGAGGTGGATAGACCTAGAGTCTGTCATACAGAGTGAAGTAAGCCAGAAAGAGAAAAACAAATATTGTATGCTAACTCATATATATGGAATCTAAAAAAAAAAAAAAAAAGGTACTGATGAACCCAGTGACAGGGCAAGAATAAGGACACAGATGCAGAGAATGGACTGGAGAACATGGGGTTTGGGGGAGGCGGAGGGCAAAGGGGAAGCTGAGACAAAGTGAGAGAGTAGCATAGACATATATATACTACCAACTGTAAAATAGATAGCTAGTGGGAAGTTGCAGTATAACAAAGGGAGTTCAGCTCGATGATGGATGATGCCTTGGAGGACTGGGACGGGGAGGGTGGGGGGGAGTCAAGGGAGGGAGGGGATACGGGGATATGTGTATAAATACAGATGATTGACCTTGGTGTACCTCAAAAAAAATATTCATGTAATAAAAACGTTAATCTGTTAAAAAAAAAAGAGTGTAAAGCAATTATATTCCAATAAAGAGCTTAAAATTAAATAAATAAATAGCCCAATCAAAACATAGGCAGAGGTCCTGAATAGACATTTTTCTGAAGAAGACATACAGATGGCCAACAGGCACATGAAAAGATGGTCAACTAATCATCAGGGGAATGCAAATCAAACCCACAGTGAGATATCACCACATACCTCTCAGAATGGTAATCATCAAAAAAATAACAAATACGTATTCACGAAGATGTAGACAAAAGGGAGATTTTGTGCACTGTTGGTGGAATGGAATTGGTACCGCTACTATGGAAAACAGTATGGAGGTTCCTCAAAATTTTTAAAATACAACTACCATACAATCTAGCATTTCTACTTCTGGGTATTTTTCCAAAGAAAACAAAAACACTAATTCAAAAAGATATATGTACCCCCAAAGTTCACTGCAGCGTTATTGACAATAGCCAGAATAAGGAAGCAATGTAAGTTTCCATCAATAGATGAATGGATAAAGAGGATGTGATGCACACACACACAACAGACTATCAGCCATAAAAAAGAATGATATCTTGCCATTTGCAGCTATACAGGTGAATTTAGAGGATATTAACCTAAGTGAAGTAAGTCAGACAGAGAAAGATAAGTACTGCATGATTTCACTTATAGGTAGAAACCAAAAAAAAACAAAATAGAACAAGTGAATAAGCACAACAAAACAGAAACAAGCTCCTAGATACAGATAACAAACAGGTGGTTTGGGGGATGAGGGGTGGGCAATGTAAAGGGAAAATGGTAACTATGTGAGGTAATGAATGCTAATTAGCTCGACTGTGGCAATCATTTTACCATGTGTAATTATATGAGACCATCATGTGGTACACCTTAAATGCACACAATTTTGTCAATTATACCCCGTAAAGCTGAAAAAGAGATTTTTTTAAAATGAGCTAAAAGGGCTTAGAAATCAGATAGCAAATGACATAAAGGTCCACTAAATGTCCTTCACAGACACAAATCACCACACAGGCCATGCACTGCTGCCAACCAGTCAGAGTTGGCCTCTGAGATAAAGCCCACCGGGCAATCCCAATTTAGCCATTTACAAATGCAGCCTTGGGGAGAGGCACCTAGGTAGTGACAGCAATGAAAGCAGATGGAACATGGACCTCTGACACACTCCACATTCCAGATTGAGTCCATCTGTGTCAGCCTCACGTCCCTTAGAGGGTGTAGCTGTAAAGAGCAGAGATAAGCCCCTTCCCCCATATGGAGACTGGCTCAGAGCATGTGGTGGGCAAAATTCTCCCAATATTTCCACTCCCCAGGTGTACATGCTATGTGAATATAATGGGTGTTACTTCTATGATTAGGTTATGTTACTTGGCATAGCTGACTTCAAGACTGGGAGATTATCCAGGTTGGCCTAACCTAACTACATCAGCCCTTTAAAGGCTGGTGGCAGAATAGGAAGTCAGAGATTCCAAGCATGAGTAATGCACCTTTGCTGGCCTGAGGATGAAGGAGACCATGTGGTGAAGAGTCAGGTGGACTTCAGGAGCCAAGAGCAGCTGGGTCAGCTGACACCAGCAAGGAGGAGGAAACCTCAGTCCTACGACCACAAGGAACTGAGTCCCACCAACGAGTGAGCAAAGGCCCTAAATAGACACTTCTCCAAATAAATTCATATGGCCACCAGGTATGTGAAGAGGTGTTCAACATCACTATCTACAGGGAAACAAAAATCAAAACCACAATGAGCTATCACCTCCCACTTTTAGAATGGCTATTATCAAAAAGACAAAAGGTAAGTGTTAGCAAAGATGAGAGGAAAAGGGAATCTTTGTGCACTGTTAATGGGAGTGTAAATTAGTGCAGCCACTATGGAAAACAGTATGGAACTACTATAGAACTACCCTTTGACCCAGCAACCCCTCTTCTGTGTATTCATCTAAAGACATTAAAATCAGGATTTTGAAGAGATTTTTGCACTCCCACACTCACTGCAGCATTATTCACAATAGACAAGACATGGAAACAACCTAGTGTCCTTCAACAGACAAAGAAGACACGGTATGTATACATGAGATTATTTTTTTTAATTTATTTATTAATTTTTGGGGAGTACACCAAGTTCAATCATCTGTTTTTATACACATATCCCCATATTCCCTCCCTCCCTCTACTCCCCCCCCCACCCTGCCTCAAGTCCCCCCCACCCTCCCCGTCCCAGTCATCTAAGGCATCTTCCATCCTCGAGTTGAACTCCCTTTGTTATACAACAACTTCCCACTGGCTATCTATTTTACAGTTGGTAGTATATATATGTCTGTGCTACTCTCTCACTTCGTCTCAGCTTCCCCTTCACCCCCCGCCCTCCCCCAAACCTCGAGTTCTCCAGTCCATTCTCTACATCTGCATCCTTGTTCTTGTCTTATCACTGAGTTCATCAGTACCATTTTTAGATTCCGTATATGTGAGTTAGCATACAATATTTGTCTTTCTCTTTCTGACTTACTTCACTCTGCATGACAGACTCTAGGTCTATCCACCCATAAGAGATTATTATTCAGCCTTTGAAAAGAAGGAAATCCTGCCCTTTGCTACAATGTGGATGAATCTGGAAGACATTATGCTTAGTGAAATAAGCCAGACACAGAAAGGCAAATACTGCATGATCTCACTATGTGGAATCAAAATTAGTCAAACTCATAGAAGCAGAGAGAAAAAGGGTGGTTGCCAGGGTCTGGGGGGTCGGGGAAATGGGGAGCATGCTGTTCAAAGGGTACAAAGTGTAAGTTTTGCAAGATTAATAACTTTTGGACATTGAATATACAGGATGGTGACTGTTAATAATACTGTATTGCATACTTAAATTTGCTAAGAGGATAGATTTTAAATTAAATCTAACTACACACACACATAAATGATAACTATATGAGGTAATGGATGTGTTAGCTTGATTGTGGTGATCATTTAACTATATAAATGTATATAGTTAAATATATAATAGGATAATATCAATGTAATAATTGTAACTAATATAACTAGTTATTACTTAACTATATAGTTATTCTATATTAACTACATATTATATATATATATCAGTTAACTATGTATATATATATATCAGTTAACTATGTATATAGTTATGTATTAACTGTATGTGTGTGTGTGTATATATATATAAATCATGTTGTACACCTTAAATATATATAATTTTATATGCTGACCAAAAAAAAATGAGCAAGAAAGCAGATTTTTCCCCAGAGCCTCCAGAAGAAAACTCAGCCTGGCCAAAACTTTTATTTCAGCTTGAGCGAGGAGCTCAGCCACACCATGCACGCTGGCCTTCTGACTTGCAGAACTGTGAGCTAGTGAAGCTGCCACATTTGCAGTAGTGTGTTACTCAGCACAGAAAACAAATACAGGGAACCCGTGCAACAAATGCTCAAGGAATTAATCCAAGGTGAAATAAATTGAATCACATTTGGTCTGATAGGGCAGAGAGGGAACTGCCTTGAATTGAATTCTGCTTTATTAGAGGCCGGGAAGAGATGCAGTATCTACCATGTTCTTGTCACCACTTACAGAAATCAGAAAATTTCTGTTATGCTCTGTGTGAGCTAGAATTGGCCCTGACAAGTTCACCTAATGCTGCTGTAGATTTCCCTGAAGAGGCAGGAGGTGGCCCCCTCAGTGTCTCTGCCTACATGGGATGGGGTGGGAGAGGGAGAAGGAAGAGGGGAGGGCTTGCCTTCTTTACAAAGCTTCTTGCACCTTCTTTACACTTTCTCCTTTAAAAAGCTTCAAATGTCCTGCTGTTGAAGGTGTCCATTAAGCCTCATGCCTCTATTTCTGGCCTCTGCAGCCACTGATGCCTAACAGGCTCTTTTTTTTCTTCTTCCTCCTTTTTTTTTTTTAAATTTATTTATTTTTGGCTGCATTGGGTCTTTGTTGCTGCGCACAGGCTTTCTCTAGTTGCGGAGAGCAAGGGCTACTCTTCATTGCGGTGGGCAGGCTTCTCATTGCAGTGGCTTCTCTTTTGCAGATCACGGGCTCTAGGCATGCAGGCCTCAGTAGTTGTGGCTCACAGGTTCTAGAGCGCAGGCTCCGTAGTTGTGGCCCACAGGCTTAGTTGCTTCGCAGCATGTAGGATCTTCCCAGACCAGGGATCAAACCCATGTCCCCTGCATTGGCAGGCAGATTCTTAACCACTGTGCCACCAGGCAAGGCCCCAGCAGACTCTTAAAAAGCCCTACTTTCCAACCAGTGCATAACCAGCCCCAGCACCTACTACCCAAGACTGTCCTCTCCAGCAGAATACAAGCCCTCGTGGGCAGGAACTCACATCACCAGCCCAATGCCTGGCACTGTGAGGCACCAATACACAATTTGTGCACTGTAAATGCCTAGAAAGTCAGCAAACCCCACATGTACAATAATTAAACAGTGAACCTCTGAGCTGCCACAGCCTGGTGGAGGGAGAACTTAGGAAGTGTGGTGGATGCCGTTGTTCTTCTTAATGGAGTGCAATTCCCTCCAGACTTGTAGGAAGATGTAAAAGACTGATCACACTCGTTATTGGCTCTTCCTCACAATGCTCCACTAAAATGTCATCAGGGGACTCTTTTTTAACATATAAATCCAAAAGTACCAAGAAAATGAAAGAGGAGACAGCAGCAGATGCAAAGTTGCAGTACATTTTGGGATCTAGAAAATGGATGGAGGAGAGTAGCTGACCCAGGAGAGCTTGGGAAGATGCCCTCAGTGAAGAGTAGAGGCTATGCCAAGGGCAAGTGGTGGCTGGCCCCAAACAACCCCTGCAGGGGCCCAGACTAGGGAGGCCCAGGGCACACCTGAGGGTTAGGAGGAGGCAAAGTTTACTATCCCAACTGGGCCACCTTGGGGAGGGGGGCAGCATCATTCCTAATTAAGGACAACAGATACAACCTGGCTAGCCTGAAGAGGAGAATCCTAGGACTGGTGAAAGTCTACAATGAACCTAGGAGGCTCAGGGCCCGTCCAACACCTCTTAAAGCCAATAACTCCTCTCCCCTCCAAAGTCAGGACATCTGAGGATTGTGTCCTGGAGAAATTAGGCCAGAGGGCTCCAGACTGGTGGACCCGAGCACAGTGGAGGGTCGGTGTGAGGTGCAGAAGAGAAACAGGACGGGGCGGAAGTGTGTGCTCAAAACAGTGAGACCACCACCTCCTGGCCACAACCCCTATCCCCACCCCACCCCTGGCTCAAAAAAATAGACCCCAGTGCCTGACATTTGGGGATCCCCAACGAATGACAAGGTCTGGTTGCCACCTGTTCACTAAGTAGCAAAGCCTTGGGTTGACAAGAACCACCCGTACCCCAGGGACTTCCTACTCACTTTGAGCACTTCATTCTTTTTTCTTTTTAATAGCTTTATTTTTTATTGAAATATAGTTGATTTAAATGTTGTGTTAGTTTGTGATGTACAGCAAAGTGATTCAGTTATACATATACATATTATTTTCCAGATTTTTCATTATAGGTTATTACAAGATATCAAATATAGTTCCCTATTCTATACAGGTCCTTGTTTGTTATCTATTTTATATATAGTAGTGTGTATATGTTAATCCCATATTACTAATTTATCACTCTCCCTCCTTTCCCGTTTGGTAACCATAACTTTATTTCTACGTCTGTGAGTCTGTTTCTATTTTGTATATAAGTTCATTTGTATCATATTTTAAATTTCACATATAAGTGATATCATATGATATTTTTCTTTCTCTGACTTACTTCACTTAGTATGATAATCTCTATGTCCATCTATGTTGCTACAAATGGCATTATTTCATCCTTTTTTATGGCTGAGTCATATTCTATTGTATATATCTACCACATCTTCTTTATCCATTCATCATGGACATTTAGGTTGCTTCCCTGTCTTGGCTATTGTAACTAGGAGCACTTTATTCTTAAATATGAACTGGCAGCCAGCAGTCACCAAACATTTGAGGCAATCCTCTCACATAGAAACAATGAAACCAAAACAGAAGAAAAAAAAAAAGGAGGAAAAAACTTAAGTCAGAAAGATATTGCAGGCACAGAACAAGAATAGAGTTCCGGGAGGAAAGTAACATGCATGAAGAACTCTTGGAAATTAAAGTTATGGTGGATGAAAAAGTAGAACAAAAAGACAAAAAGGAGTGCAAAAAGAGATGGAAAATAGACAAGAAAAGGTAAGAAACTTAAAGGGTCAATTCAGAAAATCTGCCATTTAACTATATATGATCAGGAATAGAGAATAAAAAAGGAGAGGAAAATTATCAATGAAATGATAGTAAAAGTTTCCCAGCTTGTTTTAGTCCACTGAGGCTACTGTAACAAAAATGCCATAAACTGGGTGGCTTGCAAACAACAAGCACTTCCTTCTCACAGTCTGGGGGCTGAGAAGTCAAAGATTGTACCACTGGCAGTTTCAGTGTCCGGGAAAGCCTGCTTCCTGGTTCACAGACATCTGTCTTCTCGCTGTGTCCTCAGAGGGTGGAGGAGGTGCAGGAGCTCTCTGGGGTCCCTTTTATAATAAGGGCACTAATCCCACTCATGAGGGCTCCACCCTTATGACCTAGCACCTGCCAAAGTTTCCACCTCCTAATACCATCACATTTCAGGGAGGTTTCAATACGTGAATTTTAGAGAGACAAATTTCGGTCCATAGCATAGGATGTAAGGTTAAACTGAAAGGGCCCACTGAGTGCCCAGCAAAAGGGAAGAAAAACCACCTGCACCAATGCACATCATCATAACCTCTTAGAACACCAGACAGAAAGAGTAGATCCTCAAAGCTTCCAGAGTGAGGAAAAAAGAAAGTTGCTTATAAAGGAATTAGAATGGCATTTAACTTTTCAGCAGTGAAACAGAAATTATAAGATAATGGAGCAATGCCTTCAAAATCCTCAGGAAAAAAATGTTTAATCTAGGATTGCACATCCAGCTGTACAATGTTCGTATTTCTCTCCCAACCTACAAATTGTCCTCCTGCTATTTGTAAAGATTGAACCGGTAAAACTCTATTTCCCAGACTTGCTCACAGCCAGGGTCCTAGGTATCAATTAGGTTCTGCATTGGAGTTCTGTGTTCATTCTCACGCAGCTTCTGGCAGTCAGTCCTGGTTAAGGGGTCATTTGCCTTTAACAGGTTCCCAGATTGCTTCCTGCTGCTTCGTTGATGTAACACCAAGCAGTACGAGTGGTAGAGGTGGCTGCTTTCTATATGACTCCAAGCCTGGTTGGGAGAGCTAAGGATCTGTCTGTCCTCTAGCTCCGGGGTCCAGAGGCTGCTGCCCTGGTAGGAGAGATTCCAGACTCAGGTTGCCAGTTCCAGAGGCTGCCTCAGGGGGAATGGCTCCCTTGTGGTCAGTTCTGTGTTATTCTGAAAATCATTCCAAGCAGACCCTCCTAGAAATTGCTTCTTTAGCCCTTCCAACATTTGTGTGAACACCTGCAATGAATTATATTTCCTGCAGTACAGCTGCCAAACTGCCAGCAAGCGTGAGGCTGTGGTGAAGACTGGGGCGGCCCCTGTGATGCTTGGTCCAGGTCCCCAGATGGCCCCTTCTGGTCCTATGCCACCAGCTGCTGTGCACTTTGTTCCCAGTGGCTCAGACCAGGCAACTACCCTCAAACCAGACAGAATCCCTGAAGCTAACTTTCCCTTACACCCCACCCCTGCCTACAGGTGACTTACAGCTAATGACTGCCTGGTGCAGGACAAACTCTATAGGGTAATTTCCACTCCAGAGCTGCTGCTAAGGCTGACATTGGCACTCTACCCAAAGTCACCCTGACCCTCCTTCATCCTCCCTCTCCTACTTTCCTCAGTCCTTTCCCAGTTTCTCCTGGCAAGTATTGTCCTAATGAATCATTTTCACACAAACCCATGTCTCAGAGTCTGCTTGGGGGAAATATTTTCAGATGTGCAGGGACCCTAAAAATTTACTTCTAATAGCTTAGAAAGCTATGAGAGGACATACTCCAGCAAAACAATGGTGTAAAGCAGGAAAGGAAGCCATGAGACCCAGGTGCCCATTCAGACCATGGGGTCTGGAGAGCAGCCGAGAGCCAGGAAGTCCACATGGGAGGGTTCCAGAGGAGGGAAAGTGATACATTGTCAATTGACTATTTGGAAAATATCAGTTCTCATATAATTGACCTGGTAAACCATTTAGAAAATATAAATATAGATACATAGAAAACCAAATAAATGGAAATATGCAGGCATTAAGTCCAGGAAACATCACCATAGTCTACTTCACCTCGCAGTAAGCAAAATTTACTGTCATAGTAACATAAACACTGACCATCGATTTAACCAAAATTTGTGATAAAAATATAATGAAGGGTGGGGGAAGAACCAGTGCAGGGGGAGATCCGTGGAAGTCAATCACCATCTTCTATTACAGTCAATAGACAATGTTTAAATTGATTAATCAAGAAATAGCAGGACCAGCATATTAGTTAGAAATAGTAAACATCAGCTGTGAGCATTGCAAACAGAAATCTATTTGACATGAATTCATCTTTCTAAATCCCATCATTTCCAAAACGATGAAAGGTAGCTTCTGATGAAAGACACACAAACACACATACACACACACACACACACACACACACCCCACAACAAAATGAGGATGGAGGAATGAGAACGGAGCCATGGAGGAAGCAGAGAGAGAGGGGGGTCAAGGGGGACAGAAGCGGGTACAGATGCCCTTTCCTCGCCGGCCACCAGGGTCACAGCATCACAGCCAAGGAGAACTCAGCAGCCATACAACAATGGATGCACTCCACACTCAGCGATTTAAAAACTCGCTGGGACTTTCCTAGAGGTGCAGGTGGTTAAGAATCTGCCTGCCAATGCAGGGGACACGGGTCCGATCCCTGGTCCTGGAAGATCCCACATGCCACAGAGCAACTAAGTCCATGTGCCATAATTACTGAAGCCCACGTGCCTAGAACCCGTGCTGTGAAACAAGAGAAGCCACCGCAATAAGAAGCCTGCACACTGCAATGAACAGTAGCCCCTGCTCACCACAACTAGAGAAAGCCTGCAAGCAGCAATTAAAACCCAACACAACCAAAAATTTTTAAAATTTAAAATAAAAAAAAAAAAAAACCTTGCCATCCAGCCGCAAACTCCCACCCACCATCAGCCATTGCTGCCCAAAAGTCCACAGTACAGATTCATTTATCTGAGTTGAGCATTGCTCTCTGTTTAAAAGTGGAGGTTCCCTGCTGGGGCTGAACACCACATAGAGGCACAGGCTGGGTCCCAAATTCAATCTGCCAGCCTTTGGCAAGCTACTTAAAGCCCCAGAACCCCAGCTTCTCGGTGAGGTGGATTCCAAAAACGGCTGCCGTCCTTCACAGCTCCTCCCATCATTCTGGACTGGCTTGTGGTTTGCTTTGACCAACAGGAAGTGGCAGAACTGACTTGTGCCTGTACTGATTCTAAAGCTAAAAGAAGTCTTTCACCTTCCATCCTTGCTGCTCCCAGAACCCTCCGCTGACACGGGCACACACTCAGGCTAGCCTGCTGGAGGGTGAGAGAAACAGTCACCCTCAACTTCCCAGCCAACAGCCAGCAGACTTTCAAGCTTGGGAATAAGGTCACTCAGGACCAATGAGCTCCCACTCCACACACCAATAGACCACAGTCGCAAGCAAGCCCCACGATTAGTCCAGACCTGCCCAAACCACAAGAACTACCCAGCAGAATTGTGGGCTAAACAGATTGTTGTTTTTTTAAGCCACTGAGTTTTGAGCAGGTTTGCTTTGTAGCAAGGACAACTAATGCACTTTCAGTGTGAAATGACGATACCAAGGCTCAGTTCACAGGGTTAAGATGTAATGTTAGGGGAACCACTGACCAAAACCGCCCGCCCTGGCCAGGCATGATAGTAACCACTTGCATGCATTCTCTTACAACAGGAGGTCTTGGTAAGAAACTCAAACTAACAAGCTACCACCAACAGGAAGAATTTGGAAAAGGTCAAAAGGAAAGAGGTGAAGCCAGTCCATACACCCTACCAACCTCAGAATCCTCCTCGCTGGAATCCATCCTGGCTGAGCGATGTGCACGCCACCAGAAAGGACCCTGAGTTACAGTGATTGTCCAAGGACCACCCAGAAATTAACCCCATCACCATAAACCTGAGACTGCAAGCCACATGGCAGAGCAGTCTTCCTGGGTTCCCTTCACTGCTGCTCTCTGCCTGGGCACCCTTCCCAGTAAAGCCTCTTGCTTTGTCAGCATGTGTGTCCCCTCAGACAATTCATTTCCAAGTGTTAGACAAGAGCCCACTCTCAGGCCCTGGAAGGGGTCTGCCTTCCTGCAACAGTAATGGTAATATGTGAAGTCACCACAGGTGCTCAAAAAATGTTCCTTACCTTCTATGCCATCTCTAACACCTAAAGGCAAAAGAGATTTTAGCAACCACTTTTTCTACTGAGGAGGCCAAAGAACAAGGGCAAGGCTCCCAAAGGAGAGAGAGGAAGCCTCCAGTGCAGGTTTCACCCACCCCTCCAGCCCTGCTGTTGAGCCCATGGCCACCTGATGCGGCAACAAGCAGCTCAGCTTTGCAAGCAGCTCTGAAAAGGCAAAGATTTAACCACTGTAATTGGCTTATTGATTTTGTGATCACATGTGAAGACACGTAATCTGCCACCATCTACACTGGCCATTACAGAACCCTTCCAGGGGAGTTTTATCTCCACCACCTGTGGGCCAGATCCTGGGCCAGGAGGCACAGAAAATGGCTCTCCCTAATCCTACTGGAATTGTAGCAAGCACAGCTCAGGGCAGGCCCCCAGCCACTCCCCAGATGTCAGTAGTGAATTAGGTGATGAAATGAACCCAAGACCTCTCTGCACTGACCCTGTGAGGCTTATCCAGTCACTTATCCACCGATGTTTGTCTACTTAATTCTGACTTACTCAGGGACCTCACTTCTGATGCCGAAACTCAGCCTCAGTGCACTGGTGCCAAATAGAATCTCAAAGACAGTTTTGGGTGAAGTAGAAAAGAATTGCTTGGGACTTCCCTGGTGGTCCAGTGGTAAAGAATCTGCCTTCCAAAGCAGGGGATGCAGGTTCGATCCCTGGTCAGGGAACTAAGATCCCACATGCCACAGGGCAACTAAGCCCCTGTGCCACAACTACTGAGCTCTCATGGCTCAATGAGGGAGCCCATGAACCACAAACTACAGAGCCCACGCACCCTGGACCCCTCATGCCACAACTAGAGACAGAAGAACCTGCATGCCACAACTACAGAGAATCCCGCACACCACAACTAGAGGGAAACGTGCTCACCAGAATGAAAGAATCCCACATGCCTCAACAAAGATCCCATGTGCCACAAATAGGTAGATAGATATAGATAGATGATAGATGATAGATAGATAGATAGATAGATAGATAGATAGATAGGGATAGATGATAGATTTTGGGGGGTTTTGTAGGGTTGTTGGGTTTTGGGGGTTTGGTTTGGTTTTTTTTTTTGTATCTTGGCAGCATGCGGGATGGTTCCCCAACCTGTGTCCCCTGCATTGGGAATGTGGAGTCCTAACGACTGGACCACCAGGGAAGTCCCAAGTAGTGAGGAGTTTTATCCTAATGGTTCAAAGAGGAGGGCATGATCAGCTCATGGACATTCTTCTAATTGGTTGGTGGTGAGGTAATTAGGAGTGAGCATCATCAACCTTCTGGTTCCCACCAATCTGGGGTCCGCAGGCTTATGGGCAGCAGACAGTTAACTTCTCCCACCTGGTAGATGTTTCAGTATCTGCAAAACAGCTCAAAGATATTGTTGTGTGTATCCCTTGAGGGGGAGCCAGGACCCCCCGCAAGGCTGCACTATTGTTCCTTGGCTGCTCCTCCCTTGTCTCCGAATCCCCTCCCTTTCCTGATTAGCAACTATTTGCATCTGCCCTTTGGAACTCAGGGGAGGTCACGGAGGCTGAAAGAAACCTATTTCCTACAAACAAGAAATGAGGGACATGGAAAGAAGCCCCACAAGGTCCTGCTCAGTTTCACTTCTCCCTGGGGTAGGCCCTGGGATGCCATGAAAAGAGCACTGGGTTTGGAGTCTGAACACTTGGGCCAAGCCAGTTGCTCTATGCGCCCACAAGACACACCCCCTACAGAGTGCATTGAACCACCCACATCATCTGTTGTTTGCCAAAGACCAGAGCCCCACGGAGAAAATAGGCTTGGGTGCTCTCTACACAGGCCCGCACTAGAGAACCAGCAGGTGACCTGGATCTGCTAAGAGTCTCCTAAGCACCCAGCTAGGCCCAAGGGGAGATGTGATCCCCACTGCCTGAGAGGTGCTTCCAGAAGTGAACTGTTTCAAAACTTCGAGACCCATGGGGTTCATTGAGTCCACACAAGCCCCCTATTTTATGGGTGAGCAAACAGCCGCCCAGAGAGGTGCAGTGGCCTGTCCAAGGGCCCTCAGCTCCCAAGCCCTCTCTGCCCACTCTGGGCTCCATGACTTGATTCTAGGTGAGCAAGTATCTGTCTAGAGGGCTTTTAAACTCAAGACTAGATTAACCAAAGGGGTAGTTGACATTGCTTGGAGACACATTACCGGCTGATCTACGTTAATGGTAGCAGCCATGAAGGATAAACAGAAGATTTACAGAAGAGTTCAGGCTACCTGCACACGACCTTCTTTCTAGATTAGAAAACACACACTAGGGAAGTCTTGTCCAGGGAGATGGGGCACACCTGTGCAGACCTCGGCCTCTACCCTAGGTGGTCCATGACCTGTCCCAGCACCAGCCGTACTCGTTCACTCAGGAGGGGCTGCACTGGATGCTCAGTCTCTGCCCCCACATAGGCCGGCTCAGGTCCTCATTCTCGCCGCTCCACTAAGCCCACCCTTATGTCCTGGACAGGAGGGGCCACTTGCTGTTTGGAGGACAAGCCAAAGTGGACACCTCTTTGCCAAGGGCCATGATGCTTCCTGGGAAACAGCATTAACCCCCCAACCCCCAGCAGTAGTTCATGTCATTACTGCTTGAAAACTTTATGCCTTGTATTGAGTAGATCACATGAACACATGAAATCCGTCCCATTTTATAAGATAAGTACAGGACTTCCCAGGTGGCACAGTGGTTGGCACAACAGTGTGAAGCAATAATATTCCAATAAAGAACTTTAAAAAAAAAAAAAAAGAATCTGCCTACCAATGCAGGGAACACGGGTTCGATCCCTGGTCCAGGAAGATCCTACATGCCGTGGAGCAACTAAGCACGTGTGCCACAACTATTGAGCCTGTGCTCTAGAGCCCATGAGCCACAACTACTGGGCCCATGTGCCACAACTACTGAAGCCCGAGCACCTAGAGCCCATGCTCTGCAACAAGAGAAGTCGCTGTACTGAGAAGCCCACACATCACAACAAAGAGTAGCCCCTGCTCGCCACAAGTAGAGAAAGCCCAATGCAGCCAAAAATAAAAATTAATTAATTAATTAATTAAAATAAAATAAAATAAAATAAAATAGTACATTCCTGGATAAAGAAGATGTGGTACGTATATATAATGGAATATTACTCAGCCATGAAAAAAGAACAAAGTAATGCTATTTGTAGCGACATGGATGGACCTAGAGATTGTTATATTGAGTGAAGTAAGTCAGACAAAGACAAATATCATATGACATCACTTATATGTGGAATTTTAAAAAATGGTACAAATGAATTTATTTACAAAACAGAAACAGAGTCACAGATGTAAAAAACAAACTTATGGTTACCAAAGGGGAAAGAGGGTGAAAGGGATAAACTGGGAGATTGGGTTTGATATATACACACTGCTGTATATAAAATAGATAACTAACAAGGACCTACTGTATAGCACAGGGAACTCTACTCAATGCACTGTAATGACCTGTATGGGAAAAGAATCTGGAAAAGAGTAGATATATGCATATGTATAACTGATTCACTTTGCTGTACAGCAGAAAGTAACACAACATTGTAAATCAACTATACGCCAATAAAAATCAATTTTTTTAAAAAAGTAGTATAAAATAAAATAGGTACATTCCCTAAAATAAAAGGAGATCACATTCTGAAGGACCAAAGGCTGGATTTCTGTAAGCAAACCTTACAGTCCTGAGCATTGCAGTAAGGGCAGCAGTCGTCCACAATGAGCCCAGCTCGGCATAAGAAGACGGGGGCCAGACGCCGTGCTGGCCCTGCACATTCAGCTCCGTGAACCCCTAATGTGTGTGCATCCCAGATCACTCCAGACCTCCTCTGCTCTACACAGCCAGGTGCTCCTTGGACCCGGCATAGTCTGTGCTCACCGCCTCCCATCCGTCTCCCACCCCCAGCCTTCCTGCCCTGGACCACACTGCTGCCACCAAAGTGATCCCTTGCTTAAAATCCAACAGGATAATGCCTGGGCCTGGCATTCAGACCTACCTCATCTGGCCCCAGTTTCACATCCAGCTATTCCTCTCACCCCAGAGACCCTTCACTCTGAATATGGGCACCTCATCAGGACAAAGCACCATACAGTCCCCCACTTTGCCCCTTGAGAAATCTCACTCATGCTTCACGACCAGCACAGACATCCTTCGAGTCAGTGGGCCCCCAGGTAGCCCCTGGGCTCTTCATCTATTAACTCAGCCCCTCCTGCAGTGCCATCCACTGTGCCCCATCTATTTTCCCCTGATCTGTGGGGTCTAGGCACAGGGTCAGGCTCTTATCTCTGCAACCCAAGTGCCCTCACTGCGCCTGGCCCACGGAAAACCCTCGATAAACGTCAGGTGAGTGGATGGCTGAGTCAATGAACAAACACGGACCAAACCTTATGTGCAGAACAAGTTTCCTGGGGGTAAAACAAATCCCAGTTAATGCAGTAAGTGGCACTTTGTTGTCTCTATTTCAGGACACAGGAAATATTTAGTGCTTAGTGCAAAGAGAGCTCTGAGTGTGAAGCGGGGTGTAATCAGGTGTCAAAACACAGAAATCTGAGGAGATAAGCACAAGTAAATGGTGAGCTCGGTTAGGAAGGAGCAGCTGCTCAGGGCAGGTTTTCTCCTGGAGGCGGGGCGCTTTCTGGCAGGATATCAAGGCTGGGTTACCATGCAAGACACACTCTTTACAAGGGGCGCCGGAAAATGCAACTGTCCTGGGTTCAGGTGGATGGAGCAGCCCACCACACGCGGCAGCCCTGCCCACCCCTAGTGACGGGGTGTCCATGCTGGACCCTCTAGGTTCACAAAACTCTCACGAAGTAACCCTCTCCCTGTCTCCATTCGACCAGCATGGAGACCCAGGAAGGGCTAAGCAGTTACGTAACTTGCTCAAGGATTCAAACTCGGTCTGTCTCAATCTAAGATGTGTACACACTTGTGCATTCTCTGCCTAGGAGACTTGGGTTCCCCTCTCCCAGCCCAAGCCCATGACACTTCTTCACCACCAGGCCATGCGGCTGCCTCCTGGGCCCCGTCTCAGACCCTCTCGGCCCTAGGCCCCCTGATCCTCTACCTCCTGCCCCCCGAACCCCCAGCACACCCAACCACCCCACAATTCCACGGCTTGCAGCCTGTGTTCACACTCCTGGAGGCCCTGGTTCCTCCCACCTCAACCAGACTCAGAGATGAGATGTTGCCAGAGACCAGGCGATGCAGCCTCACACAGGGGTGACCTCTGCCCAGGCTCCACGCATCCTGTCCTTCCCATCCATCCTCCCTAATAAAGCACTGGTGCTCCGTCCTTCCTGAGGAACCCAGGCTGAGACACTGCTCTGGTTTTTGCCTTTATTTTCCCACTTGATCCTCCTTCCCACCAGAGGCACCTTCTCCCATGTGTGGATAGACTTCCTAGAATGTGAAATGGAATGTGTATTTTGAGTGTTTGCATTTCGCTTTACGTAAATTTCATTCCTGTTCTTGAGGTTGCTCTCAATCCCTGGTTCTCAGCGTCTACGCCAGGCCGTGGCATCCGCTGCTGCACAGCTGTCAATGGCTCTGCTGAGGTCACTTACCCACTCCCCTGGGGCGAAGTTCCCTGAGGACCCATGGGAGGGCTCCCGTGTCGGCCGGCCAGGTCCTCTGGTACACCCTAAGACGGCTCTGCACCAATAGAACATGAGGGGCCTCCTTTCCCACCTCTTGGCCAACACTCGCTATTAACCGATGTTCTAATTCCTGCAGCTCAATTGGGCGGAAGCAGTCCCTGTCTATCTCCTTTCTGGCCGGTTTAGCAGCTTTTCCTCTGCTTGTCGGCCACCTGAGATTCATCAGCACCTCCTATTTTACCTTTGAGCTCATATCCTCCCCGCCCCACCCCAGCATTGGCCACCTTGGTCGTCACCCTCAGAGGGAGTCTAGGAAGTTTAGGAAGGAGGAGGAGGGCACACATCAGGGCAGAGCGCCCACTGGACCGAACCCCCTCATGTGTGCCCCCAGGCGACCCCAAATCCTCCAGGGTGGGTTCTGGTTTTGTGGGGCCTAAAATTCAGGAAGGAAATCTGACTCACTCTGACTCCATGCATTTCTGTTTCTTCTCTATTCTCCACTTTATCCTCTGGTTCAGGAATACTAGCTTAGGTGCCTCTGGGTGACCAGGACACTGTGGCCACAAATGACCCTACGTGCACTGGGCCCCACACACACTGGTCCTCAGAGGATCTTGTTGCAAGAGCCTGCGCCCTGGCGTCAGGCATCCGACCTTCCCAGGCCAGAGTCCAGCCAGGGAAGCTCACAACAAGGACTAGTTCGTTCAAAGGCTCCTTTCCACCCACAATAGTGTTTCGCAGAGTACATTTAAGGAAAGTAACTTCTGTGTTATGTTAATGCAAATTACAAAGTTAAAGCAGCTTGGCAGCCCTGTATCTGGGGGACATTTTTCATTAAGGATGAAGCGCATCAGGCCAGACTCTGGGCCCATGTGCCGTTAGCCTCCTGGGTTTGCAGCAGTAGACAGCACCTCTCAGACCTCCCTACCCACACAGCCCCTGCTCCCCGCCCATCCAAGGACACAGCTTGGAGTTAGAGATTCCAGATTCCCAGGGAAAGCTGCTCTCCAGGAGAGACGGACCCCAGTCGGTCAAGAGAAGCTGTCCACCTCCCACCACTCACCAGACTGCTCCCGGGGACAAGGCCCCACATGCCAGCGCTCTCTCGGGCCCCTCTCCTGACTTCAGGAGCTTTCACGCACCCTATTAACCCTTCACACTCAACCCAAAGTCCTCTCCTTCCAGAATCTTCCCTGGGCAGTCAGGCCCTCCTACCCTGCACCTCGGCAGCCCTGCTAACACACAGGCTTTTCTCCCACGATGTTTGCTCACGTGCTATGAATTAGACACAGAGCAGTCGGTTCATTAAGAGACTTGGTGTGCGTTCCTCCCATGGCCCTGGTGAAACGCAGCAGCGACAGAATCCAAGTCACACACATGTGGGTGACACAAGCGGTGCTGGGAACAGGACTTTCCTCGACATGCCTGGGAGCTCAGGCTGCTTGCACACCTTTGCTTTGTGGGTGCTGTTGTAAACTGTGCCACAGTTTATTTTGATTCTCTAGAAACTCTACAATTTTAGCTTGCAATATCAAAATACACTTATAACCATGAAGACACTAATACTAGTAACAGTCGTACAGAAAAAAAATTAGCTTTATTCCTGCAAGCAAATTCTCTAGCCCCAAAGGATGGTCTTTTCAGGGTCCCGTGACCCCCTGCTGTGGAGGCTTCCATCCAGAGTGCCCTGCCCACCCAGTCTCACTCATGAAGTAGTTACATGCACACACACACACACACTCACGTGTGCACACGCGCTGCACACAACATGTGATAAAGGAACTACATAAACCCCAGCCAGAGCCCAGAACTTGTAAGCATCCCGCCCCCAGCCAAGGCCACCTCAGGTGCTGCCCGAACCCCCAGAACACACAGCTCTTCCCCCAAGGCCACAGCTCCTCTGGGAACCCTGGGGCCCTGCATTCAGGGTCCCCAGTCTCATTCAGAGCACAGAGGCCTCTCCCAGAGTTGCCCTGGTGAGTTTAGGGATGCAGACCCACAGGTTTGCTTAGAATGAATTTGACAAGCTTGGGAAAGCCATTAGGAAAGCTTCCCAGCCCCTCTCCAGGTTCTTAAAAACTGGGAGCCCTTTTGGGCTGCCGCTCCTCCCAGGACAAGCTCCTGGGTGGGGTTATCTGGACCCTTGCTAAGCCTGTAAGGACTGTGACTAACCATCCTGAGTCCTGGTGCAGAAGCTGAGGTGCAGGGGGGTGCAGGGTGTTGGATGGACCAACCTAGACCATGGGTGCAAAGCCAGCCAGCTCGCCTCCCAGCTGGCTCCCTCTGCACCCCCCACGCTGCCTCCCAGAACTCAACCTCCCAGCACCCAACCACACGCCCCTGCCCCACGGCTGAAGTCAGACCTCTACGCACAAGAACTGGCTGTTTCCTTTATTGCATCTCAGGGAAGGGGGAGAAGAATGCCTCACCACTTCCTGATGCATTATTTATCAGGAGCGCATTAACCGTGGGTGACATCACAGGCATTCGAAGGTAATTTGTGGAAAGTATTGTTAAAGCAATTGATTTGCAAATTCCTTGACAGGGAAAACGAAGCACCGAGCAGGCAGAGATGTGACACGGAGACGGGCTTTTTTTATGTATTTGGGGATAATTGATTGAAAGCTAAGCTCTGTAGCCAGTGAGAAAATGAGATTATTCTGTCTGTTATGCAAAGAAATTGTATATTGTGCAAAACAGCAGGATGAGGAGCTGTTAGGGACGCTGAGAGGCATTTGCTCCTTCTGGGGATGGTAGGGGGTAATGTCTTTCTTTCCAAATTCAAATCAAGTCCTTTCACTCTTCTTATCCCTCCCCCCCCTCACTTTGGGCCCTGGGCCTCCGCCTAGACCCTTCCCTTTCCCTCCAGCCCCACTGGGTTTGGTCCATCAGTAAATGAGTCATTTATCTAACCAGCATCATTCCATCAACAATCTGTGACATGTAACGTGTGCCAAGGACCAGGCTGGCCCAGGACGACCTTCAAGGGCACAGAGGCCACCTTGCCGGATCCCCTGATTTCTCCCCAACTCTGAAGAGGCCCTGGGCTGTGTAGCAGGGGTGCCCAGCAGGGCTGCTGGCTTTGCAAGCTGTTCTCACTGCCCTGGGCCAGAGGATCAAGCCAGGGGCTCCCCAGCAGGATGGCCCAACTGTTGTGGGAACACCTGGTCCCAGAGAAAACAACCACATATGGAGCTCACTCAGCAAGCACCTGCAGCCTGCAGGGCTAGAAACAGACATGTTCCGGGTGTCTGAGCAACAGCCTACACAGCTGTAACCCTGGGCAGATCAACAAGTTTCACAGACCCTTAGTCTTCTCGTCTGTCAAATGGGAGTCTTGTTAGCACCAAGCTCTAAGACTGTTGAGGGTTAAAACCACAGTGCCTGAACCCCACTGTGCACTCACAGTAAGTAGAAGCTCTCGCCATGACCACCTCACCCCAGGACCTTTATTTATATCACTCAAAACTCCCACCAACGTGGTTTAGAATTTTTTTTATTAATTTTTACTGGAGTACAGTTGCTTTATAATTTTGTGTTAGTCTCTTGCTATATAGCAAACTGAATCAGTCATATGTATATATATGTCCCCCTTTTTTTTGGATTTTCTTCCCATTTAAGTCACCAGAGAGCACTGAGTAGAATTCCCTGTGCTATATAGCAGGTTCTCATTAGTTATCTATTTTGTACATAGTAGTGTATATATGTCAATCCCTATCTTCCAATACATCCCACCTCCCTTCCCCCCTTGGTATCCATAAGTTTGTTCTTTACATCTGTGTCTCTATTTCTGCTTTGCAAAGAAGTTCATCTCTACCATTTTTCTAGATTCCACATATAATAATTTAGAATTTTTATGCCCATTTTGTGTAGCAGGAAACTGAGGCTCATGGAGTTAATAAGCTGTTTGAGATGACTCACTCAAAGTGTCAGGAATCTGGCCGGATCTGGATGTGCCAGTACCGTTCTCCCCTAGAAAGCTCCTTCCAGTGACCCCACACTGGACTCCAGGGAGAAAGACAAGAGGCCTTTGCCGGTAACAGACTGTAGACAGCCAACTGCAGGGGTTGGCGGGGGACAGGGGCTTCCAGTGCCAAAGCCAGGAAAGCCCCACTCAAATCCAACAAGCTGATCACCCAGGTTATGACCACCTTTAAAGAGCTGGTAAATGCACAACTGTCATTCAAAATACTTTGGTAACAGAGAACAGAACAGTGCATTTTTTTTTTTGGCTGTTTTGGGTCTTCGTTGCTGCGTGCAGGCTTTCTCTAGTTGCAGAGAGCTGGGGCTACTCTTTCTTGCCATGCGTGGGCCTCTCATTGCAGTGGCTTCTCTTGTGGAGCATGGGCTCTGGGCTGGCAGGCTTCATTAGCATGCCGGCTCAGTTAGCTGTGGCTCGCAGGCTCTAGAGCACAGGCTCGGTAGCTGTGGTGCACGGGCTTAGTTGC
Source organism: Hippopotamus amphibius kiboko (assembly GCF_030028045.1). Taxonomy (NCBI): domain Eukaryota; kingdom Metazoa; phylum Chordata; class Mammalia; order Artiodactyla; family Hippopotamidae; genus Hippopotamus; species Hippopotamus amphibius. The sequence goes on along the minus strand of NC_080193.1, from coordinate 43,321,417 downwards.
TCCTCAGCATGTGGGAATCTTCCCCTCCCGAACCTGTGCCCCCTGCATTAGCAGACGGATTCTTAACCACCGTGCCATCAGGGAAGGCCTGGGTGCATTTCTTTTAAGTAGATTGACATTTCCTAAGACTAAGTCTGGGGAAGCAAACAGGAAAGTTTCTGACTGCCCCCTTACTTCAGTCCAATTCTCAATGGACAGCCCAACACTGCTGCCTACAACTCCTCCTCAGCCCTGGTGCTGGGCTTAGAGCATTAAAGGGTGACGGAAACCCAGCCTCTCTCCCCTCAGGAGCCCTTAGGCCAGAGGGCAAAGGATGCGTAGCAACAACAAACTCAGGTTAAAGCAGAGGGAGGGGAGGTCAGAGAGGGCTTCCTGGAGAAGGAAAACCCTCTTAACAAGAGCCATAAATAGGAATTAGCAAGGTGGCAAGTTGGAACAGTATGGGCAAGGTCCAGAGGTGTGGCAGAGCCTGGCCCATCCCAGGAATCACAAATATGACTGAAGCACGCTGCGAAATGGGGGAGAAGAAGGGAGAAGAGACAGAGAGATGGATAGGCCACAGACAGGAGGACTTTTTTGCTCTCTGAAATTTGATTTTTTTTTTTAACTTGGCAGTGCAGACAACATGGAACTGCCCCAGGTGAATGGATGGATGTGTAATTAATTATTTTTAATAGCTGCATAATATCCCATTATGGGAGTATATTCTGATTTTTCAGCCCTTCCAGCTCTGAGAGCAGGCAGGTTATTTCCGGTTTACCTTTTGGTGCCACTATGAATAATTCTTCAGTAAATGTATTTCTGTAAGGTGGAGTCCCAGTCATGGAATTTCAAATAGGTATGGTCATATTAACTTTCCAAAAATGCAATAATAACTAACAATATACAGGAGTATCCTTTTCAACACATCTTTGCAAGCGCTGGGGGTTTTGTTTTGTTTAATTATTGCCAACCTGAAGAATGAAAAGTTGCAAGTCATTGTTACTTTCATTTTTATTTCCTGACTGCTAGTGAAGCTGAACCCCTTTTCATTTGTTTATTATTTAAAGATTTTCCCCTCCTGCGATTGCCCAACTCAAATATTATTTGCATATTTGGACATATTTGGATTTTTGTGTTTTATTTGTAGGAGCTTTTTATTTGTTATAAATATTGATCTTTTAATTGTTATAAGTGTTATCTGGCCCAGGACTGTTCATATTCTTATTGACCCTATTAACCTATATGCTTTAACTGGACTCTAGACTCCCAACAATCTCAACTCTGGTTGCACATTGGAATCCCCTGGGCAGCTCTGAATCCTGATGCCTGGACGCCACCTCAAAAGACTTCCTGGATTTTGGTGGTTTTGGGTGGGGTCAGAAATCAGATTTTTTTGTATTATAAAACTAATTTTTTTTTATCGGAGTGTAGTTGATTTACAATGTGTGTTCATTTCAGGTGTACAGCAAAGTGAATCAGTTATACATATACATATATCCACTTTTTTTTTTTTTAAGATTCTTTTCCCATATAGGCCATTACAGAGTACTTAGTACAGTTCCCTGTGCTATACAGCAGGTCCTTATTAGTTATCTATTTTATATCTAATAGTGTGTATATGTCAATCTCACAATTTATCCCTCCCCACCTCATCCCTTTGTAACCATAACTTTGTTTTCTACATCCGTGACTCTACTTCTGTTTTGTAAATAAATTCATTTGTACCCATTGTTTTAGATTCCACATGTAAGTGATATCATATGATATTTGTCTTTCTGTGTCTGACTTACTGCACTCAGTATGACAATCTCTAGGTCCATCAGAATTTTTTTATTGTAGTAAAATTCACATAATACAAAAGTTATCATACAAACCATTTTAAGTGTACAAGTCATCAATGGAGCAGAATTGACTGCCCAGAAATAAACCCAGATGTATGTGGACAATTAATTTACTAGCCAAGAACACACAATGGAGAAAGGACAATCTCTTCAATAAATGGTTTTGGGAAAACTGGAAAACCACATGCTAAAACATGAAACTAGAAAAATTACAAAAGCACAAAAATTAACCCAAAATGGACGAAAGACTTGAATGTAAGACCTGAAACCATAAAACTCATAGAAGAAAACATAGGCAGTAACCTCACTGGCATAAAGTCTTAGTGATGTTTTTGTGGAGCTCCAAAGGCAAGAGAAACAAGAGCAAAAATAAACAAATGGGACCACATCAAACTGAAAAGTTTCTGCACATCAAAAGAAATCATCATCAAAATGAAAAGGCAAACTACTGAATGGGAGAAGATATTTGCAAATCATCTACCTATAAGGGGTTAATATCTAAAATATATAAAGAATCCATACAACTCAACAACAACAAAACTAATAACCCAATTTAAAAATGGGGAAAGAACCTGAATAGATATTTTTCCAAGAAAGGCATACAGATGGGCAACAGGCACGTGAAGAGAAGTTCAACATAACTAATTATTAGGGAAATGCAAGGAAAAACCACAATGAGATATCACCTCACATCTGTTAGAATGGCTATTCTTGAAAAGACAAGAAATAACAAATGTTGGTGAGGATGTGGAGGAAAGGAAACACTTGTACAATGCTGGTCGGAGTACAAATTGGTGCAGATACTATGGAAAAGAGTATGCAGATCTCTCAAAAAATTAACAATAGAATTACCATAGGATCCAGCTATTCCACTTCTGGTAACACTAATTTGAAAGGATACATGCACCCCTATGTTTATTACAGCATTACTTACAGTAGTCAAGATATGGAAACAACCTAAGTGCCCATCAATGGAGGAATGGATAAAATGTGGTATATATTTATACAACATAATATTCCTCAACCATAAAAAAGAATGAAAACCTTTTGGGACAGCATGGATGGACATTAAAGGCATTATGCTGAGTGAAATAAGTCAGACAGAGAAAGACAAATACCGTGTGATTTTACTGATACTTGGAATCTAAAAATACAAAATGAACAAATAAACAAAATAAAGCAAAAACAAACTCATGGATACAGAGAAGAAATTAGTGGTTTACCAGAAAAGAAGGGGGTTGGTGGGAGGGGTGGGCACAGTGGGTGAAGGTCAACTGTATGGTGGTGGATGATGACTTGTGGTGGTGATCACTCTCAAACATATACAGATGTCACAGTGTAGTGCTGTGCACCTGAAACTTATATAATATAAATAAATAAATAAATAAATAAATAAATAAATAAAATAAATCTCAGTTGTCTTCTTTATACACATTTAAGAAACAAAATGTACAATTCAGTGGCATTCAGTACATTTGCAATGTTGGACCACCACCACATCCATCTAGTTTCAAAATATTTTGCTCACCCCCAAGAAAGCCCTATACCTATTAGCAGTCATTCTCCCACCCCCCAGCTTTTGACTGTCACTAGTCTACCTTCTATGTCTCTGGCTTTATCTGTCCTGGACATTTCACATAAATAGACTTACCAATGGCCTTTTGTGTCTGACTTCTTTAACTTAGCGTAATTTTTTCAAGTTTCATCCATGTTACAGCATGTACAAATACTTCTTTCTTTTTTATGACTAATATTCCATTTTATGGTATATCACATTTTGTTTAGTCATTCATCTATTGCTAGACCTTTAGGTTTTTTCCACCTTTGGGCTATTGCACTGCTATGAACATTGGTAAACAAATTTTGTTTGAACTCTTATTTTTAATTCTTTATGTATATTCCTAAGAGTGGAAATGCTGGGTCACATGGTAATTCTGTGTTCAATTTCATGTTTTCCACAGCATCAAAAGTGTTTTACACTGTCATGGCATCAGGAATTTTAAAGCCCCCCTGATGATTCCAACATGTAATCAAAGCTAAGCACTTCTGTCTTGGTAAATCTTTAATGACACTTCTAACCTCTCAACAATTATACCATGTTAGTTAACTATTTATTCTTAGATCAACCTTACCAATTTATATTCTGTTAAGAAACCTCCTATTTTCTACACATTTTCAAAAATGTTGCCATATAATAATTTCTTATTGTTTTAATGTCTTCCAGACTTGTTATTATATCTATATTCTTCTTTCTAATCCCATATACACTTGTTCTTTATTGAGGTATAACTGACCAAAAATGGTATGTACCTGAAGTGTACAATGTGAGGATTTGATATACATACATATTGAAAAACACTTACCACAAGCAAGTTAATTCAAACATCCATCAACTCACATAGTTACCTTTCTGTGTGTGTGGTGAGAATGCTTAAGATCTACTCTTTTAGCAAATTTCAAGTATATAATACAATATTATCAAGTATAGTCACCATGATATACATTAGATCTTCAGAACTTATTCATCTTATGATTGAAAGTTTGTACCCGTTAATCAATATCTCCCCACTTCCTCCATCCCTGTTTTTTTGGTTTTTGTTTTTTTAAGATTTCACATATAAGTGAGATCATACAGTATTTGTCTCTCTCTGTCTGGCTTATTTAACTTAGCATAATGTACTCTAGCTCCAACTATGTTCTCACAAGTGGCAGAATTTCCTTCTTTTAAGGCTGACTAATATTATAAGTACGTAGATAGATGTCATATTTTCTTTATCCATTCATCCATTGAAGGACAACTAGGTTGTTTCCATGTCTTGGCTATTGTGAATAATGCTGCAATGGGTGTAGCAGTGCAGGTATGTCACTTGGAGATATTGATTTCATTTCATTTGGATATATACTCAGGAGTGGAATTGCTGGTAATTCTATTTTTAATTTTTTTGAGGAACCGCCATACTGTTTTGCATAGTGGCTGTACCAGTTTACATTCCCACTAACAGTGCACAAGCGTTCCCTTTTCACACACCCTCACCAATACTTGCTGTCTCTTGTCTTTTTGATAACAGCCATTCTGACAGGTGTGAGGTGACCTCTCCTTGTGGTTTTGACTGGCATTTCCCTGATGATTACTGTCACTGAGCACTTTTTCACGTCCCTGTTGGCCATCTGTAAGTCTTCTTTGGGGAAATGTCTATTTTAGTCCTTGGCCCATTTTTAATTGGATTATTTGTTCTTTCATCGTTGAGTTTCATGAGTTCCTTAGGCGCTTTGCATATAAACCCCTTATCAGATATATGGTCTGCAACTATTTTCTCCCTTTCTATAGGTTGCTTTTTTCACTTTCACTTTACTGTGCAAATGTTTTTTAGCTTGATGTAGTCCCACTTATTTCTCACTTTTGTTGTCTATGCTTTTGGTATCATATCCAAAAACATCATTGCCAAGACCAACATCAATGGACTTTTTCCCTTTTCTTTTCCCTAGGAGTTTTACAGTTTCAGGTGTTACATTTACGTCTTTAATCCATTTCAAGTTCATCTTTGTGAGTGGTGTAAGGTGGGGTCCAGTTTCCTTCTTTCTTTCTTTCTTTTTTTTTTTTTTTTTTTTTTTTTTTGCAGATGAATATCCAATTTTCCCAGCACGATTTATTGAAGAAACTATCCTCTCTCTATGGTGTGTACTTGGTGCCCTTGTCAAAGATTAGTTAACCATATATGCATGAGTTTATTTCTGCGCTACAAGGAGGCCCTTCAGAGTCTGGACTTGAGCCACGTGTTCGCAGGGATCCACTGAAGAATTTTAAGGGAGTCAAGTTTAATGCTCCTAGAACATTAAGTATGAGGACAACATGTCCAGTCTCCTGAGAATAACAATGATGAGAACAAAGGCCAGAGAGAGCAGGAAATTACCCAAGGTCACACAGCAAAAGGACTCAGGAGAAAAAGACAGACCTCACACCCAGGCCTCTTGTCCCCCTGCCCAGCACTGTATGGTGAAAAGAGCCATCCCACCCTACCACTCCTCCCCTCACCTATGCCAGCTCCAGCCCCTGATTGATGAACATAATTGTTTAATAAACTTTTTTTAAGGTCTTCTACAAATGTGGATAATCTTCATTTCTTTCTCCTGAAAACCCTATGACAGTCCACTGAGAAGGGCTGAATAGTCAAATAACCCTGGTTGTTCAAACAGGAACCCATCTTTAATTTACTTACTTTAATCCTGAATTCCACTCTTCTCCATTTACAGTCCCCTGGATTTGAGATACAGGTGAAAGATAGAAGCTTTAACTGTCTTGACCATGACAAGGATCTCTTACAGATCTTCACCATTTGGGGGCTTTGTGGGATCCCACAGGCCACACTTAGGAAGCCAAATGACTTCACACACACCTTTCCAACCAGGAGCCTCCAAAGTCCAGTTCCCAGCAACACTGCTCCCCACACACTCAGTCAGACCCCAGGGCATCCTCTGGGCAAGTCCCCCTCTACCCAGCTCACTCATGGCTCATGAGTACCAGACCTGGACTGGGCTTAGGGGTCATAAAAAGAAATAAAATAGCCTCTGTGACAAGAACATGGGCACACAGATGGGTAAACAGTGACGGAGACACATTGGTAGAAGTCTAGGGGCAGACAGCATAGGGAAGAGTGATTATCTCAGCCTTGGGCTGTCAAAAAAGGGAAACCTTGTGGGAGTTGAGGATGATGGACCAGGTGTGACAGACAAGTTCACAGCAGAGAAGCCCTCTCTTCCCAGGGACCAAGGATGACATCCTTCGTCTCCTGGCGGTATGTGAGCAATGTCTGCTTCCAGGATGCCCTATACCTAGTAATGGGGAGGAGATTGGAGTGTTCCACCTGATTTTGGCCAGCAGTAGCCTCCTGATTGAGTTCTCCAACCCACCCCAAAAGGTAACTGAAAAGAACAAGGCAGTTCCCTCACATGGTTTCAAAACCCATTTGCATTCTAATTCCAGACAAGATAGAGTAAACACATTTCTCCCTATTTCCCCTGCAAAACACAGCTAAAAATCTTGGATGTTACATATAAACCAAACATAAGCATACTCTGGTAGGTGGAGAAAAGAAGGCTGCCCACCTAGGGACCTTGAGGAACAACACGGACATAAGATCCCAGAGTTTCTTTCTGCATCTTCCCCAGACCGGGTGCTAGAGAAGGTGGCCACCCACAAGTATCGATGGGCACAGGCAAACAAAGCCCTAAGGAAAGCATCCTCTCTCTAGATAAAGGACCAGGAAAGGGTCAGCCTAGCAAAACAGTAAACTTTGATACAATAATTGCCCTACTCCAGCCAAAGAGAAAAAACTGTGACCCTACTCCCACCAGCAAAGGCTAAGTGGGGACTCAGGACTTTCATGCCCACCTATAGTCCTGAGTCAGTGTCATTGGTATCCACGTGAGGATCCTGGATTTCTGCCCCCACCTGGTGGTAATAGGGTACCCCTCCCCACCATGCTGGAGTGTCACAGGAGGTCTAGTAGGAAGCTAGGATTTCCACCACCATCTAGCATGCACAACCCCTGATTTGCAGGGTCAGGGGAGACCATCTGAAAAGGTGTCCCCCCCATCCTTGCCAGCAATGACCAGATACCCCTCGCCACACAGAGTGTCCATGGAGGCCACATGAGAACCTGGACCCACCACCCTTGACAGCAAGAGGACAGCATCCTCCTATCCCACCAGGTCAGAGTCGAAGGAAGACAGCTAGGACAGAAGTTTCAAACAAGATCCAGAGTCTGATAATACCCAAAATACCCAGGGTTCCAGTGAAAAATCACTCATCATACCAAGAACCCAGAAGATCTCAACTTGAATGAGAAAAGACCATCAAAAGATGGTAACACTGATATGCCACAGATTTGGAATTAATCCAAAAAGGATTTTAAAGTAGACATGATAAACATGCTACAGTGATGCTACAGAAATGCAGTTATGAACATATTTGAAATAAATGAAAAAATAGAAAATCTCAGCAGAGATTTCCTGTAGAGAATATCTATAAAAGAACCAACTGGAAATTTTAGAGCTGAAAAATACAGTCACTGAAGAACAAATCTCAATGGATGGATTCAAAAGTAGAATGGAGAGGGCACAGAAAGACTGGGTGATCTTGAAGATAAAATAGAAATTATCCAATCTTAACAAAGAGAAAATAGAGTGAAAAATACAGAGTGCTCAGGGACCTGTGGGAATATACCAAAGGTCTGACATTTGTGTCATCCGAGTCCGAGAGGGAGAAGGGATAGATGGTGGGCCTGAAAAAAGTATTGAAAGAAATAATGGCTGAAATTTCCACAAATTTGGCAAAATACATAAAACTGAAAATTCTAGAAGCTAAACAAACAGAATAAACCCAAAGAAACTACTCCAGGCATATCATAATCAGATTCCAAAAACTAAAGACAAATAAAAAATCTTAAAAGCATCAAGAGAGAAACAACACCTTACCCGAAGGAATAAATGATTTAAATGAGAGCAGATTTCTGCTTCAGAAACCATGGAGGTTAGGAAGAAGTAACACAACATAATTCAAGAGCTGAAGGAAAAGAACTGTCAACCAGAATCCTAGATTTGGGGGGGTGGGGGTGGGGGGGTGGAAGCTTTAGGGGAAAGCAATATATTCTCAAATGAAGGAAAATCAAGAGAATTCGTGCCAGGAGACTCACACTAAAGAAAAGACTGAAGAAAGTTCTTGAAACAGACAATCACATGACAAAAGAAAGAATCTTGGAAAATCAGGAAAGAAGATAGAACAACAGACAAAGGGAAAATATGGGTAAATATAATAAACTTCCATTCTCTTGAGTTTCATCAATTATGTTTGATGGTTGAAGCAAGACGTACATCATGGTCTGATATGGTTATCAATGTATGCAGAGGAAATACTTTAAAAGTATGTTACAAATGAAGAAGGATAAAGGGACTTGAAGAAAGTTTGTACATTTCATTTAAACTAGTAAAATATTTATACAGTAGACTGAAATTTGTAGCACTAAATACTTACATTAGAAAAGAGGAAAAGACTCAACTCAATAAACTAAGCTCCCACCCCTAGAAACTAGAAAAAAAATTTTAAAGAGCAAAATAAACCCAAGCAAGCAGAAGGAAGGAAATACAAAAGGTAAGGGCAGAAGTCAATGAAATTGAAAACAAAACAAGAGAGAAAATCAATGAAACAAAAAGCCAGTTCTTTGAAAAGCTCAATAAAATTGACAAAGCTTTACCAAGACTGACCAAAAACTAAAAGAGAAAAGAGAAAAATCACCACTACCAGGCATGTGACAGGTGCTATCACCACTAGGACTGGAAACTGTAGCCATCAAAAGTGTACAGTGGACAACTCTCCACACATAAATATACAACATAAATGACATGGACCACTTCCTCAAAAAGCACAAAGTGCCACAACTCACTTAATATGAAATAGATTATTTGAATAACTGTGTAACCTTTAAAGAAACTGAATTTTTAAGTTAAAGCTCCCGACAAAGAAATCTCCAGTCCCAGATGTTTCACTGGAGAATTCGACCAAACACTTAAAGAATTAACACCAATTCTCCACACAATCTTTTCCAGAAAATAGAAGAGGAAGGAATACTTCCCAACTAATTTTGAGGCCAATACTAACAAAATAAGACAAAAAGAGTATAAAGAAAGAAAATTGCAGTCCAGTATCCCTCATGAACACACATACAAAAATCCTTAACACAATATTAACTAATAGAATTCATAAATAAACCCAATAAATAGAATTCCAAATACACCATGATCAAGTGGGGTTCATTCCAGGTATGCAAAGCTGGTTCAATATTTGAAAGCCAATCAATATTAATTCACCATATTAACAGACTAAAGAAGAAAAATCACGTGATTGTGTATCAATTGATACAGAAAAAGAACTTGTCAAAATCCAATACCCACTAATGATAAAAACTCTCAAAAAACCAGGACCAGAAGGGAATTTCCTCAACTTGAAAAAAATTATCTACTAAAGCCCTATAGCTAGCATTAGACTTAATGGTGAAAGACTAAACCTTTTCCCCCTAAGAATGAAACAAAATAAGAATGGTCATTCACCACTGGTATTCAGCATAGTACTGGAAGTGCTAGCTAGTGTGACAAGGGAAGGGAAAGGAAGAGGAGGGAAGGGGAGGGAGAGGAAGGGAGGGGAGGGGAGGGGAGGGGGGGAGGGAAGGGATACAGATCAGAAAAGAGGTAAGCTATTTGCAGGTAACATAATGGTCTAGGCAGAAAAGCCCAAGGAACATACAAAACCACTGCTAGAACTCATAAGTGATTTCAGCAAGGTTGCAGGATATAAGCTCAACCTACAAAAGCCAACTATATTTCTAGACACTAGTACTGAACACATGGAAATCAAAACAAAAAATACAGTACCATTTACAACTGTGCAAAAAAATGGAATATGTGTAAATCTATAAAACACGTACTTGATTTGTAACTAAAACTGCAAAACACTGATGAAAGAAATCAAAATCTGAAATGAAGAGCCATACAGTGTTCATGGACTGAGTTAATTTAGTAAAGATGTCAATTCTCCCCAAATAAATCTATCGGTTTAATGCAACTCCTATCAGAATCCCAGCAAGAATTTTTGAAGAAATTGACCAGATTATTCTAAATTTTATTTGGAAAGGCAAAGGAATTAGAATAGCTGAAGCAATTTTTAAAAGAAGAATACTGTGGGAGGAATCACTCTACAGGAATTAGGACTGTGTAGTATGGCAGAAGGACAGACATGAATCAGGCGAACAGAATAGAGAATTCTGAGATACACCCACACAAACACAGATACATGATTTTAGACAAAAGTACAAAAGTAATGGTTGAAAGAGTCTTCTAACAAATGGTGCTGGGGAAATTACATAACCACAGCCAAAAAAGAAAAGAGAAAAGCACTTGACCTACACCTCATGCATTACACAGAATTTAAAACAGATTTAAATGTAAACATAAAACTATAAAACTTTTAAAAGAAATCATAGGAGAAGATCTCCAGGACCCAGGACTTGGGGACTGGTTAGACTTGTCCCCAAAACACCCTTCATAAAAGAGAAAAAGTGATAAACTGTACTTCATCAAATTTTTAAATCTTTGCTCTGGGATGACAAAAATAAGCTAGACTGAGAAAAAATATTTGCAAACTGCATATCTGACAAATATCTTGCCTCTAGAATACATAATGAACACTTTTTTTCAATAGAGTTGAGGCGGGGGTTGGGAGGGATTTCAACAAAAATCAAGCAAATAAATAAATGAAAACTTTTTAAAGTGGTATGAAAGAATAAAGCAAGGCTAAAGAATGCTATTTATATATAATTTATAAAACATAAGTTTAAAATTTTTATGTATAAATTATATACATACAAGTCTATAGAAATTAAGTATATAATTTCAACAGTAAAAATAACAAACAATCCAATTAGAAAGTTGGCAAAAAACATGAAGACATTTCACAGAAGAGGATACAGAGAGGGCAAATAAGCATAGAAAAGATGTTCAGGACACCAACCCCTGGGGAGACTCAGTCAAGACCAGGACAGCTAGTCACCACTTGCACGGTCTCCCTGCCCACAGGTTCTGGATCTCAGTTGTCCACCCACTGAAACTAGAAATGAAGGAAATGACGAGGCCCTCTGTGCCCATCACATTACTGGGCAGGAGAAAACACAAGGGACCAGGGAAGCTGGTCCAAGCCCTGACTCAGGACTGTCAGTGCCCTTCCATCCATTTACTTGTTTGCCACATGGGCAAGGCTGGGTACTAGCAGCTCTCCCATCCTGGCTGTCAGCCTCCCAGCACACCTTGTCTTTTTCCATGACTGTTTAATAAGGAAATTAATAACCTTGCCCCAGAAGGAAAAAAAAAGGCAAGGTTTTTTTTCTTTTTTCTTTTTCTTTTTTTTTTTTTTTTTTTTGCCGAATCGTGTTGGCATGTGGGATCTTAGATCTTAGTTCCCCAACCAGGGATGGAACCCAAGCCCCCTGTAGTAGAAGCGCGGAGTCTGAACCCCTAGATCACCAGGGAAACCCAAAAATGCAAGTTTCAAATGCTGAACGTGCCATTATAAGGATGCTTGGCAGGAGATGCTTGCTTCCTACCTAGAGAGAAATGGGCCAGAACTGGACCAGATGTGCAAGCCACTGGGGAGGTAGTAGCCTGCCCCACAAGAAGTGGGAAGGATGGCAGGGGTGGGGGAGTTACACAGACTGAAGCCCAGAGCCACCCTTGAGGAGCCTGGTGGGAAGAGCAGGAGATGTCTGAGCCCAGTTCCTGGCCAAGAGGCTTCCCTGCCATGTGACCTAGAGGTCCTTCCTTCCTTTCTGGGAAGCACCCGTGAAGAAAACACACTCGCACTTAGCCACACCCCCAACACAAGCTGGAGGTGGCAGTGAACAGGCAGTGAAAACTTCCTGGAATGTACTTCTGCATTCTTTTCATTCAACAGCATTTGTCAGGCATGGAGGCCCCCCTCTGTCTGGTATTTTAATCCCATGGTTTTAAAGATGAGAATACTGGGGTCAGAGAGCATAGGCCACCAGCTTATCCCAGGGGTGGAGAAAAGCAGGACTGGGAACCAGATCCCCAGCCTCCCAAGGCCTATCCAGTGGCCTTGGCCTTGGAGAAAAAGCAAGGAGGGATGGACAGAGCCAGGACCTGCCCACTCTCAGGTCCCTGAAAAATGCCCCAGCACTTTCCGCTCCACAGGAAATCTTGTCAACTCCAGCCTTTGTGGAAAAGCATTAAGTCCAACCAAAACCTTTAATGAAGTAATCAATGGCAGCATAAAATGATTCTTTGCTTTCAAAACTCTTTTTGTAACGAAGGTCCTCCTCTAATGCACTTAAACTTAGAACCAAGGTCCTATATTCTTATTTTCTATGCCAAGCGCTCCAAAAGCTTGTGTGATCCAAGGCTGTGGGCCGTGCAAGGAGTTCTGCCCAGCTGCCCCTCTCCTGAGGCCCCAGCGCAGAGGACTCCCAGTAGGGATCAGACCAAGAGGTGTCTCTGGTGCTTGTTACAGCTAGAGAAACCCTAACTTCCTGGGCAATCAAACCCAGACTGCCTTCCTCAAGCCTGTTGTCTGCAGGAGGACAGTGTTAGCCAAGTTCAAGCCCCAACAAGGGGAAGGATGATCGTTTACTCTCTCAGCTTAATGGAAACACATCCAGGGCTTCCCTGGTGGCGCAGTGGTTAAGAATCCGCCTGCCAATGCTGGGGAGATGGGTTCAAACCCTGGTTCGGGAAGATCCCACATGCCGTGGAGCAACTAAGCCCATGTGCCACAACTACTGAGCCTGTGCTCTAGAGCCCTCAAGCCACAACTGTTGAGTCCACATGCCACAACTACTGAAGCCCAAGCACCTAGAGCCCATGCTCGGCAACAAGAGAAGCCACAGCAATGAGAAGCCCGTGCACCAGGACAAAGAGTAGCCCCTGCTTGCCACACTAGAGAAAGCCCACTCACAGCAACGAAGACCCAGCACAGCCAAAAATAAAATAAATAAATAAAAACAAGTAAATTTATTTTAAAAAAGAAGAAAGAAACATATCCAGTGCATTTTGGGTACATTTACAACTGAAATTAAAATGCCTTCTGCAGAAAAGGAGAGAAACTTTCAAGACAAGGAGCACCAGGCTCCAGAGAAAAGCCTGACACGGACAGAAGATCGTTTGTCAGCTCTCTTCTTTGCTGAACCTATTGTTCCAAAACCTCTTCAAACTGAATCATGTTCCCTTATAGTCTTTTACATTTTGCAACATAAAAACTGGTCCCTCAAAGAAACCTCTTTCTTGTGTGTTATCTTATTTGACTCTTTAACCTTCCAAGGCAGATATCATGAAGCCTCCCTGACAGGAGGGTACCAAGCCTCAGAGAGGTTAAGGGAAATCACACAGCAAAGTAGCAGTCTTAGGACCCACATCTGCCTCCATGCAGCTGGTCCCACTGCCACTGACCTCTACCCAATGCCTTAGCATCCTGTCCTTAGCTCCAGCTGTTTTCTTTCTGAGCGAGCAACTGGCTGGCCAACATTTCAGCTCAGCCATAACAGATAATGGAGCCCTGACTGCCACAGAGAGAACGAAAATCAAAATTAAACTAAACTACAAAGGAAACGAATATTTTAAAAGAGAATGTACACATATGTATAACTGAATCACTTTGCTGTACAGCAGAAATTAACACCACATTGTAAATCAGCTACATGTCAATAAAAAACAAATTTTTTTAAAAAGTTAAACAAAACGTTGGGTTTCAGGCTCCCAAATTCTATCTTGCAAAGGGCAAAGGAGAGACTCATTTACAAGGTCCAATCCTCGCTTCTGATTCGCCTCATTAGCGTGCTGACAGCTTGTCAAAAGGGACCCTCAGTAAATCTCTTGCTAATTGCTGATCTGGCCTGAGGTCAGAGTGAGGATCCTCTGCAGTTCTCCTTGCCCTCAACAGGTATCCGGGAACTCAAGGCAGACAGGCACAAGGAAGACCAGGTCGGAAAAATAGAGAGAGGCCGACTCAGAAGACTTCAAACCACCAGGGGAGAAGTCTGAGGAGGTCTCAGAAAGAAGGAGCAATCACCCCGCGGGAAGATGGGGTGAACGGCACACACTACCAGGCTCACAGAGAAAATGTCAGGAATGTCCCTGACTCCTGATTCACAGGGAGGGAAAGTCTCCCAGTAGGACTCTTGCTCACTGTCTGAGTCCAGGTTTCAAGTTTGGGGCACATTAAGATAGCACATCTCCTTGGAAAAGTGACTTCCTGTAAGTCTGTGGAGGACACCAATGTGCTGCCCTATCACCATGTGTCCAGGTCATCTCTGGCACAGATGCGCAACAAAGGCTACTGAACACCAGGGGGAGTGAGAACCAGAGAGCCCTGCTACCCCAGGAGGGGAGCCTTAGCAGCCTTCAGCAAGCCTCTGCCCAGTGAGCTAAGAACAGCCTGGGGCAGAACCCCAGATCCTCACCACATCCCAACTGACTTGGATGCGGGGGGGTGGGGGGGTGGGACACCCTCAGGGGTCCCCGTCCATGCAGAAAAGGGACAGCCCCCCACACAGGATTTCCCCATAGACCCTTCTTACATTTTGTTTTCTTTTCATAGCCTTGGAAAGAAAATATTATGCATTTGTTTCTTATTAATTTACACTCAAGCCATTAAAAACAGGTTTTGCAAGAATTTTTAACATCGGCAAAGCTGTGTTTTTAACCCCTTATACGTCATTTAGTACTTCTTTCTCGAGGAAGAAGCATATGTATTTTTGCCAAGAATAAACTCTTTGATTTCATTTCAGTTCAGCATTTAGTGTCAGGTTCATAAACTCCCAACAGGGCTTGGACAGGCTGAGAAAGGGAAACTCTCCCCCAGTCCCAAGGCTCCAAAGAATAGCCCAAGATTGTAACCAGCAGGATTTTCACACATGAACACACACAGACACAGAGACAAACAAAACTGGGGAATAAAGACTGGATAGGCTTCTACAAGCTTGGGCCCCTCCCCCCAACAGAGCCATTCTTGGGAATCTAGATGGAGATTTTCAGCTGGGGCACCTCACGCCCTGGACAGCTGCAAGCCCCTCCATGGGAGATGGAGCAATACCTTGTTGCAGGATGCACAGCCAAGCAGTGCTGGTCACAGGGACCTGGGCTCTCTGAGTGCTGTGGGATGTGGCAGGCAACATGGTGCCAAGCCAGCACCAAAGGAAGACTGTGCATGTGTGGAACAGAGAGAAGTTTGCTTTGTGCACAGATGAGAGAGCTTGGCCTTGAAGTAGACAACACCAAAGACGACCAAAGTGTAGGTGGAAGAAATGAGGGCAATTTTGCTGGTACAGTTGGGTGTCATAACACTGCAGTGATTACTGAGCTGAAGTTGTCCATGATTTGTGCACACTTAGTGTTATGAACTGATGGTTGTGTCCCTCCAAAATTCATGTGGTGAAGCCCTAAGCCCCAGTGTGATGGTGTTTGAAGATGGGGTCTTGGTAAGGTAACTGGGGTTAGATGAGGTTGTGAGAGTGGGGCCTCCATCATGGGGTTAGTGCCCTTATGAGAAGAGACCCGAGATTTCACTCAGTCTCTCTCCAGGCACACCCTGAGGAAGAGCCATGTGAGCACACAGTGAGAAGGAGGCTGTCTGCAGGCCAGGAGGAGGGCCCTCACCACAACCCCACCATGCTGGCACCCTGATCTTGGACTTCCAGACTCCAGATGGTGAGAAAGTAAATTTCTGTTCCTTAAGCCTGCCAGTCTGTGGTATCTTGTCATGGCAGCCCAAGCAGACAAGACACTTAGTCTGAGAGTTTTACTCCCTGCAAGGATGCCCCAAAGTCCTAAAGTTTGCAAGCAAGCTGCCAGGACACAGGAATGGAAACTACCAACCATGCTGAGCACAAGGCCACAGAGTGGACAGGTGAGTCTGTCCCTATCCACAGCAGGTTTGCAATCTGCTTGTTATCCTGCCTTTGTCACTATTTCAGCAAGCATGTCTTCCCCACTCCTGGCTCAGCCCATCCAGGACCCAAGGCCCCTACATCTTCACACTGCATCTCCCAGGAACCCAAGCCACCTTGTCTCTTTTCAGCATGACAGAGGGTTTCCCCAGACTGTACCTGGAGGTTGCTTTAGAACATCCTCTGGAGCCCTGACAGCATGAGGGCTGAGCCTATGCCTGAAGGCTGATTCTGTAGCTTTGGGACTCTGCATTTGGAGCAAGGGCCACAAAGGTTCCTGGTGAGGAACTGCTGATGAGGTGAAAGTTCCAAAGTCTTTAGAGCCACACAGGCCTGACTCTGAGTCACAGCCCTGCCACTTATGAGCTGTGGGACCTTAGGTAGTTTACACAAATTTGCTGAATCTCAGTTTCTTCACATTCATGTTACATTAGGGAAAAGGGAATCCTGGATACATTCTTCTTCTTGTTGGAAGTAATCCTTTACTAATTCTTCCAGAGAGGAACTGTGCACAATAGATTTCCTGGATCCTTCTATGTCCAAAAATGTCCTTATTCTGCTATCACACAAAGTTGATATATTAGCTGGGTATAAAATCCTAGACTGAGAGTTATTTTATTGTTTTTATTTTTGAAGGCTTTGCTCCATTTCTTATACCAATTTTGTTGATGAGAAGATGGATGTCATCTGATTCTCATTCCTTTGTAGGCAAAAAGTTTTTTTTTTTTTTTTGTTTTGGTTTTGGTTTTGGTTTTTCTAGGAGCTCTTATGATTCATTTCTGAAATTTCAATATTGATTACCAGCTATGGGACTTTCTTAGCTGTCCCATATTGCCTCTCCTCGTTTCTATCTATTCTTTTCCTCTGGAACATCTGTGTAGAGGAATGTTTGAATTTCAGAACCTATCTCCAAGTGTCAACTTTTTTTTCATTTGCCATCTCCTTATCCTTTTGTGTTCTAGTCCAGTGCTTTTTAAACTATAATATCCATACACATTGCCTAAGAATCTTGTTCAGTGCAGATTCTGATTCTGGGATTGACTGCATCTCTAACAATCTTCCAGATGATGCTGATGCTACCAGCCCGTGGACCACACTTTGAGCAGCAAGGTCCTAGCACATTTTTTCCACTTAGTCTTCTAGTCACAAGACACTCTTCAGCTCTGCCTGTCCTATAATCCAAGCATATACTGAGTTTCTCACTGCCAAAATCTCTTAGTTCATTCTTTTTCATAACCACCTGTTCTTATTTTGTAGTTGTAATAGTCTCTCTTATCTACTCTGACTTTTAAAATTCTAACTTCTTTACTACTTCATTTTCCTGGGTATAAGTTTTTCCACTCATATGCTCATTTCTGATTCTAATGTAGCTCTGATATTTAATGAGAGTTCATTGTTTGTTCAGCTTGTAGTTGACACAATATTACACTGTCTGCTTTATAGTTTATGAACCTGCCTGGGGTAGATATAGATGTTTTTGCAGGGATTGAGGAGGGACAAAAGGTATCATCAGGTATGGATATCTCTAGCTCATTTTCTAAATTTGAGTAACCCTATTTGTTATGGGTTAAATTTTGTCCACCCCCAAATTTGTATGTTGAAGTCCTAACCCCCAGTACCTGAGAATGTGACCTTATTTGGAAATAGAATTGTTACACGTGTAATTAGTTAAGATGAGGTCATTCTAGAGTTGGGTGGGCCCCTAATCCAATATGACTGGTGTCCTTAGGAAAAGGGGAAATTTAAACACAGACACACACACAAGGAGAATACCATGTGAAGAAGAAAGAAGAAATCAGATGATGTTTCTACAAGCCAAGGAATGCCAAAGATTGCCGGCAAACCACCAGAAGCCAGGAGAGAGACGTGGAATGTAATCTTTCCCACCAACCCTGCTGACATCTTGATCTAGGACTTCTAGCCTCCAGAACTGTGAGACAATGCATTTCTGTTGTTGTAGCCACCCAATCTGTGGCCTTTATTAGGGCAGCCGAAGCAGATTAATATACTGTTCCACCCAGGCCCATTCGTACACCTGGGGCATAACTTGTCTCTAAACCAAGAACTTACATTTCTTGTTCTCAGTTGGAGTCAGACCCCACCCACCCACCAACCCATCACTGCTGCCTGTACCAGGAGGGCGGCAAAGCACAGAGGGCAGCCCTCCTGGCTGTTCCCAGTAAGGTGCCTCCTGATTCCCTAGAGGATGCACTGATCCCCATCCCCCATCACAGTTACCCGTGACCAGCACTTTCCCTCAGCCCTCACTGCACACTGGAATCACCAGTCCACAGGCTGATGGGTCCTACTCAGTCCAGTCCTGTCTGGTTCCTCATTGCAGGGATTCCTCACAATTTCTGGTCCCCTGAGAGTTTTCATTCTTCTTTGCTGAACACAACTACACATTTAGTTAATCCCCATTTAAAATATTTTTTTCTATAATTTCTAGAGGGTGATGCTTATGCTCAATCCACCATTCTGAAACACAAGTTGGAAATTCTTTTCCCAGGGAGACTTAACCCAAGGCAGACTAAATTTAAACATAAGATGTATGTGAGCACTTTGTAAAACGCAAGGGAGTTATTCCTGGTTGATCCCAAGTACTATCATATGTGTCTTATCGTATTAAATGAAAGTATTTCCCTTATCCATAGTAGCATGTGGGATGGAGGAAGTGAGTTTGGAATATAAGGCTCTATGCTTGTGGTTGGTTCTTGGACAGGGGGTGGAGGACTTCCCAGGGCCATCTCTACCCCTGCTCTTCACATGCCTGAGGGACGGGCACCATGTCTGATAGCCTGGTCCCAGAAAGATAGCCACTGCCCTGCACCCGGGCCTTCTGTGACCTAGATTCTTAGTAAATGAACTTCACTAGAAACTACCACCCAATCCAGGGGCAGCTGAGGACAGAGCCTTGTTTCCTCTGCCCTTTGACACCCTGGAGCCAGGAGCGAGACCCCAGTGCACGTATGCGGGTGAATGGGCATATGCGCACGCTTGTGCACACACACACATCAGCACTTCCCAGTACAAGTCAGTAAAACCAAACAGCTGACATCTAACTGATTTTATTTCATCGTCTTATACCCTCAAGGGTTTAAGTCAGTTCACAAAAAGACAAAATAATATGGGATCAGATAGAGACAAGGTGGGAATAGATCAAAAGTGGGGAACACTAGCTGGAGTGAGGAATGAGGAGTGAGGGCATCCGCCGCATGGCCCCGGAGATCCAGACCTTCCTGATGGGTGACTCCCGCCAGGGGAAAAGGAGACGGATTGGCGGCACTGCTTAGGGGCACCATGACATTCGAACAAACGTTTATTGTTTTTATTTTCAAATAGGTCAGGAAAGTATGAGTGATCATCCTGGGGAGACACCAGGGCCTGAGAGCACTCGGGAGACACAGCATGGGGACAGGTGTCAGGACGCCTGCCCACAGCCCCTTCCCCCAGCCCCACCCCTCTCCTGACAGCTGCATCTGCCTCCACATTGGATGCCTACACCTGCCGCCCCGTCCCATCCATCGCATTCTGAGCTCGCGCAAGGGCATCTCTCACCACGGGCAGCAGCAGAGCCAAGACTCCCTGCTCAGAGCTGCAGAGACCTCCTGCTGCAGCCCAAGCTGATCCAAGCCCCCTGGGTGTCCTCTCCTGGCCCCCAGCTGTGCCCTCCTTGCTCCTTGGGGCTCCAGACACTCCGGCTTCCCACCTTCATCCCCCACAAGGAGCTTCCCTGCTCTGCTGGCTGACCATCAGGATTTTCAGAGCCCCACCCCCACCCCCGCCCAGTGTCAGTGAGGAAGAGTCTTTCACAGTAGCCTTGCCATGGTCAACCCAGCAATGGATGATGCTGGCATCCAACAGGCGCTCATAAATACTCACCCAAGGAGTACCCTGTTTCCCAGAACCCAGCACAGCCCTGCATACAGAAAGCACCCAACAAGTACAGCTGGACGCACAAGAACACTCTCCACCCAAAGCGCTGCAGGCACTAAGGAGCGTGCCCTTGGTTCTCTAAGCAAAGAGCGCGTGGATGTGGTGAGCGAGGTATACAGGCCAGCCTCCCGCGGAGGCGGCCCGTAAGCCGGGCCGCACGGGTGGCTGAACAAGTGGGGGAGGCCTTCCAGGCAGAGAGAACAGGAAGGGCAAAGGCCAGAGGACACAGCCTACTCAGGGGCAGCTCCCTCCCATATCCGGTTACTGCCTTATCTTCATTGTACAATGACAAAAGCCAGCGGTTTGTTGGTGATGTTAAATATAAATTTTGCAAGCCTGTTGTTAAAGCTTTGGTTGCTTGAAATCAATCAGGGTTGAATTCAGAAATTTCCAAATGCTGCATATACAGCAGACAACCTATCCACCTCACCCCTCACATCATGCTGCATCTTCCCCCGTGCCTTTGCTTTCCTAGGAAAGTTAAACATTTGAGAACAGGCATTATCAACCCATTTTCCAATGAGAATATTAACTTTGGAAGCGCAGGCATGTTGTAGAATAGAAATGGATTATTAAAACACGAATTCTGAGGAATCTGGGGCGTCCTCCACCCAGGCGCCCAGCAGGGGAAGCTTCCCATCTCGTTGGACATTCCTTCCCTAAGCCAGTGGCTTTCGACAGTCAGAAACTCCTCCAGGTTTTCTCATCTGTGCCAGGTTGTATTTTCCAAGACACTGCAACGCTGTCTCTGGTCCCACATGCTC
Source organism: Hippopotamus amphibius kiboko (assembly GCF_030028045.1). Lineage (NCBI taxonomy): Eukaryota > Metazoa > Chordata > Mammalia > Artiodactyla > Hippopotamidae > Hippopotamus > Hippopotamus amphibius. Next base: position 43,300,393 of record NC_080193.1, on the reverse strand, counting down.
AGCTTGCGATCCTGACAGATCATAGTGGGTCTCCATCTCCCTCCCACAAACTCCGGGTGGATCTATGGGATCGCCTCACTGCAGACCTGACGCTGGGTAATTTCCGAGGCTGTGTCATGAAAATGCCAGGCGCTAGGAGTGCCTGGTCTCTCAAGTCCTTCCCTCTGGAATCCCCACCACACTGTAGGGAGAGACCCACGTGGAGAAGAAGCCACTGACCCTCACCCCCGCCAAGCACCAGCACCAGCCTCACCAGGATGTGGCTGAGTCGCCTGCAAGCAGCCGCACGTGGAGCCCCTCCAGCTGAAGCCCGGTGGAGCGGAGATGAGCCACCCCCGCCGAGCCCTGCCCGGACGGCAGGTTCCTGGGTGAAATGCATGACGGTTCTGTTTCAGCCACTAAGTTCTGAAATGGTTTGTTAAGTAGCAAGATAGAACTAGAATAATATTCCTCATCAGGAAATCAGGAAGAAATAATAGTACCCTCCTCGTAGGGTTGCTGTGAGGGTCCGTGAGGTAAGGTGTGGTAAGTGCCAAGCCGTGTACCTGGCTCCTGGCAAGTGCTCAGCAAACACGCATCTGCCCCTCCCCCCCCACCCCAGGACTCCTGTGCCCTGCCACCCCTGTGTCCCCTGTGAAGAAAGATTTTGTCCCAGGACAAGATTCAGACTATTCTGCCTTGGTCTGGTTAGTAATGACCCTTGTCTTTCAGAGACAGAAAGATCTCAGGGATCTCCACGCAGGTCAACAGACCAGCTGCTTCAGAAAACGGATTTTCCTGCCCAGACCTCAGAAGCAGAACCATGGGTGGGCCTAGGAATCTGTATTTTCCACAGGATTCCTGTGAGCACGCATGTGGATGCACACGCACACACACATGCACACACACAGACACACACAGACATACACACACACAGACACACACACAGGCATACACACAGGCATACACACACATACACACACACAGACATACACACACACAGACACACACACATACACACACACAGGCACACACACAGAGACATACACACACATACACATACACACACATACACACACAGAGACATACACACACACACAGACACACATACACATACACACATACATACACACAGACACACACAGACATACACACACACAGACACACACAGACATACACACAGGCATACACACACATACACACAGACACACACAGACATACACACACACAGACACACACACATACACACACACAGGCACACACACAGACATACACACACATACACATACACACACATACACACACAGAGACATACACACACACACAGACACACACAGACACACACAGACATACACACATACACATATACATACACATACACAGACATACACACAGGCATACACACACATACACATACATACACACACACAGACATACACACAGAGACATACACACATACACACACACATACACACACACGTACACATACACACACAGAGACATACACACATACATACACATACACACACAGACACACACAGACACACACAGACATACACGCATACACATACACACACAGACATACACACGTACACACACACATACACACACACATACACACACACACATACACACACGTACACATACACACATACACACAGAGAGACATACACACATACATACACATACGCACACATACACACACACATACACACACAGACATACACATACACACACACAGACATACACATACATACACATACACACATACACACACACATACACACACACGTATACATACACACACAGAGATGCACGCACACACACAGAGACATACACACACATACACACACAGAGACATACACACACAGAGACATACACGCACACACATGCACATACACACACAGACATACACAAACATACACACACACACACCCCCGACTCTTCTGCAGTCTCCAGTCTACCTTCCACCCAAAGCCAGGTGGGCTCAGCTCTGCCACAATCCCACTGCACTAGTGCCACCTGTGATAAGGCCCAACACCCAGACCAAGGGATCACACCTGGGACAGGTAGGTGTGGGGACAGTCCAACCCTGAAGTCAGGCCAGCCTAAGCTCAGAACTGACTTCACCACGTGGTCTGTGCGTCCTTAGGCTTCTTGGAGCCTGTCTGCTTGTCTGTACACTGGGATGAGCCTCTTGGGATGACCATCAAATGGGACGATGTGTAAACCTCCTGCCATGGAGAGAACATCTCACAGGTATCAGGTGCCCGTGGGCTTGTCAGAGGCCTTGCCATTATGACAGTCGCTGTCACCTGCTTTGATGTGGAGCTGCTGTGTCCACCTCTCTCCCTAGAGTGGTTCCCAGCCTGGGCCCACGTTAGAATATCCAGGAGCTCTTGAAAAATGCCAGCACCCAGGCCCACCCAGATGACGAGAGTCAGCATGTCCAAAGGGGTGTTTATAAAACACCCAGGTGATTTCAGTGTGCCCCCAAAGTGGCCCTAAAGTATGCACCTGTGGAGTGCAAGTACATATTTTACTCACCCCCAGGGCCTCCATGCCTAGGTGAGAGCTTTGCACTGTGTATAAAAATAGTTGACACGAGGTCAGGTCAGAGCAGAGAAGAAAGAGACCTCTCACCTCCCCTTGTTGGGGGCACACCCTGGTTTCTTGTGAGTCAGGCACTGCTTAACGCTGGGCTTCCCAGGCCCTCAGAGGTCTGTGTACCTGCCCTTGGACCCCACTGCGAATAGGCCTGAGCATGGCCCCCCTCTCTGATGTGCCCAGTGAGCCCTGGCAGCAAAGGGCATCCACACAGGGGTCTGCAATGCTTTCCTCCCAGGACCCCAGCAGCGGGATGCAGGAGTGCCAGGTCAGGCCCAGGCCATGGCCTCAGTGTTAAAACAAGGAACCCATCAGCAACACCTGTGTGTGAAGTTGAGTTGCTCCCATCTTACTCTGTGGCAAGAATCCTCTCCCTTTGCTCTGGGCACACGACCAGATTCAAGTCGGCCACTCAGCAGGCAGCAAACCCTGGGGGACCGTATGGGCAGCCCTGAAACACCCCTGCCCTGCACTGACCCCCCACACTGCATCCTCCCACGGCTGCCGTGCACGCTATTGCGTGGACACAATGGTAGAGCACTGGTGGAGGCCCAAGCCCCTCCCTTGGAAAGGAGCCAACAGCCGATCAAAATGCCACTAAGGACCCTCTGTGACTGAGAAATGATTGCCCCTGGATTAGGCCACTGTGATTCGGGATGTATTAATACCCTTACCATCATGAGTGTTTCCTTCACTAGTCATCAATCCAAACACCATAGTAAGGGGTAAGCGAATTGAATTATATGGTCACCTCGACACTGGGATGCTGGCAGCCGCTACAACAGGACTCACTCCTTGGCGGCCGATCTGTGTCAGTCCCCAAGATGTGCTGAGCAGTGAAAAAAGCGAGATGCAGCCCCTTGCATATGGAAAATGGGCAAGAAGAACACCTTAGCTTATATGGGACTAGAACACTTCTGGAAGCGTGCAGAAGTCCGCGGGAGTGAATTGCGGGTCGGGGTGAGACGGAGATTTCTCATCCATCTTCTGACCGCCATGCAATCGTTTTCACCATGTCTAGGTATTTGTTGTTCAAAATAAAACAAGTAAATGTTTTTAAATGTATTTTATTGACGTATAGTTGATTTACGTTGTGTTAATTTCTACTGTACAGCAAACTGTTTCCATTATGCACATATATATGTTCTTTTTCATATTCTTTTCCATTATGGTTTATCACAGGGTATTAAATATAGTTCCCTGTGAAAACAAGTAAATTTTTAAACAAAAAACTTTTAATATAAACATCGAAAATGTATAAAAATATTTTTTATCAACAGAATTTTTGGAACAATAAGAAAATTTACCGTATGAAGAAATTACGTGATACAGTGTTCAGTAAAGGAAGTCAAACATTTTAAAAATAAAATAAAGGGCATGACTGAAGAGACGGCTTCCCCACATCTGGCCCTCCCGGCCCACATCTGGAAGTGCCTCCACCCAGCCCACGGGGACCCTGCACCTAACCCCCCCCACACATGGCCAGCCACCCACAGAGCACACCTGTTACCCAGCTTTGCTCACCTGTTTGTTCAAGTCAAACCATCAGGGGTTCCGTTACTACAGCCAGGAGCCCTTTTGTTTATAGAAAAACCATCAGGAGATTCTGGACCTGAAGGGTAAACATAAGAAGGACTAACAATACTAGCAATGGCTTTCCGTGTACCAGGTCCTCTTGTCAGCTCTTCACACGTATTAACTCACGTAATCCCTGGTGGAGGAAACTGAGGCACCCAAAGATTAAGTAATGTGCCCAAGATCACACAGATAGCGTGAGGCGGACCCAGCTCCAAACCCTGGCCCAGCCCAAGGCCCACACTCTGAAGGTGGCCACTCATTAGTCAGCATCATGACAACAAATGAAGTTCAAAGGTGTGGAAGTAGATGAAATATGTGGTGAACACGATCCCAGGAGCAACAGAACCTCACCATGGAGTATCCTGGTCGACAAAAATGAGCTCTGTTTAAATCTCGTCTCCACCTGTGAGTAGCTGTGCAGCCTTGAGCACGTCCCTCAACCTCTCTGGGCTTTGGCTCCCTCATCCGCAAAATGGAGAGGATAATAGGTACCTGGTCAAATCATTGTGGGAACTAAGTCAGACAAGGCCATACATTAAATGGGTCAGCCAGTGCTGCACACAGCAGGTGTTTAATAAATGCAAGGATTTGAAAGCGGTAAGTGGTCCTTGCCGCTTTCAAACAGCTGCCATCTGTGTCTAAGAGGCTTTCACGCCTCCCACCCAGAGAGGCCCACGTGCTCAGAGCCATCTGGGACCCTTGTGCACAGCCGTCAGGAAGCTCAGCCTCCTCAGGATGGGGCAGCAGCAGCGTGAGAAGCCCAGGTACCAGGCGGGGAGGGGGGAAAGGAATGCAGGGCCTGACAAAGACCCAGAGCAGCCACGGCAGGGAGGAGTGAGGGAAGGCACTCCTGTCCCCTGTCATTTAATTCTCCTGGGAGTCTCAGTCCCATTTTACAGGTGAGGAACTGAACTGCCGAGCTCAAAGTCAGAGTGAGAAGCTCTGCTCCGGCAGGAGCTCCCAAGGCTGGCTATGCTGGGGTGGCATCCTCACCGTGAAGACTCTCGGGCCCGCGGAGCTCCCTCCCCAGGACGGCAGCACCCCAGAGGCACAGCGTGGCTCTCCTCTGGGACGGAGTTGGCTGGGGGAAGTTGCTGATGGCACTCACACGACAGGGTCCACGGGCACCGCACGGCCTGTGCCAGCAGCACTTGTGTGGGAGGGAGAGGAATAGGACCTGCACACATGCAGAAGAGGTCCCAGGGACTCCTGCATGTGGGGGGCTGCAGAAGGGAAGGCTGGAAGTGGGTACCCCCAGCCATGGTGGAGAATGCAAAGCTCAGGGCACGAGGCTGCACAGGGGATGACCCTCATGCCCACCCCCAGCAGGGACTTTGCCTGAAAGGTGACTGAAACAACCAGGATGCCCAGCAACAGAGGCTGATCTGTGTGTTATAGTGCGTTGCTAAGGGAAATACAATGCAGCTTTAAAATATTACTTAATGGACTTCCCTGGTGGCACAATGGTTTAGCATCCACCTGTCAATGCAGGGGACACTGGTTCGATCCCTGGTCTAGGAAGATCCCACATGCTGCAGAGCAACTAGGCCCATGAGCCGCAACTACTGAAGCCTGCGTGCATAGAGCCCGTGCTCCACAGCGAGAAAAACCGCCACAATGAGAAGCCTGTGGATTGCAACGAAGAGCAGCCCCAACTACAGAAAGAGTAGCCACAACTACAGAAAACCCGCATGTGGCAACAAAGACCCAACACAGTCAAAAAATAAAATAAAATAAATAATAAAATAGTAAAGTAAAATAAAATAAAACATTACTTAAGGAATTTTAATACCAGCCCAATGCTCTCCACTGAGCGTACCCCTTCTGCACGCCACAAGCTCTATGGCACGTGGCTACTGGGTATTTGGTGACAAGACCTGAGAACATGGAGCAGGGGACCAGAAAAGCTAGCTGAGCCCCCAGCAAGTCCCTCTAGCCAGCCGCCACCCCACCCTGGACCCCTGGAATATGAACTTCAGGACAGCCCCCCACTGGGTCCCGGGAGGGATGGAGAAGAGAAAGGCTCTCCAGGGCTCCGCGGAGACCCAGTGCAGTCACTGAAGTCATGCATTTGCCCAGGATATGCTGTATGGGCTTCAGTCCAGTCAGGGACCATCCACAGATCTCGGTGCCAAGGCTTTGAATCAAGCTGAGGCCCACGGTGGAGGAAGCCAGCCCTCTCCACCACCAAAGCCTTCAGAGGCTGGTGGGAAATGTTCTCTGTTAATTTCAACCACATGGCCAATTAAGTTCTATTTAGCCTCTTGCAAAAATGTTTTCCTCTCTTGATTTAATAAACGCTGGAGCAGTGCCATCCTTGGTAGGCAGCCTGGGACCCAGCTCAGTGAAGGGAGAGCAAGCTGCTCGTACCCACAGATGAGGCCACGGACCCTCAGCCACCCCTCCCCCGCGGGCTGGGAGGAAACTTAGACAGAGCTGTCCCTTGGTGCTATGGTTTTGCTCTGCATTTTCTCCTCCCCCACCTTCTTGGAGCATGTTGGGGTGGAGATAGAGGAGCACAGAGACAAAAGGGAACAACTGTCCTATCCCCTGAAGCCCAGGCTCAAGGAAAGGCCCTGCATAAGGCACAGGGAACGCACCCCACAATGAGCCTTCCTGCCTCCCTCTGGTCCAGGCCACTCTCCCCAGGGCCTGGGATGGCTACCCCCAAACTCCAGTGGGGATTTTATTTAAAAGGCAAGTCTTCACTCCTCCCCACTCAGGAGGCTGGTCCCACCACTCCCCTGCGACAAGGAACGGCTCCCATTCTACTTGACCCTCAGCAGCATTAAACAAATCAGACCCCTTCCTCCTTCTGGAATCCCACAGCTCTCCCAGCATCTGGAGAACAGATGTCCTCCTCAGAGCCCGCGTGCCCGGCCAGCTGCTGGGAAGATGGGCTTGGAGCTGCACCCCCACCAGCCACTGCCCCTAGCCCCAAAGAGCTACCTCACACAGGCTGCACACCTTCCAGGGCTGGCCTGCAGGCCAGGGACTGCCTGAGGGGGAGGCACAAAGGCTCAGCCCCTGGACATCCTGCCCCAACGGAGAGGCCTCTGTTGCAGCCACATTTCAGCCAGAGCCTCCCTCCACCCAGCTCTGCCTGTGCTCCCCTGCCAGAAGGAATCTGCCAGGTGTCCATGTCACCAAGAGGGCATGGGTGCCCCACCGGTGATTGAGGAGGACCGGGATGCGAGTGACCCAGGGCCCTGAGTAACTCAGGGCTAGCTGTCCACACAGCCTTAGAGCAGGAGGTACTGCTGCAGAACCAGGCTCCCTGGGAGCCGTGGAGAAACAGGAGTCCTCCTGGCAGAAGCCAGGAGGCGGCACCCAACTGCAGAAGCCAGGTGTGTGTGTTGGCTTCAGGAGATCCAAGTGGTGGCCCAGAGCACGCGACCGGCAGAGAGCTGCAGAGACAAAGGACACGGTGTTCCTAGGGGCAGAGAGATGGGCCCAGGTGGGGCTGGCTCAGTTTATACAATCAGAATAAATCAGGGACTTCCCTGGAGGTCCAATGGTTAAGACTTCGCCTTCCAATACAGGGGGTGCGGGTTCGATCCCTGGTTGGGGAGCTAAGATCCCACATGCCTCACAGCCAAAAAACCAAAACATAAAATAGAAGCAGTATTGTAACAAATTCAATAAAGACTTTTAAAATGGTCCACATATATATATATTCTATATATATATATATATAAAGAATAAATCAGGGTTGGAAGATCAAGACTGAGGACAAAGGCTCCACTTTAAAAGCTCCAATCCCGTGCCCAGTATTGGGTCCTAAAACTGACCCTAGAGGAGACTGGAGGAGAGATGGAGCCTCCAGAGGAAGGCCCCTGAAGCCCATGGCAAGGACCTTCAGCCATCTTCCTCTGTCCTTCCCCAGGGGATCTATAGCCATTCACTTGGGTAACCATGTGCTGGGGAGACGGGAAGGCCAGGCCCTCTGGGATTGTTAGACATTGATTCTTGGAATGTATCCCACTGTCAGAGTGAGGTGTGTAGGGACCAGCCATCAGCAGAGTCCTGGCCCAGCTCTGCTCACACTGGGTCTACGGGATCCCTGGACTGGCCTATTGGTCTCCACCTGCAAGTGCTAGAGGTCCCAGGGTGTTCTGCACGCCCCTGTCTTTTCTCTCCAAGCCCTTTCTGCTGCCAGCCAGGCCTGTCTGTGTGATGATTCCCAAATACGCCTGCAGCCCAGGCCTCTCTCCAAACTCTTCTCCACCTGCACTGGGCATCTCTGCACCTCTCAAAGGTAACATGTACGAACCCTTTCTTTCTCCACTCAGGCCACACACAGTGAGCTGCTGCCTGCTTTTTTGCCTCCCGCCAGCTCCACCTGCCTGGCTAGATCAGGATCCTCTGGCCAGGACAGCCACAGAGGCTCCCTGTGTCAGCACAGGCCCCTCTACCCATCCACCCACCATAGACAAGGCAATTGCCTTAAAGCACAGGCCAGACCTCATCCTTGGATCCTCACTGAATGAGATGCAAAGGCAATGTGTGGTCAAAGTTCTGCCTGGCCTGGGCCCTGCCAGGGAGTTGTGAGTGCTAAATAAAGATGCTGTGAACTGTCCTTGATAAAGGCCCATTCTCTTCCACATCCTAGACTACCCCTATCCTCTCTGCTTCCTTCTCCTTCTCAAAAACCAAAACCTCAAAGGCCCACTTCTCTGTTTCTGAGGAAAGCCTTTAGGGTGTGGCCATTGATAGTCACCTCTGCATTGTAAAAACTTACAAGGAAGGCAACGTGCTAGTTCAAGAAAAGACTTTCTAATGGTCAATTCCAGGCAAAAAGGCAGAGCCATGAGGCAGTCAAGTACCGTTGGGCAAAGAATTGCTTCCATGTTTCTTTTAATGTGCACCAAATCAACATTTGGGGGGAAAAAAAGAAAGAAAAAAAAAACTTTTTCCTTACGTTCTCCTGACACCCTGTGCGTATCTCTACCACCATGTTATTTAAAAGCACCTTACTGGGATGGTGAGCCCCCACAGCCCTGAGGAGCTCAGTGCTGGCTGTCCACACAGGCCTGACAGTAGGATGAGATGCTGCTATAGAACCAGGCTCCCTGGGAGCAGTAGAGAAACTGGTGTCACCTGCTACCTTTCCTGCCCCAATTCCGAACTGGGAGCTTGCTGAGCGCAGCCGTATGACCGGCTATTCTCTGAATCTTTAACATCCAACCAGGCGCTGAACAAGTGCCCCAGGATTGGATGAAGGGGCAAAAATAGCAGGCAGAGTCCAGTGCCTCTGGGCCTCCCTCCCAGCCCTGCACACAGAGCGGAATCACTGCACATGGTTGCCGTGGCCCACATCTGTCTCCCACGCCTGGGTCTGCGGGCTGGGAGCTCTCAGGGGCAGGCGTGCCCAGGCCAGCCTGGGTTCTGTGCCAACGCCAGCCCAGGTCCTGCACCTAGAAAGTGCTGGTGGAACCTACTGGCTGGGCTCCTACCAGATATGTAAGGAACTACTCCCTTCCCTGAGGCTTCATTTTGAAAATATATTTAGTAACTTCTAAACAAAGCACACCAACCCACCCAGTTTTATTTGTTTAGTTAAATTAATTCTATTTTAATATTTCCATTAGCCATTTAATTTATTCTAAAACCTAGCACTGCAAAGTAATAAAACCTCTCAAATATTGACAGACAGTAAAGTAAATGTCGCCCGGCTACAACCATCTGTTTTTCCTCTAAATTCCTCAAGATGGAGGATGTACTGCGATCACTTATTTATGAGTCTTCCTGGGCCCTCGGTGTCTACTCTCAGCCCTCTCCCAGCCCCTGAGGCAGGGCTGCTGGATGCGGCGCTCTGGAACCCGTCACAGGGTGAGAGGGAAAGGAGGACAATGGTCTGGAGTGAAAACGAGAAAATCTACAGAGCAGAGGGAAACAGGGTGAGCCTGGCTGAAATTTAAAACTCGCTGTTCCCTGCCCCCTGCCCCCACGCAGGCAGCCCTCTGAGGTCCTTGGCGTACTGACCCCTGCTCCCCATCCCCCGCCTCACCCCTCCCAGCCCCGCCCCTAGCATGGAGACCCCTCCTCCTGCCCGGCTAGGTTTGGATGGGAGGGGGACAGCTGGCTCTGGGGTCCTTGTAGAGGCAGAGTCTGGTTGGGCCAACAGCTCAGAGCCCTGACTGCACCTTCCTCCTGAGGGTCTGCTTTAGTATTGGGAGTGAGGCTGGAACCCCAGCTCTGAGGACACCTCCCTGTGAGGCAGGTGGAGCATGGCCTGAAGGCAAGTCCTCAGGCAGGACAAAGGACAGAGCTGGCTTCAGATCTTGGTCCCACCATCTGAGAGCTGTGGCGCGTGGCACCTCCCCTTTCAGGAGAGCGAGAGTGTGGGGTTCCCTGTAGCGTTCAGGATATGTCCATCTAGCCCATAACGGGGGACCTGGGAGGCCCTGGCTATGTTGCCCCAGTTGCCAGATGCCCAGCATCTCTGGGAAGGAAAGTTGTCACCTAAGCCACTGCTCTCTGAGCCAGAGGTGCAGGTCAGACATCCCCCAGGTGGGGGGACAAGAGAAGAGGCCACGCAGCCCTGCCAGGCACTCCCACATCTACCAGTGTGCCTGAATGTACCTGGTGTTTACAAGGCACACATACTTACAATTCCTCCCATGCCACCACGCCAAGCCATGGCAGCCACAGACCTCCCCCCTTACACATGTCCTGGCCATGTGACCCCAGCCCCCTCAGTCTTCTCTCTACCTGCTCCCCCTGACTGCCACCTAGGCTCCAGCTGCGTGGCTACCGGTCAACATCTTCTAGTGAAGACCCGACTGGAAATGGAAGGGGGCACCATCGAGGAGCTCATCCCTGAGAAGAATCTAGAGAGGACGGAAGCTCAGGCCATTCTTTTGTCCACTGAGCAGGCATGTCAGCCCCACGACTTGCCCCAGGGATGCCAGATACTTCAGGGTGCCTGGAGCCCCAAGGGGAGACAGACCAGCAAGAGAGGAGACATGCTTCCCTGTCCCAGGCGCTGCTGTGGAGTCTGCGCTCGGGCCAGCCTCCTCGGAGGACAGAGGAGGCTCCCAAGAGAAGAAGAGGAGCCTGCAGGTTAGATGGGCTCCAGGAGGAGAGGATGATGTGAGGGAAGGGTCACGGGAGGGGGCAGGGGGCCCCACACGGCTCACTTGACTGGACAGAAGGTATGAGAAAGGGTCAACCTGGAAGACGGGTGGAAACCCCAGGTAGACCGGGTAGAAAGCCCAGGCGTTAGCCTGAGGGCAGTGGGGAACCAAGGCTGGCTTTAGCCTGGGGGAGGGACATGCTCCAATTTAAAACCAAGACACGTCCCTGGGGTGGCTGCAGAGAGTTGTAGGAACCCAGCCTAGGAGGAGACTGTAAAAGGTGTGGGAGAGCACAGACTCAGGAGGGGCCTGAAAGACCCTCTCCAAAGGCCTGCCTTGCACCTTCCGTCTGCGCGGCCCCACAAGCAGGCTCTCAAGCAGGCAGAGTGAGACAGCCAGCACCAGGCAGACTGGCAGGAAGGAGAGAGCTCTCTGACTCAGGAGGGGCCACGGCAGAGTCAGGGAGCCCTTGGCCGGTGATGTGGATGAGGACTTGGGTTCAAGTAAGGTCTGAGATCCCATCTCGTGCAATAACTGTTCATTGGGCAGCTGCCGTGTGCAGACACGTGGGGAGAGAACTGCTGTCCTGCCCGTCCGCCCAGAGTCCCCCTCTCACAGGAATGGGAGAATTACACAATTCCAGGGATGCAGCCAAAGAGGACCATGGTGCCTGGAGGCCACGACGGGTGTGAGCAATTCAGGTGGGCAGGGAGGGCTGAGTCCTGGGGGCCCCGGTCCTGGCGTCATCACCAGGCTGGCTCCCCCAGCCCTGCCACCAGAGAACACAGCACCCTACCCTGGTCATCATCATCCCATGTCAGTCTCACGACAGCCTTGCACGTGAGGAGCGCACAGGTGAGGGAAGACGCCCTGAGAGGTGAGGCACGTGTGGGAGGGCACACAGCTGGGGACGGCAGCATCTGGCCAGGTCCATCCATCCGCGCCCCCCTCTGCCCAAGTGCCGCCCTTCCCCCTCGCCTGCTCTGCCCGGGGGTCCCGTGCAGCATGTGCGGCAGGCATGTCCCCAGGCCCCGCTGCACGTCCCCCTCCCCACGTGCCGCCTCCCGGAGAAGTGCCACCAAACACAGCTTGGCAACATTCCCCCCACTTTTATCTACCTAAATTGGGTCTTCAGTTATCTCGACAGGTTCTGCTGACGTCGTCCCGGGAATCCACACGGCCCAGGGCAGCCCATCAGACTCGCTGCTCAAAAGGAGGAAAATAGAAGTTGCACGTTCACAACCAAAAGAGGAGTCCGTAAATTTTGTCCAGATTACCAGATGTGTGTAATTTATGGCCAAGGCGAGATACGTCAAGCCCGTGAGAAGCTGAGAGGGGGCTGTGAGGAGGCGTCACCTGGTGAGGAGGTGGCTGTGCACCCACGGGCTCTGAAGGACAGTGAGGAGGGGCCGGCGACAGGGACGTGGGCCAGAGGCAGAGGCAGGAAGGACGGGCAGAGGCAGCACTTCAAGCAGTCCTCGTGCCAGGGCGTCCGTGAGCATCCTACACACCCGCCCGCACAGGTGGGGACCTCGGGACACCGTGCAGCCCCAGAAGCCACTGAGTGAGTGACAGCGCCCAGCACACGGGCGCCCCCGGGATTCAGCACGCCCTTCTTGCTGCAGCAGATACCTAAGGGGTCCCGAGGCAGGGACGTCACCAAGGCTGGGCTGGGGAGGCTCTCTCAGAGCGTGCAGGTCAAGAGCTCATCTTTGTGTGAGACGGCCCCAAAAGGGGCTCCACAGTCAGCCTTGGTGCAGGAAGTGGAGAAAAAACACAAAGTTCTACAGGAGTCTCAGAACACAGTCCCCCAGGACCCAGGCCGTTTGCCACCCCACTTTCAGCTGAACACCCTGAGGTCTGGGCAGCTGTGACCTTTCCAAGGTCACACAGGTACTAAGTGGTCAGGATGAGTTTCAAATCCATACCTGATGGTCTAACACCCACATTCTCCACCAGCTTCTTCTCCCTCCACCAGGTGCCAATCAGGCAGCCGTGCTTGGCAACGTGTTCATGTCATGGTCACGCCTTGTACTATTCCGTTGCACACACCTAATATTTTACTTTAAAAGATGATAAAGAAAAGGTCTCAGAGCCAGCAGAAAGCAGAAGGTTCCTCTCCATGCACTCTCATGCGGACAGGCAGCCACAATCAGCCAAAGGCCTGAGGAAGAATCTCACCAGGGCAGGCTGTGAGCTGGTCCATGGCCCCTGGCAACCAAGCTTTGGGGATGCTTTCCAGTGCCAGCACTCAGATAGGCCTGGAACCGGTGAGAAGAGGCCTCAGCCATTGCCAGCAAGGACACCACGGGGCCAGGGAAGTGGGTACAGCCGTGCCTGGGCCTCACCCACTAGGGCTCCACCCGAGGATAAGTTTCCCTGCCCTGAGGAGCTGTGATCTGCTGAGAGTCTATTATTTCCAGACAATACAACTCCTGCAGCCATCTCACTGATAAGAAGCTGTCTTGGAGAGGGAAGAGAAGAGCGTGTGGTGGAGGCCCCCCATGTTCCTGATGTTGAGGAAGCAGGCAGCCCATCCAACCACCCATCGCGGGAGCTGCTCTGAGGACAGTCAAGGACACAGACAGTTTAGGGGCTGAAGGGCCGGGAGGAGGGAGAAGGGATGGGGACACTGGGCTTGATCTAGAGCATCCCCCCAGTGCCATGGCCACTGGGCTGTCATGGGAGAGGGGCGGCAGGTGACCAGGCTGCTGGGCGTAGCTGAGCAAGGAGAGGTTCTTCAGGGTTGGCCTGGAGGGGACATCCCTGGAGGGCTTGGAGGCCAGCCTGGCCAGAGGCAGCTACTGCTCTGAGCACAGGCAGGACGGGTCCTGGACCTGAAGGCAGGGAAGTAAGATTACATTGTGAGGAGGCCAAAGGACCCCTGAGTGACCAGACCCCCATTCAAGCCTGACCACGGAACCGCGGGCAAGCTGCTCAACCATCCGTCTGGTGGGACTGAGAATCCCTGTCTAGCAGAAACACTGCTGTGAGGAAGGCAGATCCTGTGTTTGCACAAAAGATGCAGATAGTATTGCAGCTCCTGGTTACTAAAGGCCTTCTCTGATGGCCTCCTGCATGAAGACGGCATGACAGTTATTCCCATTTTACAGGGGGAGACAACTGAGGCTCAGAGAGAGAAGGCACCAGGCAAACCCACAGGGCTAGAAAGTGACAGGCCCACAACGTAGGTCTTCCGGCTCCAAAGACACTGCTGTTTCTCTTACAGCAGCCACTTCTTCAGCATAAGCCTATTGCTCAAACCTCCCCCTGCAGAGATAAGTGGGGTCATTATTAATCTCCAAATTTTCATTCCTTGAAATTCTCGTAAATTTTTCCAAAACTGCAGCAGCACATTCAGGAGGCCAGGAGGCCCGCGTGCGATGTGGCCATGCTGAGAAGGTGGAATTCATCCCCCTTGGATGTTTATGTGGGGGAGGGTCCTTCTATGCCCCTTGACCTTCCCCCTGGGGGTGGCTGCGAGAAGATAAATGTTTCATTATTCAGAAACGCCTCCTGCCAGGCAGATCCAGGGCAGGCTCTGGGCTCTGGCCACCCCTGACCTCACAGGTCACCTTGGTGGTGACCTCGGATCCTCCACATTCCTCCCTCTCCAGGTCAGGAATGTCATCGGTTTTGCAAAAGACAGTTTCAGAGGCTCCAACGGGCCATGGCGGGACTTAAATCACAAACGTCCCAGGGCCTGATGTCTGACAGTCATGGAGCCCCCATCAATCTCCCCACAAGACAGTTCAGGCTCCGGCAGAGGAGGATTTACAGGGTGGGAGGGACAGGGGACAATGCCACCCCGTCCGGGCACTGCTAGCAGCCTTTTCCCACGGTCGGCACCGCTGTCCCTGATGGAAGGGTCAGAAAGGCCAGCACAGGCACCTCAGGCTGGTGGGCTTACCAACAGCTTCGCTCGTTTTTTATTCTCTTCTGTGTGTGCTCAATGTCTCTGCAAAAAGTGTGCATTATTCTTTTAATCACAGGAGGAAAGAAAACAATAGGTTGTTTTGTTTTGTTTGTTTGTAAGTGAGTTGTTCTCAAGTGCTAAGACCCGTTAGGGCATCTCCGGCCAGCCAGCAGGGAACACGGACCCGCGGCAGGGAGCCTAGACGTGTCTGATTCCCAGGGAACCCACATCAAAAGCCATTCTTGTTCCGGGAACAAATGCTGTGCTGAGAGCAGGCACAAACCTTCCCTAGAGAAACCCAAGCAGTATTCCAATCACAGCCCGGAATGAAGCCCGGCTGGCTGCCCCCGTTCACCCAGCCTCCCACTGCCAATCCCCCAGTCCCAGGGCTGCAACTTCGTCCACTCTCCCCTGCCCCCCAAAGCTCCGGACAGTCTGGGCCTGACCCTTGGGCTCTGGCCTAGGTGGGCGGCCCAGTGTCTGTACCATTTTGGTCAGAAAAGTCTGGGTATTTTGGGAGAGGCCTTGATGGCCTGGGAGGAGGTGAACTTTGGCATCCCCCCACCCCCACCCTCACCCATCTCTTCCAGCCCTCCTTCCCCCACATGACCTTGGCAAGTTCCTGGCCTCGCCATGCTTCAGTATCCCAATCTCTGAGTAGGGTACCGAGAGCACCCCTCAAGTAGAGAGGAGTGAAAGAGAAAAGTGCTTAGCGTGTGTCTCATGGTAGGTGTCCATGTGGTCACAGTTACTGCTCTCAATATTCACATTTTATCCTGCAGCAGATATCAAGCCCCAGCTGAGTCTTTGCTTGAAGCAGCTACCATGATGAACAATTGCGCCTTCATTGCCACCTTAGATTCTATTCACAATTTGGTGTGACAAGACGAGAATTATCCTTACCACGTGAAACGTTAAGAAACCTGACTGTACCCACCCACTCCGCCCCAGTTTGTCCTTCACCAGAGCCTCTGCAGGGCCTGTCCCACACCAGGAAGTGTCCTAGACCCTGCCCTGCTCTCAGCAAATTCATAAGTTAACATAAGAAAAATCAGTTGTTTTTAAGTCATAGGCCACCTGCAGCTGGTTAATCAGAGCTGCCTGGAGCAGTGTGCTGAGCAGGATTTGGACGTTGCCTGTCAGTTCAGACAAAGTGCTCCATGGTGGATTAGTGATGCCTGCCACAGGCACAGGAGGGGCCTGGAGTAGTGGGTCTGATACAGGCAGTGGTTTATGGTGGAGTCAGAATTAGAACCCAGATGTCTTGACCTCAGTGTAGTGATCATAAGCATGGCACCACCAAAGTGCCTAGAAATTATGTGTAAAATTTTCATTTCCTATTTTAATGAGAATGCCACCATTTGCTATGGACTAAATTATATCCTCCCAAAATTCATATGTTGAAGCCCTAACCCCCAATGTGACTGTATTTGGGCATAGAGTCTATAAGAAGGTTATTAAAGTTAAATGAGGTTATTAGGGTGAGGCCTTAGGCTGATAGGATTAGTGCCCTTATAAGAAGAGACACCAAAGAGCTCTCTCTTTCTCTCCCTACCTCCCTTTCCCTCCCCCCCCACCACCCCACCCCCGCCCATGCCATGTGGCTTGTAGGATCTTAGTTCCTCAACCAGGGATCCAATCCAGGCCCCATCAGTGAAAGCACCAAGTCCTAACCACTGGACCACCAGGGAACTCCCCCTCTCCCTCTCTTCCTTTCTCTCCTCTACATGAGGACACAGTAAGAAAGGAGCCATCTGAAAGCCAGGAAGACACACCTCACCAGAACCCCACCATGCTGGCACCCTGATTTCAGACTTTGCTGCTCCAGAACTGTGAGAAAGCAAATGTCTGTGGCTTAAGACACCCAGTCTATACTGTTTGGTTATGGTAGCCTGAGTAGGGTGGACGAACACAATTTCTCCTCTATTGCTGAGCAATCAGAACTATGGAATGGATTCCCCACATCCACAGCTCTGCTCCTGCTGCTGATTCTAACTTCCTCACAAACATGAGCAGTCGCTTCCTTTCTGAGAAGCCGAGGGAAGTCCCAGCCCTGCCCCATGCCTCCTCCCCCGCCCGTGACCTTCCTCAGCAGGATGGTTGCCTTCATTCTTGAGAATTTTCAAAGAGGTAAGAGATGCTCAGAGGCTTCATAATAGCCCCCAATTCACCTCTGCATCTGTTACTGATGCAGTAAGCTCGCTCTGCTCACCGCACAACAGGCCAATAAATTGGAAACAAGGCGTTGAGGCTAGGAATACAACTTTATTCAGAAAGCCAGGAGTCTGAGAAGATAGTGGACAAGTGTCCCCCAAAAACCATCTTATCGGGGTCTGAAGGCCAATTTCTTTTATAGAATCAGAGAGGGAGAGGTGGTGAAGAAGTAGAGTAAAAAGCCCATTCGTTTTGCAAAATATCTCCTGGCTTGGCCAGCATTGGAGAGGGAATGTGTTAATTTCTTTTTTTCTGCAGCCATTCACAGGTGGGCAGGGTCAGAATGTCTCCCTGTGAGCTGAATAGAGGCATCTTAGTTTAACATTCAGGCAGAGGGGCAGGATTGGCTGAGGCAAGCCATTATGTAAGATTATAATAACAAAAGCAATGAAAATCAAAGGTTAAAGTCAAAGAAACAGATCCAACATGGAGTCCAACTTTACCCTTCCCTGTTACACATCCTCAGAGCAGGCCCTTGGACTCCCAAACCCAGGCTCACCTCCCGCCACCCATGTCCCACCATGGAGAGATGAAGCTCTCAGCCTCCTGGGTGGGTGCAAAGATCAGTAGTACCAGTGGAGGCCCCAGTCCTGTGTATGTCTCCGGTGGGTCAGCCATAGGGTATCAAGTGCTGACTGTGATCAGCCCTCACCCATTCATCCAGCAGCAGTCCCTGAGTCAGAGTGACTAATGCCAGCTCAGTGACTGCCACTCTGTGCCTGCAGGTCCCTGCCCACTGCACCTCTCAGGGCTCATTCCCTGTCTGGAATGGGGTGGGAGGTAGTGGGTCCTGTTCACAGTGTCACAGAGAATATAAAGCACACACACAGGACAGCACCAGTGCAGGCAGGCACTCTGTGGTGTTAGCTGTTATTGTGCTTGTCATGTT
This sequence comes from Hippopotamus amphibius kiboko, assembly GCF_030028045.1. Lineage (NCBI taxonomy): Eukaryota > Metazoa > Chordata > Mammalia > Artiodactyla > Hippopotamidae > Hippopotamus > Hippopotamus amphibius. Next base: position 43,282,131 of record NC_080193.1, on the reverse strand, counting down.
GCTCTTGTGAAACAGGAGGGAAGGGGGCAGGGCACAACCTTTGAAAGAATGACATAGCCTGATGACATAACATAAACTGATTAGAACAAAATGGGCCCAAGATGGCGGACAAGTCCACTTCCAGGCGCCATGACAGTTCCAAGGGTGACTGTGAGGATCAAAGAGTGGGTGGTGGCCCAACTCTGGAATGCTCCACCCTCTCATTAGCCTATGAAATTACCCACCCTTACAAAAACTGACAACCCCCATACCCTGGTGCCTTTCTCACCTTCTGAGATGGCCAAACTCTGTCTGCAGAGCATGTTTCTCTCTAAATAAGTCTCTAAATAAACTTCTTACCTATCACTTTGTCTCTCACTGAATTCTTTCTGTGATGAGACATCAAGAACCTGAGCTTCATTGAGTCCTGAAACCAGGTGTGTGATCTCAGTTGGAAGATCTTGAGTTTTGGCTGGGTTTGAGTCCTGGCTGCATGAGTTTGAGTCCCAATGAGGGTTTTGGCCAAGTTTGAGTCCCAGCCACATGGGTTCGAGTCCCAGTCTGAGGTGCATGGTTTCATTTGTACCAGATTTTTTCACGTGTGGCCTCACTGAGCTCTCCTGTGATCCTGCCACCAAATGCAAGTTTATGTGTCCAATGCACAGTGAGGCCAAACAAACTAAAACTTTGGAGTTTGGAGCAGAGAAAGATTTATTGCAGGGCCAAGTGAGGAGAATGGGTAGCTTGTGCTCAAAAAACCCTGAAATCCCTGATAGTTTTCAGGGAGGACTTTTTATAGGCAACATTTGGGGTGAAAGCTGCAGGGTGTGTAACTTTCTTCTGATTGGTTGCTAGTGAGGTGACAGGGCAGTGCTTCCAGGAATCTCAATCATCAGCCTTATGATTTCAACCAGTCTGGGGTCTCAGCATGTGGTTCCCATCCTCCACCTGGGTGGGGGCCTCAGTTCCTGCACAAGATATTGTTATGTGTATCCCTTGAGAAGGAACCAGGATCTTGCTTTAATCCTGCACTAATTGTTTCTTGAGTGCTCCTCCCCTGTTTCTGCATTCCCTTACTTCCCTGATTAGCAACTGTTTGAACCTGCCCTTTGGTACTCAGGGAAGGTCTAGGAGGCTGAAGCCTTTTCCGACAAACAAGAAACAGGGGACACAGAAAGAACTGGTACCCAGGAGGGCCCCACAGGGTGCTGCTCAGTTTCAAACTCTTCAAATGGTATCATTAACCCAGGAAGTGGGGCTCCAGGAAGCCGAGGCTATGCAGGCAATCTGAGAACCAGGAATGAACCCCCATTTCCAGAGCCCAGTGGGCAGCTCTCCCGGCGGGAGGGGGGGCGAGAATGGGTCTGCAACCATGGGCTCCACCTTCACTGCACCCTGACAGTTGGCATGTGCTACCCAGGACACCAGGAAAGGGAATGTGGCTGGGGCCAAACAGGAGCAAAGGAGCGATGCAGTAAGGATTAGTGTTACCAAGTCCAAGCTCACTCTGCTAACTGCATGATAGGCCAATGAATCAGAGACGAGGTGTTGAGGCAAGGAATACGACTTTATTCGGAAAGCTGGCAGATGGAGAAGATGGCAGACTAGTGTCTCCAAAAAACCATCTTATTGGGGTCTGGATGCCAGTTTCTTTTATAGAATCAGAGAGGTAGAGAATGTGAGGAAGTAAAGTAAAAATGTAGAATAGAGAGGGAGAGGCGTCGGGGAAAGTAAGAGGGCCATCAGTCTTGCAAAACATCTCTGGGAATGACCAGCCTTGGTGAACGGATGTGTTAATTTCTTCTTTCTTGCAGCCATTCACAGGTGGGCAGGGCAGATTGCCTGCCTGTGAGCTGAACAGAGGCACTTTAGTTTAACATTCAGGCAGAGGGGTAGGGTTCCCTGAGGCAGGCCATCTTGTGTGATTATAATATCAAAAGCAGCGAAAAGCAAAGGTTAAAGTCAAAGAAACATATTGAACATGGAGTCTGATTTAGCTCTTCCCTGTTACATTAGGAGCCAGGGAAGTGTCCCTTACAGAGACTCTGGGTGCCTGGCTGAGGAGCACGCTGGGCCAAGAACACAGCCCACATCACTTACTTGGAGCCTTCGGACAGGAGCATAGAGAAAGGAGAGATGTGAGCACGCCTTTCCCTGGCTCTCGGGTACCAGGCTCTTCTCACATTCTCGACAAAGACACCATACAGCCCTCCAATCAGGACCACGACTGTCAGTGTCAGGGCTGAGCTCTCCCCAAGACCGGGGGTCTCAGAGGTGCTGCCCACTACCAGGAGTGCTGACCACCAGGCTTCCATGCCTTTACAGAGATGGGGAAGCCAGACCTCCCCAAGCAGCTGACACCATGGTTCACAGATTGATCTCGGGTGGCCTCAGCCTGCAGCAGCTTGAAGCAGGATCTCAGTTCACCAGCCAGAGACTGAAGTCAGGCCACGGCAGTGAGAGCACTGAATCCTAGCCTCTAGACCACCAGGGACCAGTGGTCAGTGACAAGGCCCCAGCCAACTGGCTTTGTAGAAATGAATTTCCAGAAAGAGATGGAAAGTAGTGAAACAAAGTGTTTATTAGGAGAAAAGGAGTATGTGTGGATAGACACACAGGTGGGCTCAGAGAGAGTCACCCCTCGTGGTGTTTGAATCGCTTTTATGGGGCATTTCTTCTGGGTTCCTGTGGCCAATTATCTTGCTTTGCCTGGTTCTGAGTCCATATTTGGTTTATTTCAGAGCCCTCCCCTTTGTGTGTCAGCCTCTCTTAGTGAAGATGGATTCTAGTGCAGAGGCCTATGGGTAGGTTGACGTCACCTACTGTGGGGTGGCCCCCCCTCCCTTTTTGACTCCCAGGAGCCTTTCTGCGCATGTGTAGTCAGGAAGGTCTCTTTGACCTCAAGAATGAGAAATATGTAGTCTTTTATCTCTTATCTGGGGAGGACTCAGCTCCTCTCTGCCCCTGCTGTTATCTTCATCTTGGAGTATCTGCCCACAGCAGATAGACTCCAGCTGCTCAGCCTGGGGCCCCCTACCTCCTGCCTCAGATGGCCAGGACTGAGAGAGGAGAGACAGTGGGGGAGAGGAAAGGCCCAGGCTTCCCGTCCCCGAGGGACATGTGACCATCACTTCCATCTCCACACATTCTGGGGTTTCAGCTGCCCAAGCCTCTGCCCTCCCCCACCCCCTCTCAGGCCCCAGATGTCTGTCTGGCCAGTCTGTGAACCATATGTGAAGCACCATTTTGAACATAAAGCACAGCACACACATTTGAACGCTCAGCTCCTCCTTTGAGGATTTTTCTCATCCATCGTCTGCTTTTTCAACAGCCCTGTAATGTGGTTTGGAGAAAGTGCCATTCTTTCGATTTTGCAGGTGAGAAAATGGAGTCTCCATGTATGAGTTAGGGTTATTACTGCTGGCTGCTATAACAACCAGAAAGTATTGCTTAATACAAAAAAAAAAAAAACAGGTTTATTTCTTATTCATTCAAACCCAGTGTAGATGCTCTGGTCTGTGACTCTCCTGTCCAGCTCCTGACATTTTGGGAGGGTGCTGTCATTGGGGGTCTTTGGGGTCCTCCGTTGGACCCCTGTATTCTGCTAGTCAATCCCAGAAAGTGTGGAGAACCACACAGGATGTGGTTCAGCCAGGCCTGAAGGTTGGTGAAGGTTGGCATGCCCCTGGCTTCAGCCACATCCCATTAACCAAAGCACAGTCACATGACCCCAGCTTTACTACAAAGAAGTCTGGGAAATGTAGTCCAAGTGTGCCTAGGAGGTGGAACTGAGGCTGGGGCATCAGGCCAGATCCTGGCACCCCCAAGTTAGATGCCCAGGCCCTGGCTCCCCTCACCCCACTACCCATCCTCCCGTTGGGGTTCCCCACACAGGTCCTCTCTGACTCTGCTTCTGGGACACAGGCTGAAACAAGATTGTTCAGACTGAACCCTCACATGTGGCTTTAGCTACAGGATGTTTGATCAATTAAAAACCAGAGAAGTGTAAAGAGACAGAAAGATATTTCCATTCACCTAAGAGGAAATTGCAAGGATGGAGATTAAAACCACATTTGAATTACAGAAAAAATAATTGGCAAAGTTCCTGGGATCCAAGAATGTTCCTGTAATGAGTAGAATTCTCCTCTCCTCAACTGCAAAGTAATGTGCCTCCGATTCCAGGAGGCCTGACTTAATTACAGTCTAGTTAGATATTAAAGTTGTAGCTACTCAAGTTCAGCAACAGTTGCCTAATTACAAAGTCTCAGGAGGGGGGTCTATAACCAGCTTTTAAAAGAATGTCTCCTACACGTAGCACCTTTCCACAAGGGGCTCCTGGAATCTTTCTAAACGTGAATTAACGTTCCTTCGGAGGGGTCCCAGGCCTGTGAACTTCAGTGATTAACAAAACTGAAGTCTCTGTCAGCAGAATAGGTGTGACTCAGATACGGAACTGTGCAAATATTGGTTCAAGACCCAAACCACGAAACGGGAGCAAAGTAAATTACGAAGGGTAGAGGGGGATGTGTCTTCCAGGTGGGTGGGGTGGGATTCAGGGGACCCAGAGGCTTGTCTCAGTTCTGGCCAGCTTCCATTTCCAGGACACTCTGTGTTCATGCAAAGAAGGGGCTCAAAATGAGTCAGTGGTAGACCCTCAGGTCAGGGTGTCTACGCAGCAGAGCTAGGACATCCAGTTGCAGGGAAGTGGGCTAAAGAGGCCCCAGCCATGGCCCCCAGGCCCACTGAGCACCCGCTGAGGAGCCCTGGGTCTAGAAGGAGGACATAGCCATGTGGGAGGAGGTGGTGACACTGCCAGGTGGGAGAAATGGGGGGGAATCCTCTCTACCTCACAGGGGAGGAGACACCTAGGCAGGTCACAATGACAATTGGGGAAGAAGCATCCCAGGGAGCGGGGAAGCAAAGAGCACTTGGCTACTCCAAGAACTGCAGGAGTTTCAGGGTGACTGGAGGGTAAGCCAGTGTTGGAGGCTGGGGAGGGGCCAGCGCGGGATGGGGAGTCAGGGCCTCCTAGCCAAACCCAGGGTCTGAGCTTCCCCTTACAGGAAGGGATTCCAGGACTGGCCTTCCCCCCACCCACAGTCCCCCCGACCCCACCGCCAGCATGGAGAGCCTCCTCAGTCCATGAAAAGGAGCTGCAGCCCTGGCACCTACTGCATCCTTACTCATCCATGACAACCTCTGACGCAGTGCCCAGGTCTGGCTGCCAAAACAGTCCAAAATCATCACCTCTATTGCAGACTAGAAAGTGTGCCTCCAGCTCCCACCTGCTCCTCCTCTGCTAAGGGAAAGCAGCTCTGGGGGAAGTCTCAGCCGCCTGCCTCCACCAAGCAGCAAGCGGTGAGTCTTTTCCCTCACCCCACCCCCCAGCCTGGCCCTCCTCCCCCAACCTCCGAGCACACCTGTGCCTTTTTGCAGGCCCACCCAGACATCCCATCTCCAGGGACTTTCCCGAGGCAGGATCTACAGCACCCTCTCTCCCACAGCCTTGCCTGCCCCACACAGGACACTCATCCACCTGTCTCAGCACCAGCACTGGAGAAATGCGGGTCTGTCCCCAGCACTGCAGAGTCGAGGGATGAAGCCCAGTGGATGCTGGGTGGATCTCATTGGTGGAGAGCTGGGAGCTTGGCAAATTCACCTCCTTCCTGATGCAGAAACCTTATCCCCAAAATACTGTGTGCTTCCTTCCTTCCCTCAGTCTTCATTCAAACCATTTTTAGCTGTTGTCACTATGAACTGTGGTTTATTTGGAGCCATGGGACAGGCAGAATTTGTGTTATCTACCACTATGTAAAAAATTACACAAAAATTAGGAGCTTAAAATGTATTTTATACTTATGATCCCACAGTTTCCAGGGGTCAGAATCTGGGCTCGGCTTGGCCACTGGTAGGGTCTCTCAGGAAGACACAGTCAAGCTCTCAGCTGGGGCTGCAGTCTCATCCAAGGTTTGACTGAGGGGCTCTGCTCTCAAGCTCTCTCATGTGGTTTTTGACACATTTGGCCCCTTGCAATGTGGGCTTCTCCATAGGGCTGCTCCTTGACAAGACAGCCCACATCCCCAGGATGAATGACTCAACAGAGAGCAAGAGAAAGCACCCAAGACAGAAGCTACAGCCTTTTGTAATCTAGTCTCAGAAGTGACATCCCATCACTTCAGCTGTGTCCTGTTCATTAGAAGTGAGCCAAGAAGTCCAACCCACATTGAAGAGGAGGACATTACACCAGGGCACAAATCCCAGAAGGAGGGATTCTTGGGGCCATCTCAGAGGCTGCTTACCACATTTTCATCCCTGCGGCCGATCTTAGCTTCCTGCAACCGCATCTCCCATCCCACATGCTATTCTAGAACCTTGCCACTCGCCCACCAAGAGGCGGAGTCAGTGTCCTCACTCCATGCACCTGGGTGAAACTTTGAGACTTTCCATAACAGGTGGCAGAAGTGACGGGATGTGACTTTTAAGGCTTCCGCATTGTCTTCCAGAGACACTCACATTTGGAACCGAGCTGCCCTGCCTTAAAGAAGCCCAAGCACCCTGTGGAGAGGCTTCGAGAACCCAGGCTCACAGCCCAAGCCGAGCTCCCCGCTGATGGCCAGCACCGACATGGCATGTGTGTGTACCATCTCGGACAGAACCCCTCAGCTGGTGCCATGAGCAGTCCAAATTGAAGATTTATGAGGAAGACAGATTATTGTTATTTTCAAACTACTCAATTTTGGGGTGGCTTGTTACCCAGTGATAGATAACCAATTCAATTCCCAAAGGTCACTTCCCAGTGGAGAGACAAACCTAAGGGACCCCGGGTCCACAACCCCCAGGCCAAGGCTGGCAGGAAGAACTCATGGACCTGGCCAGGAAGGAGTGGCCAGTGGAAGGCAAGATGGCAGGCCTGCCACTCTGCAGGGAACTCAGAAGGGCTCCCCTAAGGATATGCACCCGGCCAGGAATACAAGGTCAATTTCAGCTGCATACAGCCATTCCCAGATCTGCCGGCAGGTGGGGGGACATCAGAGTTCCCACATGAGGGTGTTGTCAGGGACAGCTGGCCTGGAGAGCAGCCCCATGAAGCTGGGACTGGGCCAACAAGACTCCACTCCCTGGCTGACCTGAGGGAGGAGGAAAAAGACTTTAGAGCAGTATTCCAGCCAGGGTGCCAGTCTCGCCAGGAACAGAGGGTGGAGATCATGGAATCTTAGGGGAGCTGCAGTACCAGGCCCTCATCGTCCAAGTCTCCGGCCCCTGCTTCCCCATAGGTGGATTGGAAAGCCAAGGTCACATTTCAGGAAAACCCTTGCACAAGAAGACCCCTTCTGACCATGTGCAGGTGTCCACGGCATCTTAACCAGAGTCTCTTGCTGCCTATCCGAACCATGTACACACCCTACAGAGACTTTGCAGATGGACGTGGCAAATCTTGCAAGAAAAATGCAAGATGTGGTGAAGCCGAGGAAAGAGCTGCTGTTCTCACACCCCAAAGCCTGCTAAAAAGGGATCAGCAGGGTGGGCAGGTGACCACCTGCCCCACAGCAAGGATGGAAGGCCCCAGACCACCACCCAGCCTCACAGGGTACCCAGGGAAATCGATGAGCTGGCGGAGTTTTCGTTCAAAAGTGACCCTTTCTGTAATCATATCACAGAGCCAGGCATCCAGCTTTGTCAGTAACATCACACATACACACACACACACACACCCCTTTGCATAAGAATAATCACAACCAAAATTTAAGAATAAGATAAAATTGAGCTTTTTAAAAAAACATTTATGTGAAACATCTCAATGTGCTGTCTGAGACCTCTTTTTAAAACCAATATTTTGGTGCCTACATCACGTGATATCATTTTCTGTGGCCTATGTCTAGGGCCAAGTGCCCTGGGGCAAAGTTCTCTGCCACCATCCCTGCCACTGGAGAGGCTGGGTAGGAGCACAGCCCTGCCCCCCAGCAGAGGCTGGTGGGCGGCCTGAGAAGACCTGGCAGGGCAGGTTCCATCAAGCAACACTTTGGAACGAGGACTCCCCCCTCCCCTCCCCCCACACTTGGGGTGGGACTAACCAGGAGCCTGGAGCCAAGGCTTGCGTAGCTCTTGACTTCCAGGCAGAGAGGGGCCTGGAAAGGAAGCAGACATGCTTGGAATTCCAAAAATGCACCCCTGTCTCAGGCCTCTGCCTGCCTCCTCGGGCCTCCTGGGGCCTCCTGGGACTCCGGGAGAGTGGGAGTGGGGCCCGGAAAGCAGGCCCAACCCCCACCCCTCCCAGAGATGGGTGGAACTCATGCCTACCCCCTACCCTACCCCCACCGAATCCAGCCTCAGGAGTTCCTGTGCACATCCCCAAAGCTGCCTGTGTGCCCAGTGGGCCAGCTCCAAGGATGAACGCTGGCCCTATCACTCCTGTAACGCAGTCTTCAGGGACCCCACCCCACCCCAGGGCACAAGCATCAGGAGGGACCCCCCGCCACCCATGTCAGCCTCCTGATCCAAAGAACAGAAACGAGGGGGCAGGGTGGAAATCCTAGTCAGACGCCCTCTTCCTGACACTGGGGAAACTCCTGCTTCCCCTTAAGAGCTCTTCTGAATTCAGCTCATCCAGAAGGCCCTCCCTGACATTGGCCCTGAGAAGTCAGGGGCTGGGGGAAAGAAAGGGCACACCCACCAAAAGATACATGTTCCTGATGAAACCCCAAAAACTGGCCTGGCATGAAGAACAGATTATATCCCTAAGACCAGGCTGGACTACCTCCAACAAGCAGGTGTGTGCTCAGAAAGCACACGGCAGCCAGGACACGGCAGCCAGCAGACAGCAGACAGAGGATCGCGGACGGGGGAAAAGCAGACAGGACATGGCAGAGGGGGTAGCAGGTAGGAGACAGCTGACTGGACAACAGCCTTCTTTCTGGCACCTCTGCCTGTACTAGAGACCCTCCTTGCATTCTTCGTGGTGCCTGGAGGGGTAAGAGGGGAAGTTCTTGCACTGAGCTGATCTGAGTCTTATGTCAGTGGTTTGAGTACAAATCGCATTTATTTCTCCTCCAATCACTGCTTTCAGGCATGTGTGTCAAATCTCCCTTTGGGCACACTGAAGTACCAAAAAAATCCAGCCTAAAAGCAAAGTGTCCCTGTATCCATTGTCATTAAAACTCTTTCTACTGTCCATGCTCGCCTCACCCAGGCTGGTTGGAGGATTAGGGCTGAGAGAAAGGACCTCCCTGGCAAGGTGTGGCCTCCCCTTCAGAGGAGGCGCCCACACAGGGCCCCTTGCTGGGGTGTGTGGGCGCTTGTCAGGGGCATGGTCCTAGGGGCTCCTTCCCGTGTGTCCCCAACTACTCTTGCAGTCTCCCACCCAGAGCCCAGCCCTTCTGGTGGGAGTTCCCAACGGGGCTCAAAGCTGCCACGTCCTGGGGCAGTGACCCACAGATGGGCAGCATCCGGGGGTCAGCCTCTCTTTAGTCCTCTCCCTGCTTTGTGAAGCTCGGGCCAGGGCACTGAGCTTGGCCTGCTCAGCCAAGCCCTGGAAGGCCCGTATCCCACCTGCAGGGCCCTCCAGGCCCCAGGAAGGGCCCTGTCTCCCTCCCAGGGCATTCCTCCCCAGCAGCTCCAGTTCCTGGTTTATTGATGGCTGTCTCCTCACTATGTCTTCACATGGCTGGGTGGGAGCAGTTGGCAGGGGGGCAGTGGTGTCATCTCTCTCTGTCTTACATCCTCTTATAAGGGCACAAATCCTGTTCATGAGGGCTCCACCCTTATGCCCTAATCATCTCCCAAAGGCTCCACCTCCTAATACCATCACATTGAAGATTAGTATCTCAACATATGAATTCTGGAGGAATGCAAACATTCAGTTCATAAAAGAAGCAGATATCCATGATACTGTAAAATTTATGATGCTGTCTGGGGACCCCTGCGCTGACCTTTCTGGGGGCGGGATTGAAAGGTCAAAATTATTTTCATAATAATACTGATATTATTTACCTTTTTCACTGTCGTTCTCTCATGAATATACCCACGAGTTTTTCAGGGGCTGAGGGCATGTAATATATCCTCACTCTCATAACTAGTGAAATGTCTACTGTGTATCCCTATGTTTTACAAATTTCCCGGCTTTAAGTTGTGAGATAGTGAATGCAGGTAGATATAACCATGTTGCTGGTAAGTGTTAAACAACAGGTATACAAACAATGAAGCTCTGAGATGTAGCATTTGCCAATTTCCATACTGGAAATATTCTTACCATGGCCAATTTTAAGCTACCAAAGTAATGTCACTGAACAGAGTCTTAAAAAGAGGTCACACTCACCTCTAGCCAGCTGATGAGAGACAGCTCCAGGACAGCACAGTCCTGGCTAGAATACACGTAAATAGGAGCTCTTTGGGGTCCTCAATAATTTTTAAGAATGTAAAAGGGTCCTGAGATCAAAAAGTTTGAGAACGACTGCTCCACATCACCCCTGACCAAAAACTGTGCAAAGGATGGCTCTGGGCACAATGGAAACACAGGAGGCCGAGGACCTGATTCCCCGAAGTGCCAGTCTGATGAGGGCATCCCTGGTGGAGACTCAAGCAAAGGGAGAGTGCACTGGAGGGTCAGACAGAAAGTGTGGCAGGAGGGGTGAGGGGGCAGTGACCATAGGTCTGGAGAGGAGGGAGGAACAGGCCCTCTGCCGGGGGCTGGAGCAGCCGGAGAGCTTGGGCTCTGCTGTCAGGGGAACTGGTATCTGACAGAACCGGCTGCGATCAGCCCATTGACGGGGTCACCCTGGTCTGCTCTGAGCCACATTCCTCCCAGAGGACCCCAGGGCCCCATAAATGGAGCGGAGAGACGCTAGCGGTTTGAAGAATGATTTACAGGGAGGAGACCTGTCTGGAAGGCCACCAACTAAGACAGATAGGCTAGACATGAAGTTATGCACTGGCCCTGAGATCAGCCTGTAGCAGGAGAGGAGTTGCCGGGGCCAAAGCCCAGTTGGTTCGTGACCTCTCTGACCCAGCCAGCTCACCATGCTTTTACCCAACACCTCCACCAGCCCAGCTCTGGTCTAGGAGCTGGGCGCCCCAAGAAGAGTAAGGCTGCTCTTACAGGGGACAAGCAGGGAAACCCGGACGGAGGAGGGGCCACAGGCTACAGACAACAGCCCGACCCAGGGGAGGTATCGTCCAGTGCACTGGTCAGTGGAGTAAGGAGGGGCCTCCAGGAAGGACCACATGCCAGGCTGTGAAAGAGCAGCAGGAACACCTGGTGCCTGTGAAGATGGACAAGTGCCCCAGGGTAGGAAAGGTAGTGCGAAGGTGTGAACCAGCCTCGGAACTGGGAGGCAGGGCCTGGGGTGGGGGTAGGGGGTGTCCCAGAGCACAGAAGACACTGAGGATGAAATGGCCCAGGGCTTGCCCTGAGGGGCAGGAAACAATGGCTACAGAGTATAAATTCCTTTCGATCATCCATCTAGAAACTCCAAGCTTCAAGTTTTCCTGTGTCCCAGAGGGGCCAGATGACCTGGTCCCTGTTTTTCTCATGTGCTCCTACCCTCCACTTCTACTACCACTGGCATGGGCAGGACCCACTTCCTCTCCCCTGCCTGGGTGCCCCAGGCGAATGCCAATAAATGTCCTTTCGGTTCAAGCAGTGTGAAGGTGGTTTGGTTTTAGTGACCAGTAATTAAAAGTCAGATGCTCATCTGCAGGAGCGTAGTCAGCAATGGGGAAATGAGGAATCAGACCATTGAACAGGAGGAATTAGCAGCTCTCTGGGCTGAGCATGAATGAGCAAAGAGTACGTGTTTATCATACCATCACTTCATTTTTGTCGCCACTCCCCCGTCCGCTGACTTTAAAATGTGTCAAATGCCTTTTTCACAAACCATCCCATTTAATTTTCCCAACCCCTGCAAGACAAGCAGGATATATATATAATATATATATTATAAGTGAGAAAACAAAGGTTTACAAACACTAAGTGATGTTCCCAAAGTCACCAACTGGTACAGTGGGGCCAGGATTCGCCCCAGGCCTGCCTGACTCCACAGCTCTCAGCCACCAAGACCCAGAGTTCAAGTGTGAAAACCTGTGAGCCTCAGACACACAATCAGAAACAACACTCATGCACCTCTGAAAAAGCTGAAAGAGGGAAAATAGAATGGGGTTTCCAAATCCTCAATTTACATGCATATTTTACTCCTTGAGTAAGACAAGGCATTACCATCGAAGCTTGTCTCACTCACGTTGAACTTTGGAAACGTGCAGCATTGTCCCAGAGCTGCAGGATGGCTGGGGCAGTCAGAGGGATGCCCAGATCCCTGTCTGGTAGAGGTGCAGGTGAGGGTCCACTGGGCAACGGGCTCAAGCCCACCAGGTTTGACAGCCAGGAAAAAGAATGCGGCTACGCTTTTATGCACAGTCATCTCCCAGGTCCTCAGTCCCAATGCCAGACCCACAGGAGTGGAATGAACATGGCGGGGGCGGAGTAAGGGTACAGCTCAGCTTGGCCCCCACTCCAGGAGGTGAAGCCTGTGACCTAGGCTGATCCAAACAGCACATCCGACCCACTGGGCCCCAGTGATCGCTTCAGGTGTTAGCATGTGACCCACGTTCATCTGGTTAGAGGGAATTGCACTTTGGGAATTCTAGGGCACAGGGCTTTCTCTAGTTCTAGATCATGTAACTATGCAGGAGTGAGGCATGTGCTACCATGACGGAAATCAGCCTAAGAGGAGGCTAGCCATAGAATTGAGTGCAGAAGGAAGATCACAGAGAAATGAAGGCAGAGATTTGAATTTTACTTGTAGGAGACAATGTGGCAGGGACCACTGGGTTCTTGCAAAAATATGCATTCTTTCCTCTATTGTTCTCAGAAACAGAAACTTGATTTTGCATAGCTATGTGACCAAGAGAAAAATTACATTTTCTAGCCTCCCTTGCAACAGAGGAGACCATGTGATTAATTCTAGCAAATGGTACACAGGTAGAAGTTCTCAGGCAGGTATTCCAGAAAAGACTCTTTCAAAAGGAAGCCCTTCCAGGGACTTCCCTGGTGGCACAGTGGTTAAGACTCCTCCTGCCAATGCAGGGGACATGGGTTCAAGCCCACATCTGGGAAGATCCACGTGCCACGGAGCAACTAAGCGCATACACCACATCTACCGAGCCTGAACTCTAGAGCCTGTGAGCCACAACTACTGAGCCCACATGCTGCAACTACTGAAGCCCACTCACCTAGATCCTGTGCTCCACGACAAGAGAAGCCACCACAATAAGAAGCCTGCACACCGCAACAAAGAGTAACCCCTGCTCTCCACAACTAGAGAAAGCCTATGCACAGTGATGAAGACTCAATGTAGCCATAAATTAATTAATTGATTGATTTTTTTAAAAAGGAAGCCCTTCCAATCAACAGTGTACTGGAGGCAGGGCAACTAGGCAAGAAAATGAAACAAAATGTATTCGGATTGGAAAGGAAGAAGTAAAACTGTCTACTTGCAAATGACATGATCTTGTACATACACTAAGAAATACACACACACACACACAAACACCTATTCAAGCTAATTCAGCAAAGTTGCAGGATTCAAGATCAATATACAAAAGTCAGTTGTATTTCTATATACTAACAATGAACAATCCAAAAATGAAAGTAAGAAAACAATTCTACTGACAATAGCAGCAAAAATAAAATAAAATACTTAGGAATAAATGTAACAAAAGTGTAAGACTTGTACATTGAAAACTACAAAACATTGTTGAAAGAAATTAAAGAAGACATTAAGTAAATGGAGAGACACCTGACATTCATGGATTAGAAGACTTAATATCATGAAAATGTCAGTACTCCCTAAATTGCACTGCAGATTCAATGCAATACCTATCAAAATTCCAACTGCCTTTTTCACAGAAATGGACAAGATGATCCTAAAATTACACGGAAATGCAAGAGACTTAGAATAGCCAAAATAGTCATGAAAAAAGGACAAATTGGGATGATTCACAATTCCCAATTTCAAAATGTACTACAAAGCTACAGTAATCAAGAATGCATGGTACTGGCATAAGGTGATAGATGATAGATAGGTAGGTAGATAGATTAGATAGATAGATAGATGATAGATAGATAGGTGATAGATAGATAGATGATAGATAGATAGATACATAGATACATAGATAGATAGATACATAGATAGATAGATACATAGATAGACAGATACATAGATAGATTAGATAGATAGATGATAGATAGATAGATAGATAGATAGATAGATAGATAGATAGATAGATAGATAGATGATAGATAGATAGATAGATATAACAGAATTGAGATTTCAGAAATAAACTAAACAGATATGATCAATGGAGTTTCAACAAGGGTGCCAAGACAATTCAACACATGGTACTTGAACAACTGAATATCCACATGGAAAAAGAATTAATTTGGACCCCTACCTCATACCATATACAAAAATTAACTCAAAGTGGATTGAAGTCCTAAATGGTAGAGCTAAAATTATAAAAGTCTTGGAAGTAAACAAGTGTACATCTTCATGACCTTAGGCAACAATTTCTTAGATATGACACTTAAAGCACAAGCAACCAAAGTTAAAAATAGGTAAATGTGACTTCATCAAAATTGAAGCTTTTGTGCATCAAAGAGCACTATCGAGAGAGTGAAAAGACAACCCACAGAATGGGGAAAATATTTAGAACTCATATAACAGATAACAGTTTATATCCAGAACATTAAAAAAAAACCCTAATTTTAAAATGGGCAAAGGATTTAAATAGACATTTCTCCAAAAAAGATATACAAATGGCCAATAAGTGCACACGAAGATGCTCAACATCACTAGTCATAAGGGAAACGCAAACCAAAATCACAATGAAATATCACTTCACACCCAGGAGGATGACTCTAATCAAACAGACAGACAAGGGATTTCCCTGGTGGTCCAGTGGTAAAGAATCCACCTTGCAACGCAGGGGACTTGGGTTCAATCACTAGTCAGGGAACTAAGATCCCACATGCCTCAGGGCAACTAAGCCCACGTGCCACAACTACTGAGTTCCTGCACCTCAACTAGAGAGACTGTGTACTTCAAACTGCAGAGCCTATGCGCCCGAGAGCCTGTGCACTACAAATAGAGAAGAGAAAACCTGCACACCACAACTAGAGAAGAGCCCATGTGCCGCAATGAAGACCCCATGAGTCAAAACGAAAAGTCCCGTGTGCCACAACTAAGAACCGACACAGCCAAAAATAAATTAAATAAATAAATAATCTTTAAAAAAAAAGAACATAATAACAAGTGTTGGTGATGGTGTGAAGAATCTGTAACCTTAATGAACTGCTGATGGAAGTGTAAAATGGTGCAGCCACTTTGAAAAACAGTCTGACAGTTCCCCAAAAAGATAAACACAGGTCACCATTTGATCCAGAAATTCCACTCATAGTTTGTATATATGAATGGAAAAATGAAAACTTGTCTACACAAACATTTGTACAAAAATGCTCAGAGCAGCATTATTCATAATAGCTGAAAAGTGGAAGCAACCCAAATGTCCATCAACTGGTGAATGAATGAACAGCATGCAGCATACCTGTGCAGCAGAATATTATTCATCAATAAAAAGGAATGAAGTACTGATACATTCTATGACAGGTATGAAGCTTGAAAATCTAGTGCTAAGTGAAGGAAGTCAGACACAGAAATCTTCCATTTTACATGAAATGCCCAGAATAGGCAAATCCAAAGAAACATAAAGTAGGTTCATACTTGCCAGGGTCTGGAGGAAGAAAGGAACTGAGGCGGAGGAGGAGTGATTGCTAATGGGTACAGGGTTTTTGGGGAGGCAGTGATGAAGATTTCTGCACTTAATGTTGAGGATGCAGAATTCTGTGAATATACTAAAAATCAGTGAATTGTACACTTTAAGATGGTGAATTTAATGGTATGTGAATTGTATCTCGATTTTAAAAAACTATTCTTATTGTTTAATCCAATTTGAGGTAGATTTTCTATTTCTTGTGAAGAAAACAAAAGCCTCTTCTCTGATACTCAGTGGGGCTGCCCTAGTCTGCCTTCTGCCTTATTGCCCTGCCAGGAAGGCAGTCTGTTTTCTCCCGGAACATGGATGGGGATGGGGCCTAGCCTTGGCCACTGGGACCAGGGATCGCTTGAGAGAGCTATGTGCAGGACCAGAGGTGGCCCCCAACTTCTGAGAAGGAACAAAGTCCCATGCACTGGTGTACACTTCATGGGTGTTCCTGCCTCAGGGCTCTGGAAGAGCAGGAATCGCAGAGCAACCCCATCAGATTGGTTCATGGACCACTCTCCCCTCTTCTGCAGGTCGCTGGTCAGCCTGTGTGGTCAGATGCCCACGCGGTACCGCAATGACCTCCCCTGGACCAGAGCAGCCTGCACTGCTTCCGTGAGCAGAGGGACGAGAGAGGTGACGGGGTAATGACTGACACACATCATACAGTAATCTCAGCCCATTCTGCAACTTCATCCCGAAGAAGACCAGGTACTCTGTTAAGCACATCATACAAGGGGTGTGTGTGGGGGGGTGTGTGTGGGGGGGGTGTGTGTGGGGGTGTGTGTGTGTGAGACTCCAGCTTTGGAAATGTGCAGCCTAAATCCCCCACAGCCATGCCCCATGGTGGCCAGCTTTCAGGTCCCCTGCCCACAATGCAGGAGTACACGACCTGGGAAAATGGCCCATCACGAGGGACACCCTGGGAAGCTCCCATCACAGGCACGAATTCACATGGATTTAGACTAGAAGCAGGTGAGGCTCCCTGTCTCAAGGTAATGTCCATTCCATCACCACACCACTGGTCAGCCACACTGAGGGGCAGCATGTCAGGACAGACCTCAAACTCTCTATTCTCTGGCTCCAGTCAAAAGAGCATTATTCATGGAGGACTGCCCAGAGAGCACACATTCCTTGGACTCCTGGAGATCACACCCACCAGAGAGCCTCAGGCCTGGCTGTGTGGTTTGGCCCATCAGGATTGTCTGCAGAGGGCTGTTAAGACAGGCCCAGGAAACCAGTGTTCTGTTGTTATTATGCTGTTGATTTGTTGGGGATTTTTTTAAATCTTTTTAAAAGTATGCATTCACACAGAAAAAGGCACAGAACAAAAAACATGCAGACAGTGAAGTAAACACCCATGTAACCACCACCCAGCGAAGGAAAGGAAACATTGCCAACTCCCTGGGAGCCCCTGGGGCCCCCACCTCACCAAAGATAACTTCATTTAAGTGGAACCATACAATGTGTACTTGTGTGTCAGGCTACTTTCACCCAGAGTTATGCTTACGAAACCTATTCATGTTATTGCATGCAGCCATAGTTCATGAATTCTCATAGCTTAAGTAGTCCACTGTAAGAATGAACTGTGAATGGACTTTTGGGTCCATTTCCCACTGGAGGCTATTACAAATTATGTTGTCAGGAATGTTCTGGACATGTATCCTGATGTGCACATATATGTACACTTCTGTTGGGCATATTTCTACAAGTGGAATTGCTGGGTCATTGAAAATGGAGGCCTTCAATTATGTGAAAATAATAGAGATAGAAATAATACCAAATTCTTTCCCCAAATGGTTGTTCCTATTTACACTCCCACCAGCAGTGTGTGAGTTCCAGTTGCACCACATTTTCACCAACACTTGGTATTGTCAGTCTTTGTAATATTAACCATTCTGGTGAGTGAAGGTGCTGCATTAGTTAGCTACTGCTGCATAACAAAGTACCCTAAAAGAGCAAGCATTTATGAGCTGAAGGTTTCTGTGGGTCAGGATGTCAGGAGTAGCTTATCTGGGTAGCTCTGGTTCAGAGTCTCTCAGGAGGTTGCAGTCAAGATGCCAGCCAGGGCTGTGGTCATTGAAGGTCTAACTGGAGCTGAAGGATGCCCACTCACATCAAGGCAGGAGGGCTCAGTTACTCACCACCTGTGCCTCTCCATAGGGCTGCCTGACAGTCCTCATGACAAGGCATCAGGTCCGTCAGCAAGGGATCCGAGGTGCAGGGAGAGGCCACAGTGTCTTCTACGATCTGGTGTTGGAGGCAAGACACCATTACCTTTGCCATGTCCTATCTCTAAAAGTGAGTCACCATAATGGAAAAGAATATGAAAAAGAATATACATATTTGTAACTGAATCACTTTGCTGTACAGCAGAAACAAACACAACACTGTAAATCAACTATACTTCAATAAAATTAAAATAAATAATCTTCTTTTTTAAGTATCACTCAAGTCCAGCCCACACTCAAGGGCAGGGAACTTAAGTTCTACCCATTAAAAAGCTGAGCATTCAGGAATTTGTGGGCAGGTTTTAAAGCTACCAGAGGTATTTCATTGTGGTTTTAACCTGCTTTTCTCTGACTAATGAGGTTGAATACCTTTTCATGTGTGTACTGGCCATTTGAATTAACTCTTTTACAAAGTACCTGTTCACGTCTTTCCCAATTTCCTATTGTAGTGTTTGTGTTTTCTTGCTGACTTGTAAAAATTCTTTATACACGCTGGAAATGAGTCCCTGTCAGCTATATGTCCCCATGATTGTATAAGCTGTGTCATAAATCCATACACACACAGACATATATATGATCTCTCACTGGATTTGCTTCTCTGGTTGAACCCTGACTGATACACCTAGATTACTTTGCCTTTCCCATTTAAATCTAAACCCACATAGAGTTGATTTTTGTGTGTCTGGTGCGAGATGGGGTTCAAAGTTTTATTTGTTTTCCATTTAGATTCTCAATAACCAGCACTGTTTATTTAAAAAAACAAAAACAAAAACAAAAAAACAAAACTTCTTTTCCTACTGCTTTGCCAGCTTTGTCACAAATCAAGAATGCATGTATTCACAGGTCTGTGTTTTCTAAGCCGATCTGCTTTGGCCAGTAAGAAATTCAGTTTCAAATTTGCTGCCAAGTTTCAGTAATGTGTCAGACTTTATGACATGATTTCTGATACCAATTTACCACTGACTTCACCTTATAATTCAGTCCTTATTTTCCCTTCACGCTGGTGCACAGTTAGATGCTCATTAAATCTTGGTTTCCTCCCTTTCCCCTGCTTTGGAAAACAGAGAGCCCTAGAACTGAGCTACACGATGGCTGGTTTTCATGAGGGGCGCAGCGGGTGGTGAAATGGTCCCGCCAGCCCCAATGATGCTGATGGGAGAGGGGCAACTGGTGGAGTGAAAGTCTGAGCATGGAGAGACCTAGCAGAGAAGCACAGCACACAGACCTGGACATGGGAAACCGGGCAGGGACAGTCCCCATCCCACAGAGACAGAGAGGTAAAGAGGGTGGCCATTGCACATAGGCCTTAGATTTGTAAATGTAATTTGTTTAAATTACAAACATCCTATGGAAACACTCCTTTACCATCATGACAATGTCACTCAAGAGAGTGGGTAAAAACAACCCCCCAACCTAACCCAGCGTTGCTTCTCATCTTTCCTGTGTCCGTGTGAACATGGGGTCTTTCCCACACAGCGTCCTCAGAGCCAACACACAGCAGTGAGCCCTGTGCTTCTTCACGAAACGTTATCACCAGTGGCCTGTGGGCTCCCACCTCCTTCTGAACCAGCCACAGCGCTGGGCACGTGGTAGGAGCTACACACAGGAGTTTGGAAAACTGGGTGCAACCCTGGTTACGTTCTTCATGATTCCTCCTTATCACGAACGATGATGGAACTCCAAAAATAGTAAGCAATCTCCCATTACACCCTGACACAGAGCAAGCTCCTCTGTGACGCTGCTGAAGGACAAAAGCGACACAGATGGCAGTGTGTGGAGTGTGCTGCCTTTTCTGCAAAAATTGGGTAAAGGGGGAATGTATGCAATATCTGCTTGAATATGCAGAGGGTACCTCTGGGAGGACACGCAGAAATGTGTGATGTCAGCTGCTGCAGGGAAGAAGATAACCCTTCACCAGGAGCCTTTCACAGCTCTTGGCATTTGAGCCAGTAAATACTCTGCCTGTTCACAAAAATCACAATTGTTTTAAGAAAGAAACAAAAGAAGGAATGAGGTCTTGAAGTCCTGAAAGGGTGCAGCTCCCTAGCTAAGACGGCGGGGCATGAGGAGCGGTCTTGCCCACTCTGGAAGGAGGCTGCCGCCCACCAGCCTCACCAGTCCCACCAGCCCCGCCAGACCCTTCAGCCTCACCAGCCCCACCAGCTCCACCAGACCCACCAGCCCCACCAGCATCACCAGCCCCACCAGCCCAGGCCGCCACATCCCCCAGCTCCCCCCTCGCAGACGCTGCTCTGGCAGGAGCCCCCGTCGGAGACCACGGAAGCCAGGCCTGCCAGGCTGCACAACCTCCCTGGTATTCCTCCTCCCTCGCAGCTGCTGGCAAGGCACCTCTTTTTCTTGGCAAGGCACTCTGTGAAAAATGCGGTGGCCACAGGGCTGCATCTGCAGACAATGGCTTGGACGCGGTTCGGATTGGGAAAAATCTCTTTACCCCTGTGCTCCAAATCCCTACTCCCTGCCGCAGCCAAGCCGGGCACCAAGGGGCAGAGCGAGGAGCGGGCTCTGAGAAGGGCCGTGCGGCTGCCCGGCCAACACCCGAGGCAGGGGTGGCATCTGGAAGTGGGCACAGGCTCTCAGAGAACAGAGCTCCAGGGGAGGTGGGCCAGGATGGGGAGTCTGTGGGTGCACATGTACGGGCACGTGCAGGAGGTCTGGGTAACGGTGCACGCACGTGTGTGCACATCTGGGTACACAGGTGCCTGCACACCAGCCTGGTGTGTATCAGAGAAGCCTTGCCCTGCAGTGGGGCACACATCTGGAGGTCCTCCCTGTGGGCTTGAGGCAAGCGTGATGTGATCCACCTGCAAAGTCCAGCACCTGTTTCACCACTTGCTAGCTGGATCTCTAGAAAATTCTGTTAGTGCTTAACTTTAGGTGCTTTATCTATAACAAGGGGTAGTGGTGAGGTCTCAAGAAATAATTTGTCTGAAGGGCTCCACACACTCTACGGACACAGACACTGAACAAATGCAGCCTCCGGCCGCTGGCCTCTCGGCCTCGTACCCCCCGGACCCCGCCTCACACCCCGCACCAGGGATGCAGGCTCCTGGGAGGCCCATCCTGACAGAGGAAGTGGGCCTTGATGTGGAGGCCAGGGGTGATCCAAATACAGGGCAGGTTCGTATCAAGATATCCTTAGGGAGAAACAAAAGTAGAAAATGTCAAGAAAGAGGCGGCAATCTGGCGGCCACAGCCTGGTCCTGAGGGTTTGGGCCTATTTTTCTGGCTTTGACCCTGGATCCCACTGGTGGGCCTTTCTGGTCCTAAAAGTACGTGGTCTCCCCACAGGCCAGCCGAGGCCAGGGCTTGTGGCCCAGTGCCCAGGGCAGGGCCCGGCGTAGGGCATGTGGAGAGGCACCAAGATGAGGAGTCAATGGCCCAGGTGACATCCCCTGGACTTGGCCAGACCCGCCAAGGATGAGTGGTATTTGTGCTGAGCCCACAGAAGTCCCACTCTTTGAGAGGGGCCCCACCCAGCCACAGCAGCCGTGGGATCGTGCCCCTCCCCAAGATGGGGCAGGCCAGACACCTATCCTCCAAACTTCTTTCCTTGTGGCCTCAACGGTGTAAATTCAGAAACCAAGAGTCCAACCCACGGGCTCCACACTGAGAGAAAGCAGGTCTGAAGGGAGAAAAGGACCAAAAGGACCCAACAGGGGCTTGAGTACAGAGCCTGACCCCAGACACGTCAGCCAGTGTGTCAGCCTCTTCGGTCTGCCCTCCTGGTCACCCTCCTCCACCCACTGGATGGCCTCGGAGGACCCCCCTTGCCCTATGGCCCTCTGTCACCACCAGCCAATGAGAGGCACCAGCAGATCAGGCAAAGAGAGGTCTGGTGTTGATTCCAGCAGCCCCTTCCCTGCTGGACCACTGCAGTCAGGGTCCAGTGCTGAGGATGCCGCGTGCGTACAGCTGCTGCCCTGCGGGGCTGCCCCAGGAGAGAAGGTGCTGTGGGCTTTACCTAGACTAGACCCCCCCGCAGGGCTCTGTGCGTACAGACCCCTCCCATCATGGCAGCCTGCGCAAGGGAGGGTAGTTACATAGTCAGTGTTATTAATTATCTTTCACACTTGAAGAACAAGTGGATGGGGGGGCCAGTTGGGCGGTGCCCTGGTCTGCCTGACACTCTCAGGAAGCTGCCTTCTCAGGAAGGATCCCCTGCCCCACAGGGCAGCTATTTCACCATACCTGGTGAAAGGGCAGATCAAGGGACAACAAGGATACTCATCTATTTTAGCTCAAAGGCGGGGAAAATGATTCCTGAGAAAACTCAAGGCTCACCTCACATAGGTTTAGGGTTTAGATTTATTGTACCTCATGACCTAGGTACCACACATACCAGAAATCAACATGAAGAGTATTCTTGAGCTGGTAACACCCCATGGATACCTGGCAAAATTAAATATCTATTCTTGCAATCCAGGTCACAAAGAAGTACCATGGAAAAGCCCTAGCTCACTCACCAGAACTGCAAACCAGGAAGTGAGCCACCAAGAGCAAGAGTCAAAGGAACCACAGAGAATCAGGCTCCAAATACTTCATACAATGGGATTACTGATAAGTGCTATAAAACATGAAGGAAAAGAGAAAAATTGTAAGAGCAGAGTATTGAATAAAAAGAGAGTGCAGGTGCTCAGATAAAATGTTGGCTGCTGCATGTGTTGACATCAGGCATTTCTCATTTTCCCAGGAGTATTCCTCTGTCAATATTGTGTTTGACTGCAAGGAATAGAAAGCCCAACTGACCAACATTGGTTGGTCAAACCAGAATATTTCTCATACAATCAGAAAAACATTGTGACTTTGAGCCAGTTCTGGTAGAATTTTTGACAAGCCTGAAGTATTAACTTCAGAGGAAGGCTTCTGTTGGTGCTGGCTCAGCTGCTCACCTATGGCATCTCAGGCCCAGCTTCCATCTCTCCACTTGCCTCCCTTAGTAAATCAATGTTTTCCTCATCCTTGCTGTCTCATGGTTACAAGATGGCTGCTGCCACTCCAGGTATTATGTCACTGAAGGAGGGTGATGGGGAATGTGAGGGTGAATATCCAGCTACATCTGTCCCTGCTTCCTCAGAAACACGACCACCAGCACTACCTCCACCACAACGACCATCACCATCACCACCTCCACCATCACCACAACTACCACCACCACCACCACCTCTATCACCATCACACCACAACTATCACCACTATTACCATCACCTCCACCACCACCATCACCACCTCCAACACCATCACCATCACCATCATTACCACCACCACCATCACCAACAACACCTCTAACACCAACACCATCATCACCACCACCACCATCACCTCCACCACCACCTCCAACACCACCACCATCACCACCTCCAATACCATCACCACCACCACCACCACCATACCACCATCACTACCTCCACCACCACCATCACTACCACCACTACCCCTACAGAAGTCATAGCTTGTGTCTCACTAGCAGGAACCATGACTTATGTTCACCACTAGCCTACAGGGACACTGGGAAAAAGAGTATGTCACCTGAGGCCAGCATATCATGGACCCCAACAACACAGATTCTCTTAGCAAGGAAAGGCGAAAGGGAACGATGTCATTGAGTAGGCAACTGATATGGTCCCACAGCCCTCAGTTCTGACCCCCAGCACACACATACCGTTGCTTCTTCTGGTGATCTAGGTGGAGGGAAGATGCATGGGGACCATATCAAACCTTTAGGAGGAATTTTTCAAACTAATCTCCTCACCCCCTCAACATCCAAACTTCCACAATGTCCCCTGAGGTGTGGTCTCCAAGCCCTATCGCCTATACATTGAATCACTGACCCACCGAATATGAGATGCCCCTCAGATATGCCAGGACTGGCATGAAGTTCAAAGCCGCACCCTGTGACCACCGGCCCCGGAGGCTAAGTAAGGCCCAGACTTCCTGGCTGTCCACAGGTCCCCTACAATCCCCACATGCTTCACTCTCTCTGACTCTTACAGATACCCTTCTCCTCTCAGGGACACATCCTTCCAGAAGACTCCTGTGTGGCAACAGAGATTGGGCAGGAAGCTTCTTGACCGAGGGTGAATTTAGGGACCTGCTAAAGAAATAAAAAAATGTTATTAAAAGTAAAACAGTAGGAGGTAATGTTTAACCAGCTCAAGAAAGCACACTCTTCAGTCATGTTCACAATCACCATGAAACCATGAACCATGGGTAATGTTTATTCAATTAATAGAAAGGCCAACTTAATATAAAATTTCTTGGAAAAAGTCTACTGTTGGCCGTTAGCTTACATAAGGAAGTTGTCCTTATTTGAAAGTAATAAAATTTTATAAAAAGTTAATACTTTAGGCTTGTCAAAAATTCCACCAGAATTGGCTCAAAGTCACAAGATTTTGCTGATTCTGGGTTTGATATTAAAAACCACCATGAGAAATTTCCAGAAGCCGATCCATAAGCATTGCTGGTGGTGGGAACCGCTGTCCACACTACCCTTGTGTCCAGGCCACAGCCCTCGGTGAAATTTGACTATAAAGACCCGGACTATTCTGAGACGTGTGGAAGCACAGAATTTGCATGGACTTAAGCGATGAAGCCATTGGGTCATTAAACAGCGGTTTGGTTTTTTTTTACAAAGGACAGAACAAACTCTATTAAAGACAGGACAGAGCAAATGAAGTTCAAGGAGAAAAATTCACTTGCTGAAAATGCTAAAAGTCTGTGTTAGAAGATACACCACAACTTAAATATTTTTGCACGCTTATATCCACTACGGTTCGAATTCCTTACTATTTCCATTTTTTAACATAAATTTCATGCTATTCCAGTTGGTGATGAGTTGAATTTACTTTCAACAACTGAGAGTAATTAACACAGTTATTCGGGGCCGTGGCTACAAGTCTGGATGCCTGGGGAGCTCCAAGGGCTGGGGGCTTTTCTTCCAGAGCGGGTGGTGCCAGGGCTGGTGGGCACGGAAAGGCCCTGTCCACTGGGGGAGGAACAGGAGATGCAGGAGCAGCTCCATGTTGATGGTGAGAGAGGGGCTGGTAGAGGGAAGCAGAGGCAGCAAGGAGAGAAGAGCCAGGTGCAGCAGAAATGCGGATGCTGGCCTCCCTGGGGTTGGAACTGGTCTTAGGTGTGGCCCCAGGTGCCCAGGTCGTCTCTAGAGGGATGGGCAGCGTGCTGAGGTGGTCAGGGTGGTGGGCAGGATGGAGAACACCATCTTCCGTGTCCCAGCCCCCTTTCCCCAGGCAGCCTGTCCTGTCCTCCCCACTACCCCTCTCAATCAGCAGGAGGAGCTGAGGGAGAGGGATGGAGGTCTGCTGCCAGGCCTGATGGCCTACAGGGACCCAGAGAGTCCTGGCATAGCTTAGCTGGGTGACCTTGGCCAGGGACCCTGACTTCTTGAGCCTCCTTATCCGTGAAGTAGGGCCAGAAGCTTCCTGACCACATGGAGTGTTTGTGCACAGACTTAGAACATTACCAGCACACATGAGCACTAAATGTGTTAGCTAGATTGATGTTGTTTTTCCCATTTACAGAGGAGGTTAAATGATGTCTCCAAGGCCAGCCAGCTAGCGAGGGGTGGAACCAGCAGTTAACCCTACCTGTGTGCCGCTTGCCTTGTGGTGGGAACGCATGTGGGGGACCCCTCGTGGGCCCTGGGAGCCTTACATCCCTGCTGCCCCAGGCTCACCTGTGGCAGGGTGCACGGAGGGCGCACAGGCATGGTGAATGGGCAGGCTCAGTGGCTGTGGCCCTACACTTCTTAGTCCAGGAAGGCCCACAGAGAGGCCACTTCTCCACGACCCCTCGCTCCTCTCACCCCGATGTCCTCAGCTGCCCACGGCCCATGTCCTCACATAAAACCAACACCTTGTGACAGCACTGTGGTCACAGCTGTGCGGGAGGACCAGTCATCCAGGGCCTGGGTGTTCTCCTATCTAAACTGGACAACAGAAGTTCCACCTTTGTAAGGATGATAGAAGGTGGTGCTCCTCCAGCTGCCGGGTGCAGAGTCACCTGGGCGAGGGCTCCGTGACCTGTCTCACCGCCTAAATACTTAGGTGCATTTCCCTAGTTCTCCTCTGTACAGGTTTCCCCGGGGTTTCCCACCATTCAGTGGGTGGGGTTTCCACCAAACACCTTCAGCCAGTGAAGAGGAGGTGGCCAGGGTGAGTGACCACAACACCCCTGACCATCTAGGCATTGCCCCCAACCTCCAGCAGCCAGGAGAGGGGAAACAGAGTGGCACATAGCTGGACTTAGTGAGCTGAACCATGCAAAGCCCTTGCTTTAGGTGCCTGAGTTCAAACATAGTTGGCTAGGATTAAGGGTTTTCTTAAAAAAAAAGTAATGAGGAGAGGGTAGATGCAGCTACAGAGATGACGCAGTGGGAGGATCAAGGCTGCAGAGGTCCAGTGTGCCTGGTAGTCACAAGAAGACCACTGCTGACTTCATCTCTTTGTCCGGTCAGTGCTGATGGAGTGTCTACTACATGCCAGGTGCTGCCCCGCGGAGCCTGCCCAGCCAGCAGAGAGGCCATGCCCTTGGAGCCAGCAGAGAGGCCATGCCCTTGGGGCCAATGTCCCAGAACGGGATGACTCACCCACCTCAAAATGGTATGCACAGTTCCTGATCATCCTCTGTCATGCCCTTTGCAGAAGGTTTTTGTGTGTGTTTTAAGAGAATCATGCTTTTTCTCCTTGTATTCCTAGAATAAACCCTATTTTGTCATGGTGTAGCATTACTGGATTTAATTTTCTCCTATTTAGTGTTTTGACACTTATGTTCAAAAGTGAACTTGCTCTAGACTTGTGAGCACGTATGCATCCGTGTGTGTGTGCACGTGCACACGTGAGTGCTGACTTTATCAAGTTTTGACATCAAGGAAATCCTATGGGAATAATTTACCTAGAGTTTGGTAGACTTTGACTATAAAATTGCTTGAGCCAGTGAGAAACTCCAATAGAAAAACTATTATATTTATAACAGCAACACAAAATAATTATCTAGATATAAATTTCTCTCCATCATACTGTTCTTTTTAACTGATGTACCTTTTACATTCCACAAAATGCACAGATCCTCACCTTTCAGTTCTAGAATTTTGACAGCTGCAAACAACCAAATCAAGATCCAGAATATTTCCATCACCCCAGAAAGCTTCCTCATGCTCTTTTCTGCCAGTACCCCACACACTTTTTCAGAATCAATCACCACTCTGATTTCTATCACCAGAGGTTAGTTTTGCTTGTTCTAGAAATTCATATAAATGAAACATACCATACAAAATTTTTTGTGTTTGGTTTCTTTCACACAGCATAGTATTTTTGAGATTCAACCACCTAGCTGTGTGTATCAATAGTTCATTTTATTGGTAAGTATTCCAAAATTGTATATCAAAGTTGTTTAATTCATTCACCTATAGATGGATTTGGGATGTTTCCAATGCTTGGTAACTTGAATAAAATTTTAATACACATTTACATACATGTCTTTTTTAGGACTCTTGGGTAGGTCCCTAGGAGCAGAATTGCTAAGGAGCTGTCATGCTGTTTTACATGCCCACCAACAAGGTATGAGAGTTCCAGTTGCTCCACACCTGATATTGTCAGTTGTCTTAATTTTAGCTAATCTAGTAGGTATGTAGTGGTAACTCTTTGTGGTTTCAATTTGCTTTTACCTGATGACTGTTAATGTTGAGCATCTTGTCACATGCTTATTGGCCATTTATATATCTTCTTTTGTCAACTGTCTAAAAGTCTTTGCCCATTTTAAATTGGGTTGTCTGAATATTAATGACTTTTAGGAATTCTTCAGTACATATTATAAATATGAATCCTTCATCAGATATTCGTATTATGAGTGTATTTTCTCCATCTGTGGCTTGCCTATTTTTTCTTTATAGCATCGTTTGATGCACTTGATGATGTCCAGTTATTATTTTTTGATTTATAGTTCATGTTTTTCATGTGAATTTAGTCAGTGTCTTTGTCTGCCTCAAAGTTATAAGTATTCTCCTATGTTTTCTTCAAAGAGATTGATGGTTCTAGGTCCACATTTAGATGAAGTTTTGAATTATTTTCTGTGTGGTATTTATCTTTTATACAGACATCCAGTTCGTTTCAGTACCACTTGTTTAGCAAGTTTTCCTTTCCCCTTTGAATTAACTTGGTTCCTTGATGAGAAATCAATTGAAAAGAAGAGGCATCTGCTCTCCTATGTTCATTGCAACATTATTTACAACAGCCAAGATATGGAAACAACCTAAATATCTGTCCACAGATGAATGGATAAAGAAAATGTGCTACACATATAAAATGGAATATTATTCAAACTTAAAAAAGAAGGAAATCCTGTCATTTGTGACATGTACGAATCTGGAGGACATTATGCTAAGTGAAATAAGATAGACACATAAATACAAATACTGTATGATCTCACTTATATGTGGTACATTCTTTTAAAAAGCCAAACTCATAGTAACAGAATGTGGAATAGTGTGATTATCAAGGTCTGGGGCATGTGGGAAAGGAGCAGACTTTTTTTTAATCAATTGACCATATTCTGCAGGTGTATTTCCCAACTCTCTGTTCTGTTCCATGTATCCGTTTGTCTATTCTTATGGCATCCTTTACCACCTTGATTACTGTAGCTTGGCTGGAACTCTTAAAACCAGATAACGAGCCTCCTTCATTTTACTCTTTTACAAAGTATTTTGGCTCTTCTATATCCTTTACTTTTTCATATAAATTTTAGAATCAGCTTTCTTCAAAAACACTGCATGAAATTTGTTTGGCATTGTGTTGAGTCCATAAGCCAGTTTTGGAGAAAATTGGCATCTTCTTGAGATTGTGAACTCTAATCCATGAGCATGGTGTATCTCAGCATTAAACTTAGCCCTTATTTAATTTCTGTCAACAATGTGCAGTTTTCAGTATGAAAGTCTTGCTCATCTTTCATCAGATTTATTCACAGGTATTTTAATGTTATTTTTAAGTATTTTTAATCTTGCTTTTGTAGGTTTTTGTGTGCCTCCTTTATAAGATTGAAGATATTCTCTTCTATTTTTAGTTAACTGAGTTTTTTCACAATGAAAGTGTTGAATTTTATCAAGTTCTTTTTCTGAATTTTTTAAAATAATGATACATTTTTTTCTCCATTAGTCATTTAGATTCCTTTAGTCACCACTTTATGGTGGTGAATTACATTGATTTATTTTTGAATATTCGATAAACATTTTTATCCTTGGCATAAATCCCGCTTCACCATCATATATTATTCTTTCTTTCTATGTTTGCTGAATTCAATTTGCTAACATTTTGTTTAGAATTTTTGTACATATGTTTATGAGGGATATTAATCTAATTGCAATCTTCTTGTCAGGTTTTGGTATCGGGGCTATGCTGGCCTCATAAAATGATTTGAGAAGTATTCCCTCCTCCTCTGTTTTCTCCAATGAGTTTTGTTAGATTGGCATTAATTCTTCCATAAATATTTCATAGAATTTCTTGAAAAAGCCATTGGGCCTGGAGGGTTTTTTTTGTAGGAAAGTTTTATTTATTTATTTATTTATTTATTTATTTATTTATTTATTTATTTATTTATTGGCTGCATTGGGTCTTCATTGCTGTGCACCGGCTTTCTCTAGTTGCAGAGAGCAGGGGCTACTCTTCATTGCAGTGCATGGCCTTCTCATTGCGGTGGTTTCTCTTACTGCGGAGCATGAGCTCTAGGCGCACAAGCTTCAGTAGTTAAGGCACATGGGCTCAATATAGTTGTGGCTTGCAGGCTCTAGAACACAGGCTTAGTAGTTGTGGCACATGGGCTTAGTTGCTCCATAGCATGTGGGATCTTCCCAGACCAGGGCTCAGACCCATGTCTCCTGCATTGGCAAGTGGATTCTTAACCACTGAGCCACCAGGGAAGTCCTATAGGAAAGTTTTTAATTATAAGTTTAATATCTTTGATAGACAAAAGGCTATTTAGACTTTCTATTCTTGTGTGAGTTTTAGTAATTTGCAATTTTCAAGGAATTTATCAGCTTCATCTAAGTTGTTGAATTTCCTGGCATAACCTCGTTCACAATACTTTCTCATCACCACTTAAATATCTGTCTGATCTGGGGTGGAAAGATTTTTTTATTTTTGTTTTTGGTTGTTTTCTTTTGTTTTTTGGTTTTTTCCCAGCATTTAATGTTGTCCCACTGTCATCTGCCCTTCGTTTATTCTAATGAAAAGTCAGCATAATTCTTTTTTTTTTTTTTTTTTACTGTTCCTCTGTATACAATGCCTTTTTTTCTCTGGCTGCTTATAAGATTTTATTTTTATCTTTGGGCTTCAGTAGTTTGACTATGCTGTGCCAAGGTGTGGTTTTATTTGTTTTTACTCTGCTTGAGGGTCACTGAAATTCATGCATCAGTGAGGTTAATGTCTTTCATCAATCTTGTTAAATTCTCTATCATCTCTGCTAAATATTTTTTCTGCCCCAATCTCTCTAGCCTCTCCTTCTGATGCTCCACTTATACATTTATTGGACCATGTGGTATTGTCCCACAGATCTCAGATACTCTCTTCTTTTTTGTAATATTCTTTTCTCCTTGTATTTCAGTTTGGAGATTTTCTCTTGACCTATCTTCAAGTTCATGGGTGTTTTCCTCTGCTCTTCATTAGCTCAGCAAATGAATTTTTCATTTTTGATAAAATATTTTTCATTTATAGGATTTCTATTTGGTTCTTTAACATAGTTTCCATATCTCTGTTGAAATTCCCCACGTGTACATAAGTTGTCCATCTTTTCTGGTGGATCTTTTAATGGATGTATCATAGCTGTATTAAAATCCCTTTCAATAACATCAACATTTGGGCTGTCTCTGGGTCTGCTTCTGTTGATTACTTCCTCTCCTGACCATGGGTCACATCTTATTGTTTCTTTGTGTGTCTCCTTACTTTTTTGTTTTGTTTTGTTTTGGTTTTGGTTTGGTTTGGTTTGGGGCATACTAGACTTTGTCCATATAGCAAGCGTTGAGATTGATGTTGATGATATTTACTCTCCAGTAAAGGACATTCCCCTTCTTCCATCAGGCCACTATTGTGAAGAGTTGAGCTAGGTCTGGGCTTTAGTGCCAGGTAGGTACATACTTGCTCTGTGACTGGGATTCTCAGCAGAGATGCTGAGATGTTGCCAGCCCAGATGCTGTTCTCTTTTTACCCCATTTATTTGTTTTCTATTTTCCATTTATTTTTATTTATTGTTTTACTGTGTTTCTATTTATTTGCCTGTTTTCTTCTTACCCGCATTTATAATAGATTTCTCCCCACTTCCAATTCCACCAGGCATAAAAGTGGTCATGGGCTTTTTCACTTTCTGGAATTTGGTACATTTAAGTTCCATGGTTCTCTGGTAGGATTTTTAAAGCTATAACTTTTGTAGCTTATCAACTTGTTCTCATTGTTAGGATTTATTAGTCAATAAATGTTATCAAGAAAATTGACTCAGGATTTGAAAAACGTTATCTCTATCTCATGTATTATAGCAGAATAAATTCCAGATGGAATTAAAATGTAATATTGTGAGAGATATAAAAAAGGTACCAAAAGAATTTATAAGATGACTTTCATATAGTCCAGCGGTATGCAGAGATAGTCTAAACACAACACCAAGGTAAGAAAACATAAAGCAAAATAGATGTACTTAACTAAACAGAAAATTAGAACTTATATATGATAAAAAATATGAATTAAAAGATAAATGAAAGTCTTTGAGAAATTATTTCTAAAACCTGTAATAGACATGGGATTAACAGGATTAATATTTTTAAAACTAATAAAAACTAAAAATAAACACCCCAATAGAAATACAAACTAAGGAAATGAATAACTTGCAAAAGAAGAAAGTAAATGGCCAAAAAGAATGAAAACAGCTCATTGTAATTAGTAATTGAATAAATGCAAATTAAAACAACAGTGAGATATCTTTCATCTATCAACCTACTACAGTGTGAAAATAGTAAGTCTTTCATTCAATGAATATCAGTTCAGCATCTTCTACATGCACCATCTGTATGTATCCCTGGGAGCTGGGATCCAGAAGTGAACTGACAGTCTCTGCACTTAGGACCTAGTGTGGGCAAGACAAGGTGATAAGCATAAGGGAGAAAGATAAAGGAAATAAAGGCGGCTAGGAAATAATGGGCAAGGGGGATGGCTCTTTTACATAAGATGAACAGGGAAGGCAATTCAAATCAAATATCATCTGAGCAGAGACCTGAAGAAAGTGAGGGCTGTTTGGATGTCTGGGAAAAAATATTTCAGGCAGAGGGATCAGCAAGTCAGGGATCAGCCCCCAAGAGCAGGACATGCTAGGAACACTCGGGATCTAACAGTAGGAAAGTCGCCCTGTCTGGAAGTGAAGGGGACCACTAATGATGGAGTCAGAGATCTTGAATTGCTGGGAACTCATTTTCTCACACACTGCTGGCAGAAATATTCATTGTCAAAACTTTTTGAAGGACAACTTGACAGTAGTTATCAAAAGCCTTAAACCACACATAACCTTGGACTCCAAAATTCAAAATTTCTGAATTTATCCTGCAGCAATAAACAAATGAGTGCACAAAGATATACATATAAAAATGTTCACATTTACATTTTCACATCACACTGTTATTTACTATTGCAAACAGGGTAACCTAAGTTTTCAACATTTGTGGTGATTGAAATTGTGTATATTCATAGAATGGAATTCTACATTGTCATTAAGAACAATAATATACTTGCACATTTCTTGATAAGGAAAGATGTTCACAATTTATTTCTAAAGTGAAAAAGCAGGTTACAGAATACGTATTTTATGATTCCATTTTAGCTAAAATGTTTCTTCATATGCATTTGTATACGTAGAAAAAAGTCTGGAAATACAAATATCAAAACATGAATGGCGGTGTCTGCTGAGTAGTGTGATTCCAGTAATTTTTATCTCTTTAATAAATAACATGCTTAATTTTCTTGCAATCACCATGTATTACTTATGTAAGCTAGAAGTAATGTTTCAAAATCAAATGACACACCAAAAGGATAAGGAAAAGTGTTTTTAAAAGATGAATCTCAGGGAACTGCAAGGAAAAAGAAGGCAGTGTTCTCTTTGACCCATATAAAGATTTTACAGTCTTTCATTTTCACAAGTTTAATGATGATGTGTCCTGACATGAATGTCTTTGGGCTTATCCTATTTGGGCTAACTCAGCTTCATGAGTCTGCAGGTTTATGCATTTTGCCACATATGAGATGTCTTTAGTCATTATTCCTCCAAATATCCGTTCAGCCTACTCTCCTTCTCCAGCCGAACTCCAAGGATACACGATACAAAGGTTGGATCTCTTTTGTTACTGTTCCACGTGTCCCTGAGGCTTTTTATTTAGGTGGGGGTGTTTGTTTTCGGTCTCTTTTCCCTCTTCTGCTCAGATTGGATGAATTCTATTGTTCTGTACTCAAGTTCACTGATTTTCTATCCTCTGTCATCAGCACTCTAGTATTGAGCCCATGCAGTGGGCTTTTTTTAAATTTCCATAATTGTACCTTTCAGGTGTAGTTTGGGGATTTTTTTTTTTTAAGCTCTTTATTGGAATATAATTGCTTTACCCTCTGGTACCAGCTTTTGAGGTACACCAAAGTGAATCAGCTGTATTTATACATATATACCCATATCCCCTCCCTCCCATGACTCCCTCCCACCCTCCCTGTCCTGGCCCTCTAAGGCATCACCCATCAACTCAATGATCTCCCTTTGTTATACAGTAACTTCCCTCTAGCTATCTATTTTCTAGTTGGTAGTATATATATGTCTGTGCTACTCTCTCACTTCTTCCCAGCTTCCTCTTTGCCCCCCACCCCCCCAACCCCATATCCTCCAGTTCATTCTCTGCATCTGCATCCTTATTCTTGCCCTGTCACTGGGTTCATCGGTACCTTTTTCTTTTTTTTAGATTCCATATATATGAGTTAGCATATGGTATTTGTTTTTCTCTTTCTGGCTTACTTCACTCTGTATGACAGACTCTAGGTCTATCCACCTCATTGCATATATAGAGCTCCATTTCATTCCTTTTTATGGCTGAGTAATATTCCATTGTATATATATGCCACATCTTCTTCATCCATTCTTGATGGGCATTTAGGTTGCTTCCATGTCCTGGCTATTGTAAATAGTGCTGCAATGAACATTATGGTACATGTTTCTTTTTGGATTATGGTATTCTCTGGGTATATGCCCAGAAGTGGGATTACTGAATCATATGGTAGTTCTATTTTTAGAATTTTAAGGAACCTCCAAACTGTTTTCCATAGTGGCTGTACAACTTACATTCCCACCAACAGTGCAGAAGAGTTCCCTTTTCTCCACACCCTCTCCAACATTTATTGTTTCTAGATTTTGTGATGATGGCCATTCTGACCAGTGTGAGGTGATACCTCATTGTGGATTTGACTTGCATTTCTCTAATGATTAGTGATGTTGAGCATCTTTTCATGTGTTTGTTGGCCATCTGTATGTCTTCTTTGGAGAAAGGGTGTAATTTTTATCACTAATTTCTTTGCTGAGATTCTCTATTTTTTTCATTTGTTTCAAGAGAATTTGTAATAGCTTGTTGAAGCATTTTTATGGTACCTACTTTAAAATCCTCTCCAGATAATTCCAACATCTGATTCATTCTAGGTTGGCATTAATTGATTTGCTTTCATATTCAAGTTGTGATTTTCCTGATTCATTGTAGGATAGCTGACTTTTTATGGTATTCTTGACATTTTTCTTTTTACATTTGGAGATTGTATGATCCTGCATTTTATTTTAGCAGCCAGCAGCCAGTTTAGGTTTAGCCTGGAGGTTCTGGTCTACATTTATGGCCTGGGTTCCCAATGAGAATCTAATATTCAGAGCCTTACAGCATTATTTGGTCTGCTGGTTGATCCAGTACTGCTGGGGCTCCCACTGGTCCCTGCTGGTGCTAGAGCAGCAGATGGGGTTTCCCCAGGCCGACATCTGGGGCCTCGAGGTGGGTGGAAGGATTCTCCAGCCCATAGGGATGAAGGGGTTTCCTGGGTGGGCTCATTTCTGGAGTGGAGCTCCCCCTTGCTGGGGAGGGGACGGGACAGGGGAGGAGTTGAAGCCCAGCAGGGAAGGAGAACATCCCACCTGGCCATTCATCATCAGGGACCTCCCCACTGGCCCTCCTGTTGGCGCTGCCTGGCTCACCTGTGATTTCAGCAGCACTGGCAGTCCACTGGAGGAGGAACAAGCTCATCCACTCTCCTTACATTGCCAGACTGGGGGGGCAGGACACACCAGGCCTGGGTCCCTTCCTCTGTCAATGGGGTCTGTATGCAGCCCTGTCCCTGAGCTGTTCCTCCAGTTCTGGGGTCTCCAACTAGCTTGCCCTCCTCTTCCAACTTCCAGAGTCCCCCCTGGGTTGTCTCTTGTGCCATTTCCAGGGTTTGTAGATGCACTTAGCAGGGAGGAGGAGAGAGAAACAAGTCTGCTCCACCTTGTCCAGACCAGAAATTGAAACAGTGCTTTTCATTTCTCCATCTGCTCCAATCTGCCTAACAGCCCCATCCCAGGGTTACAACAGAGAACACCTGATTTAGCCCCATCTGGTCATTCTAGACAGATCCAGTCATTGTTAAGGCTTTATTTTCTTTCTTAGCTTTTGTTTATGAAAAGTTGAAATTCACACAGAAGTAAAGAGTGTAGCGTAATGAACCCACAAAGAAACCGAAGGCTGCCCACCATGCGTATCCAGTCAGGGCCTCCCCCTGTTGGCACAGGCTGCCCTGCAGAGCAGCCTACATCAAGCAGCTCCAAAGGGACTGGGCCCCTCACAGACACCTCTGTATTCACAGACATCTACTTTCATGTTGAAAAGTAAAGAGATAAAAGATTTAGAAAATCCTTGTCTCTCATCAAAGTCTGCCTTTCAAGCCAACTGACCTGGTGCAAACTCAGAAAGCCTCACTTTGGAATTCTGAAGCTGAAGATCGCTCCTGAATGCCCAAACTGCCTGAGGCAGGGGGATGCCTCCAGCAAAAGAGGGAGATGCCAGGACCAGGGGATGCAAATGAGATGGTGTATTAACAGATTCAAAACATACTATTCCCACTGAAAAGGGATGAAGGCTGGGACTTCCCTGGTGGTCCAGTGGTAAAGAATCACCTTCGAGGCAGGGGACGCCAGTTCCATTCCTGGTTGGGGAACTAAGATCGCACATGCCGCAGGGCAACTAAGCCTGCGAGCCACAACTACAGGGTCCACGTGCTCTGAAGCCCTTGTGCCACAACTAGAGAGAGAAAGCCCATATGCCACAAATACAGAGAAGTCCACGTGCCACAGGGAAGAGCCTGTGTACTGCAACGAAAGACCTTGCATGCCACAACGAAGATCCCACTTGCCGCAACTAAGACCTGACGCAGCCATAAATAAATAAAATATTTAAAAGAAAAAGTAATGAAGGCTGTGTGAGGGAAACAAAGGCCCAGAGGCACATTCAGTAGGGCCCCAGGGTGGGAACATGCCAGCCCAGGAGGAGGCGAAGCCTGGACCCCACCCAGGACCCTCAGCCACGGCTCTCACCAGGCAGGGGACAGTGTAACCTTGGCCAAGTCACTTACACGTGTTCAGCCTCAACTTCCCCATCTGAGTAATGGGGGAATGCTGCCCATTGGGCAGCTGAGAGGACTGAATAAAATAATGCCCAGAGGAGGCCAGCCCAGGGCCAGCACA
This sequence comes from Hippopotamus amphibius kiboko, assembly GCF_030028045.1. Taxonomy (NCBI): domain Eukaryota; kingdom Metazoa; phylum Chordata; class Mammalia; order Artiodactyla; family Hippopotamidae; genus Hippopotamus; species Hippopotamus amphibius. Next base: position 43,245,322 of record NC_080193.1, on the reverse strand, counting down.
CAGGAGGAGCTGTCATCTATTCAATAGAGTGCTTACTACAGATCTTTAGCCCGTGATGTTATTCCTTATGACAACCCTATGAAGTAGTCTATCCTCATTTTACAGATGAGAAAACCGAAGCTCAGAGAGGTTAAGTAACCTGCCCTGGGTCACACAGCTGGTTAGACAAGCTGGGAAGTGAACACAGCACTCTGATTCCTAACAGCCCCACTTGACTTTGTTCCTATATGGCAGAGGCCGAGACCCTCTTCCTTGGGCCCCCAACCCAGGTGGGCCTCAAGGGACTAGCCTGAAGAAGGAAGGGGTGTCCCAAGCCTCAGTCACCCAAAAGCCAAAGTTCCACAAGGAGGCTCTTGCCCAGCCCCAGGGTGGCCGGGATGTGCCGGCAGGCATTGCAGCGCAGGCCCGCTTCCCCAGGCCTCCTCATCTGAGGTGCAGCCTCTCCCTGCCATGTAGGCCTCAGCCATGGAAGCAGAGGCCTCCATTCCCCACCTGCCTCCTCCCCTCACTGGCCCTACAGCCTTGGCGTGGCCTCCCCGGGTCTCAGCTTCCTCATCTGTAAAGAGGAGGTGACAGCAAGACTTGCCTGAATAGTTGCTGTGTGTGCAGATTAAATGAGATGCTGCCTGAGAGGCTGGTAAGGCTGGTTCTCGGCACAGAGGCAGCCTGACTGCCCTGGCCCTGCTGCCTGCTTGAGCCAGAAGCAGACCCTCCTCCTGACCGCCATGTGCAGCCACCGCAGGGCCTTGTCCCCAGCCCAGGTGTCAGCCAGGCAGGTGTCCTGGTTCACCCTGCCCACAGTGTGACCCCCGCAGCTGCGGAACAGAAGTAGATGCTGTGGCCAGGGGCTAGCTACCCCCCATCCCTCTCGTGGTGCCCACAGGGGGTGCCACGCAGCTCCCGCTGGCTGCTCAGAACCCCTGGACCAGGGCCCAGCTGGGCCTGTGTCACAAAAGGCTCCTCTGTGAAGGAAGGGGGTTAAAGAGGAGAAGGGAGAAAAATGAACGGCAAGAACATTCCCATTTGGAGAGACAGGTAGTCACTGCAGAGCTGGGAGAAAGCGTCGTGACCAACCAGGTTCACAGATGCTGGTTCTGGGGGACAGAGGGGCGGTGCCTCCTGGGGCCTGGTCTCCAGGACAGGCCAGCCACCTCCCTACAGGGCCGCAAGGGCAGGCAGGCCATACAGGGACCCTCTCTGACAACGCAGCCCTCTCCATAGAGCCACCCATATCCCCACCTCTGTGCCCCCATCCAGAGCCCAGGCCCCACTCAAGGCCCTGTGACCCCACCTGGGAGAGGACCTTCCATCAGAAAAATCAACCAACTGTCACACCAACTCGAACCTATCAGGAGGGTGAATCTTAAGCAACAGCCTAAAATAACAGAAGAACCTGTTTAAAAGAGGTAGGCAGAGAAGGGAGGGGCGGGCTGTTATCTTGCAGGAAGGTCATCTGTGGCAAAAGGGGGAAATGCACCCCAGTGAGATCCACAGAGAAGTTGGTGGAGGGACCAGATGCTCCATGAGAGGTGACCGGCTGAGCCCGGAGACAGAGAGACATGAGCTGGTCACAAGCCTCACATGGAGTGGAGGACACTGCCCCCACACACCCCATCCCCCCGCCAGCTCTGCAAAGCAGTGGGGTCCCTGGACGACCCCCTCTCACCACCCCGTGCCCTGGCCCAGGTGCCACGGCCCTGGTGGCTCATCGCCATCTACTCCATTTAGCCCTCTAAAGGGCCACTAACCCTCCCTCCCCCAGGGAATATTCCCAACAGTGCATCTTTCCACTGTGCTCCCACTGCCTCCCAGGTGGTTTCCCCCACCCCAGCTAGGTTGGGGCCCCTTCTGGACAGAAAAAAATAATGATATGAATCTAAGATGAGGTCCTGCTAGAAGCTAGACATGCCAAAAGACACCTCTCATCTGTACCTTACCCTTCATTGCCCTGGAATTTCTAAAGGCATGTCCCTTTACGAGAAGATTTCACGTATAAAAATGAGGATAATGCCCTCCGGATAACATTATGCATGCCCACGCCTCACCAAGCTGGCAGAACCTGGCCCTGCCTGGTTCAGGCACTGCCCCGTCAACAATGTCCCTGGTCAGCAGGGACACACCTGGGAGGAGGGTGGGCCTCACTGCCCTCTCTGTGGTCCAGGTGCTCCCTCCCTCTCTGGGGAGGGAGACCCAGAACAGGGCCTCCCGTGCTAGCCTGGGAGTGGGCGCCAGACAGCAGGCCGGGCGAGCCCCTGCCTCACCCACCCCCCATTGGTCCCCTATACACAGCAGGCAAGGGGTAGAGGGGGCAGGGCCAAGTTCCCAGGTGTGACCATCAGCCAGGGTGGACAGTCAACCCAGACCTGGCCAGGAGAGGGCTGCAGAAGAGCTACCCACACCAGTTTCCCCCCTGGGCCACAATGAGGTCACAAACCTCAGCTTTCAGGGGCGTGTAGAAGATGAAGACTATTATTTCCATCCAAATTGCTGATTCTCATTAATCTATTTAAACTTCCACATTCTCCCCCAAAAAGGATTTAAGGATGCCTTAAAATCCAGCAGGAGAGAACACCAAAAGAAAAGGGAGGAGAAGAGATGAAAAGAAGGCCCACAGACGGCTCCGAAAGGCATCTGCTGTGAGTGGGCTCTGCCCTGCCCTCCAGCCCCTAGCCCTTGGCCACTGAGCGGTCAACCCGCAGAGAGTTAGAGACCGCGGCTCTGGGGCGCCCCTCCCCCATGCCTGGCCGCCCCGGCCCTTCCAAAGTCCAGGTGGAGGTGGGCACAGCCTTTCAACCCACAAGACGGCGCCCTGGGAAGACACTGGGCAGGCCTCTGCGCGGGGCCGGGGCGGAAGGAACGGGGTACCGCGCAGAGCCTGCCGCGCCAGCCAGCCTTGGACACGCGGACAGCTCTGCGGGGGGAAGGCGCGGGTGGGAAGGCTTCTTGGAGGAGGAGGCCTTAGACCGGCGGGTAGGACTCCCCAGGAGACCAGGGCAAAGGCAGGGGGCGCCGGGGGGAAGCGCGGGGACCCCTGGAGACAGAGGCCTCCGGAGAGGCGAGGGCGCGCCGGTTCAACCAGAGCGGCCGTGAGTCGCCCGGCGCGGCCCCCTGGCGCCCCCAGCCTCCCAGGTCCCACTGGGCCAGCCCCTGGGGTCACGGCAGGCCGCTCGCGGCCCCCAGGCGGGTCCAATCGCAGCGACGCCGGTTTCGCCGCGATCCAGAGTCCCCTTTAAAAGTTTGTCCCCAAACAAACCCCTCTCTCTCTCCTCCGCGCCGTGGGAAGCGGGGCCATCCCCGGGGGGGGGGGGGGGGGGCTCTGAGGACAGGCGCGGGTGCCCTCTTCCACCCCCTCGGAAACAACAATGGGCGACCGGCCTAAAGAGAACCAGGGAATCGAGTGTGGAAAAATCCCCCAATCCTGCAATGTCAATGCCGGGCGCGCGGCGGGCCGGCGGCCGCGGTGCTGCCCCCAAGCGCCCTTCCGCGGGACTGCGGCCTCGGAGGGAGGGGCGCCGCGGGTCGATCTCCTGGTTCTCAGACTCTGAGGACTCATGGCAGGTAGGGAGGGAAAGCTTGCGTTTGGGTTCTTAAAGCTATTTTAGGCTCAAAGGAAATTGCATTTTATTCCTAAAGCCGAAATCTTCTCCCTGCTTGCACTTTCCCGAAGCAGAAGTACAATGCCTTGTTTTTCTTTGATGATCACATCCTATCACTAGCCATGTTCTTTTCCTTTTCTTCGACCTTAAACCAGAGATCGTACATTAAAGACTTTACGAAGTGGATATTCAGGGGACACAGATAGTCACGGAGCAGAAGAGCGGCGATTGCTTTTTCCTGAATTCTGAAAACGCTCAAGGCTGGGCGCTGCCTCCAGTAAACTACTAGCCCTCCTTATATTCATACACGATCCTAGGACTGTGGGGAACCTTGGCTACCAGGCAGATCAAGTGCGGAGAGAGAGAAGACAGCGGGTGAGGAGAACCCACTGAGTGCCAGGCGCTTGGCGACGCTGTGACCTCACTTGAAATCCACGCTGCCTCTTGGCGTGGTGTTTCTGCCGGTTTGTCAGGAGATGACAGTGAAGGCTTCTCCGGGAGCAGGTTGACGAGGCTGCCAGCTGGGGAGGGGAAAGTCTGCATTCCCTCGCGTTCCCAAAGGTCCACTCCTTGGCAGAAGCAACTTGACTCCATTCATGACTCCTCTGACTTGACTTTGAGATAAACTCACCTATGGCCTTGGGGGTCTCACAGTGTATGTGCAGCACTTAAATCAAAGGGGATAACTGAGTAAAATCCTATAGCCATCTAGGAAGATTTTCGTCCCCCGAAGAGAATTCTAGGAAGAAAGGGCTTCTGAGCTAGATAGGGGGTTCCCTATGAGCCGCTCTGGCAGGTGCAAAGCTGGATTAAACAGCTTCCCTGGAGGAGCTGTTAATCCGGAGGTCAGGCAGCTCTGGCTCCCATCACGGCTCCTGGGAGGGGCAGCCGCCCACTGGGGTCCCTGTTCTAGACCCTCTACCCTCTCTGGGCCTCAGTTTTCCCATTGGGACAGTCAGATTATCACAAGATGGGGCCACGGGCCAAGCACAGATGGTTTTGGTGGCCTTTCGGTAACATTCCTGGTTTCTCCTGAACATTCTGGACCACATTCCCATCCAGCCAGGAGCTGAGGAGTGGTCCCTCTGGACCCTCTCGCTGCACCCCACTCCAGCCTTGGCCCCTGGCCTCAAGGAGCTGAGTGGAGTACAGGCATAAGGACCAGACAGGCCAGGATCAGAATTCTAGCTCTGCTGACTTCACAAGAGTGAGAGGCGCTTGGCCAGGCATGGGGGACACGTGGAGTCTGGACCCCCAGGGCTGAGGGGACAGGGTGCCCACAGGGGAGGCTTTCACTCAGGCTTTGTTTACCCTGCTCTCATGGGTCAGGAAGAGGAGACCACCAACTGCCATGTGACCTTAGCCAGCGTCTTCATCCCTCTGAACCTCAGTTTCCTCTTCTGTAAAATGGGTGTCATAGTCCCCTCTGCAGACTTGCTGATGGGATCAGAAATGGCACATCTACAGTAACTGGTACCCAATAGTTCTGAATAAAAAGCAGCCTTAACTACGATTCACCACTTGATAGAGGATTGCCGTCTGCAGAAGGACGCCCATTGGGTTGACCCAGGGCAGCTCTGCCCTCCAGATCTGGGCTGCTGCCTCCAGGGCCATGAAGGAAGCCTCCCCAGGCCTCAGCCAAAAACAGGATGAAGTGACTGCAGACAGGCAGGTGGCTCCAGGTTCCCCACTGTGCCAGCCTCCACTCCTGGCAAGAATGAATCATTCCCAGAGAAATCTGACCAAGCCACCCCCAGGCCTCCTGGGCCAGGTACAGTTTTAAAGCAGCTACAGGATGGGCAGGGGCTTTGGAGCCCTGGGTCACACTGGGGACTGGCCACCCTTCCCCACCCGCAGCAGGCCTTGGGTCACCCTGTCGTGTGTTCAGGTTGCTGCATCAGAGTGGAAGCGCCCTCAACTCCTTCTGAAAATTGCATGCTACCCTCTTAGTTGGATTTTGGGGTGTCGGGGGTTGGTATTCCAGTTCTTTGGGTTTGCTTCCAGAAGGGATTTTTGGCATGACTTTATATATTTTTAACAGTTTTATTGAAGGAAAATGGACACAAGAAACCCTCACAAACCCTCCCCGCCCCCATGCTTTCAGGACCCACAACAGGACAGAAACCAGGGGAGCCCCTGGCAGGGGATGATGTGGGCATTTGAACCAGGCCTGGCAGCCGGACTCCCTCTGAGGCCACTCAGCCTGAATCCAAAAACTAGGGCCCAGCCCAGCGATGCCAGACACTGAGATTCTCAGCAGGTCGTTCCACGCTCTGGCCCACCTCCTGTTCCACAGAGATGCCACAGCTTCCCAGCCCAGTCAGAGCCAGAGCCGTGTGGGTTCCGGGGCTAGTTCAGGGCATCTGGCCCAGGGCCCAAGTTGGCAGGCAGCAGGGAGGGGGTTGGGGGCAGTCTGGGCTAACAGGGAGGGAGGCCCGGGGCCCAGAGGCACCACCGCGTACAGAAGAGACCCAGGGCTGCCAGATCCTCTGACGTATCTACCAAAGCCGTAAGTTGAAATGTTTTTGTAGACCTTCACAATTTTAAATATTGGTTGACCTTTTTAGAACTTTTTCTTTGGGATTATAATAAACTTGGAGGGGAAAATGCACATTGACTGAAACTCCTTTTAAAGAACGAAGGACTGCATAAAGCTGGCCGCGAAGTCTTCTGCGCACACTTCAGCATCTCTCCACGAGGGGCTCCGGGTCACGGTCCCAAAGCCACGGTGGGGGAGCGGGGAGGAAGGGGAGGAAGGTCCGACCGCTGCCAAGAGCCCCAGGCTCCCCGCCCCCAACCCTCCCTTTTTCCTTCCCGACCCGCGCCCGGCCCCCATCGCCCCCAGATCCCACCAAGTCCATCCAGCCCGGGCCCCCTCGCGTTTGGAACTTCAGAGCACTCAGCGTGCAAAATCAAGGCTTTCCCTCCGGTGAAGATGGGAGGGGGACCCAGGTCCCCAAGGCACCCGATGCCAGGAGCCCCCTCCAGCCCAGAAGGGCCGTCCGCGCCCGCTACACATTTCCCCAGTCGCTCCCCCACGCCTCTGCAGACAGAGATCAGCTTCCAGTCCTCGCTGCCCTCCTCGGAGCGGCCTCCCCGCGGCCAGAGACCCGCGTCCCGGAGCCCGGTACCCGCCAACAGCCCCCGGGTTCTGGGGGCGGGGCCGAGGATCGACGCGGGCGGCGACGGCAAGAGGCGCCGTGGAGGCGGGCCGGGGGCGGGCCGGGGCGGGGCGGCGGCGGACTGCGGAGACGCGGCGGCGCGCGGGGCGGCGCAGAGCGTTCTCGGCGCGGAGCAGAGCTGAGCTGGGTGGCCGGCGCGGGGCCGCAGGGGGCGCGGGCCGGGGCCGGGGCCGGAGCGAAGCCGGAGCCGAGCCGGGGTCGGGCCGAGGAGCGGGGAGCCGGGCGGGGAGCAGCCATGGCGCCGCGCGGGGCCGGGGCGCGCGCCACTGCGGGCGGCCTGGGCTCCGAGTAGCCGGGCCGGGCCGGAGCGCGGGCGGCGGCGGCGGCGGTGGCGGCGGCGGCGGAGGCAGCTGCGCCCGCGCCCCTCGCCCTCCAGGCCCCGCGCCCCGTGCCCGGGCCGCCGGCGATGGTGACACATGCGGCGGCGGCGCGCCGGCGGCAGGACCATGGTTGAGCGCGCCAGCAAGTTCGTGCTGGTGGTGGCGGGCTCGGCGTGTTTCATGCTCATCCTCTACCAGTACGCGGGCCCGGGGCTGAGCCTGGGCGCGCCCGGCGGCCGCGCGCCACCCGACGACCTGGACCTCTTCCCCACGCCCGACCCGCACTACGAGAAGAAGTACTACTTCCCGGTGCGCGAGCTGGAGCGCTCGCTGCACTTCGACATGAAGGGCGACGACGTGATCGTCTTCCTGCACATCCAGAAAACGGGCGGCACCACCTTCGGCCGCCACCTCGTGCAGAACGTGCGCCTCGAGGTGCCCTGCGACTGTCGGCCCGGCCAGAAGAAGTGCACCTGTTACCGGCCCAACCGCCGCGAGACCTGGCTCTTCTCCCGCTTCTCCACGGGCTGGAGCTGCGGGTTGCACGCCGACTGGACCGAGCTCACCAACTGCGTGCCCGGCGTGCTGGACCGCCGCGACCCCGCCGCGCTGCGCACGCCCAGGTGAGCGCCCGCTCGGCCGGGAACGGCGGGGTGCCGGCTCGCGGTCAGGCGGTCCTGGGCCCGCCCCTCGCTCCCCGCCCCCCTCTCCTGACCTCTGGGGGCCGCCACTCGCCCGCCGCAGCCCCTCTGGACCGCCTCCTGATCTCTGGGCGCCCGGGTACCCGGTTGGTCTGCTGAGTGCCGCGGTGGTCCCTGCGCTCGAATCCCGCTCTCACCTCTGCGCCTCTTTAACTTTTCCCCCCCACTACCCGCAAGGCTGCGCGGCGCCTGGGCTTCCCGGGGTCACCGCCCCCTGCCCGCGGGCCGTCACCTGCTGTGCCCCAGCTCTGGGTCCGGGCTGGCCTGTGTCGTCGGGCGGGAAGGCGGGTTCCTGTGCGCGTGTAGCCCACCTGGAGTGCTCGCTTCCCTGAGCCGCTCTCACGCCCAAATAGGAAGTTTAAGTGAGGTGCCTCTCCTCCTCCACCTGTGGCCCCCGGCCCGTCAGCCTGCCTTGAGAGGGCTGGGGAGGAGCTGCGGGGGAAGAGGGTGGGCCCCGCCTGCCCAGGTGTGCAGGTGGAACAAAGGCCCGAGTGTCACCTGGAGCTGGGGGCGGGGAGGAGGCAGTGCTGCCTACCCCGGCAAGTCGGGCCAGAACCAGGTGCACGCTCTCTCTGAAAAGGGAGTAGAAGCAGGCCAAAGGCAGCCTGGGGGGAGCTGAGCTGGCTGGGGGCACCTGTGCAACCAGATGCCTTTCCCATGGGCCCCCATTGCTGTGGAGATTAGGGGTACAGGGCTGACCTGTGTGCGGAGACAGCTCTCCTGGGAAGCGCTTTGTAGCCAGAAACACCCTTTCTCTCCCCCGGTGCTGGGTTTCCAAGGGTTAAAGTTGGGAATCTTTTTCTTCTGTTCCTGTGGGGGCCCCGTGGGGCCTCCTCCCCAGGATGTCTGGGCTGGGGAGGGCAGGGGGCAGATCTTCTTGCCTGCCTTTTGTTTGTTTCACGTTTGCCTTAAGATTGCACTCAGGGGCAGGCTGGGTGTCGGGGAGCTTTGTGACTCAGGTAGCTGTGTTCGTGTCAGCACTCCTGGGTCGAAGGTGCAAGGTCTCGGGTGTGTGTGGAGGATGAGGCTTTGGTATCTGGTCAGCTTGGAGCACTCCCTGTCCAGCTCTTCAGTCCTTTTCGTGTGATCTTTCCCAAACCATCAGGAAATTGGGGCCCTAGAGCTGGCGGGGGGGGGGGGGGGGTGTCGTCCCACTTTCCCTTGGCTGTCCTAACAGCAGTTCCCAGCCTGAGAGGTTACCAGTAGGCCTATCCCAGGCTCTTGAAGCATTGCTTCCTGCCCAGCACTTGCTCTGATTTGCATCGATGCACTTTTCTGGCTTTGTACCACCCCCTCAGCCCCTTGCTCCCCAGGGTCCAGCCACTCTGTGCTAGACTGAGCTGGGGGCTGGCAGCCACCTGCCCACCAGGGCTGTAGGCCCCCGGAACAGGGTACTAAGCAGCCTAGATAGACCCAAGTGGGCACCTCTCTGCCTGCAGGAGTCGGGGGATGGGGGCCAGAACGGTCCTGTCTGCCAGAGGGCATTAACTAGGGAGACCCCTGGAGGGGCAAGTGTGCAGACCTGGGTCTGGGCGCTGCTGAGAGGCCTGAGTCAAGCTTGCTCAGCAGACGGGGCCTTGACCCGTTTGCCACCAGGATAGTTGTCCTACACCCTTACTTCCTGAGGCTTATTTTCTCTTTGGGTCACCAGGGTGAATCAGGGCCCCTGGCCTCCCTTCTCCAGAGCCTGTCCACCAGAGTGGGAGGCCCAGCCGCCCCCACAGACAGATGTGGGGGAAATGGGGAACAGACGGAGTCTCCAGGTGCTGCACGAGGCTGGGCATGAGTAGCAGGAATGGAAGACCCCGTGCGTGGTCAGCGTGCGTGGTCAGCTGCGGCTCCCTCCTGCTGTGGTGGGCTGCCGGCGCCGCCGGGGAAGTTGCTGAGCTCAGCAGCTGCCGGCTGCGGAGGAGGGGTTTCCAGGGTCCTCGGGAGGCCCACCCTCTGCCGTCTGCTTTAGGAGTGGACTGTGCCACAAGCCTTGCCGGCCTTCAGTGTCACTCTCCCCCACCTCTCCCTTCAGTTCTGGTCCAGGCACCAGGAAGATGGCATTTCTAATGAGCTTTCTGGAAGGGCCGGGGTAACCTTGGCTTTGTGTGTTTACAAGCCTGTGTGCTCCTCCAGCCTGGGGCTGGGCCAGAGTGCTGGCGGGTCAGGATGCAGCTCCCCCATCTGCCCAGGGGGACAGTGGCAGTGCCCAGCCTCCGTGGGATGCCTGGTGTTGGGTGGTGCCTGGTTTCAGGAGTCTCGGATGTCACCCTCACCCTCCTTCCTGCCCTCCCCACGGCCCTGTGGTGTTGGAGTGACCATCTGGCTGGTGAACTGAGGAGTGACGGGGCACTTTGAGGTCTGAGCCTGGGCGAGAGCCCTTTCTTCCTCCTCTCTGGTCCCCAGGGCCAAGCATCTTGGAGGGGTTCAAGGGGAGTTGGACAGATGTCTCCCTGCTGTGAGTTGTGCTTCTAGAATCTCTCCACCGAGCCTCTCCCAGCTCCTGGTGCCAGTGTCTGCAGTGCTTTGGGGCCTGTGGTGCAGGGAAGTGAGGGTTTTCACGGCTCCCACGCCTCCCTGCCTCACGGTGTCAGCCCAGGTGGTTCTGAGCTGGGCATGTGTCGAGGTGACAAATGGAGATGGACAGGTTTCCAACGCTTTGCTGAAATATGGTTTGGAACTTATAGCATCTGTGCATGCTTCTTGGCTTGGAAGAGAGGAATAGGTGTGTGAGCAAAGCATTGGCAGGTCCCTCTTTCGTCCTGTGTCCACCAAGGGAACTGCCACGCCTGGTGGCATCTGCCAGGAATGCTTGTAAGGCCCCCAGGGAGGACTGGTCTCAGAGAAGTGTGGCTGCCCACAGCAGCAGGCAGGAGACCGATTGTTGCCAAGGGCCACTTTGGTTAGTGTGTCTCAGTGCCCCATGCTCCCACATCACCTCGTAGGGTTGGGATGGTGCTCCTGAAAGGTAAAGATTGTTCCTCCTTCCCCTTCCTATCGGCCTGAAGGAGATGGAAGAGGAGACGTGGTCAGGGTCTTGCCTGGGTTGCCCTGGAAACATCCCTAAAATCGTGTAGGCTTCATTTGGAGTCACAGAGGGCATTTGGGACCCCAGTATGGCTTTCGGGCCCCCTTCATGGGGTCCTCTCTGCAGTAGGGCCCCGCTGGGAGCTCCTTGTGGGCTCCCAGCATCCTCGATGTTACCTAGCAGAGGCTGTGCTTCTTGTAGGAGGAAGGAGTCTTAGTGTCAGTCCTCCAGCCTCACTCTGGTCACATACCCTCCCTCCACCATCCCAAGTCCTCTCTGGTTTCAGAAATCTGCTGGTGCTGTCAGCTGAGCCTGTACTGCCCTCAGCCTAGCACACCCTCCTCCCTACCACTGCTCCGCCGGCTCCTCCTCCCCCTTCAGCCTCAGCTCTGCTTCCCCTTCCTCCAGGAAGCCTCCCTGGCAGCGCCTTGTTGCCTTAGGCCCCTTGGCCACTCTCCATCTGCCATCCTATCATGTCCATGGCATGTTGGCACTGGCTGGAGGCCGAATGGGTGCTGCTCACATGTGGCACCAACAAGAACGTTCAGCTCCTGGTCCCGCAGCCTCTCCGGCAGCTGCACTCAGCCTGCCCTTCCCCCCATGCGTCCTCTGGTGAGTCAGGTTCAAGGAGTCAGTCTTGAGTGCAGTGCTGATCTCAGAGAACCTCGGGGGCTTCTCAGTGGGCCCAACCAGGGTAGCTTGGAGCATTTCTGTGGCACGCGACAGTTTCCAGTGTGCCTTCACAGTCACATTCTTAGGTGCAATTAAGGGACAAAACCTACATTTGCCTGCAGTGGGATGTTACCCAGAGAATGTGACAGGGACCAGTGAACAGGGCCCGGCCACCTGAGAGAATCACCCAGAGAGACCTTGAGACAAAAGGAACCTAAGGTCAAGAAATTCACAGTTAGATTTTCCTTAAAAACAAACAAAAAACTTTCTTTTTAAGTAAATGTATGAGAAGACAAACTTTCAAATGACTTACTGGCCATCATTTTAAATGATGCCCTGGCTTGTGAAATTATCAAGCTCTACAACTCAGGCTGTCAAAGCACCATAGAACTTGCAAGACCAGGGCTTCCTGGCCTCCTGGGCTCTTCCCTTGTAAGTGTGTGGGGTGGGCTGGACACAGCGGGGGCTTGTCTGGCCCCGGTCAGAGAACATGGTGCAGGGGACTTCCCCGTCAGTGCAGCGCCCATTCCTGGGGCCCCAGGGCCGCTGAAGCCCCTGGTCTCTGTGGAACCAGTCAGGGTTTCTTTCTTGGTGGCTGGATTGAGAGGTTTGGCTTCTGCCCTTGGAGAGTGGCAGGCTGTCAGTGGGGGCCTGGCTTTGTCATCCTTAAGGGATCCTGAGTGTTTTTCTTTCACATTCTCTTTTTTGTTTTTGTTTTGAAGTAATGATTGTAGTAGATAATTGGGAGAAAGTATAAACAAAGAAAGTCACTGTATTCTCTATGGATACCTTTTCTTTTTATTATAATTGAGACTATAATGTAAATTACCTACAGATATTATTCTATGTCATTAAAAACAATAATTCAGTGACTGCAGGGGACTGACCTCTGAGTGCACCATAGTTGGTTCTCCTCTGGGGTTGAATGTACAGATTTCCCGTTTCTGACTCCTGTAAGTAATGGTGCAGTGGACATCCTTGCACATAAAATATTTTGCATACCACAGACTTCCTTTGGAAATTCCTAGGAGGGAATCTCTGAGTTGAATAGTCTGAATGTTTAAATGCTCAATTACTTGACATCTTACTTTGTAGCCACACGTGGTATTTGAGTACCCGTCTCATTGATATTGAATATTGTCCTGGGTTTAAAGAGTTTATTTTCTTCAGTGAGCAAACTGTCTCTGTCTGATTTTTATTGAAAAGTCCCACCTGACAAGGGCACCCTTGAGGGCAGCCCGTCACTTTGCAGGGGGAGGGGGTATGGGCAGGGCTGCCCAGCCACCCCAAATGACTGCCCATATGGTCACAGATGTCTGCACTTCACACCTGCCCAGAGCCAGGATGCAGCTCTCTGCCATCTGGGGCTGAAGGAGAGGGGTGATGGGCCATGGGAGCCCGAGTCTGGGGGCAACCGGGGTCCACAGAGGGAAGGCTGCAGACGGGAGGTTGGCTCTTGTCCCCTGAGCGCTCAGCAGCTACTTGGAACGCGTCATCTTGTTTGCCCTCCCATCCCCACAAAGCAAGCATTTGACAATTGTCCCCATTTTCCCTGCAAGGAAGTCAAAGCCCAGAAAAGTTAGGGAGCTGGCATCCCGATGTCTGTCTGTCCTGAGGCCCACATGCCCCACACAGCCCTCGCCCTTGGTGCCCTCAGCTGGGAAGACCAACTGTGGTGAGAACCGCTGCCAGCCGTCGGGTCCATCCCACCCAGGCAAAAGGCCCTGGGTGGACACGGGTGGTTTCACACGCAGATCTGGGTCGTGGGTTTATTGGAGAACATCTGGCAGCCTTCACCCGTGCAGGAGCAAGACAGGAATCAGGCCACATCCTCCTGGCTCTGGCAGGGCTGCGCAGGAGGGTCTGCCGGGGGTGTCGGCACTGCTGGCAGCCAAGACCGGGCAAGACGTGGGGGCTTCCAGCACGGCGGGGCCAGTGCCTCCCACCGCCTCTCCCAAGTGACGGGTTCCTTCTGGGAAGCACAGGTAGCAGCTCTGGGAACCAGAGGAGGAGAGAGGAGCCCCCAGGTAGCCTCCTTCACCTTCTGTCTGGAGCCAGTGGGTCTCTGAGCCTCCATTTCCCCATCTCTAAAATGGGGATATGGAGCTTGTCATTTGGTTCTATAGGGGACCACTGGCCTGTTACCCATGACCTCCTGGGCCCTCCAGCCCCACATTGTGTCTGTGTCCTGTTGGAGCCGTGGCCACTCGTAACCCTGTAGGATTCTGCAATCCAGGGGTGATCACAGGCCTCGCCTGGGGGTGGGGCCCAGGTCCTCATCTGTACAGGGAGCTGTCAGCAGCTTCCCACCTGTAGAGTGAGGGGGGCAGGTGGGCCTGGGGCACCGTGAGAGCGTCTGGCCGCCTGTGAGCAGCACATTTGCCTCTGTTACATGGGGACCCAGGGGTAGGGTAGGGAACAGGGGATCAGAGCAAATCAGTGATTGTATGGAAAGAGAGTAGCTAGAGAAATTAAAACTCTGCAGTTAATTGTTTATAAAGCTGTAGAGTTGAAGGAGTCTGTGGTGTGGGGGACCCACCCCCATTGGTCACAGGCAGGAGGGGACCCCAGCCCCTCTGCAGGCCAGGTCCCTCCGCAGAAGCTGTGCTCATCCCATGCACCAGGGTGGACGCTCCTGAGTCAGACCAGTCTGGGTTCCAGGTCTGGCCCTGCTCCCCACCTTGAATACACATGCAGCTCTGAGCACATTTTCTTGACCTGCCTTGTGGAGCCATGGGAGGATTCAGAGGGGACGTGCCAGACCCCAGCAGATGGTCAGGTCAGTACGCTTCCCTATACCTTCCATGGAGAGGAAGGACAGAGGCCGTCCCCGGGCCACCCAGCAGTGAAGGAGCAGGAGCAGCAGGCCGCCAGGCCTTGCCTCAACCAGGGAACCCCATCTTTGTACCAGGGGTGGTGGCAGAGCAAGGGTTGGGGCCCAGACTGGGAGCCACACCAGCTGGGTTGAATCCTAGTTCTGCCACCTGCAAACTCTGTGACTTCTGTGCCTTGGTTTTCTCTTCTGTAAGATGGGCGTACTGACAGTGCCTGCCTCATCAGTAGGAACTTGGAATTATGCCTGTTGCTGGGGACTCATTTTTTTTTTTTAACAAAAGGTTACAATGCGTCCCGTCTCTCCGGGGACAGGGAAGAGCCCTTCAGAGACAGCTGGGAGCTCGGCCTCTGTCCCCACTTTGAGTTGGTCAGCTCAGGGGCCGCAGGGCATTTCCCTGACAGCAGCTGAAGTCTAGGCAGTAATCTGGGACATCCACAAGTATCACTGGCCTTCCAACATGATGGCCTGGGGTGTACTGCGCTTCAGCCATTGGGGTCTCCTTCTCATCCCTGGCTGTGGCATCGGGGACCCCCTATTCCTTCCTGCCTCTGCCCACTTGACAAAAGGGCTTGTTCGCTGCCTGGATCTCCGGAAAGCCCCTGCCCGCCTGTAATCATGGCCTGCGGGGACAGTGCGGGTCGGTCCTGCTGTCTGGACTGTGTCCGCTGCAGCTCGCTGGTCCACCCCTCTGAGAACCCTGGAGACCCAACCAAGAAGAACTCAGTGGTGAGGGGAGGGAAGGATAGAAGGGCCCGGTGGGTCCCACAGCCTTGCTTCTCTTCCCTCCCCGCCCCCCAGAAGCCTAGGGATGTGGCGGTCCTTTCCCCTCCCTGGGCCCCCATCTGCCCTGGCTCTGGGCTGTGGTCACCCACCCGTGGGCATCGACGGGAGTGGAGCGGCAGGCTCGTGTGTTCACGTGGCCATCGCCGTGAGCCGAGCTGCCGGCACCTCTGCCCCTCCCCCACCACCACGTTCCCTGCACCCTCTTTTATACTTTCACTCACTGCAGACACGTGTATCCCTTGAACAGCACACAGCACTGCTGGGTGTTACACACTTTCTAGAACCTGCATCAGACTGTACTTGACCTTCTGCTCCTTGCTTCCTTCTCTCGGCCTTGTTGAGATTTATCTGCGTTGGTCCTTGACATGCGTATTTAATTCATTGACTGCTGGGGGTTGCCTAGACACATCTTCTTTCCTGTGCTTTGTTCTGAGAGCAGACGGGAGGCGAGTTTCACAGACATGGTGACGGTGACCGGGCTGGCCCACCCTCCCCCCGTGTCCCCAGCGGTGGAGCGAGGGAGGGCGGTCCGTCCTCAGCTCTGCCAGTGCTCTCCAGACAGGCTCCACTCACACACACGCACACACACTGCCCCAGCCACGTCTGAGGTCCCCACAGTTTGGCCTGTCAGGTGTCGCCGTTTGTGCCAAGCCAGCAGCTGTGAGCTGGTCCGCTCTGGTCTTAGCACATGTTTCTTTTCCCTTAAGTGGGTGACACAAGCATCCTGTGGTGTGGTTACAGGCTGCTGAGCTTTCCTCCGGCTGCTTACCTGCTCACATCTCTGGGCTGTTTCTCCCCGAGTGGTGGCCTGGCCCCTTTGTGTGTTGTGGTACGAGGTTCTGTGCGTTGTGTGCTTGCCAGATGTCTCCTCCTGACTTCTCTTCCACTGCCTGTGCGTCTGAGAGTTTGGCATAGCGGCGTCTGTACAGAGAGGGGCTGGGGGGGCCAGGAATGTCCTTGTCCTCAGCCAAGTACACGTTCCGGGGAGGGAAGGGAGCATGCCTGCTGATCTCTGAACCCTTCTGAGACCCTCTTGTGGTGGGGGATCAGCCAGAGGCGCGGCAGGTTGAATGAGTGGACCGGTGGCCAGCTGACAGGCCATCCTCCCTGCAGCAGGGACACCCCCAGGGCCTTCCTCGAAAGTCCTCAGCAGTGCCCAGGGCAGCTACTGCACAAGCCCAGAAAGCCAAACCAGGAGGCAGTCCTCCTCCCACGTTTCACACCCATCAGCCCTGGTTTGTTGGAGACCCTCCGTGATTGGGTTGGAAGAAAGGATCCTGCAGCCAGAAGCAGAGCCTGAAGCCCACTGCTCCAAAGTCGTGGGATCTTCCTTCCCCTCCTGATGGAAATCTAGGCAGGGCTTTCCCAGAGGGAGGCCTGCCTGTGTCGCCCCCAAGCCTGGTCCCCCATCTGCAGCAGCCACACCCCCCACCCCACCCCCACCCCCCAGGGCTTACCCCTGCGTCGCCCGCCTCTGAAACTGAGCTTTCCGCATCCTTCCAGAAAGGTGCGTGGGGGCAGGGCAGCCTTGGCATGCGTCCACACACCCCCACCAGCCCCACTTGGCCCCAGGCCATATTTGCAGCGTTTGCTCTTAGACAACCCCTGACCCGGCCTGGGAGAGGTGGTGGCCTGTCAGTCACCGTCCACCTGAGAGCTCCTGCGGGGGCTCCCGGGGCCGGGTGGGGGGGGAGGCCAGGAACAAACACTTCCTGCGTTTGCAGCCTGTGGGCAGTGGGTGAGTGTCTTCCCTGTGAGTTAGGAGCTCTAAAGGCTCACGTGTAAATATTTACTTCCCTGAAGTGCTGGTGTCCTTGGAAAACGAGGACCTGCAAACATGGAGGTTTTGTGTTTGCATCAGTGCAGCAGGAAGCGGGGTCGGGTGTCATCTCGGAGCAGTGAGGGTTTTCTGTGAGTCCTGGGTCACATTCCTTGTCGGGGAACCTGCCGCAGCTGGAGAAAGTCCTCCAGCCTGGCCAGGATTGGAGCAAGAGTGGCTGCGGGGGAGCTCTGTTCCCTGTGCGCCCTGCTAACAGGGTCCTGTGCGCCGTGCGGGGGCGGGGTGAGCAGGTGTCCTCGCCCAGAGGACACAGTCTGGGAACAAAAAGTGGCCGCGACGGACGGCCACCCTGGGCGCCAGGCCTTCCTCACTCCCACCTCACTGTCAGGGCCCCGCTTTGCAGATGAGGAAACTGAGGCTCCCAGAGCCTAAATAACTTATCACCCACGGTCACACGCAGCAGGGCTGGGATTCACACTTGGCCTGTGGCTCCAGGGTTTCCTGTTACCCTCTCCCCATGACAGGGAGCTGGCAGGGTCCCCCAGGAGGGGGGAGCCAGGCATCACCCGGACGTAGGGTTCAAGCTCGCCACGCTGCCCGTCTGCGGTGGAAGGTGACGTGGCTGCTTGGAGGGCGGGCTCAGGGTCCTGGGGGGCGGCCCCGAGTGACCGCTGACCCACCCTCCTCGGCTCCCAGCTGGATGAGTGGCCGCCCGCCTGAAACAGCCAAGCCATTAGGTGTGAGGTGTTGCTCCCCGGGGAGGGGAGAGGATCTAGGCAGGTGGAACCAGGGCAGGTGGAGCAGATGGTCTCCCAGGGGTTTGGAGGTTTCTGATGTCACCTGTGAGGACAGGCCCTGCCAGGCAGGCACGGAGCTGGGGAGCAGGTGGGCCAGGGCTGAGAGCACACGTCCCTCCCGCCTGGGGCACTGCAGCCTCACCTGTCCAGCCTCACACCCTTGCCATGGTGCTCTTCCCAGCCCCTGCACCCTCCCCCCCAGCCTCTGTCCCACATGAGAGACCGCAGCTCGGGCACGTGCCCCCCCACACCCCCCACCCTGTTCCCTCAGCAAGCAGGTCGGCAGGCGAGCAGGTCTGGGCACTGTGCTTTGCTCAGGTAAGTCCAGGCAGAAGGCTGCTTGGTGGCCCGTGGTCTGAACCCTGCAGAAGTTCAGGGCCTATCGAGTCCTGCTTTCAGACCATCCCCCAGTCAGGAAGCCCAGGCCTGGGAAGAGAGGTCTATTCCTTTGCTTTCCTGGAAGCTTGGCTGGCAGAGTGCCTGGCAGAAAACACCATTTTTATCACGTCGGAGGCGGTCACATGTCAGCCAAGTGGCTCAAAGGCAGGCGATGGGATGGAGGGGGCGGGGGCGGGGACCTGCGCTTGAGCAGGAACAGACCCCCGCCCTCAAGCGTTGGGTTGAAAGGGGGCCTGCGGGCATCAGGTGGGACTCGCCACTGGACACGGAATGCACCCGAGAAGCGGAGGCCCAGAACCTGAGCACTGAGGAGGCGCAGAAGCCCGGAGAAGCAGAGGCTGACAGCCAGAGCCTCGGGCACCCTCGCCCCACAGTCTCCGTCCTCAGGGCCGGCACTTGCCACGGGACCCTCTCGGGCACAGAGCAGTTGAGAGCAGCTGGCCGCGCTCCCCATGGGCTGGGGGCCCCGCAGGCAGCGGGGCAGGGGCCATGGTCGGCCCAGCAAGGCTGAGCAAGCCCCTCAGTCCCTCTCGCCCTCCCCCAGCCTGAGCCCTGCAGTCTTTGGTCACACGTCCCTCTGCTGGTCAGGCCAGAAGTGACCTGAGGTGGTGCCGGGAATCGAGGGGCCGTCCCGGAGCTGCTGGGGGGCTGACTGAGCCCCCACCGTGGGCCAGAGACAGGGTGGCGGGCCGGGGTGGCGGCCACCTGCGGAACCATGCACATCACGTGAGCTCTTCTGGGTCATTTCCAGAGGAAATGCCCTTCAGGGGGTCAGTGGGTCCGCACAGAGCCTGGAGCGGGCGGCCTGTGCCGTGTGTGGTACTTGGTGGCTGGCCTCCCCCTGAGCCCTGGCCACACCGTCCGGTGGCATGGGAGCCCGCACCTCATGGGCCGGCAGCTGTTGTCTGCTGCGGTAGCACAGAAGACCCCAGCCTTGACCGCCGGGGCTCTGTGCGTGGACCCCTTTGAGTCTTTTTAAGTTCGTTTAGCAGGTTTTGACTGAGCCCTCACTCCATTCAGCCTCCAGAAGGACACTGCTGTGGGATCCTGGCCCCCGGCCCTCCCCTGCCAGGGCCACCCAGCTGTGTCTGGAACTGGGGTCTCAGCATCCGGCCCCTCCCTTGGGCTGTGCTCGTGGCCCCCCTTGAGCTCCCGGGGCAGCATGAGGGCCTTGGCCCCTCGGGTGGCGATTCTGCCGTCTGTCGGCCAGGCCACACTCTGGTTTTCACCAGGTGACATCAGGTCACACTCTGGTTTTCACCGAGTGACATCAGGTCAGGTCCCTTCACACACACCCTGCTCTGCCCCAGTCTGGGTGCACCCTGGATGGACCCCAGTCACTCTGCTGGCCTCTGGGCACTCGGCCCTGGCTTGCGGGGACCAGTGGGCACAGGTACCAGCACAGGTGCACTGAGAGGTGGCTCCAGTGTTCTCCTGTTACTGGTGGGAAGCAGAGGTACGGAGAGGTCCGCAACTTGCCAGAGGCCACGTGGCTCAGGCAGCAGACCCAAGTGTCCTGGGGCCCCGTCTGGCCCACCCATACCCCTGGCTACAGCCCCTGGGCCGTTGTCATTCTGGAGCCAGCCCTCACAGAGTGGCCGCCGGTCCTGCCCCAGGGAGCAGCGACTCACTGAGGGAGGGCCATGGCCGGAACGCAGCCAGCATCCCGGCAGGGTCAGAGGGCTCCCAGAGCCAGTCGGATCCATCCCACGTGCAGCAAAAAGGAAGCTCAGGGTTGTGGAAAATTTAGTGCTAGACCTGAAAACTATTTTTTAAGTATTTACCTTCCGTGTAAAACAGTAGTACGTATCACAGCTCGGGAGGTGACCTGGGAGTCGTGGGGCCCACGTGGGGCATCGTCTTCTTGCTACACGTCTCTGGAGAGGCCTTGGAAGCAGCAGCGCCAGCTTAGAGCGCGGGCCTGGCTGAAAGCCTCTGCGCTGCGGCCACACTGTGCGTGGCAAGGGACCAGGCGGGCTGGCAGCCCTCCGGGTTCCCGGGTGCTGGTGGGTGTTCCTGAGAGACAGGATTGCCTTCGTGGGTCAGGTGGGAGTGTTTTCTCATTGACTGGGGCTTGACTTTATCTGGGGAGAGGATGGTGGGCACATGGAGGGACTGGCACTCTGAGCCCCACCCCCCACCCTCAGCCCCGGCTGGGACCACTGAGTGGTTCTGGCTGGGGAGGCACGAAACTCAGCCATGGTTTCCATGGGCGTTGGAGAATGCCACAGGGGCCAGGCTCTGGCGGGCGGGGCCACAGCCTTGAACCTGCACACACGTGTCCCCGAGGTGGGAGCCAGCACCTCTACTTCCGCCCTGTGCGCAGATGGTGCACTAGTCTGATGACCACTGGGTCTCCACCCGGCTCCCAGCTCCGCGCCTGCTGTGTACACCGCCAGGGAAAGCTGACAGGCTGCTGCTGTGGGAAGCACGCCACAGCCCCGGCTGCAGTAAGGAGGCCTTCTTTGTGAGGTCTGCTCCACGTCAGGCCAGCCACAGGCCACCCTCCGCCTCCCAGAGCAGCAGCCTTAGGCCGGAGCTGGGGGCCTCCCAGGGCTGACCACAGGCCGCCCCAGCCATCACCGTCACACAGCCGCACGCACTCCTGGCAGCAGCTTGCACTGTGGGGCCAGCAGTGACTCAGAAACATCCTGAAACACGAATTCCTTTTTCCCTTGCAAGTGGTTGGCACTTGGAGACGTTTCCCCCCATTTGAAATTCCTTCCCGCCTGCTTCTTTAAGAGCTCAGTGGTTTTTCTGCTCCGTGGCTGGGCCACCCCTTCATCCCTGCCACCTCAGAACAGGCCAGGACAGTAAGGAAATGTGTATTCGTGGGACATGTGCTGCTGTTGCAGAAGTGGGGGTGGGGGCAGCCTGGAACTGAGCCCTCAGCCCCCTGCCCACAGAGGGCCGGGCGCTGGGCTCTGCAGGAGGCCGTCGTAGGGTGAAAGACCAGACTCCTCGGGCAGCAGGACCTTGGCTCCCTGCCTCCCTCCTGCCCTCCCTGGAGGAGGGACCCCAGCTGATGACAGTGACAGTGGTCCTGGTTTCTCAGGTGAGCAGGATCGGGGGGCGGGGCACGTGGTAGGGGCAGGCCTGGGAATTAGCTGCCGGAACTCTGGGTCAAAATCTCCTTGAGGGGGGTCCCTGGAGAAGCCCCCTATTTTGTGGAAGGTGCAAAAGAAGGGGGCCCAGGAGTCCATTTGCCAGGCAGAGCCGGGCAGAGCTCACCTAGCCGGCGTCTGATGTCCCGTGCTGCCCCAGCCAGGGCCTGGAGAAGGAAGCCTGGGTATTGGGTGTGGAGATGAGGAGGCCAGCAGGACCTGGCCCCGAGGCGGGGTGCAGCCCCCTGCCCAAGGCCCCCGACCTCTGCCTGGCAGATGGTCAGTGTCTGCAGGGCCGGGGGACGTGAGGGGCCATGAGCTTCTCTTCACCACAGCCCCCGCCCTGTTGGCATCTGTCCCACCAACAGCCCTCAAGACAGACTCGAGCCACTGTGACTCGCCTGTGGGTCCCAGCTCTTTGCTGAGGACCTGGCACAGAGTAGGTCGTGACCTACAGAGACAGCCTAGCTCAGGCCCACTGTGTTCCTCACCCGTTGCAGCTTTGGGCAAGTGTGACGGACCTGTGACTCAGTTTCCCCGTCTGTCAACTGGGGTCAGTGCTGCTGTCTCCGATTCCCCTGGCAGCGGGACGTGCGGCCTGCTGGGGTACCTGGCGCCCAGGGAGGGTCCCCGAGGAGAGGGCACTGCCCGATGTCCCTTCTGCCCATCCTGTGTCACAGGCTTGAGATCAGGGAACCCTGAAAGGGCTGCCAGTCGTTTCCCCGTTGCCCTGGGCTGAGCTTGAGGTCCGTGTTGTGTTGGCTTCGTGGGTTTGTTGCAGAGGCCTGGAGCTCCAGTTTGTGTGTTTGGAGGTGGGACATCAGAGCCCAGCGCACAGGCAGTCAGGGCTGGGGTCCCCAGCGCCAGTGAGGAGTGCAGAGGGTGGCTGTGTGCCCCGTCCCTGTGGGGTGCGGCAGGAGCTTGCTGCGCCCCTGCTCTGTCCAACCAAAGAACAGAAGCGGGGTTCTCGGGGCTGGAGCCCCGGTCTCGTCTTTGGTCCTGTCACCCCCCCCAAGAGAGCTAAGGAAGTCCCCTACCCACCGTGGTGGGGGCAGGTTTAGACTGGGCAGGCTCCGTTTGTCACCCCGTCACGGAGGGTCCCTTGGAGTGGCTGTACCCGGGGAAGGACCGCCTTCTTCCCAAGAAGCCTGCCAGGGTTTTGCCCCAGACTTGCTCAGCCAAGGGCTGGCTGCATACGCTCCATTGCAGGAGAGGCTTTTGTGGGCCTGTGTCTGTGTGTGTAGTAATGCGTACGTAACAAAAGTTACCATTTTAACCATTTTTAAGCGTACGGCTCAGTGCCGTTAAGTACGGTCACATTATTGTACCACCACCCACCTCCAGAACTTTTCCATCTCCCCCACCTGAAGCTCTGGTCCCATTAAACAGCTCCCCCCCAGCCCCAGCCCATGAGAACCACCCTTCTTCTCTGTTTCTATGAATTTGATTCCTCTAGGGACCTCATAAGTGGACTCATGCAGTATTTGTGCTTTCGTGACGGGCTTGTTTCACTGAGCATAATGTCCTCAAGGTTCAGCCAAGTTGTAGCAGGTGACAGAATTTCTTTCCTTTTTAAGACTGAACAACATGCCTTTGTACATATATACCGCATCTTGCTTTTGCATTTATCCTTCGATGGACACTTGAGTGACTTCCACCTCCTGTTCCTGTGAACAGGTGCACAGGTTATCTGTCCACGCCTCCGCTTTCCATTTTTTTGGTGTTTATCTGAGTGGAATTGCTGGATCACGTGGTAGTTATATGCCTAATTTTTTTAAGGAAGCACCATGCTACCTACTTTCCCGTCAGGAATGCACGTCAGCGTTCCAGTTTCTCCACACCCATGCCAGCAAATCATCTCTTCTGGCTGGTGACTTGTCACAGCCTGCGGCGGGACGGTCCAGGACGCAGTGCAGAAGCGCTGGCGTCGGAGTTGCTTGGAGTCTCGGGAGGCGTCTGGCAAGGCCGAGTTCAGACTGCGTGTGCCCAGAAGTTGGGGGAGGCTGGGATGTGGCACAGCGCTGTGTGGAGTTTGCAGCAGGGGTCCAGCAGAGGGTCTGGGTGGTGCGGGCAGGGGAGGGCAGGTCCCCACGCACTGCCTCTGGCGCTGAGCTGAGGAGGGGCAGCCGCACGGTGTGCTGGCCCCTGCAGGGGCCTCAGTGTGGACCCACGACCAGGGCCAGGCCTGTAACCCGGGAATCCCAGCGTGGCCATTTCAGCTTCTGCCTGGTTTAGCGTGGCCATGCCATGGTCTGAAGCCAGCTGGGAGACTCACTGGGCCTCTTCGTAGCCACAGACCCCCGCCCTGTGTGGCACACAAATCCCTTCCCACTTCCCAGGTGGGCTGTTAATTCCTCAGCCCCCGTGGGCAGCCAGGAAGCAGCCATGTCTGTGCTCAAGTGTATGACCTGCCTTCTTCCCCGGTGGCCTGAGGCTGCACACACGTGGCCTCTGTGTACCAGGCACCCCGGTGTCCTCTCTGTCCCCAAGGCCCCATGCTGGCCTGGCTGGAGGGTACAGGGAGCACATGCCAAGCTCTTGTGGCCTCGGGGACCCTGGGTTTACAAGGGATCCCTGTACAGGGTCGTTTATGGCTCTGGAGGCTCCCTGGTCTCAGGCCGTAGTGGGCTTATGGCTCCTCTCCCAGGCGCAGGGCTCTGGACAACAGGCAGGATATTTATGGCCTGGCTGGCTCCACATGTGGGCTTGTCGCCTTCACATTCCTGTTTCCTGATTCCCACCGAGATTGGTGTCCCGTTGGGGACAGTGCAGGGACCTTTGCCTCTGAGGCCATCGCTTAGCAGCCGAGGCCCTGGCCACACAAGGGGAAGCCTTCTTATCCGGCAGGAAGGGCCACGGCAGCACCCTGCAGGACTGGAGGCCACGGCCCTTTGGTCAACCCTCCAGACACAGTGTGGGCCATGTTTTTCTTCCTTGTGAGACGTTTTAGACGTGTGTGTCCCCACTTCTGAGCCCTCCTGGGGCCTGGCAAGCTTGTGTATCCTCACCCCAGAGCCCCAGGCAGGATCGGCCCTGGGGTACAGAAGGTGTGACTGCCGGGAGGCCGTGCAGCGGGCTTTGGCCTGCCCTTCAGGATGCATGCAGACCCCATCTTGCAGCACCTTTCTCTTCTGGTCCTGGGGGTACCATCCACGCCCAGGCCCACCCTGCTTCTCCGTGCGGGCTGCACACACCCTGAGGAGTGGCCTCAGCCAGCAGAGTCCAGCCCCAGGTCTCTTGGGGCCCGTGGTTTGCTGCTGCTTCTCCTTCAACCTGGAGGGTCCCTCCTCTCTAGGGGTGGGGGAGCCTCGGTTTCTGGGAAGTCCAGAAGCTGCTCTCCTGACCGCTCTGCTCTGTGCCGGGAAGTTGCCCGATGGGCAGGCTGTGTTGGCCTAGGCTACCCCCACTGACTGCGTTTGCTCAGGGTCTCAAGGAGTGAGGAGCGTGCTCCCTGGTCAGTTCTGCTCCTGGCCTCAGAGCCCGAGTCGTTCTCTGAGTCCTCGCTCTGCCCAGGCCCCGTGCTGGCCCTGGGGACGTGGGCAGATGGGCCGGGCTGGTGGGAGACAGGCCAGCGGAGGTAAAAAGCCCCATATTGTGTGCCACGCCATGGCTGAGAGGTGGGCCAGGGTGGGGACGGTTTGAGGGGGAAAAGGAGAGGAAAGGGAGGTTCCCTGAAACAGGACTGGGAGCAGTGCTCCTTGGCAAGGAGGTAGGTGTGCATGTGGGCATTGGGGTTTCCGGTCCACGTGGGGGCCCCGCTGCACACACAGAGGGCTTGGCTGTTGGGGCAGGAGAATACAGCATGGAGGGTCACTGAGCAGGGGAGCAGCTCTGCCAGGGCCCCTGAGATGGAAACGTCCAGGCTGTGCACAGCTTAGGGGCCCGCAGCCACGCAAAGCACCCCAGGCTTGGGTTTGGATGCACCCAGGGTGGCAGCAGGAGTGGGATCAAGAGTTGGTGGGGGGAGGGGCAGGCAGTGTCACGGGGGGGCGAGACGCACGGGGCCAGACAGGAGGGGGGCCAGCCCAGACTCAGATCCCTAAGGGAGCCCCTCCCCAGGGGTTCTGGCACACAGAGGGCAGCTGTCAGCCACACCTGGTCGCCGCAGGTGTGGAGTCCGCCCTTGATCTGTCAGCCCTTGCTCCCAGGTGGTGCTGGGGGCTGAGTGGGCTCCTGTAGCACAGGGACCTGGGTCCTGAAAAGGGCCTTTGTCTCCAGATAACTTGAAGGGCTCCCAGAGTTGGTGTGGCCAGGCGGAGGCCCGGCTGCAGCCCCGTGCACGGCCTTTTTCGGGGTCTCCTGTGTCTCAGGCAGCCTCCCGTGTGAGTCAGTCCGTGTTTTCCAGCTGGAGCCTGTCAGCTGATTGCACCCCGCCTGCCCCTGTGTGCCCAGTGAGTCACACCTCGTGCCCCGGCCTGCAGCCCTGGGAGCACCCCGAATCTGGGGCCCCACTCACTTCCTCGGACGCTGCTCCCTCTGCTTCAGGGCGCCACTGTCCCCACCTGAGCGCCAGCTGCACCGCTGCAGGACAGCCCGGGCCTCCGCTCCGTGCCCACAGCCAGGACAGCTCTGGCCTGACGTGCTGCCGCTACCCGTTCACTTTGGCATCATAGCCGGAGTTCCGATTAGACTGTCTGGATGCCCCAAGGATAGGATGCTAGACCGGATGCTGGCCTCCTCCCCTGTCCTCTCCCATCACCAGGCCCAAAGAGCCCTGTTGATGGGCACTTTTAGCTGGTTTCTCTCGGGAAGCAGGTCCCTGAGCTCCTGGGCACCAAACGCACTTTTCCCTTTCGTACAAGGCTCGACCCCTGGGTGTTTCTGTGTCTAGGCTGGCCGGGGCCTGAGCCCGCTGCCTCCTTGTCTGCACGTGGTGTGGGTGTCCCTGCCTCAGATGCTGGACCTGAGCATGCGGTGCTAGACAGGCCAGGATCCCGTCCGAACGAACGAGTGTCCTGCTGAGCTTGGGCTACGTGGAAGGACCGGCGTGAGTGGCTGGGGACAGCCCCTCTCAGGTCTCAGCCCTGTCACCCAAGCTGGTCCTTGTGGCAGTGACAGGGCCTGGGCCCCCTGCCCCAGCTCTTCCTGTCCTCCTGCCCCAGCTCTTCCTGTCCAGCCCTTTCTGCTCACCACTGCACAGTGCAGCCTCCCCCAGCAGGCTCTCTCCTCCCCAGACAGGCCCAGGCTCCTCTGCCAGGCATGCAGGGGCCTTCTCCTGGGCCAGACCCTCTCCCCACGGCCACCCTGGCATCGTGGAGATCGGCAGGGGTTTGCCCAGGTGGGCCAAGGGAGAAGTGTACATTTGGGTGATCCTGAGCCAGGAGGGACTTGGACGAAGGAAAGGGAGGGCCGAGAACCGTTTCCTGGGAGGCACAGTCCTGCTTGAACACACCCATGGGCCCCTCGGCCAAATCAGATTAAGCTGCGCAGGCGCC
The DNA here is from genome assembly GCF_030028045.1 of Hippopotamus amphibius kiboko. Lineage (NCBI taxonomy): Eukaryota > Metazoa > Chordata > Mammalia > Artiodactyla > Hippopotamidae > Hippopotamus > Hippopotamus amphibius. The sequence continues at coordinate 43,218,701 of NC_080193.1, read as the reverse complement.
GGGGCCCAGGGCCTTTTGCACTCAGGGCAGAGCTGTTAGAACTCATCCTCGCAGGGGCTGTTCCCCTCCGGGTCTGTCCAGAGGCCTCCTCTGTTTCCTGAGCGCGCGCACACACCTCCCGCAGACGGAGAAGGGGCCAGCTGATGAAGGCAGCAAGGAAACAGGAAACAGGCTTGGAGAGGCTTAGGCCGCATCCTGCCACCATGTGCGCTCTCTCAGTCCACTTGCTCCAGATGGGGCATCAGCCTCTAGAGACCCCGGATCATGCAGCCAGGGGTTCTCCCTTAGGGGGCCGGAAGCCAGCCCACTGAGCTCACTCGGAAGCGGGCACTGTGGCTGACGCACCTGCTGAGCTCACCTGGGGCCTGGGGCCCTCCCTGCCCAAGGCCCAGGCCCCATGAGGCTCGGTGCAGGGAGGATACAGACTGATGAGGCCGCTGCTGCTCCAGTTGCATGGCTGCCCCAAAGCCCCAGAACCCTCAGGGGCTCAGCCCTCAAAGAGCAACCCAGACCCTTAACCGTGGAGCACTCCAGGACCCAGCAGAGAGCACTGGATGTGCGAAGCAGCCCTGAGCCCGCACACAGGTGCTCAGCAGAGACGAGGTGGACAGACAGGCTCCTTCTTGTCATTTTATCGCGAGAGCAGAGAGTCACAGCCAGGGGAGTGGGCATGTCTGCCCCATTCCTTTTCTTAGAGGAAATGCGTCTGACTCTTCCCCATGAGGACCATGTTGGTTCTAGGTTCTTTCAGATACTTTATCAGGCTGGGGGAATTCTCTTCTAATCATGAGTAATTATTTAATTTTAGTAAACACACTTTATGCATCTGTTGACATCTGTAATCTGTTGATGTAATGAGTCACGTATATGGATGTTCTTGTATTAAACCATCCTTGCATACCTGGGATTACCTGACTTGGTCATAGTATCATATCTTTTATATGCTCTACTGGATTTGATTTGATCAGATTTTTGCAGTTTTTTACGTCTATATTGAGAATGAAAAGAGCTGTGATTTTTCTTTCTTTTCATGTGTTTGTCTGATTTTGTTGGCCTCATAGAATGAGTTGGAGGTTAGGGGTGTGCATTTCTTTGCTGTTATCTGGAAGAGTTTGCATAAAGTTGGATAACCTGTTCTTTTAAAATTTGGTAGAAATGTTCTTTGTAGGAATTGTTCCCCCACTTTTTATTTTGAAAAATGTCAGACCTACAGAGTAGTTGAAATAGTAGTAAAGCTTTAGACCTTTCACCTCGACACACTGCTTGTTACCGTCTGTCATTTTGGCACACGTGCCTGTGGGTGTGTGCTGTCTCCTTCTCTACGTGTCTGTGTGTATGTGTACTTGCGTGTGTGTGTGCTTGCTTTTGGCTTGTTGCTTTTTGGTGGAACTGTGTGAAAGTAGGCTACAGGCATTCCTCAGTACTTGAAAACTTGTAGGAAGATTTCTAACTACTGCTTTGATTTCTTTTTTTTTTTTTTTTTTCGTTTAAAGCTTATGAGGCTGCTTGTGATTTTTATATTTGACTGACAGCTTTTCTCTCTTTCTCTCTCTCTCTCTCGCATGTTCTCCTGGTGCCCCCACCCATGGCTGGCGAGAGCAGGTGAGTTCATTCTAGCTGTTTCCTTCTCTCGTGGCCCTCTCTCCTTCCCTCTAGCTGGCCTGGGGGTCCCCAAGACGGCCCCCCTCGTGCGGGGGGCGTGGTGTCTGTATTGTGCAATGAAGAAACAGATGCAGAGACATTCCTTGGGTTACCTGTCAGGGCCACACAGCAGCTAAGTGGCCAAGCGCATGGCAGGTAGGGAGCCCCGTGCCAGGTGTGTCCTGCCCCAGCTGCTCCTAGAGACCCTGCATCAGACAGCGCAGACACACACACCAGGTGTGGACGCCCCGATAACTGAGAGACTTTAGCCGAGGATCTTCTGAGCCTCCGTTTGCCCAACTGCAGAAGGCATCTGACAGTGGTGCCCACCCCGGAGGTCCTACGAATAAAGCGAGTGAGGCCAACTAGCCCCCCACCCCTGCCAACCACAGAAGCACTTGGTGGAGAGGACCCTGTGGTGGCCTGGGGTTCCTGGTTCTGTAAAGGTCCATTTCTCTGGCCGCCAGGACCAAGGGTCACTGCCGAGGTGACTGCCCTCCCAGCTCATGGGGTGGTTGCCCCTCTGGGAGTACAGGGACCACAGGATGGGAGAAAGCGGGAGACTGCAGTCAGTTTGGGCATCACATGGCTTCTGTCTGGAGTGCGCTATTTAGGCTCTGATTTTCTGTGTCTGGGCAAAAATAGTGTCCATTCAAAGAGCATGTGAGGCCATCGGCCCCAGGCCACCCTGTGCTTGTGCGAGAGGATGTGTGTGCCCGGAGCTGGGGGCATGCGGTAGCCCCCTCCTCTCTGTTCAGAGCCTCCGTACAGCCGTGAGGGAGGGAACCGGGAGCATTCGCCCAGGAGCGGGGCTGTTGTGGGGCGTGGAGCCAGCCACCAGCTGTGGGGTCAGCAGGCTGAGCCTGGAGGGAGTACCAGGGATGCCCCCAGTGGTCCCCAGACCAGCTCTGGCCCTCCTGACCCTCATACAGGCAGATAACTGGTGGTCTTGTGGCTCTGGGGACCCTGCGCAGCCCCAGGGGAGGCCCAGGGCCTTCCAGGACTCTGACTCTGTACCTCCAGTGCAAAAATCAAGTTAGGTCGGGTCCACGAAAGGCCTTTAATCTCTTTGTCTGTTTGTTTTGAAATACATGCTTGGTTATATAACGTCGGAAAAATACAAAAAATTGAGAGCAGAAGAAAAAGTTGCCTGGAGCTCCAGGCCTGGGGACAAGCCCCCTGCACGTTCAGCGGGTAGTGTGTTTCTGCCCTGTCTTTCCTCTGTGCCCAGTTTATGTGTTTTCCAGAGCTGGTGTCAAGTTGTGACAGGAGCTTTGGTGTGGTGCTGTCACTCATCACGTGTGTGCAGGTGTGCTCCTGTGTCATTGCAGAGTCCCCAGAAGGGCTGTCCCTGTCACGTGGAGTCACCGGGTGGAGGCATCAAGTTCCCTGAGCTGTTTGTGACCTGGCAGGGACCGTGTCCGCTGAGCTGTGCCTGTGCTGGGCCTCCTGTGCTGGGCCTCGGCTGCTGCAGGATATGTCCCTGGCACAGAGACCCGGAGGCTGGGTTGCTTGGTGGGTGGCGGGAGCAGGTGAAGCCGGGCGTGTGTGCCGCTGCCCCCGGCCGCACTCCGTGTCGTCGTCCTTGGGCCCCGGCAGGTCTGCAGTTACAGGCCTGGAGGACGTGGGGGCCGAGGGGGCCAAGGAAGGCCTGGATGCAGAAAGAGTGAGATGAAGGCTCTGAAGGCAGGTCTCAGGCCGAGTCAGTGAGCGCACGGCTCCGCCCAAGGAAGGAGCAGGGCTCGGTCACCTTCCCTTTACCCCGAGGTGGGAGCGTGTGTGTTCAGGTGGAAGTGAAGTCTCCCCACCCGTGTCAGAAGCCAGAAAGCACCAGGTGGGTGGGCACGAAATGTGAACAGCAGCCCCGTGGGGCCCCACAGGCACCAGGCTGGGTCACCTTCCGAGCCGCACCCAGCTGCCCGGGAGCCAGGCGGGAGCCTGGTGGAGTCGGGGGGTGGAGGGAGGCTCCCTTCTGCACGGAGCACTGCTTCTGACGCTCCGTCGAGAGTTCGAGGCTGAGGTTAATCCTCGCCGGGGTGGCTTTGGGGACAGCAGACAAGCTCCCAGGAAGCCATCAGTCAGTCCTTTGCTCATTGGAGGGGACGTCTCTGGAAAGGCCTGTGCTTGGATAGGTGGAGAGGAAGCATGGCCTCCGCGGAGAGGACGTTGCCAACATATCCTCCTGTGGCCCTGACACTGGGCAGGGCTTCCGGAAGCCCCAGCAGCCACGGCCTTTCTGGTCACCTACCAGGAGGGGTGGTCAGGGGCCTGGCGTCAGTGCTCTGGGAGGCCTCCCAGCGGGGCACAGCAGGATCTGTCCCTGCATGCATCCAGGACGGTGGCCTCACCTGCGCCTTCATGGGCAGGGCACCCAAGCACCCAGTGCTGGACGTGTCTACTGAGAGGTTCTTGCAGGGGGATCACCCCTGGTCGAGGATGGAGAGTAAGAGGCACACAGGCTGGAGCCAGGAGGGCAGACACACGGGGGGCCAGTCTGCAGCCACATCTGGCCAGCTCTGCCCCTCATGGTACCCAGTTCTGGCTTTGGGCCTTTCCTCCCCTCTGTGCGTGCCCAGGGCTGCAGCCTGCACAGCTCCCCGCAGTGCGTGTTGGCCTGGGGGTTGTCACGCACCCCCACCCCACCCCATGGGTCTCCTGGGGATCCAGTGGACTCATGAAGGTCAGGGGGCTGGGGAGAAAAAGCTCAACCTTCCCACAGACGTGGGGTCCCGCTTCCTGGCCACTTGCCTCAAGGTGGAGGTGTGGCTACAGGCCCCTGGAATGCCATCAGAGGGCCCCCTGCCTTGGGGACCCTCTTGCCATCCCCCGCCTGATTGGCAGTGCCTGGGATTCTCTGTGCCGCAGAGCCAGGCGCTGAGGTAGCCTGCTCTGTTTCCCTGAAACTTTGCTAACCTTGTTTATAAATGGAGGGAAGATTTTCACCCGCCCATAGACGTCTAGGTGATGTGAGGGAAGAGGAAGGGGACTGCCAAGGTGTTCCCTAAGCCTCAACTAGGAAGGCTTGTTTTCCTTCGTACATATCTTTCCGACAACTTGGAATTTTGAAACAAGGACGGAAATTTCCTTTTTTCCCATTGTTTGATAGCGATGTCCTTTCCTTGCTGACTCCACAAGCTCCTTTCCGCTTCTCACTGGCCTGTGCACCTCGATGAACTAGTCTGCGCCCGTGGTGTACCTGCCCTCGCCTAGGCCTGCCAGTCCTCTGGGGGTTCTTCAGGAATGCTACACCCCCACGCCCAGCCCTCTGCCAGGCCTGCTCCTCCCTGTCCTGCAGATCTCAGGTCAGATGTCACACCTTAGAGGCCCGGCCTGACCCTGACCTGGCATCAGGCCCCCGACCTCCTGACGCGCGTTCATCCAGGCGTCCAGCCCTTCGGATGCTGCAGGAGGGCAGGGCTGCGTCGGTCCTGCACATTGGCAGGCACTTCTGGGACAGAGAAAAGGAGACGTCTAAGGGGAGGGGCCCGTGGGGTCCCCGACAGGGTGCTGGTCCCGGAGGCAGAGAGATGCGGTCACCCAGCTCGCAGCCTCTGTACCTGCCCGGGCTGCGAGTTCCTCACCTTTGCGGATCGCCTGGGCTATAAGGCTCTTTCACACGTGTCCTCTCACCAGATCCTTGCAGGAGCCTGGGAGGTGCAGGAGGCAGTAACAGGCTCAGAGGGGCCTGTGCCTCTCCCCGGCCACACGGGAGGGGGCGGGGCAGGGGGCTGGCAGAGTCTGACTCTTGACCCGCCCACTCTGTGAGGGAGCCTCACATCACAGCAACAGGATGCAGAGTTCCTATGTCCTTGCCCTGCTGCTCAGCCTGCTGACTGGGACAGCTGTTTCGGGACAGACAGCGCCTGTGTGTCCGTGCTGGCCCGGGCAAGGGGCGGGGGCTCTCAGCCCCCAGCAGCGCCCCTCAGAGCCAGCACTGGGCAGGAGTTGGCAGCCAGAGCACCCACGTGGGTAGGGAGCCAGTGCAGGAACCTCCAGGAAGGATTTAGCCTGGCGGGGGCGTGCCTGCGGAGGGGCCTTCTGCTGTTGGGGCCTTGCTGGAAGGTCCCGTCGCCAGATCCTGCAGCCCGGGTCAGACAGCTCCCCTCACCCACTCCATTTCTGGGTGCTGCTGGCACCCCCACGCACCTCTGACGGCCCCCTCCCGATGGCTTGTACAGACCAGCCCTGGGGGCAGGGGACCCGCTGCGTGCTGGGGCCATTGTCCACCCCTCCAGACGCAGAATCCCGGAGGCCCTAGAAGCAGGGGGTCAGAGAGGCCTGCGTCTGGAGCTGGGGGCCCACGCACAACCTGGGCACACTTAGGCCTCCAGCCAGGCCCCTCTCCTTCAACTGGGAGCCCCTGGGCACACAGGCTTCCCCCTGGGGTTGGGGTGCGAGGGTGCAGGGGCAGGACCACGAAGGCGTTGAGGTGGGTGGGGGCTCACGGCAGCCTCGCGCTCAGCCCTGCCGCTCCTGCCCTGGCAGGGACACGGGGCCCCTCCTGCAGGGAGTCAGGCCCTCCCCCCAGGTCTGGCCTGCAGCGGTGTCATCAGCTCGCAGGAGGCCGGGCTGGAGTGGGGCTGCGACCAGAGGAGAACCTGTCCAGGAGGCCCACCCACGTGCACAGCAAAGGTGCCCACGTCCAGGGCTGGGCAAAAGTCCGGGACGTCGGCTCTTCTGCTCCCGGGGCAGCCGTCAGGAGGACGGTCACAGCTGCTGGATAAAGTGGTTCGGCTCAGGGCTGGTTTGTCCTCACTGCAGGTCTGGATGTGTTTTTTTCTTTATGCAGCCCACTCTGACTCTGAATTAACTCATGGTAGTTTAGAGGAAATGGGTCATAAATTGTGTACATAGTTTAGTTAAAAATACCACCACTCCTGACTGTTGTTTGGCAAGTGGTCAGCAGGTGGCCGGGGCCAAACTTGCCAGGTGATGTGTTCATGTGCCTTCTGGGGCCTGTGGCTCAGCAGATGACCAGTTCTCACCAGGCAGTTACAGGGTGCGGAGGTCTGAGCTCCAACCCCAGCACTGGCACCAGCCAGCTCCGTGGCCAGGTTTGCTATTTCACCTCTCTGGACCTCAGTTTTCTCATCTGCAAAATCGGAATATTTCCTTCCTTTAGGGGGTCTGGGAGTGTCCAGGATGACCAGGGTAAAGCATTGAGGGTTCACTAAATTAATTAATTGAGTTATTACTGAACCTCTGATACCCCAGACCTTGCTCCGGACCTGGCTGGCCTCACCTCTAATCATGCCTGGGCCCTTTGTGCATTGACCCTAGAATAGATGAGTTAGATTCAGAGACCAAGATAGGGTGGCAGTTTTTTCCTGCCTCTTTGAAAAGGAGCCCAGCATAGTAGTCAGGCCAGTGGGTGGTGCAGCCACAGGAAGCACCAGAAACCCAGGCTCTTTCTCTTGCCCTACCATCCATCCCCAGAAAGCAAGCCTTCTGCCTCATGGTCCAAGACGACTGCTGGCGCTCTGCAGTCACATCCACGTTCCAGCCAGCAGGAGGAGAACATGGGGGAGGTGTCTCTAAGGATGTCCTGATGGCCAGGCTTAGTCACACAGCCACACCTGGCTATAAGACGCTTCCTGGGCTGCTGCTTCCTCCTCGGGGATTTCCATGCTGTTTCCTAAGCCTGTGGAATCACCTGGGAGCGCACGTGAGTGCCACTCCCTACAGCTGGACTCTCTCCCCACTATCTGTCAGAATTCAGCTCTCCGGGTGAGCCAAGGAGAGCCTCCTGCCCTTGCTGGAGGTGGGTGGAGCAGAAAGCAGAGTTGTGAGCCCAGCCGGGCACCAACCTGTGGAGGCCACGTGCCTCCAGGTGTGCCCTCTGCTGGAGATGGATGACAGGGCTGCCGTGCCCAGGTGGCCTTGGGCCGTCCTTCTCCTCCCCACCCATCCAGCTGGGATGACCAGTGAGGGGCCTGTGTCCGCCCCGGGGCCTCCATTCTGGTTCTGCCAAGGGTTGTGTCAGCTTTAGGCTCTGCCTGTCTGGGGCGCAGGGGCTCTGGCAGGAGGGCAGGAACGGGCCTGCCTACATGCACACAGCACCTGACCACGGATGCTGCAGGGCTGCCCTCCCAACCCGGGTATTTGGGAAAGCAGCGTCCGTCAATCGACAAAAATAACAGCTGGGTGTTCACAGCTGCTCCGCGGACATGGTGCCCCGGACGGGCGGCCTCAGGCCGGCACCTGCTCCCCGCATCTGGAGAGGGGCTTCCCAGCCTGCGCTGCCAGCCCAGCACGTCCCGATCGGGGTTTCCCCTGCAGGCACCTGGGAGGGGCGCCGTGCTCCAGTGCGGAAGGCGCGTGCCGGCCGGAGCCGGGAGAGGCTGACCATTCCGTCAGCTGGTCCACTCTTGTCCAGCCTCCGACCCCCTCTCCTCCCACCAGCTTCTCTAGCTCGGGCCCGCACCGCTCACTGCTCAGCTGTGGTGAGGAGAGGGAGGGGACACAGCTGACAGCTGCCGGGCCCTGCCCTGGGGAGCTGTGCCTCCGGCCGCATCCTGCGACGGGAGGCGGAGGAGACCGCCCGCCCCCACAGGGCGCTCAGCTGCGTCCAGGCGCCGCCCGGGGAGTCAGAGCTAGATCAGGTGCGGGTTCTTTCTAAGGCACCAAATCCCGCATCTACATTCTGTGCTGCATTGTTTTACGACGCAAACCATGCTACACAGAGCTGGCCTGACCCATGTACAGCACTTTCCAAGGCCAGGGGACCATCGGGGCCAGCGGGTGCTGCCAGGCCGTGAGCTCTGGGGGGCACCTGGGCCGAGGTCAGGAGCACACAGTGCCGACGAGGGCTCAGCTCAGTGACCTAATGACCAAGGTGGTTCACGCCATGAGCTCCTGAAGGTTGTCCTTTTCTTGCTGGGAAGGGGACCCAGACCTTGGTGCGGAGCCGGCACCCCCGCCCTGGGGTGCTCCCTGGGCCCTGGGTGGGACAGTCCTCAGAGCAAGGCTTTGGGAGGCTCCTGCGTGCCTGAGCGGGCCTCCTGGCAAGCTCTCCCCAGCGTCCTCCCTCTAAACTTCCAGAGACCTCTCAGTATGGTTTTTAAGAAATTAACCACCTGGATCCTGGCTTAATGGTGTGGGCTTTGCCCTCCTGAAGGGACTCCTGGGCCCTGGGAGACCACGGTACACAGTTAGGATGGGGGGGGGGGCCTCAGGTGCCCTTCACAGAGTTTCCCTTGCTGCTCTGGGACCCCAAAGCTCATCCTGGGGGAGAAAGTAGCAGTGAAGCCAGTCCCCCATGGCATTAATTTTTTTTTCAGTGGCTATATATCCGGAAGTAATACAACACTATTTCTTTAAAAAAAAAAAATAGAGGTGGTAATTCTAATCCTAAATAATAAGTGTCCTCACCCGCAATCAGGGAGCTACAGCTCTGTTAGCGCTGGTAGAAGAATCCACCTTTATTTCAGGGTCTGAGTTTGTTCCCATAAGTTAGAACCTTGCTCACAAAAGCCCAGCTCTCAGAGCCCACAGCCTGGGAGGAGAAGGGGTAACTGGCGTCCTATCACGGAGCACACGTGAGCCCAGAGCTTGCAAAGCTGGCCCTTTCTGATGGCCTCTTTACACCCAGGCAACAGGGATGCTTTACAGCCTTTATTACTCGAGTCAGTTATTTAAATGACGTGTGTTCACTGCAGTCAATACAGAAGTATATAAAGAAGAAAATGTTAAAATCATCCACTGGGGTACATGAGTGTTCACTGAACTTTAAGTTTGGAATTTTTCGTAATAAAATGTTGGGGAAAATCCCCAGTTTCACCATCCTGAGAGCTGCTTAATAGTGCCTTCCCGTCCTGGGTGGGTGTCACGGGGCGCAGGTGTCACCACACAGGGGGGCACAGGCCCTTCTCTGCACCAGCAGCCTTGTGAGCAAGAGCACCCTGTGAGCATCTGTGCCCTTGGCTACGGGACCGTCTGCTGTGTGTGTGTGTGTGTGTGTGTGTATGTGTGTGTGTGTGTGTGACATTGACCTCTGCATCCACGTCTCCCAGGACAGCCAACACGCTGCCAACATTCTGCAGCAGCCTCGCCACGTCTCAGCCCTTCTCTAGAGCAGTCTCCTTTCTGGAGGTGTAATTACTGATCCAGCCACAGAATTGTGTACCCACCCCAGCTTTGGGCTCCGGGCTCCCAGGAAGAGGGTCAGGTGTGGGGTTTGAGAAGACGAAGCCCCTCCGGCCACCGGTGTGACCTGTGGGAGGGGAGGGGCAGTTTCTGCTTCAGAGCTTTACATCAACCACCCACCTCTGCAAGCCTGGTTTCCTCATCATTGATAAAGTCAGTGACACAGAGTGGACCTCCCAGTCGGGACTGTGGGCTCCGACTTTCCTGCTGCCCACAGCAGGGCACAGGAGGGAGCGAGGCTTCTGAGGACAGTGAGAAGGGCCCTCTCCCTGATCCCAGCCCTGCAGCAGAGCAGGCCCTCCAGCCCCAGCCCCTGCCACTCAGCCACCTTTCAGCTGTCACCTTCCAAGGAAGGAGCGCAAAGCTGCACCTTGCAGTTTTCCCAGAGGCCGTCTGTGTGTTTGTCATCAATAGAACAGGGCTCCCAGGCTGCTGGTTCCGTAAGAACTCAGACTCTTAAAACTTCAGAGCTGACCAATCCCTGACACCAGTGTCTGCGCCCAAGAACAAAACACACTCCTTGTCCACAGGGGCTTACATGATTGTGGGATGCAGCGAACCAGGGCGCACAAAAATGTCAGAACAGCCAAGGTCGCAGAAAGCATTAAACGGAGTGTAATTAAATGCAAGGAAGCATGACGCGGGCAGTTCATGTGTGGGCTCTCGGGAATGGGTGCAGGCCGTGCAGGCCAGAATTGTTTCACAGCATGAAGTTTCTTTGAAGTCCTGTGTTCTGTCTTTGAAATCCATGTGAATTTTGCACTCTGTGCCATTTCCCATCCGAGCTTGTTTTCCTGTAAATGAATAAGACCCTTCTCTGTCTGGCCCCGCCTGTGCCTCAAGCCTGCACTGCCCCCTTCTCAAGTCACGAAGGGCTGTGTCCCCGCCGTCACTGAGAAGCCTTCCTGACCGGTTGGTGAGCAGTGCCATTCATCACCTCCTGCCTCTCTTGTTGGTTCTGCCCCTCCAGCCCAGAGCCCTGTCCACCTCTGAGCCTGAGTTCATCCTCTGTGAAAGGGGAGAAGTGCCTGGGTCTCGTGCTGTGCCTGGCATGTTGCAAGCCTGGTGGCCGTGGCCATCTGTGCCGTCTTCAGGGCCCTGGAGGCATTGCTGGTTCCTGTCCTCTGGTGCGCATTCATGGAGTGCCAGGGCAGGGTCCCAGGCTTCCGCCTCCCTCACCCTGCTTCCCCCCCACCCAGCTGCAGTCATTCCCGCTGTGGGTCCTCCCAGTTCCCGGGGGACAGCCCCTGGCCCACTGAGTTCTGTAGGCAGCTTTGGTGTTGGAGGCAGAGGGACTGAATGGGAGGCCCCCTCCCTGTGCTCCTTATCCTGGGTGGGCTGCACAGGCCCTGGGTACACCCCCAGCCGAATCTGGGCACGGGACACAGTCCTGTGGCCCCTGCCCAGACCCCAAGGGACAGCAGAGGAGCCAGCTCAGCGTCTCTCCTACCTCTGCAGCCCTGGGTGCTGTGGGCTGTCTCTGAGCCAGGCAGGGCACTGTGATGGCCCCGGTACATAGGCCTGCCTTCCGAGAGCTCCCAGCCCATCGGGGTGAGAGGGAGGGACGAAGACCCTGGGGAGAGGGATGGCGCATGGTGGCGGCCCAAATGGTCGTGCACACAGCCACAGAGGGACGGCCTCACGCCACACATCCTGCCACCAGCAGTGGCCCATGTGGGGCACTGGCAGCTGGTGGTGAGCAGCCAGTGGTGGACGTGCCAGAGGAAGAGCTGTGGGGTCTCCTTGTCATCCCTCCTATGGCCCCTGCTCAGGTGACAGTGCTGTGAATCCAGTCCCTGACCCACAGGCAGGACAGTCTGGGCTGGGGTGTGCTCTGTGCCGCTCCCCGGGCCTATCCTAGGATGTAGCAGGCAGCCGTGCTCCACAGAGACCTGCTCTGGAGGTCAGGGTGCAGTAGGCTCTCACTTAGGCCAGGACACGGGTTAGGGCTCTGCTTGCAGAAGGTGCCAGAAGCTTCCCACCCTGAAAGAGCATAATTTGCCAGGCAAGTCACTAAACCAGGTCCCTGGTCTCCTGCGTTGGGATTGGCAGCAGGGAAGGGGAGCCCCAGTGGGTGGAGCGCACTGTTTGCTGGCCCTGTTTGCACCCAAGGCCCTCCTGGGTGGGAAGCCGGCCACCAGCCTGGAGCTCCAGCTCCAGAGGACCTGTGGTTCCTTCCCGGAGGCAGGAGCAGTTGGCTCATAATCGTGCAGTTAGTTCACAAGCCACGGGGCGGCCCCGACTGACCCAGAAGACTGGCCACCCTCACAGGCCCCAGAGGTGATGCCCACAAGGGGTCCGCCCCTCCCCCGTGGAGCCTCTCCCTGAGGGGAGGGGGTTGAGGGAAGAGCTGCAGACACCTGGGACTGGCTGGCCCAGAGGTGGGAGGGGAAACCAGTACACTTTGAGAAACTGAGACTCCGGGTTTGGCAAGAATACTGGTTCACCTGCAAGGCTGCTTCCCTTATCACAGAGTGTTTGGGAAACACAAAAGAAGTCGCGTGCGTGTACATAAGGATTAAAGCACAAAGATGAACACCTGCACCCTCGCTGCCTGGCTTAAGCAGAAAGACGTGATCAGTGCCGTGGAAGCCACTGTGAACTGGCGCCATCCCCGCCTCCCCAGTACGCTGACGCTAAGCTCTGACTTGAACGTTCCTATGTATCACCTCATCACCTTTTTCTTTTGACTATTTTCAGTGTATACGAGGGTGAGTCAAAAACTATCTGCACTCTGGCTGTAGAATTTATTTTAATTAACTTTTAGAAAAGACACATACATCATTTTTCAACATAATCTCCTTGCTTTTCAATACACTTAATCCATCTGTCAACAAGCTTTCATATTCCCTCATTAAAAAAATGTTTTAGGCTGAGCTGCGAGCCACAAATGCTCCGCTATCTTCACTTCTTCATCAGAAGTGAATCTTCGTCCTCGTAGGGCTGCTTTCAGGGGACCAGACAGGTGAAAGTCCGATGGAGCGAGATCAGGACTATAGGGATGATGCTTTAACACCTCAAAATGAAGTTCTTGCAGAGTGTCGACAGTGTGGGCAGAAGTGTGCGGATGTGCATTGTCAGTGCAAGATCACAGCGCCCATGGATAGCAGGCCTCTGCGTTTAATCCGAAGTTTAGGCTTCAGCGCAAACTTTTTGAAACCTAAGTCTGTCCTGGATTATTTCGTAGGCAGAGCCATGGCTGATTTGCAAATGATTTGCCACATAATCCAGTGTCACTCGTCTATTCAATAGAATCATTTCACGTGTACACTCAATGTTGTCATCAGCCATGGACATGGACAGGCGTCCGGCTCTTTCTTGATGGCTAACACTTGGGCGACCTTCCTTGAACTTCTCTATCCATTCATACACACTTCTTTGTGACAAAACACTTTCCCCATACTGTGCACAAAGTCTTCAATAAGAAACGGCACCAGGTACACCCTCAGACCACAAAAAGCAAATCACTGCACACTGCTCTTCTTTCATGCAAATCACAAGTGGGGCATCCATTTTTGATCACACCACAGTTACAAATGAGCTGATGTAACACGTTCACACGTGCACAGCAGTGACTGGGGAGACAGTAACCTTGAACGGAAAGTGCTGATAAGACAGTGCAGCCAACAGAAGTTTTAATATAACTGGAATGTGGGTAATTTTTGGCTCACCCTCGTATGTCTAGGAGAGGACTCAGTGGGGTGAGTGTGAGGGTCACAGAGTGAGTGTGTGTGTGTGTGTGTGTGCGCCTTCAGCCTTCCTGTGAAGTCACTCCACAACAGCTGTCCCCAGTAAGCATTTGTCGAAAGTTGACATTGCCCCACTTCTGTCTTGCCACTCCAGTGGGTATCACGTGGCTGAGTGTGCTGTTTCCTCAATGACTAATGAAGGGGAGCGTCTCTGCATGTTTTTTTTAGCCAGTTTCCTCATTGTTTTAGTGTCTTTAGTTACAAGAATTCACACATGCTTAAAGACAGAGAGTTCCAAGAGGTTTATGATAAAAACCAACGGATCTGCTTTTCCTTTCCCGCTTCCCCAGAAAGAACCTCTGCAGCTCTTTTTGGTAGTCTTCATGTATTTACCTTACATATTTCTAAGTCGTGTATAGTGCTATTTCTTGATTGATTTAAATGTTATCTGTGTACCTTCTGTTCTGGCAGATGACGTGTTCTTATGCCCTTATTCTTCCCCACACCCAGCCCGTCCTCCAAGGAGAGTTAAAGCTCAAGTTTGTGTCACATCAGTAACCACTATTTATACCATGATGTCTCTAAAACCAGTGTTTTCTTCTGAGCCTAGTAGTATACCTCATTTCCTTTTTTATGTAACTTTTCGTTTTTCCTGGAATTAGTGATTGCCCTACCTTTTACTTGCTTTGTTTTCCATCTTCATAGACTTAATTTTTTCCAGCTGACTCCAGAGATATGTCATGTACCTACCATTTGGTTTTTTTCCATAAGTGCTGTGTTGTGTCAGGTAATCTGTCCATGCCCCTTTTTCTGGAACCCCTGTCCCTCTGCTCCTGACGGGCCCAGCGGGATGCCCAGTAGACATTCAGGACCTCTCCTGGGTTCGAGCTCCTGTCTCCCACGCTTTTTTTTTTTTTCTCTCCTTTATTAAATGTGATACATACTCCAGGATCTTCCTAAAGCAGGATTCACAGAAAATAAATTTCCCAAGCCTTCACAGATGTGAAGTGTCTCTCCTCTCCCCTCACGCTTGGTTGATATCCTGGCTGGGCATGAGATCCAGTTGGTCATTTCCCGTCAGCATTTTGAAGCCATTGCTCCATTGATTCTGGGCGTACGGTGTTCTGTAGAGAAGTCGAGTCCTGTTCTGACAGCCAGCCCTCTTTACATGTTCTGGTTTGCTGTCCACATGTTTCATGGGTCATCTCTGTAATCCATTCATCTGCTGGGCAGTAGGCGAGCCGGTTCACTCTGAACGAACTGTGTGCTCGATGTCTCACTGTTTCATCATCTCTTCCCCTTTGCCCTCTCTCCCCTCTTATGGAATCCTTGGTGGTCAGCACTTGGATGGCCTGGATGGGCAGATCCTGCTGGAGGGTGAGAGGCAGAAGGCTGCCTGTTTGTGGGGTCCCAGATGTGAGTGCAGGGGGAACTTCGTTCTGGGGCAGAGACCCTGGAGTTTCCTCTGGGGTGCAGCTGGGGCAGGGGTTAGCTTAGCCTGGGCACTTGAGGGCAGGGGCCGGGTCCCCTCTGAATGTGCAGACTGTTGTTTGGCCCCCTGCCCAGTTTCTCGTGTCTCTGAGCCGTGAGCGCCTCCAGAGAACACACATCCAGCCTCGTCCTGGGCAGGGAGCTGCCTGGATGTGGGGGGGTAGGTCGGCTGGGGGTCTTCTGCCTCACGCCTCACCTACCCTCTGCTCACGTTCGATCAGTGCCCTCGCTCCCCCTTCAGTAGCCGGTAAACCAGAACGTAAACAGCTACATGACGGGCGAGGGAGACGGGAGCGGGGGTGCTGGACAGAGGCTGGCCAGGGAGCAGGCCTGTGGCGGCAGAGCGAGCGCGGGCCGGGGTGGACGGGGAGGTGGAGTGGGGGTCAGGCGCGTGCGCTCCTGAGGGGGCCGACAGGACACAGGGCGAGCGCGCACAGCAGCTCCCGCACCGTCCAGGCAGGAGCAGGGTCGGGGCCGGGCAGTCACCAGGGGCCGCTGGCCCCACACGCAGGCTCCAGGGTCTGCCCGGACCCTTTGTCTCCAACACAGGCTGTGTCAGGAGGACAGAATGAGGGGCCCAGGGCCTGGCAACATCCTGAGCGAAGATGAAGCGTGCCGCATCCTAACAACCCCCCAGCCCCAGTCACCACGCCGTGGGCGAGCCCCTGCTCCTGTCCCGCCAGCCAGCATCCAGGGACGCAGCGAGGAGCGAGGCCACCCCGCTCAGCACCCATGTGGTACACAGGGAGTCCTGGGGGTCAGCACGAGCCCTCGGGGGCTCGGTCAGCTTTGGCTTCAGCACACCACGGGAGGGCTAGTGGCCCCGTCCGCCTCTCAAGGATGCGTCGAGATCCGTGAGGGTCTGGGGGCAGCTGGGCTCCTCCACGCCTGCCCCTTGTAGCAGGGTGGTTGCAAGCGCAGACGCCGGACCCCAGGCCAAAGTGCCTGCAGAGACCTGCAGGGACGCAGGCGCTGGTGCCCCCCGTGCACAGCGTGTCCTTGCCCCCAGAGGTCACCGTGCAACCAGCTTGAACCCCAGGTGGCTTTGGTGGGGCCACGTAGACAAATCTCTGTCCGTTGACAGGTCGTACTGTGGTTTCCTGTGTCCAGGAGAATCCACCACGCTGGCCCGTGTCCACACGGGGTTGGGGGAAGGACGAGGGCAGGATGAGGGACCCGGCTAGGCACAGCAGTGGACACGGTGTGTGCCAGCGTCCTGCACACAGCACTGCATTTGTCCACACGTGTTTCTAGCTGTGTCCCTGTGTCTGTTGCTCTGTCTGCCTGTCTGTGGTGGCCTGTTTAGAAGCAGTTGTCGTGGTCAGGGTCTCTAGAAGGCTGGTGCTGGGATGAACGGACCTTCTCCTCCTGGCCACATTTAAGGGCTTTGTCACCAGCCCCAGTCCAACTAACCAGGGTCTGCAGAGAGTAGCCTGGCTGCCTGCGTCATCCCCGTGCTGAAGCCACTGGGGGCCTCCAGGCAGCTTCCTAACCTCTCAGGGCTTGATTCCCTCCCCTGGAGGTGAAGGTGCTGCTTGAGGGGCCCGCCTTTGTGTTTTCTGTCTTGGACCCTCTGGCGCCTTCCAGTCTTGTGCCCAGGAAGGCGCCATGGCCCTGCTTAGAACACACAGGAGCCAGCTCCCCGCCGCACCCCCCCCACCCCCACCCCAGGGTGAGCTGAGAAATCCGTGTAAAGTTATGGCTGTGACAGAAGCCCAGGAAGGAGCTGTGTCTGCAGCAGGAGGCTTCCCTGGGAGGCGGCACTGGCTGAGGCTAGGGTTTGAGTCAGAGTCATCCGATGAAGTAAAGGGAGGAGGACACAGCTTGTGCCAAGGCCCAGGGGTATCTTGTGCGGGAGCTGGCAAGATGGGGGTTCCCAGTGGTCAGAGCGGAGCTGGGAGGACACAGGTGGGCCTTTGTTCCTTGCTCAAGGGCAGCCAGAGCCACCGAAGCACGTTCCCCGGGAGCTGGGGGAGGGGGCTAGCTTCAGGGCAGCACCCCCTACCCCCTCCCACAGGGGCTGGAACATGAGCTGCCTGCAGAGGCCAGGCGCACACGGTCCGTGCCTGGGCTGGGGCGGGGCACGTGGGAGCTGACGGGGCAGACAGGAGAACCCAGGCTTTGGGGAGGGGCCGGGAGTCAGGATGCCCGCCCCATCCTGCTCTCTCCTCCCTGTGAACTCCCTCCCCAAGCCCCCCCACCCCACCCCCATCTGCCATGCCTGTGGTTTTCTGGATGTGCCCCCCTTAGTCTGGGGCCCCCCGGTGGTACCCCGCCACCTTCACCCTTGCCCCCTGGGACATGTGGTCAGATCGGGGCACTGCCGGACCCTGCAGGGTGCCTTGTGCCCCGTGGCTCTCCCAGAGGGCCGTGCGGGTGCAGCTTCCATGTTGCCCTCAGGCGAGGGCCAGGGGAAGGGCATGGATCCCTCCAGGAGTGGTGTGGGGCCTAGTGGGCTCCTGCTGCCCACTTTCAAGGACATTCTAGGCTGCGCGCCCCAGGCCCTGGTCCTGCTTGGCCTGGGACCTGCCCACCTGCACAGGCAGCCACCCTGCTAGTCAGTGGAGGAGCGGCCTCCGAGAAGACCCGCAGAACCCCCTAGAACAACGCACACCCACCAGGCCTGTCACAGTTCCTGACACCGGGGCCAGTCGTGGCAGCACACCCTGCAGGGACTCAGTCATCCTGGGGGCAGAGCCCTGAGTCAGCGCTCCCGTGGTACGGACACCCCTTGCATACAGTGAGGGGCGGTGGCATCTGTGCCCGACTCCATGGGGGTTGGAACAGTTCCTGGGAGTCTGTGTCGTTATGACTCACCCAGGGGTCCTGGCCTGGGTGGTCTCCTGGGGCCCCTCCCCCACTGGACCTCTGCAGGAGCCTGGGGTGGACTGGGCCCAGTGGGAGGCTCTGACCCAGGCCTGCCGTGTAGCCTGGGACTGTGAGTGACTTCTGAGGGGCCCCTTGGGTGGCACCAAGCCTGCCACTGTGAACAGCTCTTTAAACGGCTGGTTCCAGGCGGCGTGGGCTCAGGGACCCCCCTGCTCTGCCCCCCTGCACGGCAAAGTCAGGTTGTCCCTCCCAGGGTGTGAACAGGCAGGAGGGCACACCTGGAGCTGGGGGGAAGGCCCCAAGGAGACCCTGGGCCAGGGTTCCAGAGGGCACCAGGGCTGAGCCCTGCAGGGCGCTGTGACGGTCACACTCCGCATCGTGGTGGTGGCCTGTGACCTTTGCAGGCTACCTCACATCTCACCTAGTTTTCTCATTCAGCAGTGGCTGCTTGGAGAACTGAGATGTGATGGCTGGCCTCAGAGGTCACGTGACTCCCTTGGGGTCCCGTAGTGTAGACGCAGAGCAGAGCAGTCAGGCTCGGGGCTACAGCCTCTCCCCTCCCTCACCCCCAAATGGTCCCGCGTGTCCCACCCCAACCTGGCGCCCCAGCCTCACCTCCCCCTCCTCGTCTCATTGCAGGAAGTTCTATTACATCACCTTGCTGCGAGACCCTGTGTCCCGCTACCTGAGTGAGTGGCGGCACGTGCAGCGGGGGGCCACGTGGAAGACATCGCTGCACATGTGCGACGGGCGCACTCCCACGCCCGAGGAGCTGCCGCCCTGCTACGAGGGCACGGACTGGTCGGGCTGCACGCTGCAGGAGTTCATGGACTGCCCCTACAACCTGGCCAACAACCGCCAGGTGCGCATGCTGGCTGACCTGAGCCTGGTGGGCTGCTACAACCTGTCCTTCATCCCCGAGGGCAAGCGGGCCCAGCTGCTGCTGGACAGCGCCAAGAAGAACCTGCGGGGCATGGCCTTCTTCGGCCTGACCGAGTTCCAGCGCAAGACGCAGTACCTGTTCGAGCGGACGTTCAACCTCAAGTTCATCCGGCCCTTCATGCAGTACAACAGCACGCGGGCAGGCGGCGTGGAGGTGGGTGAGGACACCATCCGGCGCATCGAGGAGCTTAACGACCTGGACATGCAGCTCTACGACTACGCCAGGGACCTCTTCCAGCAGCGCTACCAGTACAAGCGGCAGCTGGAGCGCAGGCAGCAGCGCCTCCGCAGCCGCGAGGAGCGCCTGCTGCACCGGGCCAAGGAGGCGCCGCCGCGGGGGGACGCCGAGGAGCCGGGCCGCGTGCCCACCGAGGACTACATGAGCCACATCATCGAGAAGTGGTAGTGGAGGCCGGCAGGGGGAGGTGGGACCAGACAGACTGACCGACACACACCAGCCCCCTGAGCTCTGTGGGAGGAGGACCCCCATCTGCTTGCCAAGAGGCAGATGTGTCCTGAGCGGTCGAGGGAGGGGAAGGGGTGGGCTGGGTGGGTCGGCTCTTCCCACCCTCCCGGGCAGGGGACTGAGAAATCAACGTGGGAACCCACTAGGTCAGAGGAAAGGCTGCTCGGAGGACACCCCACCAGGCCTGCGGGGCTGGGAGCAGGGGCATCCCCACTGTCCCAGCCCCCACCTCACAGTCACAACAGCCGCAGGTTTGAAGACTAGAAAAAGCCAGTGCAGCGAAGGGTGGACCTGCCAGGCCAGGTGTGTGGCCACGCCCACCAGGCACATGCCCTTCCGCCACCCAGCAGCCCCTCAGCCTCCAGGGACCCCCACCCCTGGCCCCAGGGCCTGCATGGGGACATGGCGACCCAAGGAGGTAGCCTCAGAAATGGAGTTCCCAGCTCATCCGTCTTCCCCACCACATCTAAAGCCAAGAAGAC
The DNA here is from genome assembly GCF_030028045.1 of Hippopotamus amphibius kiboko. NCBI lineage: Eukaryota > Metazoa > Chordata > Mammalia > Artiodactyla > Hippopotamidae > Hippopotamus > Hippopotamus amphibius. The sequence continues at coordinate 43,199,016 of NC_080193.1, read as the reverse complement.
TCTAGGCCAGCCCCTGGGAAGCCCACTCCCCTCGCTGGTGCAAGGTCAAAACCCATAGTGTGGCTTCATGCTTTGGGTCAGGAGATCAGAGCTCATCACCTGGGGCCCCCCAGCCCATTTTCCTCAGTCCCCAGGCTGAGGGGAGCTGCGGGGAGATGGGCCCCACCTGCACTGCCCCCTTGCATGGGCAGAGGGCATCCCAGGAGCAGGAAGGCCGTGGCTGAGAATGCCGCCACCTGTGTCGGAGGAGACCACCCAGCCAGACCAGCTCAGACAGGGAGGGGGACAGAAATCGAGAGCTCTCCCTGCCCCCGTTCTCTTTTCTGACCCTCTGGGCTTTGTTAGTAGGCTGCCCCTAGCCCCAGGCCCATCACTTGGACGTTTATTTAGACCGCATGGCCCCCACAACCCCGCGTATGAAGTTCCGTCACGCCTCCGTTGGCTGGGATGCTGCAGACCACAGCCACTGCCCACGAGCCATATTTCAGGGCCGTGGTGGTTCAGGACGGCCAGGAAGGGGTGCTCGGGCTTTCAGATTCTCAACTAGGGTCGGGAGGAACGGCTCTGGGTGGCTCCCTAGTACCCAGGTACACGGCCCCCCCACCCTGGCTCTCCCCAGTATTTCCCTGTGCCTGGCCCCCACCAGCTGGTCAGGCCTGCTCCCACGGCCCTGCAGATCGGAGAAGCCATGCGCAGTCCATTGCAGACACTTGCCCCATGCCCTTCCCTCCTGTGCTCGAGTTGGGCGGGCCAAGGTCACTTATGCCCGTCCCTCCTGTGCTGGAGTTGGGCGGGCCAGGGCCACTTCTGGATGCGCACCCCCACACACACGTGCGGCCTGAGACCTGGTTCTGGGGAGCCGAGTGGGGGCCCCACACTCGAGGTGGATGGGCACCATCTCCCTAGCAGAGGAGGCACGCGGGCCTGGAGGCTGCAGGCCTGACTTGAGGAGGCTGGCGGGGGCCCTGGGGTTCCGCGCCGCAGGGTCCCCTCGGCCACCCCCGCTGGCCTGCTGTGGGGTGAGGGCATGGGAGCAGAGACCCTTCCGTAGCACCAGAGAAGTTAGGGTGTCGTCCCGTGAGGTGGCTGCCCAGACAAGTCTGCTTGCTCCTTGCGCTGGCCGCTTCGTCTTGCAGTCCGAGGCTAGAGCGGTCAGCAGGCCAGAGCGGCCCAGGACCGCCCCCCGGAGTGGACACACCGTGCTGAGGAGGTGACCGCCCAGGGGGTTCAGTGGCTCTTTTAAAGGGATGTGAAGGTCAGCGCGGGGGTCTGCCCTGATACTCATTTGGGGCGGGTGTGCTCCAGGGAGGAGGGTGGGACACATTCGGAGAGCTCCGGGGTCTTGCACAAGCACCTGTGGCGCTGGGGGCTTGCCGTGGCCTCCCACTGGGTGGCCAGCTCAGCCCTGTTCTGCCTGAGCCCCCGGGCACCTGGCCAGTGGCCCTCCTCAAGGTGGGCTCCTGAGTGTGTGGGTCTGAGTGCAGGATGTGTTTTGTACATAATGGAATGTTTTAACTTATGGCCCATTGTCCCAAGTCAGACGGTCGTCTTGGTGTCCCCGCTGCATCTGGAAGGAGGTCCCAGCTCCAGCCAGCACCCAGGTGGGGGTGCCAGTGGCAGCCCCAGCTGGCAGCGCCCCTCAGCCACTTGGGTCTCCCGTCCAGCACTGCCCGCTCAGGACACCTGCTTTGAGGTGAAGGCTCCGTGTGCCTGCGGCATCTCCTCCAATGCCACGGGCCGGGGCTCCAGGGAAGGGGTGGCCTCCCCAGGGCTCTTCCCAGGGCTAAGGGACAGAAGCAGATACACAGGGAGCGAACGCCCCCACCCCACCCCCAGGCCTGCAACGTCCTCTCGGAGGAGGAGGAGTTAGGGACAAGAGAACTGTCTGAACAATGAGTCTGTGAACTTTTGGGGAACTGGAAGTGTTTAACTTGAACCCAGGAGCGTTTAAAGCTTTATTTATTTATAGCTTCTTATTAAAAAAAAATGTTGAGAAGAAACCTTTTGGTGACTCATACAAAAAGATGAGTTGATGATGGAAACGCAAGTCATAATCATCTAATTGTTTTTGTCTAGGTCAAGATGAATGTTAGCAGATGAAATAAACCCTGAAAAGGAGCACTGGTGTGTGTGGTCTGCGGTTACATAGCAGCCCGCCTGGCGTGGCGCTGTCCCGGTTTGATTTTCGAAACGAGCATCTGTGATCCCAGGTATCACACAGGAGCAGACAGGCTTCCCTCAGGGGCAGGCGGCCCAGTAAGAGAGGAGTTAACACACTGTGTCACTAAGCCTTGCTTTGTGAAAGTAAGAGATGTGACCATCATCACTGCAAAGAATAAGGGAATTCCCTGATGGTCCAGTGGTTAGGACTCTGCACTCTCACTGCTAAGGGCCCGGGTTCAGTCCCTGGTTGGGGAACTAAAACCCCACAAGCTGTGTGGAAAAGAAGAATAACTTATCAATTACTAATTATAGGACTTGAAAAGATGAGCTGAAAGAGAAGGCCGAGAGCCATGCAGACACCATGTGCTTACTCTCAGTACCTCCTTCCCCTTAACTTTTAATTTTGAAAGATTGCAGATGACAGGTTGAAAGAGTAGTTCATGGACACCATCAACCCTTAGCTGAGATTCGCCTGGATTAACATTGTGTCACGTGTTATTATCCTGCACACCTACTCACTTTGTCTCTGTGCACACGCGTCACACGCATTCACACGGACATGCATGTTTTTACGAAACATTTGAAAATAAGTTACAGTCCCCAGAATACCTCAAAATATTTCAGCATATACCTCCTCAGAATGACATTCCGACACACACACACACACACACACAAAATCATATTCCTAAAATTTAAGTAAAATATTAGCTGATGTACAGTCCTCATCCAAGTTTTCCAGTTGTCCCCACACTGTCTTCACAATGTTTTTGTGACCCTTGCAGGCCTCAGCTGTCACGCCTCTACTGTGTCTAGCTGGGCAGAGTCCCACCCGCCCCTTTTTTTCATCTTCCTTAGTGCTGACATTTTAATATAGGCCAGTTGTCTCCTTTAAGGTCTGCATATGTCTGTTTTCTAACCATCAGATTCAGTTAAAGGTTTTGGGGATACATGCTGCGCAGAGGAGGTGGTTCTCTGGCTGTCAGCACTGATGAATTTTAGTTCTCTGTCCCACGGGACAGGGAGGGAGGCCCTTGCTCAATTTCTGGGTCCTGATGTGATCACTGGCCTCACTGCTTTTTCTTCATAGAAATGGAGGCGTTGTGCTTGGAGGTGGGGCCGGCTGTTGCTGGACGGTGTAGGGCCAGGGGCCCTGTGTACCAGCCCCTGCACTTTCCCCAGCGGGCACTGTCACACGCAAGACTGGAAAGGCTGGGTTCAGACCCCTAAGCCTGAGGCATCTCCTCTTCCTCCCCTTCCCACAGTCCTCACCTGGATACTCCTGCCTTGTGTATATGGGAGAAAGATTGGGACGCACAGTGGCCCAGGCTTCCTCCCCACCCATGCCTGCAGAGAGGAGGAAGGGCAGGGCAGAAACCCAGGAGACAGTCACAGCTGGGACCACGGCCATGCCAAGGGGCGGCAGTGGCCTCTTCCTGGTCACCAGACCTTCCTCTCCTATAAGGGAGAGGCAGAGGGGGAGGCAGACACAGCTGCCCCTTAAGATCCAAACAGAGTGTGCTCCTGACCATCTCAGTCCGCGAGGGAGCGTCCTCTTTTGTGTGGAAGCAGAGCCTCGCAGGGAGGGGAGCGGACGCCCGGGGCGGCCCCGGCCTCAGCGCCTCCTGGACAGCCTGTGCGCCCATCCACCCCTTCTGGTCCCCCTGCCCCTGCCGTCTGACCCTGCTCCTCCTCAGTCTCTCCCCCCACCCCACCTCCCCTTCCCCCACCAGCTGCCCTCCAGCCCAGCCTCCCACCCCTGCGTCCCTTGCTGTTCCCTCTTCACACCCGACACTCCAGCCATGGGTCCTCAGCCCCAACCTTGGAGCGGGCATGAGACCTCTCAATGCTCCAAGTAAGCTTCCCCCGGGGGAGGCGATCCCAACCTCTCGGTGCTCCAAGTGAGCTTCCCCCTGGGGGAGGCGATCCCAACCTCTCGGTGCTCCAAGTGAGCTTCGCCCTGGGGGACGCGATCCCCATCTCTCAGTGCTCCATGTGAGCTTCCTCCTGGGGGAGGCAGTCCGAACTTGCCCACCCAGGCAGGTGCCCTTTGCAAGGGCACAGAAAGGACTGTGTTCCCAGCCCAGAGCACAGGGGATCCCTGGGGAGCTGTCACCAACTCTAAGAGCCCCCTCCCAGAGGCCTTGGGGAGGACTGGGTTCAGGGCATTGGAGTCATTGCCCAGCACCCCCGGCAAGCCAGGCCCCCTCCCCACAAGCTCCTGCCCTAGCGGGCAGGGATGGGCACCCACCCCCTCGACAGGGCCTTGCTTGGAGGGCTTGGCCCTTGGCGTGGGGCCCTGGCCTGGGCTCCCCTCCTCGCCGCAGCAACAGACAGAGCTTTAGGGAGTACAGCCTGCTGTCAGGTCAAGTTTGGATTTCGACGGGCCCACAACCCCGAGTCAGCCCTTCTCTGTGAAATGGGAAGGTTGCTGCAAGGGTTCACCTGCTTCTGGAGGAGAAGCAACCAGGTCTGCGTGTCCAGGCCGGGCCACACTGGCCACACCAAGCCATGCCTTCATCTCATCTCCAGCCCTGACCACCAACCAGCCGCTAGGGAGTCCGGACCCTCCCCACGAGCAGCTCAGTCTCACCCACTTCACTGCCCCCCGAGGCGCAAAGCCACGTCGGCCACAGCCTTTCCTGTGGAAACACCTAAGGACTGTCCTCTTCCTCTCAAAGGACACTGGCAAATTTCCAGGTGTCCTGCCCGCCAGCCCCATCCATCCCCACCTGGTCAGTGCCATCTGGCTTCCCACCCCTGGGAGCTGGGAGGGTCACCCACCTACCTTCTCTCTCTGCCAAAGACAAGACCCACCCATGCCCGCTGGGCCTGCCACTTCCCTGCACCCCCAGCCCAGCCTGCCGAGTCCTGGGACATCTCCACAGGGGCCCGGCTGAGGGTGGGACCCAGGCTCCTGGCACGTCCAGAGGAGGGGTCTGAATACACAGCACTGCCCAGATTTGCTCCCAAACATGCCCTTTTTAAAGAAGTTGCTCATATCCTGACTCCAAATTTCCATTCCCTCTGAAGCGTAATTGAATTTTTTTAAATATGTCCCTTCAAGCTAACAGTCTCTCCCAGTTAGAACCAGTATGTTAGGGGTCCTCCCCTGCTTCCCCTCCCCTCTGGCTGGCATCTGGTCATACGGGACATTCCTATCCCCAGGGATGGGTGGCATGGTGCTCACACGTGCCCCACCCCCATCATCCCCCTGCCACCTCGTCAAGAAGGCCATCGGGCCCCCGGCCAGAACCGCCAGCCCCTGTCCTCACTGACTCCACTGCAGGGCATCCAGGACAGCAAGAACTTGGGATCCTCCTCTTGGCTTGGATGAGACACAGAGCTCTCTCCCCAGGGGCTGGCCCTCCAGCCCCTCCTCCTGCTGTTACCAACCAGGGTTCTTGGCCTCCTTAATCAATAGAAATTGACTAGAGGCCAGACAAGGAATTCAGGCAAGCCTTTATGGGGCCCCTGCTGCAGCAGTGGGGAGTGAGAACAAGCAACAGTTCCCTTGCTCCCTTGCTCGCTGGGGCAAGCTACTTCCTAATATGGGGTAAAAGTAGGGATGCATCCAGGGTTCAGGCCAGAGGGATGGTTAGGTGGTTTGCCCTTGGCTCTAGTGGTGTTAAGTGCAGGGGGCGTGTGCAGTACCCTGCTTTTGCTCTCAACACACTGTTTTTGCTCCCAGCTCAGAATCTGCAGTTGGGTTTTTGGTCTTTTTGTATCTTATAGTCTATAATGTGCCCCAAGTGCACATGCACACGGTTGTTTTTAGCCCCTTATAGTTTTTTTTCTATTTCGTTGCTCGGTGCTGGAGGAGACATTTGTCCAAGTACAAGCACTGCAGCAAAGGTTCCCAGGTTCCAGGTTCCAGCCTATCTTACTGGCATGGAGATCCCCCCCACCCCCAACACACCAGCAGGTTCTTAACCTCCCCCCACCAGAGAGGTGCCCCCAGCCCTCCAGCCAAGAGAGGCCAATTCTCTGCCTCAGCTAGCCTGCCACTCCGCTACAGCTGACCCGTCCTGCAAACACACAGCTCCCAGGCCCCAAAGAGGCCACACGTGGTCCCCTTTCCTTCTGCTTCCCTCTCAGCCCAACCATGCTGATTCCAGTGCCCGGCCCTGGCCAAGGCCACGGGTGTGGAGCACTGAGATCTAGGGGGCCTCCACTTCATCTCTGCCTGTGAGTGCCCCCTACCCTGGCCCCCAGAAGCTCCTCCCTCACCAACCCCATCCTCCCACCCTACTCATCGGAACCCGGGGATTTCTCTGAAAGGAAGCCTAGGGACTGTGGAAAACACTTGTTTCTCAAACAAAAAGGCAGGCATTCAAGACACAGCCTCTCCGAGACTCAAGGGAGCCGGCCTGGAGCCCTGTGGCTGGGGCTCCACGGGCTGCTTTGTTCTGTGCCTGGCCTGCCCTTCCCCAGAACATACAGCCCAGATTCAGGGCCCAGGGACTCCAGACAATATTGTGCGCGGAGGAACACATCGGCTTGGCGCTTTCCCAGTGCCAACTCGCACAGTGGGGGGCCCTCACATTGTTGCAGAAAATCGGTCCATCTAGAAACCAAGCACCACACCCGGAGGGTTGGAGAACTCAGGTTTATTAAGCCAGCGGCCCCAGACAAGCTAACGCTCCAAAGTTCTGGGTGCCGAGCTCAGAGTGAGCTTTACTTCTATAGGGGTCAGTGCACATGTTTACAGTTAGCTTGGGTAGATTGGTTACTTGGTTTACAGAGCACAGAAGTTTCCAAACAGAAACTTACAAGAGCAGGTGCAAAACATTCCATATTTAGCAAAACATCCTATGGTTACATTTGATTGCTAAGTTATCCTTTTTGTTTTTCCTTTTTTGCTGCAGCAAGCATATTTTACAAAAGCAGAAGGAGCATGGAGTTATTTTTAGCTGAGTGCAAGTTTCTAATTTTCCTCTTCAACACGGTGCTCTAGGCGGCTCTGGCCAGAGGGCTTCTCATGCAGCAGAGGCCGGCTTGTACAGCTCACACATTGTTCTCTAGGAAAGATGTTTAAGGTGCAGTCTGCCTTCATGCCTCCAGAATGTGATGAAAGTTCTTCTGCCCATTTTCAGCTGGCACTCCACACAGGAAGTGATTTGTCCACAGCAAAGTGTTTAAAACTCGGGCGTTGCAGCAGAGCCTGCTGGCCATCCCTTGATTTTTGTCCCCCACTCCTTCCTTGGCAACAGAGCCTCCACAGATCTGTGGAAGCACAGCCAGCCAGGGTCAGGACTACACTTCCCAGTCCCTCACAATGACACATGGTACACCATGACAGTCTGGCTGACAGTGTGCAAGAGGAGATGACACAGGCAGCTTTGGGAGACAATCCTGGAGGATGCAGTGGGCCCTCCTTCCTCCCTTCCTCCTACTGAATGGCTACAATGAAGATGTGATGGCTGGAGATCAAGCAGCCATCTTAGCCCACGAGGTCAAGCCTGTGCGAGGATGGCATAGCAACAATGATTATGGAACCGCCCTATCAGCTCTGAGCTGTCTACCCCATGACCTTGTTCATGTAAGAGAGAAATGAACATGTGCCTAGTGTGAGCAGCTGCTGTTTGTTTGTGGTTTCTGTCACTCTCAACTGAACCTAGTCATAATGACAATGGGCCGCATGGCACAGCTACTAAAGGTGGTATTTCTGCAAAGGGAACCCAGCCAGAGGCTACTGCCCAAGGGACAACACAGCCACTCCACCAGCTGCTGGGGATGTGCTGCTCTAAGGCTGCCCCCTGCTGCCGTGGCCTCACCCATGTGCATGTGTTCCACAGGCCAAGGGGGGCTTTTTCCTGTGTACCCTTTTGTGCATTTTGAATTTTGAAACATGTGAATGAATTACCTTTTTAAAACATAGATGGCTGATGATAAAAACTAAAGTGAAATGGAAGATAAACGCTCAATTCAGGACATTCTGATTTTTCTCAGAGCAGGGAGTGGAACTCTGACGGGAGGAATAAGGGCGTTTCAATTTTATCTGTAATACTTTATGTGTGATACTTAGAAAACAAGGTACCTCAAAGAAAAACAACTGTGGAGGACTTCCCTGGTGGCTCAGTGGATAAGACTCTGCGCTCCCAATTCAGGAGGCCCAGGTTCAATCCCTGGTCAGAGAACTAGATCCCATATGCATGCTACAACTAAGAGTTCACATGCCACAACTAAGGAGATGTTGAGCCACAGCTAAGGAGCCCGCCTGCTGCAACTAAGACCTGGTACAACCAAATAAATAAATATTAAAAAAAAGAAAAAATAACAACTGTCACTTCTGGGTAGTGGTACACAGGGGGTTGTCATGTTATTCCCTGTACTTTCTGTATGGTTTTGTCTCTCAAAATAAAGTCTTCACTGTGAAAAGCCTGCACACAAGGCAAGTGCAGAAGCTCAGGGAACTTGGACTTCACTCAGGAAGTGGCCTAGGGAGAGAGCCAGGCCCGAGAACTCCCGGCTGAGATGCAGGGCTGAGGGACGTGGGGTTTGGAGCTTCTGCTTCATGTCATTTTGCTGGATGAATACAGAGCAATTGCGATGGTCCCTGGTGTGGGCCCCGCCTTCCCACACATCCGTTTGTCCCCTTCACTGGCGCCCCAAGTGGGGGTAGAAATCAGATTCCACATTGCTCTCTCTCGTCTCCTCACTACTGACCCTTGTTGGGGGGCTTATTACCAGCCAGCAGGGATGAAAGTCCCGGGCTCCCTACCTGACACCCCCCCTCCCCTCCGCAGGGATGCTGGGGATGTGCGTTGTCTAGGATCCCCACGAGGCCTTGCCCGTCGGGGTGGGGGCAGGGCCACAGCTTTCTCTGTGCTGATGGGCTGGAGTAGGGTGGTTATTGCTTAAGGGCTTTCTGTTCTGCTAGGCTGCCCCTTTCCTGGTCTCGTGGCTGAAACAGCAGGCTTCCCTGGGGCTTTGCTGTCTATGCCCATTGGTGTTTCTGGGTTCAGGACTGCTTCTACTCCAACTCTGGGATACGTGAGGCAAAAAGAAAACTCAGGAACTTACTGCCATGTCATTCCTTGGGTCTCAAAGTCCCTAGCTGGTGTGTCTTCTTTTCTTTGCCATTTAGAGCCTAGATTAGATAGATACAGATGATAGATGGATAGATAGATAGATAGATAGATAGATAGATAGATAGATAGATAGATGATAGATAGATGATTGATAGATAGATGATAGATGATGATAGATGATAGACAGATAGATGATAGATAGATATAGATAGATGATAGATAATATATGCTGTATTTAATATATAGATAAGTCTTCTGTATAGATACACAGAGAGAGAGACAGTTTAACTTAGCAGGAGGAATAGGGGAAAATATGTCTACTTCACATTCCCAGAAGCAGAAGCTTCCTGTCTAAAGACTCCTGTTGTAACAAAGCTGCTTTGGGACGTTGTTATTCTTAACTTGGAAAAGGCATCAGAATTTCCTCTGGTCAGCGTAAGGGGGGCTCCATGCAGAAGGGCTCAGGCACAGTTTCTGAGAAAGTGGACGTGAGGACAGAGCAGTGACCATAGGGCTTCCTTGGTGCCCCACCAAGCTTGGCCCAGGCCCTCCTGAGCTGAATATTTCTGACTTTCCTGAGCACAAGAGAGACCTGACTCCCTCCCAAGGCCAGCTCCACCCATCTGCAGGCCCAGGCCAGAAGCAGAACCAGCACCATCCTTTCCTCTGCAGTTATCTCTTTAGTTCTTCTTTCAGCTGGTTTGGCGGCCCATCCCCGGGCAGGCTGTGTGAGCTGCAGGCAGCTAGCTTCCCTGCGTGGACCCTGGCCCCCCTTCAGGGCTGGGCCCACTGTGCGGCCCTGCTGGATGGGATCAAGTGACAGGAGGGGTCATTGAGGCAGGAAGTGGGCACCACGGGCTCACCCCTCAGCTCCATCTCGACTTGCATGGTAGTGGGTCAGGAAGGAAAGGGCCCCGTGGGTGTGCCCCCCAACCCCCAGCCCGTCCTCACAGGTTCCCCTTCCACACCCACCCTTGGCTGTCCCTCTGGTCCTGAACGCATCAGCCTAGGCGCCAGTGTGAAATTTCTACCCCCAGATACTCTGCTTGCCAGCTTTGGGGAAAAACGCTGCCTCTCGTTGTGTGTGTGTTTCTACTATACGATGAGGGGTCAGATTTGATCTGAGAGGCAGATAGGTAGAGGCTGCCCAGACCTCCCGTGAGATGCCGTTTGCAGCTGGAGAACCAATGGCTCCAGGACAGAAAGGATAAGTCTCCTGGGGTCCCGGGGGGATGGAGCCACCTTGCCCATCGGGCCTGCTCCATAAGCACCGTTCGCTGTCCCCTCCACATCCTTATTCACGTACTGGGGCTTCCTGGAAACACCTCCTGACCACGCTGCTGGCAACTGAATCCTTGCTCTGGGCCTGCTTCTGGGGAACACAAGCCCAGAAACACTGCTTCCAGGACTGTCACCAGAAGGCCTCTCTCCATATTGCTTCTCCCTTCAGTGGAGTCACAAGGGGACTAAGGGAAGGGGGCCAGCCTGGGCTCGGCCTGCAAGGGAGCCAGAGGTCTCGCACTGCGGACAGCGACCCACTCACATGGCTCCAGGACTAGTACAGAAACACCTCCTCTGCGCGAAGGCCCCTTCTCAATCCCAGCTTGCTCAGGCCAGGGCTCAAGAAGGAAATAAAATGTAGAGGGTGAGGGGTGTGGCCAAACAAGCCTAGTCCATTACCCCCACCAGAAAAGTGATTCCCACCTTAGGCCAGAGCCCCAGGAGAGGTGCCTCGTGGAGGGCAAGCCACACCCAGGGGGCTATGCTAGGTGTGTTACGCGCCATGTGTGTGCATGTGCTGTATCTGCTGCATGCCATGTATGTGACATGCTGTATGTGTTATGCGCTGTGCATATTAGATGCTCTCAGTGTTACACGTTAAACGTGTGTGCATGGCATGTTTGTTGCAGGCTATGTGGCTATGTGTGGTGTATGTTGCATGGCATGTGATACATACCAGGCATGTTATACACTGTGTGTACTGTGTGGCATATACCATATTATGTATTACATGCTGTATGTGTTATATGCTACGTAGTGTGTGCTATGTGTGTTACATGTTATATACACATTATTGCTATGTATGTTTCATGCTGTAACATTGTTCGCTGTGTTATGTGTTATATATTGCATGCTATACATTATACTCTTTGTGTTACATGTCATGTGTTGTGTGCTATACATGTACACATGCTGTACTGCAATTATGCATGTGTACAGTATGTGTTGAGTGTTATGTGTTTTTTTCAAGTTTTTATTGGAGTATAGCTGGTTTTCAATGTTGTGTTAATTTCAGGTGTACAGCAAGATGAATCAGTTATACATATACGTATATCCACTCTTTTTTAGATTCTATTCCCATACAGGTCATTACAGAGTATTGAGTAGAGTTCCTTGTGCTGTACAGGAGGTCCTTATCAGTTACCTATTTTATATATAGTACTGGTATGTTACATGTTATGTCATACATATGCATGTGCTATTATGCACCTTTTGCACTGCATATCACACGTTATGTGTGCTGCATGCTATACACGTTATACACCATGTGTGTTAACATGCAACTCCTCACAGACACCAGCGGTCAAGTCCAGTGTCCCAGGAGGAGGGGCCACTGGCTTCTACAGGCTGCATCCTCCCCGACTCTGAGCTCCCAACTCTGCCAGCCAAGGTGCTGCCACAAGATGCCAGGTCAGGCCCACAGGAGCAGCCTGTGCTCCTAGAAGGGCCTGGTGAGAGCCTGGCCTACAGCAAGGCACATCTGTGCTTTTTCAGATCAGTGTCAGATGAATGTACATAATTTCTTTATCCATTCTCCTGTTGTGGGCCATTGGGTTGTTTCTAACTTTCAGCAATTTATAAATACACTTGCTATTAAATTACTTATGTAGAGATGTTTTTATTTCTCTTGGGTAAATACCGAAGAGTGGAATTTCTGAGCCATATAGAGTGCATTTTAACTCTATAACAAAATCCCAGTTTTTCAGTGTTTGAGCTAATTCCCCCTACAGGCTCGACATCCTTGCCATTGATGTCAATCCATTCAATTTTCGTCATTTTAGCAGTTGAATAGTGGTATCTCATGTGGTTTTTAATTTTTATTACCCAGATAAGTAATGACATGGAGTACTTTTTCATATGCTTACGGGTCATTTGGAAATCTTCTTTTGTAAAATGCCTCTTTTGCTCATATTTAAAAATTTGGTTGTTTGTCTTTCTTATTAATAGTTTACTCTTTTGATGAAGACAAGTTCTCAGTTTTAATAAAAGTCTAAAGTATTTTGTTTGTTTTGTGGTTAGTGTTTGTGTGTCTTTTGGCCAAATAAATGTTATACATAAGATTACCAGGAAGTCTCTTTAAAAAGGATAGAGCATGCCTTTCACCTTTCTTTCCTCTAGAAATGTTGTGCCTGGAACACAGACATGATGGCCAGCGCCCTAGCAGCCATCTCAGACAGTGAAGTGATCTTGGGAATGGAAGCCACAGAGAGAAGTAGGCTGAGACATCATGAGGGCAATACACTGGCCCTAAAACTGTGTACTTCCAGACTTATTCTATATGAAACAGAAATAAACTTCCATCTTGTAGAAGCCTCCATTGTTTAGGACTTTGTTCTTCATGGATGAATCAATTAGCAAACTTACTAATTACCCTTTTGTTTTTCATTCTATTTCAAAATTTCTCTAAATCAGCAGGTCTTAATTCTCATTGTCCAACAGAGTCACATAGTGAACTTATAAAAGTGGGGATGCGCAGGGTTTAAGTTGGGCCCCAGACCCTTGTTCTTCAAATAAGATGTAGTCCTCCAGAAAGAGAAAAACAAATACTGTATGCTAACTCATATATACGGAATCTAAAAAAAAAAAAAAAATGGTACTGATGAACCCAGTGACAGGGCAAGAATAAGGATGCAGATGCAGAGAATGGACTGGAGACACAGGGTTGGGGGGGCGGGGGGCGAAGGGGAAGCTGGGACAAAGTGAGAGAGTAGCATAGACGTAGATACACTACCAACTGTAAAATAGATAGCTAGTGGGAAGTTGCTGTATAACAAAGGGAGATCAACTCGATGATGGGTGATGTCTTAGAGGACCAGGACGGGGAGCGGTGGGGGGGGGGAGTCGCGGGAGGGAGGGCATATGGGGATATATGTATAAATACAGCTGATTCACTTTGGTGTGCCTCAAAAGCTGGTACAAGAGTGTAAAGCAATTATATTCCAATAAAGAGCTTAAAAAAAAAAAAAAAAGATGTAGTCCCCCCAGGGGACTCTCCATGGCAGTCAAGGTTGAGACTTGGTGCTTCAAATCAATGCTTTTATCTTGGCTTGAACGTGTGGGCATAATGGGACGAAGTGAGAGAGTAGCACTGACATATATACACACTACTAAATGTAACATAGATGGCTAGTGGGAAGCTGCTACAGAGCACAGGGAGATCAGCTCAATGCTTGGTGAAGACCTAGAGGGGTGGGATAGGGAGGGTGGGAGGGAGGCTCAAGAGGGAAGGGATAGGAAGATATATGTATACATATAGCTGATTACTTTGTTGTACAGCAAAAACTGGCACAACAGTGTAAAGCAATTATATTCCAATAAAGATCTGAATAAATAAATAGGAAGGAAGGAAGGAAGGAAGAGTGGGCATAATGGTCTAGGTGGCTTAGACCATTGGACTTAGCTTTTGACTTTGGTGACAAATGGACCAATGCAAAGAGACTTATGAGATACAAATAGAATTGCACTCATGAGTTCTAACTCATGCCTTGAAATTTAGGCTACACCTGCCAGCCAGCAAAACAGATTTGTTCTTTAGAGTGATATGCAGTGTGGGACATGGATCCTGGCTCCTGGAGGAATGAGCCTGGGCAAATTACAACCTCTGAGGGCCTCAATTTTCTCCCCTGAAATATGAGTCCATCAGAGTAACACCTGCCTGGTCCCCAGATTGTTGTAAGAATCAAATAAGACCATAAACTTCAAAGGGCCTGTCTATCACATCCAGCCAAGTTTCTGGTGTTGCCGTAGCACAGCACAGAGGTTCTGTCCTGCCCAGAGCGTCCCAAAGGCCACATGCTCAGCCTTGTCCCTCAGACCTTCACACTGAGCTCAGATCAAGGCCCAGGGCCCCTGTCACCTGCAGCAATGGTCTTTATCATCTTTTGGACCCAGATGCCCCAGGGAATGAAGTGAAAGCTGTTGACCTTCTCCCTGGAAAACGCAAAAAGCACAGACACACATACCCACAAAATATGCACACAACCCCAGGGATTCATTGTCTCCAGGAAGCTCACCATGAACTTAAAGTAAGAATACCTGGTAGCACAGTGGTTAAGAATCCACCTGCTAATGCAGGGGGCAGGAGTTCGATCCCTGGTCCGGGAAGATCCCACATGCCGAGGAACAACTAAGCCTGTGCGCCACAACTACTGAAGCCCATGCTCCGCAACTGCTGAAGCCTGTTCGCCTAGAGTCCATGCTCCGCAACAAGAGAAGCCACGCAATGAGAAACCCATGCACCACAAAGAAGAGTAGCCCCCCCACTCTCCTCAAGTACAGAAAGCCCACACGCAGCAACAAAGACACAAATGCAGCCAATAAAATAAAAATAAATAAAATAAATAAATTTAAAAGAAACAGAATACCTATTGTACAGTGTGTCACCTCCACTCAGGACCAGAGCAAGAAGGCAGCCACTCCAGGCCATGCAATGGCCTTTTATCAATAACTAGGGTGTGGCAGAGAATGAACCAGTGAGTGACAAGTCCTCCAAACAGAGCAAGTGTCTCCCACACTCACCTCTAACAGAAGGCAGCTTTCCGCCCTTGGTATCTATTATAAAACAAATTGTGTCCCCTCCACCCCGACCCCAAATGTATATGTTGCAACCCTAACCCCAAACTGACTGTATTTGGAAAAAGACCTTTAAGGAGGTAACTAAGGTTAAACAAGGTCATAGGGGTAGGGCCCTAAGCCAATAGGACTGGTGTCCTTATAAGAAGAGCAAGAGACACCAGGGATGTGCACCCACAGAGAAAGGCCAAGTGAGGACACAGCAAGAGGGTGGCCGTGTATAAGCCAAAGAGAGAGGCCTCGGGAGAAACCAAACCTGCAGACACCTTGATCTTGGACTTCCAGCCTCCAGAACTGTAAGAAAGAAATTTCTGCTGCTTAAGCCACACTTGGTCTGTGGCATTTTGTTAGCAGCCCTGGCAGACTGAGATGTGCCTGTGCAGCCTGAGCTCTGGACCGCTGGGGTAGCTGGCGTGGCAGTGAGGGAGGTGTCCCCAGAGCACAGCCTCGTTCACGTAGCTCCACGCTCCTCCTAGTGGGGCCGCCCCTCCAGCACCGCCAGCCCCAAATCAAGGCCCTCCACCTACAGTATCTGCTCATCTTCCAGGCCCCTCGTCCAATTTGGGGACCACCATTTCTTCTCTGGTTTTAAAAGGTAGATTTGCAACAATAAATTCACCCAGAAAGAAATTATAATCCCATGTGGAAATGAAGACTACCCAAATGAGAACCGGCAAAGGTCGTTTATTCAGAGGTTGCTGTGGCAGAGGAGTTAGTTATCATCAGGAACGTTTTGGTAAAGACTCAAAGGCAGACAGAGCAAGAAAGCTTTATTGTGAGAAAGATGGTGGGTTCAGGTATGCCGTGCATGGAGCAAAATCTAAGTGTTGAATCTAGGTAGTAGGTGTGTGGGTATTTAACTCTTTTTTCACCTTTTATACAGGTTAGAAAAATTTCGGAAGAAGTTGGGAAAAAATGTTGGATATGCTGTTTTATTTATTTAGTCAGTTGGTTATTTTAAATTAAATTTCATTTATTTATTTATGGCCACACTGCATGGCATGTGGGATCTCAGTTCCCGGACCAGGATCAAACCCACGTCCCCTGCAGTGGAAGGGCAGAATCTTAACTACTGGACCGCTAGGGAAGTCTTGCCACTTTATTTAAACATAGCATTGACTGACAATTGCAGAACATGAATCACTAGCTTGAATCGAAAAACCCACAATTTCATTTTTATTTCTGTGTGTTTACATATTCCTTTTCCCAGAACAGTGCTCAAGGGTCAGGCCCACCTTGCGGCCCACCCAAGCTGAGCAGCCCTGCCACTGCACTCCAGGGGGCCACAGACGGCCAGTCCCCGCAGGAATGGCCACCCTGCTTTCTGGGCTCTATGCAGTTCCACACATTCAGCTGGCAGCTGCGGACAGCTTCCTGGGAGGCCAGTGCTCGGTGCTCGGGCCTCTCCCCACACCCACACTCGGCCTCCCTCTTGGGCGTAATTGGCTCCACTCCTGAGGGAGGCACACAGTGTATCTCCAGCCACAGCTGCCCTGCCACACTCCAGGGCAGCCAGCTCGACCTTGGCCCACAAGCTTCATGGCCAGCAGCCCCGAGCTCTGGATGGCCCATAGGGCCAAGTGCTAACGACGCATCTTTTTTTTGTTTGTTTGTTTTTTTATTGCCTGCGTTGGGTTTTCATTGCGATGCACGGGCTTTCTCTAGTTGCAGAGAGTGGGGGTTACTCTTTGTTGCAGTGCGTGAGCTTCTTATTACAATGGCTTCTCTTGTTGCGGAGCACGGGCTCTAGGTGCACAGGCTTCAGTAGCTGTGACACACAGGCTTAGTTGCTCTGCAGCATGAGGGATCAAACCTGTGTCCCCTGCATTGGCAAGCAGATTCTTAACCACTGTGCCACCAGGGAAGTCCCTAACGATTCATCTTGATTGTGTTTCTTTTTAAGTGGATTAATCAATCAACCAACTTGTATCTACCCTCAAAGCATTTCTAGTCCCTTTTTACCCCCATCACCACCTCCCTGGTCCCCTTGATCATGGCAAGAGCCTCCTCCCTGGGCTTCTGGCTTCCCTCTGCACCCTCCACATGTCCTCCACACAGCAGCAAACTGAGCCATGCCAGGTTCCTTCCCTACTCAAGATCCTCCAGTGCCTTCCTCAGGGGAAGATCCCAAGTACTAAGCATGGCCTACAAGGCCATATATCAGGGGTTGGCAAACTACAGCCCACGGGCCAAATCTGACCCACAGCCTGTTATTTAAATACAGTTTATCGGAACACCATCACTCACGTTATGCACTATCATCTATAGCTGTTTTCCTGCTACAAGCGTTCATCGGGGGACAACCCTAGATGTTGCCATTAAGACACTCAAATAACCCCATAGAGAGGCCCACTTAGAAAGACCAAGACCCCTACCCAACAGCCAGCCCCACACTGCCAGCCATACCAGGGCACCACGTGGAATAGGGATCCTCCATCCCAGTGAGCCTATAGACAACTATGGCCCCAGCTGACCTTTGACCTCTGGCACCAAGTGGAAACTGTCCAGCTGAGCCTTTCCCAAGTGCCTGACCACAGATTCTATGAGCACAATATACAGTTGTTTTACACCACTTGCAACAGACCTGCAGATGGTCCCTTTCTGCCATTCTGCCGTGTTTATGTGGTAAGCACACCTTTAATTATGTAAAAATGTCTGTGTGTATATATGTGTGTGTAAATATGTATGTGTAACACTTTATAGAAATGCATAAGAATGGATTTCTTTTGGGACTTCCCTGATAGCACAGTGGATAAGACTCTGTGCTCCCAATGCAGGGGCCCTGGGTTTGATCCCTGGTCAGGGAACTTAGATTCCACATGTATACCATAACTAACAGTTTGCACGCCACATTTAAGGAGCCCACGTGCTACAACTAAGGAGCCCACCTGCCACAACTAAGACCCAGTACAACCAAATAAATAATCAATTTTTTAAAATGGGTTTCTTTTCATTTATTTTAATCCTTTTCCTTTTTCTTCTTTGCTTAGCTCCACTCTTGGCCCTCCACTCCCATCTACCTCTTGTCTCCCACATATCCTACACTATTACATAATTTGTATTCCATATATTCTCCATATTTCCCTCCATATTTGTATGTAATAAAAATCAAGCATATATATGCATTTTAATACGTACATACATCTATATATCTGTAAGATAAAGGGTGTTGGTTAGTTGGCTTTACGAAGAGGGATCCGGTTTCACACTTTTCTGCATCTTGATTTTCTCACTCAATGATATCTCATAGAAATCCCTGTGAAATCTTCTGCTCAAGCATTCAGTGGATCTTTCTCATGGCTCACGTTCCACATGTGGGTCAGAATACCTTCCCTGTGCGCACAGCTTCACCCACTACACTTTGTTTCTGTTACAATGGCCCAGAGTGGCTGCTGGGCCTGATGTATTTTAAATTTTAACAGATGCTGCCCAACTGCTTTCCAGGAGGCCTGATGTCCAACCCCAAGAAGACCTGTGCTTTTTCTTGCTGTGGACACAGGCCCCCAGCGTGCAGGGCTGTCACAGCTACATGGGGACCAGCCTGCTCCAGCTCCCACATGCTCCACAGCTCTGTGCAAAGCCTTCTGCAAAACCACGTCCCATTGTTTCTCCAACTTTCCTTGGGTCCAACTAAACATCAGCTGATCAACATCGCTAGGTGTAGATAAAATTCACACCCAAATTCCTCTGTAGAGTTTTACTCTCAGAGAAGAAACACTGCCCAACAGTGATCCAGGGGACAAGGGCAGCTTGGGCCTCCGCCCCTGCCCTTCCCCCCTCCCCACATCCAGGCCCCTCTAGTATCCTGCTTGTCACCTGTAGCCACCCTGCCTGAGGGCAGGTGTTAATTGTTAGACGCAGAACCATCTAAACCAGGTGTCCCTATACCCTCTCAGATCAGACAGCCTTTGGAGTCTCAGAAACACCTAAGGGGTCCATTTACTAACTATTCAGGTCCAAACACGTAACAAGTACGTATATGCTAGTAAGTTAGTACCCGTTTGAAAGCTGTACCTATAAATTTTAAAAGAGACTATTTTTAGTTCATTTTTACATAACTGCCATTAGTTACTAACAGGGTATGTGGGCTTGCTGGGCGCTGCACAGCTTCTCAGTCCTCTCAGATTGTATGCCTCCTGCCCAACGGTGAGTTCTAAAACCTGCCTTTTGCGTGGGTACTAAAACCTATCTTTGCGAAGACAGGGTTACGGAAAGCGCTGCAGCATCACCTGGTGTGGGAATCTCGAGCCAGCAGCTTCCCCTGTGTCCAGCAGAGGGCGCTGCGTGCCCCCGGAACTGAGCATGCGCTGCCCAGCAGCTTCTGCCTCCCGCGGGCTCTGGACAACCCAGCCGCTCGCCCTTTAGCCCGCGCCCGCAAGGATCAGGTAAGGTCTGGAAGCAGAGGTGGGTCCTGGGCTTGGACGTCGGCTACCCAGGTATGAGCCTGGCTCGGGGGTCGTCGCTGGTATAGAGCACAGGCGCTGGGGCTCTGCTCCCGGAGCCCCATCTGCGCGTGGCTATTTCCCAGGCGCTCGCGTGGCCACCTCCCCCGCAGGCCAGCGCGGGCAGCAGCTCCAGGGCCCGCGGGCGACGCGCGCTGGGGTCGGAAGGGGCCCGGGTGGTGGGAACACATCTATCCTCGGGCCACATGACACAGAAACCAAGACCGGACTCTCTCTGGCAACGAGCCAGGCGTGGTCCCATGGTCCACTGTGAGGTCCCCAAAGGCCAGGACCGACCCCGGGTCTGTCCGCGGGCTCTGCGATCTCGGGAGCCATCCAGGGCTGGAAGCCTGGCCTCGAACACAGCTAGGGACACAGAAGATGCTCTCTAAAGGCGTTTAGAAGAACAGACTACACAGAATGATGACAAAAAATACACAAGCAGTATTCACAGCATTTACTTTTGAAGTGAGAATATAGGCTGCGCCTTTCAGACTTACTAAACGACATCGGTATCACCAGAATAAACTTCTTAAAGCAGTGGTTCGCTCACAAAGCTGTGCATTCCTCTCCATTTAGGAGCGCTAAAGCCTGAAAAAGGGGATCGCAGACTCAGATGTCTCCAGGTGCCTGGTGAGTTGAGTAAATGAGGGCAGAGCTGAGCATAGGCAATAGGGAGTGGTGGGGACTGCAGAGAACCAGTTGCTCTGAAGGAAGCAGGCTCCTCCAGCTCCAGCTCATGTTTAATCTTCATAAAAGCCCTGAGGGCAGGCCCATTTTGAAGATAGGGAAAGGAGAGGCAGAGCCCAGGATAACAGCAAGAAGGAACTGCAGGGCGCTGGTGGGTGGGGGCAGGCAGGGCGCTGGTGGGTGGGGGCACCTTCCCATGCCACTCTGGCAGCCCCGCCCGGCACATGCGGGAGTATCAGGGGTCTGCTCCCTGGCCTCATTTCACCCGCACAACGAAGCCAGTTGTCCGACCACGCAGAGTGTTGTAAGTGGGGCGAGAGGTGCACACTTGCACGTTTGGAGTAGCACACTCCAATACAGAAAGCATACCAATGAAACTTATAAGGGTGTACAGAAGAGAATCTTTGCGGCCTTTGTCTTAAGACAAAGAAGAGCATAAACAAAAAGGAAAAGATTGATATTTGAAGCTTGTCTACATTAAAATTAAGAAGTTCTGGTCCTTAAAGAAAATGAAACGAAAGCAACAAACTGGGAAAAAAAGAAAATGATATTTGCAACACATATACTTGAAAAATGATTTAAACCCAGAATTTAAACCCAGAAAAAAAATATATATATATTAAGTCAATGCATCAAGAAGAAAAAGACACAAGTCAACAGCTTAAAACCTAAAACTTCCTACTTCCTAGGAAAGGAACCAGGAGGGCCAGTAACTGTGTGAGAAGATGTCCAGCCTCATTTATTTTCAAGGAAACGTAAATTAAAACAATGATATGCAATAACACACTCACTAGATTAGCAAAAATTAAAACTTCGGTCAATATAGAGTGTTAGGAAAGACTTAGGAAAAAAGAACTTTCATGCACAGCTAGTGGAATTGTGAAATAGAGCGATCACTTTGGAACACAGCTTGGCATTAATAAAGGTGGATGTATAACAAAGGTGCCTCCCCACCGCCCAGGATTCTTCTCCTCATGTATCTTCCCAAACGGAATGCAAGCACGTGTGCACCAGGACCCATATAAAAAGAATGTTTGTGGTAGCGATGTTTGTAATAGTAAAAAAACCTGAAAACAACCCAAATGGCCTTACTGGAGAGGGAGTTGAATAGCTTATACTCAATTTCATATGGTCTGACCTAATATATTGCTTTAAATTACATATACAGGGACTTCCCTGGTGGCGCAGTGGTTAAGAATCCGCCTGCCAATACAGGGGACACAGGTTCCATGCCTGGTCCGGGAAGATCCCACATGCCGTGGAACAACTAAGCCTGTGTGCCACAACTACTGAGCCTGTGCTCTAGAGCCTGTGTGCCACAACTACTGAGCCCATGTACCGCAACTACTGAAGCCTGCATGCCTAGAACCTGTGCTCTGCAACAAGAGAAGCCACTGCACTGAGAAGCCTGAGAACTGCAATGAAGAGTAGCCCCCACCCACAACTAGAGAAAGCTCCCACGCAGCAACGAAGATCCAACACAGCCAATAAATAAATAATAAATAAATAAATAAATAAATTACACATGCAAGAGGGAAAACTATTAAGAAAAGTAGGAGAATGATTAATACAAATTTTAGAAATGTAATAAACTCTAATAGGGAGAGAGGGGGCTGTAATCAGAGAGAGGATGTGGGATGCGGGGACGGGAAGATTTGCTTCTGAAGTAACTGTAATGTTCTCCTTCTCAGCCTAGGTGAGATATATTTTATTTTGAGTCTTTAAACTGAACAGATGTGTTTTATACACTCTTGTTTGTATAAGACATATTTCAAAATATAAAATTTTAGAAGAATGTAGTATAAAACACCATACTGATATGCACTGTTGCACATTTTCTATGTGTTGGTCCATGTTTTTATTAATATCCATTGTTTAACACCCACCACTGGACTGGACCAGAGAGGGAAAGAATTTTTACAGCCCAAACCTCCATCCTCAAAAGGCATGCCTGGCTCTGCTGCCCTGCCTCCTCAGTGCCTCCAGTCCCTGTGCCCCACCCATACTCCATAAAGTGTATGATATGAAAAATGTGCAGAACCCATACACCATAAAGTACAAAACATTGCTGAGATAAATTAAAGAAGATCTGGGACTTCTATGTGTGGCACAGTGGTTAAGAATCTGCCTGCCAATGCAGGGAACACAGGTTCGATCCTTGGTCCAGGAGGATCCCACATGCCACAGTGCAACCAAGACCATGTACCACAGCTACTGAAGCCTGCGTGCCTAGATCCCGTGCTCCGCAACAAGAGAAGCCACTGCAACGAGAAGCCCATGCACCGCAACAAAGGCCCAATGCAGCCAATAAATAAATAAATAAAAATTTTGAAAAATAATAATTGTTAGAATGATGTTTAATTTAAAAAAAATAAAATAAAGAAGACCTAAGTAAATGGAGAGAAACTGTGTTAATTGTTTAGAAGACACAGTATTTGGGGAGCAGCCTTGCTGGGTAGTTCTGGCTCAGTCTCTCATGAGGCTGCTGTCAGCTGACAGTGGTTGGCTGGGCTGCAGGAATCTTAAGATGTCAGTTCTCCCCAAATTGATCAAAGGTGAATGCAGTCTTAATCAAAATCCCCGCAACCTTTTTTGTAGAAATTGACAAGTTGACTCTAAAATGTATATGGAAATGCAAAGAGCCTAAAATAGCCAAAATAACTAAAAAAAAGAACTTATGCTACTTGATTTCAAGATTTATTAGAAAACCACAGAAATCAATACAGGGTGATATGGATGGACATATAGATGAATTGAACAAAACAGAGAGTACAGACATAGTCCCCCATATATATGGTCAATTAATTATTAATTAATGTGCCAAAGCATTTCAATGGAGAAAGGTAATCTTTTCAACAAATAGCAATATGCAAAGCAAAACAAAGCATCTTGCTTTTTATCTCACACCATGTACAAAAATTAACTTGGAATGGATCATAGATGTAAGAGCTTAAAAAATTCCTGAAGAAAACATAGGAGGAAAACTAAGTGACTGCGGTGGTTTTTAAAGAAATGTTCACAAGGTCTCTGATATTCCTTCTTTCAAGATGTGGAGCTTAATTTCTCTTCCCTGAATGTGGGACAGACTTAGTGATTCACATCTACTAAATAGAATTTGGCAGAAGTAATGGGCTATCACTTCCAAGATTAGGCTATTAAAAGACTGCAGCTTCCATCTTAGGCTGGTGTGCTCCCTCCCTTCCTCCCTCCCTCCTTCCTTTCTTCCCTCTTTCCCTCCCTCCCCATCCCCCCTCCCTTCCCCCATCCTTCTCATTATTCACTTTGAGGGCAGCCAGCTGCCATGTTATTAGGAGAGGCCCATATGTTGAGGAACAGAAGCCCTGCCATCAGTCACGAGTGACCTCTTAAGCAGATACTCTTTTCATTAAGCCTTAAGATTCCTGCAGCCCAGCCAACCACTGTCAGCTGACAGCAGCCTCATGAGAGACTGAGCCAGAACTACCCAGCAAGGCTGCTCCCAAATTCCTGACTCAGGTGAAAATAACAGATGTTTGTTTTTTAAGCTGCTAAGTTTGGGGATAATTTATTATGCAGCAATAGATAACTAATACAGTGATCTTCAGTTTGGCAAAAATGCCTTAAAAATGACACAAAGAATAAGAACTATAACAAAAAAAATCCATAAATCAGATTTTAAACTTCTGCTCTTTTAAAGAAACTGCAACAGGGTTCCAGACAAGATGATGTAGACACCATTTTTCCTTGTTCCTTCCACTAAGTGCAACTAAAACCCTGGACATGATACAGTTGACAATCATAAGAGGACTGTCTTAACTTGGGCTGCTATAAGAAAATACTGTAGATGGGTGGCTTAAAACAACAGACATTTATTTGTCACAGTTCTGGAGGCTGGGAAGTCCAAAATCAAGGTACTGGCAGATTCAGTGTCCAGTGAGAGCTGGGGGAGAGTTGGGGAGAGAGAGAGAGTGGGATGGAATGAGAGAGAGGTGAGAGCTCTGGTGTCTCCTCCTGATATTATAAGGGGACTATTCCCATTATTGGGGCCCACCCTCATGACCTTATCTAAACCTAATCAATACCCAAAGGCGCCACCTCCAAATACGATCATATTGGGGATTAGGACTTCAACATATGATTTTTTTTTTTTTTTTTGGCTGCATCGGGTCTTCATTGCTGTGCTCAGGCTTCCTCTCTAGTTGTGGTGAGTGGGGGCTACTCTTCACTGCAGTGCACAGGCTTCTCAGTGTGGTGGCTTCTCTTGTTGCAGAGCATGGGCTCTAAACACATGGGCTTCAGTAGTTGCGGCACGCAGGCTTAGTTGCTTCACAGCACGTGGGATCTTCCTGGACCAGGGATGGAACCCGTGTCCCCTGCATTGGCAGGCAGATTCTTAACCACCGCACCACCAGGGAAGTCCCCAACATATGACTTTTGAGATGACACAAACATGTAGTCCAAAACAAGAACTCTGAAAGATGGAAGGCAGACTGGCTACTCAATGGTAGCAAAAGCTCAGGGCAGCCCAGAGATGGCACTTCCCTGCCCACCAACATGTGGTCAGTGGAGAATGAATAGAGAGAGCTCCCCTGCACGCAGTAGCAGCAGGTGGCCCAGACTGGGCTGACTTCCTCCTCTCTAGCAATGGTACCAGCAGAGACCAAGTGGCAGATCCTGACTGTAGCCCCCCATCCAGTGGTAGCATAAAGTCTACAGCAGCACAGCAATAGCAGAGGACCTTGAGGGCACCTTCTTCCCCCACTGCCTGCTGTGTTAGCCAGGGGGAATCTGGACTTCCATGCACCACCCAGCAGCAGCTAAGATTGCAGAGCTTTCCTCCCATGTGAGTAGCACCAGTGAAAAATAAGTGGAAAGTTTGGCTTCTTCTGACCCAGCAGTGGCAGGCAGTGCCCCTCACCCTCCAAACTAGGCAATGGTGAGAGGAATTTGGAGAGGAGAGAACTGGATAAAGGGATTCTCTAACCTATATAGGATATTCTGGGCAGACAACTGATTGACCCACACAAGGAACTGGCCAGAATTAACTCACCAAAAGGTTTGAGACCCAGGCTTTCATGGCAGCCTTTGAATAGCACACAAACAAAGCAGACCAGAATAGCATTGTTAGAACTCAGGAACAAATTCTCATTGGAACCACAGCCCACAAAATAGGCCAGGACCAGTATGCATCCTAAACAGGATGACTGCTATAATAGACTATTTAAATATGGTCCAGAGTCTTCTAATGTAATATCCACGATGTCCAGGATACAGTTTTTAAAAAAATCACGCATCACACCAAGAACGAGGAAGATCAGAACTGGAAGGGGAAAAGACAGCAAATGCCAACACTGATAGGACTCAGAAGTTGGAGTTATCTGATAAGGATTTTGAAGCAATCATCATAAAAATGCTTCAGTTAACAATTATGAATACTCTTGAAACACATAAAAATAGAAAATCTGAGTAAAGAAATAGAAGATATAAAAAGAATCATAGGTGAATTAAATAATTAAAAAATTAATCAAGATTTTCAAAATTAAATAATCAAGATTAACAGATTGGAGAAGAGCTATGAAAGATTATTGAAGATAGATCAACAGAACTTATCCAATCTGACCAACAAAGAGAAAATAGATGGGGAAAAAACATAAACAGACCTCAGAGACCTGTGGGACAACAACAACAACAAAGATCTAACTTTGTGTCACTGAAGTCCCAGAAGGGGAGGACAAAGTATGGAACAGAAGAAAAAAAAAAAAGAAGGAGGAGGAGGAAGAGGAAAAGGAGGAGGAGGAGGAGAAATAATAATGGCTGAATACTTCCAAAATTTGGTGAAAAGTATAAACCTATACGTTCAAGATGTTGAGCAAACCCCAAATGGGCAACCCTAAAGAAATCCACCCCAAGACATATTATAATCAAACTTCTGAAAACCAAAGACAAGGGGAAAAATTCTGCAAGCAGCTAGAAAGAAATAATGTGTTGCCTATATGAAAACAATTCAAATGACAGCAGATTTCTTATCTGAATCCTAGGGGGCCAAAGTAAGTGGCACAACATTTTCAAGTGCTGAAAGAAAAGAGCTGTCAATGCCAAACTATATCCAGTGAAAATATCATTTAGAAATAAGAACTTCAGCCTTTCACAGGCAGAGAAACACTGAGAGAATTTGTCATCAGCAGGTCTACTCCTGAAAGCTGGCTAAAGACATTGTCTACACAGAAAGGAAATGATAACAGACGGAATCTTGGAATATCAAAAAGAAAAAGAGAGAGAGAGAAAAAAGAACAGTGAAATGGGTAAAAGAAAAATAGGGGATAATATAATGTTATAATTCTTGTAAGTTTTTAAAATTAGGTTTGATAGTTGAGGTAAAAATTATAACATGATCTGATGTGATGCTCATTATATGTAGAGGAAACACTTAAGGCAACTGTATTTTAAAAGTGGAGAAGGTAAAAGGACCCAAATGGAAGTAAGGTTTCTACACTATTCTTGCAGCAGTAAAATGTCAGTACCAGTGGTCTGCAATAAGCTGTGTGTGCATATTGTCATACCTAAAGTAACCACTAAAAAAAAAAAAGTACACATGGAGACATAAAACTGTGAGGAAATCATAATTTGGATCCCCCAAATGTTCAAATAACCCAGAGGAATACATTAAAAGGGAACAGAGGAAAAAGAAACAGAAAGAACAAACAGAAAAATATTAGAAATATCAGAAATATTGATGATCCGCAAATCTCTTATTGGATTATGTACATAATAATCACCTCCTTTGAGCCAAGCCTTTGGCTATTAAAGTATACTTTAAAATCATATTTACTGGAACAAATCAAGATGGAATCCTAAAAAAATGCTCAGGCAGCCCAAAGAAGGCAAGAAAAGAAAAACAAAGGAATGAGAAACACAGAAACAAACACAAAACAAAATAACATGGCAAATTTAAGCCCTAGCATATTAATAATTACTTTAAATGTAAATGGTTTAAGTATACCAATTAGAAGACAGAGGTGGACAAAGTGGATTATAAAAAACATAATCCAACTATATCCTATCTACCAGACACTCATTTTAAACATGACAACATAGGTAGGTTGAAAGTTAAAGGATGGAAAAATATACATCATGCAAACAGTAATTTTAAGAAAAAAGCAGGAGTATATATATATTAATAAAGTGGACTTCAGAGAAAAAAATTACTAGAGAGAAAGAGAAATGTTACATAGGATAAAGGAATCAATTCACCAGAAAGACATAATGATTCTAAATATGTATGCACCAAACATCAAAATCTTGAAATACAGGAAGCTGAAAGAAGAAGTAGACAAATCCAAAACCATAGTTGGGGACTTTAACACCCTCCTCTCAGCAACTTGTAAAACAACTAGACAGAAAATCAGTGAAGACAGGAAGGAACTGAGTGACACTATCAAACAGGATTTACTGACATTTATAAAACACTAACCAATAACAGAATACACATTTTTTTCAAGTGTCCATGGAATATTCACCCAAATAGACCATATCCTGGGTCACACAGGAAACCTTAACAAATTTAAAAGAATTGAACTCATATAGCATATATCCCTTTATGGTAATGTAATTAAACTAGAAATCAATAACAGAAAGACAACAGGAAAATCTCCAAACACTTTGGAATTAAACTACACACTTTTTTTGATGGTTAACAGATTTTTATTAACAATCAAAAAACTTCACACTTACAATATGAAAATAAATCCTTCTTTGATGAATAATTAAATGAAAACTATCCAGGACCTTACAGGATTTTTAGTATGTACCATGTGTATCTTAGAAAACAGGACATTTACTTGCTGTGATCATTAGAGTATGACTGAAAATGGGAGACAGTAATTTATAAAAGTTACCTACCAGCTTTCCCAAACAGTAGTTCCCCTGAAATTAAAACAGGAAATAAAATTAAATAAAAGGAAGCTTCAAATGAAATTAAGAACATAGAACTAAAACAAAACAAAACAAAACAAAACATAGAACTGAATGAAAATGGAAACACAACATATAAAAATTGGTGAGATATGGCTAAAGCAGTACTGAGAGGGAAATTTATAGTACTAAATGCTTACATTAGAAAAGAGGAAAGATTCATATCAATAATCTTAGTCCCCATGTCAAGAAACTAGGAAAAGAAGAGCAAAATAATCTCAAAGCAAGAAGAAAGGAAGGAAATAATAAGAGCAGAAATCAATGAAATTGAAGATGGGAAAAAAAGAGAAAAATCAATGAAGTAAAAAGCGAGTCTTGAAAAGATTAATAAAATTAATAAATCTTGAATTAAATTGATAAAAAAGAAAAAAGATACAAGTTACCAATATCAGGAATGAAGGAGGGAATATTGGTATAGATCCTGTAGCCATTAAAAGGATAAAAAAGGAATATTATAAAAACTCTACACACATAAATTCAACAACCTAGTGAACTGCACCAGTTCCTATGGAGTCACAAACTATCAAAACATAGCCAAAATGAAATAGATAACCTGAATAAATTCTATTATCTATTAAAAACATGGAATCTATCATTTAAAAGCCTCCCAAAAAAAGAATCTTTATACTTTGATAGTTTCCCTGGAAAAGTTTATCAAACATTTAAAGAACTAACTCTAATTCTATACAATCTCTTCCAGAAAAGAGAATAGGGAACACTTCCCAACTCATGTTATGAGGACCTGAAACCAAAACCAAAGACCATACTAAAAAAACAAAACAAAACAAACAACAACAACAAAACACTATAAACGAATATCTTCATGAACCTAAGTACAGAATTCCTCAACAAGATATTAGCAAATTGAATTGAGCAATATTTTAAAATAATTATGCACCATCACCAAGTGGGATTTATTCCAGGGATACAAATCTGGTTCAGTGTTTGAAAATCAGTCACTATAATCCACCATATCAATAGGCTGAAAAAGAAAAATCACATGATCATATCAATTTATGCAGAAAAAGAATCTTACATAATTCAGCACCCATTCATGATTTAAAAAAAAAACTCTCAGACACTAGAAATAAAGGGAAACATCCTCAGCTTGATAAAAAGCATCTACAAAAATACCCTACAGCTAACATCGTATTTAATGATAAAAGACTTTTGTCCTTAAGTCAGGAATATGGCAAGGATATCTGCTCTCACAAATCTTATGCAACATAGTACTGGAAGTTCTAGCCAGAAAAATAAAGCAATAAGAAAATAAAAGGCAAACATATTGGAAAGGAAGAAATTAAAATGTCCCAGACATTTGCAGACAATATGGTTATCTAGGTAGAAATCCTATTAAAGATAAAATTCCTAGAACTAATAAATGAGTTTAGCAAGGTTACAGGATACAAGATGAACAATCTTAAATCAGTTGTGTTTCTATACACTAGCAACACACAGGTGAAAACCATAGTTTAAAAAAGCTGTTGACAATTCCTTCAAAAAATTAAATATGTTATAAACATAAAACACATACGGGACTTTTATGCTGAAAATTATGAAACACTGAAGACAGACGTCAAAGAAGCTTTCACTAAATGGAGAGACATTCCATGTTCATGAATTAGAAGATTCACATAGTAAAGATGTCAATTCTCCCCAAACAGGATTAACCTAAATGCCAGAAAGATTTTTGGTAGCTATAGAGAAGATTATTTTAAAATTTACATGGAAAGGCTAAAGAACTAGAATAACTAAAACCATTTTGAAAAAGAAAAAGAGGAAGGAACCACCTACTTGATGTTAAAACTGTACAACAACAGTAATCCAGACTGAGTGGTGTTGGCAGAGGGACAGAGAGCAGTGCAACAGCATAGACTGTTCCAGAAACATGGAACCCACAAATAAATGCACACAAATTCTCCCAAGTGATTTTTGACAAAAATGTGAAAGCAGTTCAACAGAGGAAGGATACTTTCTTCTGTAAGTGGTGCTGGAACAATTGGACATCCATTGGCAAACCTCAACCTCAATCCAAGTCTCACACCTTATAAACATTTAATTCTAAACATTTAAATATAAAATGTTAAACTATTTTAAAAATTTAGGAAGAAACATAGGAGGAAAATCTTCAGGACCTGGAGCTAAGCAAAGAGTTCCTAGACAAAGAAAAATTGGGTAAATTGAACTTCATCAAAATTAAAACTTTTGCTCTATAAAAGAAGCTGGTAAGAAGATGAAAAGACAAAGTACAGATCAAGAGAGAACATTTGCAAACCACTTATCCTACAAAGGACTTGTATCTAGAATGTATAACTAATTCAAAATTGAACAGCAAAAAACAAACAAAGAACAATCCAATTAGAAAAAGGACAGATAACATGAACAGGGGAGATACAAATGGAAAATCATGCAAAAAGATTTTTGACATCTTAACCATTGGGAGAATGCAAATTAAGACCACAATGAAATATCACTATATATCTATTAGAATGACTAAAGGTAAAAATAGTGACAACACCAAAAACTAGTGAGGAAGTGAAGATTCTGGATCTGTTATACATTTCTGATGGGAATGTAAAATGGTACAGTCAGTCTGGGAAATAGTTTGATTTTTTTATAAGCCTGAACAGTTACTTGCAAAACAATCTAGCAATTATTCTCTTGGACATTTATCCCAAAGAAATGAAGACTTATGTTCACACAAAAACCTATACATAAATGGTCATCTAACTTTATTCATAATAGCCCAAACCTGAAAACAACCAAAATTTTCTTCCATTAATGAATGGCTAAAAAATATCTGGTATATCCATACAGTGGAATACTATTCAGCAATAAAAAATAGCAAACTGGACTTCCTAGGTGGCGCAGTGGTTAAGAATCTGCCTGCCAATGCAGGGGACCCGGGTTCGAGCCCTACTCTGGGAAGATCCCACATGCCTCGGAGCAACTAAGCCTGCGCATCACAACTATTGACCCCGTGTGCCACAACTACTGAAGCCCACGTGCCTAGAGCCTATGCTCTGCAGGAAAAGGAGCCACAGCAATGAGGATCCTGCGCACCACAATTAAGAGTAGCCCCCACTCGCCGCAACTAGAGAGAGCCTGTGTGCAGCAATGAAGACCCAAAAGCAGCCAATAAACAAATAAATAAATTTATAAAAAAATAGCAAACTACTAAAGTACACAAAAACTTAGATGGATCTCAAGGGAATTATGCTTACTGGAAAAGAGTCAATATCAAAAAGTTACATACTGTATGATTCTACTTTCTATATGACATTGTGTAACATTTTGGAAATAAACTATAGAAATGATGTACAGATTAACGGTTGGTGAGAGCAAGTCTAAAAGATAGTATTGATATAAGGGAATATTTTCATAATCCATATCTTGATTGTGGTGGTAGTTATATAAACCTGTGTATGATATAGATCAAATTGCAGAGAACTACACACACACAAACACACACACAAAATGGGGAAGGTGGGGAAGGGTAAATGGGACTCAGTAGCATTTTGCAACTTCCTGTTGACTCTATAATTATTTTTCAATTAAAAGGTTTTTAAAAGCTAAAAACAGCTGCAAACATGAAAAGGCAAGACACAAATAAGGATAAAATAATTGCAAAACATATTTGACAAAGGATTTGTGTCTAGAATCCATAAATAATTCTTAGAACTTAATAAGAATATAAACAGCCCAATTTTTTAAAAAGGACAAAATATTTGAACAGACATTTCACTGAAGAAGACATACAGATGGCAAACAAGCACATGAAAAAAAATTCAGCATCACTAGTATTAGGGAAATGCAGATTAAAACCTCAATGAGACCACTAAACGCTCACTAGAATGGCTAAAATCTTAAAAGACTTACCATAACATGTGTTTGCAAAGATAGAGTGAAACTGGAAGTTTATACCCTGTTCATGGAAATAAAACATGGTAAAATCATTTTGGAAACCAGTTTGACAGTATCTTAAAAAGTTAATCATACACCTTTCATGTGATCCAGTCTTTCCAGTCCTAAGTATGTACCCAAGAGGAATGAATGCCTATGTTCATACAAACGCTTATCTGTGAATGTTCAGAGCAGTTTTCTTTTCAGTAGCTACCACCATGGTGACTTAGCCAGAACATCACAGGCAGCAAGGGGTAGAGGGCAAATTTAACCACTGGAATTCCTCCATGCTTAGAGCTCCATTTTATTCCCATAGTCTCATGGGCATTGATACTTGCATAAAGGGTTGTGGGCGGGAAGCCAAGGAGGGCTGGGGACAGATCTGGGGGAGGCTGCCTCAGAGCACTTACCCTTGCCCACCCCTAGGCAAGCCCCAGGGCAGCAGAGATATCAGCCCATCGGTCCACCCACTAGTCCTAGAGAAATTGCATTTCTGTCCAGCCACTCCAGCCCTCATAAGCAGGCCCCTCTGCGTCACTGGGCCTAAGCCCCATTCCCCACCACCCCCGGGGCCTTTTCTAAGCATAGGCCCTGCCCATTGCCTAACCTCCCCCCACCCCCGCCCTTGTCTAAGCCCCGCCCCCACAGCCAAGGCCTTTTCTGGTTGTTTTTTTTTTTTTTTTGCTTTTTCTTTTTTCTTTTTTTTCTTCCCACCTCCTCACTTTGGCTATTGCAGTTGTTTTGCCTTCCAGTTGTTGCTACACCTATTTTTAAAAAAATTTTTTTCTAACACATCTGTTAGTTTCCTATTCTTATTGTATTTTTTATCTTGCTATTGTTCTGCTATTCTCCTACTTTTTTTTGTTTTCCTGTTCCACATGGCTTGTGGGATCTTGATTCACAAGTCCAGGGTCAGGCCTGAGCTCCTGAGGTGGGAGCTCTGAGTCCAAAACATTGGACTAACAAGGAAACTCAGTCCCCAGGGAATATTCATCAGAGGGAGGTCTCCCATAGTTTCTCACCTCAACACCAAGACCCAGCTATACTCAACAGCCTATAAACTCCAGTGCTTGAAACCTCAGGCCAAACACCCAGTGGGACAGGAACACAATCCTGCCCATCCAAAGTGGGGGGAAAATGAGACAACAAAAAAATATGTCACAGATGAAGGAACAAGGTAAAAACACACAAGACCAAATAAATGAAGAGGAAATAGGAAAATGGCCTAGAAAAGATTTCAGAGTAATGATAGTAAAGATGATCCAAAATCTCGATAACAAAATAAAAAAAGAGAAAATACAAGAAACAGTTAATAAGGACTCAGAAGAACTACAGAACAAACAAACAATAATGCACAACAAAATAACCAAAATTAAAAATATTCTAGATGCTATAAACAGCAGAATAACTGAGGCAGAAGAACAAATAAGTGAGTTGGAAGATAGAATGGGGGAAATAACTGCCACAGAGCAGGAAAGAGAAAAAAGAATAAAAAGAATGGAAGACAGTCTCAGAGACTTTGGTGACAACATTAAGTGCACCAACATTCGAATCATAGGCATCCTAGAAGAAGAAGAAAAAAAGAAAGGATCTGAGAAAATATTTCAAGAGGTTATAGTGGGAAACTTTCCCAACATGGAAGAGGAAATAATTAATCAAGTCCAAGATGCACAGAGAGTCCCATGCAGAATAAACCCAAGAAGAAATACACTGCAGCACATATTAATCAAACTAATGAAAATTAAGCACAAAGAAAAAATATTAAAACAGCAAGAGAAAAGCAAAAAATAACATATAAGGGAAAACCCATAAGGATAACAGCTGATCTTTCTGCAGAAACTCTTCAGGCCAGAAGGGAGTGGCAGGATATACTGAAAGTCCTGAAAGAGAAAAACCTACAGCCAAGAATACTCTACCCAGCAAGAATCTCATTCAGATTCGATGGAGAAATCAAAAGCTTTACAGACAAGCAAAAGTTAAGAGAATTCAGCACCACCAAACCAGCCTTACAGCAATTGCTAAAGGAATTTTTCTAAGCAGGAAACACAGGAGAAGGAAATGACCCACAAAAACAAACCCAAAACAATTAAGACAATGGTAATAGGAACATATATGTCAATAATCACCTTAAATGTAAATGGATTAAATGTTCCAACCAAAAGACACAGACTGGCTGAATGGATACAAAAACAAGACCCTTACGTATGCTGTCTACAAGAAACCCACTTCAGACCAAGGGACACATATAGACTGAAGGTAAGGGGATGGAAAAAGATATTCCATGCAAATGGAAGTCAAAAGAAAGCTGGAGTAGTGATACTCATATCAGACAAATTAGACTTTAAAGTAAAGACTATTAAAAGAGACAAGGAAGGACACTACATAATGATCAAGGGATCAATCCAAGAAGAACATATAACAATTATAAATACCTATGCACCTAACATAGGAGCACCTCAATACATAAGTCAAATGCTAACAGCCATAAAAGGGGACATCAACAGTAACACAATAATAGTAGGAGACTTTAACACCCCACTCACATCAATGGACAGGTCATCCAAACAGAAAATAAATAAGGACACACAAGCTTTAAACGACACATTAGACCATCTCAACTTAATTGATATTTATAGCACATTCCATCCAAAAACTACAGAATACACTTTCTTCTCAAGTGCACATGGAACATTCTCCAGGATAGATCACATCTTGGGTCACAAATCAAGCCTCAGTAAATTCAAGAAAATTGAAATTGTATCAAGCATTTTCTCTGACCACAACACCATGAAACTAGATATTAATTACCTGAAGAAAAAAAATGTAAAAAATACAAACACATGGGGCTTCCTAGGTGGCGCAGTGGTTAAGAATCTGCCTGCCAGTGCAGAGGTCACGGGTTCGATCCCAGCTCCAGGAAGATCCCACATGCCGCGGAGCAACTAAGCCCGTGTGCCAAAAAAAGAAAAGAAAAAAAAAAATACGAACACATGGAGGCTAAACAATACACCACTAAACAACCAAGGAATCACTGAAGAAATGAAAGAGGAAATCAAAAAATACCTAGAAATAAATGACAAAGAAAACACAACAACCCAAAACCTATGAGATGTAGCAAAAGCAGTTCTAAGAGGGAAGTTTATAGCAATACAGTCCTGCCTCAAGAAACAAGAAAAATATTGAATAAACCACCTAACCTTACACCTTAAACAATTAGAGAAAGAAGAACAAAAAAACCCCAAAGTGAGCAGAAGGAAAGAAATCATAAAGATCAGAGCAGAAATAAATGAAAAAGAAATGAAGGAAACAACAGCAAAGATCAATGAAACTAAAAGCTGGTTCTTTGAGAAGATAAACAAAATTGATAAACCGTTAGCCAGACTTATCAGGAAAAAAAGGGAGAAGATGCAAAACAACAGAATTAGAAATGAAAAAGGAGAAGTAACAACTGACACTGTAGAAATACAAAAGATCATGAGAGATTACTACAAGCAACTACATGCCAAAAAATTGGATAACCTGGAAGAAATGGATAAATTCTTAGAAAAGTACAATCCTCCAAGACTGAACCAGGAAGAAATAGAAAATATGAACTGACCAATCACAAGTATGGAAATTGACACTGTGATTAAAAATCTCCCAACACACAAAAGCCCAGGGCCAGATGGCTTCACAGGCGAATTCTATCAAACACTTACAGAAGAGCTAACACCCATCGTTCTCAAACTCTTTCAAAATATAGCAGAAGGAGGAAAACCCCCAAACTCATTTTACGAGGCCACCATCACCCTGATACCAAAACCAGGCAAAGATGTCGCAAAAAAAGAAAATTACAAGTCAATATCACTGATAAATATAGATGCAAAAATCCTCAACAGAATACTAGCTAACAGAATCCAACAGCACATTCAAAAGATCATACACCATGACCAAGTGTGATTTATCCCTGGAATGCAAGGATTCTTCAGTATATGCAAATCAATCAATGTGATACATCATATTAACAAACTGAAGGTTAAAAATCATGCAATCATCTCAATAGATGCAGAAAAAGCTTTCGGCATATTCAATATCCATTTATGGTAA
Source organism: Hippopotamus amphibius kiboko (assembly GCF_030028045.1). NCBI lineage: Eukaryota > Metazoa > Chordata > Mammalia > Artiodactyla > Hippopotamidae > Hippopotamus > Hippopotamus amphibius. The sequence continues at coordinate 43,162,898 of NC_080193.1, read as the reverse complement.
AAAAAAAAAAAAAAAAAAAAAAACTCTCCAGAAAATGGGCGTAGAAATTACACAAAAAAAAAAAAATAAATTACCTCAACACAATAAAAGCCATATATGACACACCAACAGCCAACATCGTTCTAAGTGGTGAAAAACTGAAAGCATTCCCTCTAAGGACAGGAACAAGACAAGGGTGTCCTCTCTCACCATTATTATTCAACACAGTTTTGGAAGTTTTAGCCACAGCAATCAGAGAAGAAAATGAAATAAAAGGAATCCGAATTGGAAAAGAAGTAAAATTGTCACTCTTTGCAGATGACATGATATTATACATAGAAAACCCTAAAGATTCTACCAGAAAACTGCTAGCACTAATTGATGAATTTAGTAAAGTAGCAGGATATAAAATTAATGCGCAGAAATCTCTTGCATTCCTATACACTAACCACAAAAAAGCAGAAAGAGGAATTAAGGAAACTCTCCCATTTACCACTGTAACAAAAAGAATAAAATACCTAGGAATAAACCTGCCTAAGGAGGCAAAAGACCTGTATGCAGAAAACTATAAGACAATGATGAAAGAAATCAAAGATGATACAAACAGATGGAGGGACATACCATGTTCTTGGATTGGAAGAATCGACATTGTGAAAATGACTATCCTACCCAAAGCAATTTACAGATTTAATGCAATCCCTATCAAATTACCAACAGCATTTTTCACAGAACTAGAACAAGTAATCTTACAATTTGTATGGAAATGCAAAAGACCCCAAATAGCCAAAGCAATCTTGAGAAGGAAAGATGGAGTTGGTGGAATTAGGCTTCCTGACTTCAAATTATACCACAAGGCCACAGTGATCAAGACAGTATGGTACTGGCACAAAAATAGAAAGGAAGATCAATGGAACAGAATAGAAAACCCAGAGGTAAACCCACACACACAGGCACCTTTTCTTTGACAAAGGAGGCAAGAATATACAATGGAAAAAAGACAGCCTCTTCAATAAGTGGTGCTGGGAAAATTGGACAGCTCCATGTAAAAGAATGAAATTAGAACACTTCCTAACACCATACACAAAAATAAACTCAAAATGGATTGAAGACCTAAATGTAAGGCCAGAGGAAAACATAGGCAGAACACTCTATGACATACATCAAAGCAAGGTCCTTTTTGATCCATCTCCTAGAATAATGGAAATAAAATCAAGAATAAGCAAATGGGACCTAATGAAACTTAAAACCTTTTGCACAGTGATAGAAACCATAAACAAGACAAGAAGGCAACCCTCAGAATGGGAGAAAAGACTTGCCAACAAAGCAACAGACAAAGGATTAATCTCCAAAATATACAAGCAGCTCATGTAGCTTAAGACCAAAAAAGCAAATAACCCAATCCACAAATGGGCGGAAGACCTAAATAGACATTTCTCCAAAGAGGACATGCAGATGGCCAACAAACACATGAAAAGATGCTCAACATCACTAATCATTAGAGAAATGCAAGTCAAAGCCACAATGAGGTACCACCTCACACCAGTCAGAATGGCCATCATCAAAAAATCTAGAAACAATCAATGCTGGAGAAGGTATGGAGAAAAGGGAACTCTCCTGCACTGTTGGTGGGAATGTAAGCTGGTACAGCCACTATGGGAAACAGTTTGGAGGTTCCTTAAAAAAATAAAAATGGAACTACCATATGACCCAGTAATCCCACTACTGGGCATATACCCAGAGAAAACCATAATCCAAAAAGAAAAATGTACCATAATGTTCATTGCAGTACTATTTACAATAGCCAGGACATGGAAGCAACCTAAGCACCCATCAACAGATGAATGGATAAAGAAGATGTGGCACATATATACAATGGAATATTACTCAGCCATAAAAAGGAATGAAATTGAACTCTATGTAATGAGGTGGATAGACCTAGAGACTGTCATTCCGAGCAAAGTAAGCCAGAAAGGGAAAAACAAATACCATATGCCTGCTCATATATATGGTATCTAAAGAAATGGTACTGATGAACCCAGTGACAGGGAAAGAAAAAAGATGCAGATGTAGAGAATGGACTGGAGGACACGGGGTTGGGGGGGCAGGGGTGAAGGGGAAGCTGGAATAAAGTGAGAGAGTAGCATAGACATAGATACATTACCAACTGCAAAATAGATAGCTAGTGGGAAGTTGCTGTATAACAAAGGGAGATCAACTCGATGATGGGTGATTCCTTAGAGGGCCAGGACAGGGAGGGTGGGAGGCAGTCACTAGAGGGAGGGGATATGGGGATATATGTATAAATACAGCTGATTCACTTCAGTGTGCTTCAAAAACTGGTACAAGAGTGTGAAGCAATTATATTCCAATAAAGAGCTTAAAAAAAAGAAAGAAATGTATTTCATATTATTTGATAAGTACATTGTAAATGTGGCTTTATTTACTCATAGTAAATACTGCTAACTCTCATTCAGTATGAAGCCAGTATTACCCTTACATCAAAACCAAGCAAAGACATTGCAAGAGGAAAAAATTACAGGTCAATATCTCTTATGAATATAGATGGAAAATCCCCAACAAAATACTAGCAAACTGAATTTAGGAATACATGAAAAGAATTATACTCCATGACTATGTGGGATTTATCTCAGGAATGTAAGGTCGGGTTTAAAAGTCAATTAATAAAAAAAATCAATTAATGTAATAGCTCATATCAATAGAATAAAAAACAAAAAACATGGTCATCTCAATAAACATAGAAAAAACTTGATGAAATTCAACAAACTTCATGATTAAAAACACTCAGCAACCTAGGAAGATAAGGGAACTTCCTCAACTAGATAAAGATATCTATGAAAAACCAATGGCTAACATCATAATATTGAAACAATGTTTTCCCTACCAAGACCAGCAACAAGACAAGGATATTCACTACCACCAATTCTATTCAGAGTTGTACTGGAAGTTCTAGTCTGTGAAATTGGACAAGAAAAATGAATAAAGACATCCCAGTTGGAAAGGAGGAAGTAAAACCATACCTATTCACAGATGACAGTGCTCTTATATATAGAAAATTCTAAAAAAATCCACTAAAAATTATTAAACTATTAAACTACTAAACAAGTTCAGCAAAGTTTCAGGATACAAGCTCAGTGTACAAAATCAATTGTATTCCTAGGCATTTGCAATGAACAATCCAAAAAATGAAAGAAAATAATTTCATTTATAAAAGCATCCAAAAGAATAAAAGACCCTTTAAACAAAAGAAGTGAAAAAATTACACTCTTTAAACTACAAAACATAGTTAAAAGAAATTAAAGATCGGGACTTCCCTGGTGGCATAGTGGTTAAGAATCCACCTGCCAATGCAGGGGACATGTGTTCGATCCCTGGTCCAGGAAGATCCCACATGCTACGGAGCAACTAAGCCCATGTGCCACAACTACTGAGCCTGCTCTCTAGAGCCAGCAAAGCACAACTATTGAAGCCCATGCACCTAGAGCCTGTACTACACAAAAAGAGAAGCCACCACAATGAGAAGCTTGTGCACCGCAACTAGAGAAAGCCCACATGCAGCAATGAAGACCCAATGCAGCCAAAAATAAAATAAATAATTAAGGATTTTTTATAAAAATTAAAGATCTAAATAAATGGAAAGACACCCGTTTTTCGTGGATTGGAAGAACTACTATTATTAAGATAGCAATATCCCACAAATCGATCTACTCAACACAATCCCTGTCAGAATCCCAGCTGGGTTTTGTTTTGTTTTGTTTTTTGTAGAAATTAAAAAGCTTATTCTAAAATTTGTATAGAATTTCATAGGACTCAGAATAAAAATAATTTTGAAAAAGAACAAAGTAGAAGTACTCACATTCTTATTTTCAAAATGTGTGAAGCTACAGTAATCAAAATAGTGTGGTACTGCCATAAAGACAGACATAATGACCAGTGGGATAGAATGGAGAGTCCAGAAATACACCCTCATGTGGTGCTAGGACAACTGGAAAGCAACATGCTAGATTATGATGTTAATCTCTTTCCCCATACCACAGACAAAAATTAACTCAAAATGGATGAAAGACCTAAATGTAAGAGCTAAAAACTATAAAGCTCCTAGAAGAAAGCGTAGAACTAAATCTTCATGTTCTTGCATTTGGCAAATGTGTGAGCAAGGAAAGAAAAAATAGATAAATTTGACATCATCAAAATTAAAACTTTTTGCTTCAAAAGATACTGTCAAAAGTAAAAGGACAATCCACAAAATGGGAGAAAATATTTGCAAATCATATATCTGATGAGAGCCTTGTATCTAGAATATATAAATACCTCTTTCAAGTCAATAATTTTTAAAAAACACACACAATTTTTAAAATGAGCAAGGGACTTCCCTGGTGGTCCAGTGGTAAAGAATCTACCTTGCAATGCAGGGGACGCAGGTTCCATCCCTGGTTGGGGGAGATCCCACAGGCTGTGGTGAAATTAAGCCCACAGGCCACTGCTACTGAGCTTGTGCACCTCAACTAGAGAGCCTGTGTGCCACAAACTACAGAGCCCACATGCTCTGCAGCCCGTATGCCACAACTACAGAAGAGAAAAAACCCACATGCCACAGCTAGAGAGAAGCTCATGTACCACAATGAAAGATCCCACATGTCTCAACAAAGATCCCATGTGCTGCAACTAAGACCAGATGCAGCCAAAAATAATAATGATAATAATAAAATAAAAATTAAAAATGTGCAAAGTCACGTTTTCCAAGGAAGATATTCAAGTGGCCAATAAGTACATGAAAAGATACTCAACATTATTTGTCATTAGGGAAATACAAATCAAAACCATGAGCTATCACTTCACATCTAATAGGATGATTTTTTAAAAAAAAGAAAATAAGTGCTGGTGAAGATGTGGAAAAACTGGAAAACTTGTACATTGCTAGTGGGAATGTAAAATGATGCAACTGCTGAGAAAAATACTATGGAAATTCCTTAAAAATTGAATATAGAATGACCATATGATCCAGAAATTCCACTTGTATACATTTACCCAAAAGAATTGATAGCAGGTACTCAATCAGATACTTGTACTCTAGTGTTCATAGCAGCATTATTCATAATAACTAAAAGAGAAACAACCCCAAAGTTCATTTAGACGAATGGATAAACAAAAGGCTGTATATATAGCAAATGGAATATTATGTAGCCTTGACAAGGATTTAAGTTCTAATACATGCTGTGCTGTGGACTAAGTTGTGTCCGCACCCACCAAATGTATATGTTGAAGCACTAGCCCCCAGTGTGATGGTAGTTAGAGATAGGGCCTTTGAGAGATAATTAGATTTAGATGTGCACCTAATTAGGATAATTAGGTATGGACCTCATGATGGGATTAGTGCCTTATAAGAAGAGAAAGAGACACAAGAGCTCTCTCTCTGCCATATAAGGACACAACAAGAAGGTGGCCATCTGCAAGCTAGGATGAGAACCTAATCATTCTAGCACTCTGACCTCAGACTTTTAGCCTCCAGTACTGTGAGAAGTAAATTTCTGTTGTTTAAGCCACCCAGTCTTTGGTATTTAGTTATGGCACCTTGAGACAACTGAGTCTTGCCACAGCATGGATGAACATTGAGGAGGATGTTATCTTAAGTGAAATAAACCACACAAAAAAAGATGACTCTTATATGATTCCACTTATATTAGGTACATAAAGGAGTGAAATTCATGGAGACAGAAAGTAGAATAGAGGTTATCAGGTGCTGGGGGGAGTTGTTTAATGGATAGAGTTTCAGTATGAGCTGATAAAAAAGTTCTGGAGATGGATAGTGGTGATAGTTTGTTGTACAACATGTGAATGTACTTAATGCCACTGAGTTTTACACTTAAAAAATGGTTAAAATGGTAAATTTTATATATATCTTACCACAGTAAAAAAGTGCAACAAAAATACATGCATTTGACAGAAATGAAAATAGGAATAGATTACTATTGATACATTATTAGAGTTGAAGATGTTTTTAAAAATATCAACCATCATTTCTTTTTATTCTTTTAATTGAAGTATAGTTGATTTACAATGTTGAATATATATATATATTTCTTTATTCAGATTCTTTTCCCTTATAGGTTATTACAAAATATTGAGTAGAGTTCCCTGTGCTATGCAGTGGGGCCTTGTTTGTTATCTATTTTATATATGGTAGTGTGTATATGTTAATCCAAACTCCTAATTTATCCCTCCACCTCCCCTCACCCCTTTGGTAACCATAAGTTTTTTTCTCTGTCTGTAGGTCTATTTCTGTTTTGTACATAAGTTCATTTGTATCATTTTTAGTTGGAGATTTTTAAATTGAGGTTTTGATTTGCATTTTCCTCATGATTAATTAGGATATTTGAGGATATTTTCATGTGCTTTATGGTCATTTGAATATCTTCTTTGGAGAAATGTCTATTCTAGCCATTTGCCCAATTTTTAATTGAGTAGGTTTTTTGTTTGCTTGTTTTTTGTTTTGGTTTTTGCTGTTGAGTTATAGGAGTCTCTATATATACTGGATATTACTTTCTTATCAGATATGACTTACAAATATTATTATTATTCTGCGGCTTGTCTTTTCACTCTCTTGATAGTGTCCTTTGATATGCAAACTTAAAAATTTACTTTTTCTTTTATTATCTGTGCTTTTAGTGTCATAGTTAAGAAACCATTGCTAATTTGGTAGGATTCAACCTCATTCTTTTGCATGCAGCTATACAGTTGTCTCAGCCCCATTTTTTCAAAACAAGGTCTTTACCCCAATAAACTGTCTTGGGACTCTTGTTGAAAATCAATTAACCATATATGTGAGGGTTTATTTCTAGGCTCTCTGGTCTATTCTGTCAGTCTATATCTCTATATTTATGCTAGTGCCACACTCTTTTGATTACTATAGCTTCACAGTAAGTTTTTTAAATTGTGAAGTGTGAGTCCTCCAACTTTGCTCTTCTATATCAGAATTGCTGTGGCTATTCAGAGTCCCTTGAAATTCCATGTGAACTTTAGGATGAGTTTTTCTATCTCTGCAGAAAATGTCAGTGGAATTTTGATAAGAATTGTGTTGAATTTGTAAATAAATTTAAGAAGTACTCTCATTTTAACCACAGTAAGTTTTCCAATCCATGAATGCAATATGTCTTTCCATTTATTTAGGTATTCTTTAATTTCTTTCAGCAGTGTTTTGTAGTTTGCAGTGCATAGTCTTTCTCCTCCTTTGTTAAGTTTATTCCTAAGAAAAATATTATTCCTGAAGCTGTGTAAATGGAATTGTTTTCTTAATTTCCTTTTTGGATTGCTCACTGCTATTGTATAGAAATATAGCTGATTTTGTGTGTGCTGATTTTGTATCCTACAGCATTGCTAAATTCAACTTTTGTGTGTGTGGATTCCTTAGGATTTTCTACATATTATGTCTTCTGCAAACAGAGATAACCACCTCTTCTTTTCCAATTTGGGTAACTGTTATTTTGTTTTTCTTGCCTAATTGCTCTGGCTAGAGCTGCGGTACTATGTTGAATAGTGACAAAAGTAGATATCCTCATCTTGTTCCTAATCTTAGGGGGAAAGCTTTCCAACTTCCACTGCCGAGTTTGATATTAGCTCAGTTGGGTTTTTTATATATGGTCTTTATCATATAGAGAACATTCCCTTCTATTCCTAGTTTATTGAATGTTGTTTAAAATCATGAAAGCATGTTGGATTTTATCAAATTCTAATTTTTTTTTGCATTGATTGAGATGATCATGTGGTATTTTTCCATCATTCTATTAATGCGGTATATTACAATGAATAATGTTCACATGTTGAACCACTCTTGCTCTAGGGCTAAATCCCACTTGCTCATGGTGCATAATCCTTTTAACATGCTAGAATTCCATTTGGTAGTATTTGGTTGAGGGTTTTGGCATCTAAATTCATTAGGGATATTGGTCTCTAACTTTCCTGTAGTCTTTGTCTGGCTTTGATGTTAAGAAGCTAGCCTATGGAATGAGTTAGGAAGTGTTTCCTCCTCTTCATTTTTTTTTTTTTTTTTGGAAGAATTTGAGAAAGATTGGTTTTAATTCATCTTAAATGTTTGGTAGAGTTCACCAATGAAACCATCTGGTCCTGCTGGGAGGTTTTTTATTACAGGTTCAATTTCCTTGTTAAGTTTAGTCTGATTTTCTATTCCATCTTGAGTCAGTTGGCTTTAATAATTTGTGTTTTTCTAGGAATTTTCCCTCCTGCTCTAGGTTATTCAACTTGTTCGCAAACAATTGTTTATAGTATTCTCTCATAATTCACTTTATTTCTGAAAAATCAGTAGTAACATCACCACTTTCATGTCTAATTTTGAGTCTCTCTCCCCAACCCCACCCTCATCAACCTGTCTAAGGCTTTGTCAATTTTGTTAATATTTTCAAAGAACCAGCTTTTGTTGTCATTGATTTTTCTCTGTTGTTTCTCTACTCTCTAATTCATTTATCTCTGCTCTAATCTTTGTTATTTCTCTCCCTCTGCTTGTCTGGGTTTAGTTTGCTCTTCTTTTTCTAGTTCCTTAAGATTTACACTTAGATTATTAATTTGAAACTTTCTTCCTTTCTAATGTAGGCATTTACTGCTGTAAATTTCCCTCTTAGCGCTGCATCCCTTCAGTTTTGCAATGTTGTATTTTTATTTTTATTCATCTCAAGGTTTTTAAGTTTTTTCTTTGTGATTTTTTTCTTTGACCCATTGGTTATTTGAGTGTGTTTAATCGTTGTGAATTTTGTTATAGTGAAATTTCCAGTTTCTCTTCTATTACTGATAAGTTTCATTCCATTGTGATCAGAAGTTACTTTGTATGATTTCAGCCTTACAAAATTCATTAAGAATTGTCCTGTAGCATAACATATCATGTGTTTCATGTGGAGTTGAGCAGAATACATATTCTGCTGTTTTCATGGAGTGTTCTGTTTATGTCTGTTAGGTCTAATTGTTTATAGTGTTGTTCAAGTCCTCTACTCTTTTTAATCTTCTGTCTGTCTGATCTATCCTTTTTGAAAGTGGGTACTGAAGTGCCCAACTATTATTGTAGAAATATTTCTTCCTTCAATTCTGTCCAGTTTGGCTTCATATATTTTCGGGCTCTGTTGTTAGGTGTGTACAAGTTTATCATTATTATATCTTCTTACCAGATTGAACCCTTTGTCAATATATAATGTCCTTTTTTATATAAATTTATATATTTATTTTATTGGCTGTGTTGGGTCTTCATTGCTGCACATGGGCTTTCTCTAGATGTGGCAAGCTGGGGCTACTCTTTGTTGTGGTGCACAGCCTTCTCATTGCAGTGGCCTCTCTTGTTGCAGAGCACAGGCTCTAGGCATGTGGGCTTCAGTAGTTGAGGCACATGGGCTCAATAGTTGTGGCTCATGGGCTCTAGAGCATAGGCTCAATAGTTGTGGTGCATGGGCTTAGTTGCTCCACAGCATGTTGTATCTTCCTGCGGCAGGGATTGAACCTATGTCCCCTGCATTGGCAGGCAGATTCTTACCCACTGCGCCACCTAGGAAGTCCCTATATAATGTCCTTCTTTGTCTCTGGTAACTTTTTTGAATTAAAGTCTATGTTATCAGACAATAATATAGTCACTCCAGGTCTCTTTTTGTTGCCTGGAATACATTTTCCTATCCTTTTATGTTCAAGTTCTTTGTCTTTGCATCTGAAATGAGTTGCTTGTTGACAACATATAGATCATAATTTTGAAAAACATTTTCTCAATCTTTGCCTTTTAACAGGAGAGTTCAACCCATTTACATTTGAATTAAATACTGATAAAAATTATTGGGCTGGCCACAAAGTTCGTTCGGGTTTTTGGTAGGCTGTAAAGGCAAAATCTGAATGAACGTTTTGGTCACCCCAATGTTTACTTCTTGTTTCTCATTTCCTCCATTACTGATTTGGCAGGAGGATATTTATTAGAACTTTTGTAGTGTACCATTTTGATTCCCTTCTTTCCTTTTCTATATATTTTTAAATTGCTTTCTTAGTGGTTACCTTAAGAATTACAATTAGCATCATACATTTATATAACAACATGGTTGGTTTGAATAATACCAACTTAGTTTCAATAGTATACAGTCTGCTCCTATATATCTCTGTCCTTCCCCTGTTGTTTTGTTGCAAATTATATTCTTATACATTTTGTGCTCATTAACAAAACTTCTACTTATTTTATGTATTTGCCTTTTAAGTCATATAGGAATAGAAGAGTTATAAGCTAAAAGTAAATGATACTTGTTTTTATATTTACCTATGTAGTTCCGTTTACCGATGTTTCTTCTTATGGCTTTAAGTTACTCTCTCATTTCTTTTCATTTCATCCTGAAATATTTATTCTCTTTAGCATTTCTTGTACAGTAGGTTTACCAGTGATGAACTCCCTCAACTTTTGTCTATCTAGAAGTATCTTAACTTCTCCTTCATTCTTCAAAGATAGTGTTGCCAGATATAGAATTCTTGTTTGAACATTTACTTTTATTTTTTTAAGGATATAAATATGTCATCTTACTGCCTTCTAATTTACATGGTTTCTGTTGAGAATTTGGCTGTTAATCTTATGAGGATCCCTTGTACATGATGAATTGCTTTACTCTTGCTGCTTTCAAAATTCTGTCTTTGGGTTTCCAAAATTAGACTATGTATCTTAGTGTAGATTTCTTTGAATTTATCCTGCTTTGAATTCATTAAGCTTCTTGGAAGTGTAGATTCATGTCCTTCAATAGATTTGGGAAGATTTTGGCCAGTATTTCCTCAAATACTTTTTCTGCACGTCTTTCTTCTCCTTTCAAGACTCCAATGATGCATATATTGGTACATTTGATGGTGTCCCAGAGATCCCTCAGACCCTGTTTTTCTTACTGCTCCTCAGACTTGATAATTCCAATTGTCTTAATCTTCAATTCTCTAATCCTTTTTTTTCCCTTCCTGCTCAAATCTGCTGTTGAACATTTCTAGTGAATGTTTCATGTCAGTTAGTATACTTTTTGACTCCAGAACTTGTTTGGTTCCTTTTTATAATTTCTTTTCTTTTACATTTTCATATGTTCATGTTATTTTCCTGATTTCTATTAATTCTTGGTCCATGACTTCCTTTAGCTCATTGAGCATGTTAAATCAGTTCATTCAATGCCTTTGTTTAATAATTACCATGTCTGGGATTTCTCAGGGATAGTTTCTATCAAATTATGTTTTTCCTGAAACTGGGCCATACTTTCCTGTTTCCTTGGAAGTTTTTTTAACTTTTTGTTGAGAAATGGATGTATAATACACAGAGGTATTATGTTAGCTTTAGAAATCTGATTCTCCCACTCCTTGTGACTTTTACAAACTATTTTTGCAAGGTATGCATTCCTTGTTGTGTATGGTACCTGAAGTTTCTGTTCTATTGATATTATCTCTGCAGTCAAGCAGTGACCTGAGAACAATTTATTGTCTGTCTCCAACAAGGAAAAAAAATGCTTCTGTCTCTTTAAATCTTCTGAAAAATGACCCCAGGGTAAGACACTGCTACTGAGGGCCAAAACCAAGGCAAGTATCTGTGCCAGTTCCTCAGTCATTACTAGACCAGCCCAAATGCATAAATCCAAATATTTTGAGGACAGTCACCACAGCCCACCCTGGCACCAGCCAGCTGCTCCAAGAACTTAGACCCTTGTCCCCACTGCCAAGATGGTACTGAGGAATCAGGAGTGGTAGTTGGCTTGTGTATCCCCCTCATTTACAAAAATCAGAAGCCTCTCCCTTCATCAAGTGCTCCCCTGGTTGTTGTAAGTGTCTAAACATGTACTAGAGTTTCAAAATAGTTTATTCCAATTGATCTTTCCAGCTTAATGGTTGACTCAGTAGAGTGACTGACCCCAGATCTTTGTAGTCTGTCACTTTACATGTTGTCACTCCTACTCTGTATTTTTAAGTAATGTCATTATGAAACCACACACCTCAGATTGGGACTTGAACCCATGCAGCTGGGACTCAAACCTGGCCAAAACCCAGGGTCTTCCAACTGAGATCACATACCTGGTTTTAGGACTTAACGAAGCTCAGGTTCTTGATGTCTCATCACAGAAAGAATTCAGTGAGAGACAAAGTGATAAGTAAGATGTGGATTTATTTAGAAAGAAACACACTCCACAGAAAGAGTGTGGGCCATCTCAGAAGGTGAGAAAGGCACCAGGGTATGTGGTGTCAGTTTTTATAAGGGTGGGTAATTTCATAGGCTAATGAGTGGGAGGAGTATTCCAGCTATTTCAGGAAGGGGCGGGGATTTCCAGGAATTGGGCCACCACCCACTTTTTAATCTTTATGGTCTGCCTGAGAACTGTCATGGCACCTGTGGGTGTGTCATTTAGCTTGCTGATGTGTTAGTGAGGCTCAAGGTCTAGTGGAAGTCAACTTGTCTGCCGTCTTGGATCCATTTGGTTCTAATCAGTTTATGTCATATCCTTGGGCTATGTCAATCTTTTAAAGGTTTCATTGAAAGAATGAAACCTTTCCCTTTCCCTCCTGTCCCTTTCCCTGTCCCCTTCCCTCCTGTTTCAATTCCACTGTCATGTTCTTTTCTCCTGATAAAAAGTCAGCTTTCTTACTGTTGTTTCTGTGTATGTTTTATGTTTTGTTTGTTTGCCCGACTACTATTTAAATACTTTATCTTTGGTTTTCAGCATTTGACTGTTAGGTGCCTAGGTGTGACCTTCTTTGTATTTATCCTGCAATTGTGTGTGTGTGTGTGTGTGTGTATGCATGCATACATGTACAGGGTTGGAGGGGTGGGGTGACATGTGATGAGGCAAGACACAGATCAAGAGAGAAGCCAGAAGAGTTTTACAGTTTTGTTATATCACAGTTCACACAATGCAGGACCACTCAGGGGAAGCACAAGCATTGGTCACTAGGAAGAAGGCAAGGTAGGAATTATGGACAAGAGTTTTTATTGCGGTTTCCCCAGGAATGAATGGGTGAGGTAGGGTAAGACTGGCTGATTTGAATTTTTCAACAGGCTCTGGAGCATAGGAGCTATCCCTGATTGTCTTACATCTGGCCTTGGGCAATTAGGGTGGGTGTAGAGTGGCCATGAGTTGCCAGAGTCCAATAAGTAAAGTGGTTAAGGGTGTGGACTAGATTGGCTGCTCAAGAGAACTGACTGAACTTTAGCCAGGGCCAAAACCAGGTCAAGACAGCATTTTAAGAAACTGTATTTCTGGGGCTTCCTAGGTGGCACAGTGGTTGAGAATCTGCCTGCCAATGCAGGGGACACGGGTTCAATCCCTGCTCCAGGAAGATCTCACATGCCGCAGAGCAACTAAGCCTGTGCGCCGCAACTATTGAGCCTGTGCTTTAGAGCCCATGAGCCACAACTATTGATCCCATGTGCTGCAACTACTGAAGCCCATGCGCCTAGAGCCCGTGCTCTGCAACAAGAAAAGCCACGGCAATGAGGAGCCCGTGCACCATAACAAAGAGTAGCCCCCACTCACTGCAACTAAAGAAAGCCCACGCACAGCAAAAAGGAGACCCAACACAGCCAATAAAATACATTAATTAATTTAAAAACAAAAACAAAAACAACAACAAAAAAACACAAGCCTGTTCAACCAGCTTTTTAATGCCTCCTTCTCAAATAGGAAAAAACAGCTAAGTATCATTAAACATTTAAGGAATGTCTCCAAAAAGAAAGACAAAAAAAAAAAGAAAGGAAAAGGAAAAGACACTGTATTTCTGGAGTCACTAAGGCTCTTGGATACATGAGTTGATTATTTTAATCACACTTTGACAATTTTTGGCCAATATTTCTCCAAATATTTTTTCTTTACCTAAAACTCCACTTAACATATTTGTTAAACTGCTTGATACTGCTTTACAGGTTATTACATATATTCATTTATTATTTTTCTCAATTGTTTTTCCCTCTTGGCTCTTCAATTTGGATAATTTCTATTAACCTGTCTTCAAGTTTTGATTCTTTTTTCTGCAGTGTTTAATCTTCATTTAAGCCCACCGTGAAATTGGTTTTTAAAAATTTCATCTCTCTCCTAAAATTTCCCACAGCTTCATCCTTTGTATATATCCATTTGTAGCTTAACATATTTATAATTATTTTAAAATTCTTATTGAATAATTTCAACATCTTGGTTGCCTGTGGATCTTGATTTTTTTTTTTCTGTTTATGCGTCATATATTCCTATTTCTTATGTCTGATTTGTAATTATATACAGGACATTCTGAGTGATATAGGCTCTAGATTCATTAATTTTCCCATGAAAACTGTTGAATTTTAGTAGGGAGTTAAGTTCCTATCAGATCACCTTGATTCTTCAAAGGCTTGACTTTAGGCTTTACTAGAGTGGGTCTGTTTTAGTTTTGCCCTTGGTCCTAGGGCCTAGACCCGAGTTCAATGGAAAGCCCCAAATATTTACTGAGCCTCTCTAACTTGGTGGGACATAAATACCAAACTTTTCCTCCCCAGCACCAGACATCTGCTGAAATCTCCGCTGAACTTTTCGTCTTCCAGCTGTTGCTTTGTTTGCGCCTCTTGGAAACCTGCTTTTCTCAAGCATAATTTAGGAGTCAGCCAAGGAATGTGCAAGGCAAATTTCAAAGCTCTGTAGCTTCCTCTTTTCTGGGAGTTTCCCCCTTCAATTTCTAGCTGCTAGGACGGCCCTGAAGTCTGACTTGGCTCCTCAGCCCTGTAAAACTGCCACTTTTTTGTTTTATTCCCTGTAGACCACATGAGGGATTGACACTTCAATGTAGATCTTGTCCCAATGTTTTTCTCTTCTTTCAGTGGTTGAGTCCCCTTCAGTTTTTGCCTGTCTCTGGTCACGTTCCAGTGCATTTCCACAGTGTGTATAGTTATTGCTTGGTCTGATACAATGCTCTTACCTTTAATGGAAGCCAGACTATAATCTAGTTTCCTTTTATTTCTTTATTTGGTTGGTGGTTATACAAGTGTGTTCACTTTGAAAATCTATCAAGGTGTATATTTGTGCTATACATCAATAGCAATCTCTTTTACAAGAAAAAAGTGATTTCAGCTCAGATCCCCTCTATAGCATCTCTCTCCTGGCCATGATTCCGGCCACAGAGGTTCACTTGCAACTCCCTAAATGAGATACACCAGCTCTCACTCCTCCCTGTATCCCCACCTCCCTCATTCTACATGGATAACACCTACTGATTCTTCAAGCTTCGGTTTAAGCATCATCTCCTCCTACCGGCTTTTCCTGACCACCAAATCCCTCCTTCCCTCCTCCACCACAGATGCCCTGTCATGCTCTCACAGTCACAAGGTCCCCCTGCCCAACCTCCACCTCTGCAAGAGCTCTCATTACACCAGTGTGCAGTGTCCAGTGAGTCCCTGAATGGCAGGAACCACATGTTCAACCTCAAATCCAACCCCGGCGTAGGAGCTCAGAGAACTTGCAAAATGAACAAAGACCATGCCATCCTTCCTGTTACAGTTAGTGCTTCTGGGGCAGCTTGCCTGCCAGACCCTGCCTGGGGCAGTTCCCCGAAGTTGGGGACCTAGAAGAGGCCTGGGCGCTCTCCTGAGAATCTACCGGATGAACATTGGTAGATTCTTCTGTCAGATGAAGGAGTGGAACTTCAAGCTCTAACAATCTACCCTTCCTAAACAGAAAAGCTGAATGACGGACCAGACAGTTTTAAAGAAGAGAAGGAAAAGTTTATTGTGTTGAGCAGACCTTATTTTCATTACAGTACCAGGAAATTCATTCTCAGTTCATTTCAGGTGCAGAGGGCTCTGCAGACATTCAGCGCCCCAGTGCTGGTTTCCAAGCAAGGGGCACCTGGACTGATGTTGTATTTCATGGAACAGGATTACAGTAAAATAGAAGAGTTATAAAGGGTTTTTGTTTTTTAGTATACAGTTTCTTTAAAAATTATAACATTTTTCTTTGTTTTTCCATGTTTACCTTATTATTACCAAAAAACAACTGACTGGAAAACGTGGTACTTGATAGTCTTTCCTCAAATTGCTGACCTTAGATTAATGTATTTTGCTATTTTTATTCTGAAGAGGAATTATACCCATTTCTGTGGAAATCTAGAAGTTGACAAGTAAGGCAATGCATAAATTACAGGTGGGATGAAGGTCCTGGCTCAGACCCTAACTTGTGTCCTACTTAAATCTGCCATGTTTGGCCTCTTGTGTGGCTAGGTAATTGGAAAAGGCTCAGGAGATGGCCTCTCTTCTGGACTACTTCTGGGGGGCATGCCGCTGCCTGAAGCTGATTTCCTGGTTTGTTTTTATAAATTGTCAGCACTCAACGACACCCTGAGGGGGAGAGACCCTCTACTCAGTGCACTGACTCACTGCCACCCAGCAGAGTCATTTCTGTGTTAGATCAAGAGACCAAAGACCAAATAATGAAAGAGAAATTGGTACCCTCCAGATACTCTGAAGTATCAACAACAACCTGAGTTAATGACGTCTCATTTGTTGAATTCAGTCAGGTTATTACCAAAGTCCTGATAAAGATCTTTCCTCACTATAGCAAGACTGGGAAAATAAGAATTTAAATAAAAAAGGTTTATCCCACCAGACTAGACACATAACAGCTATATTCAAGTTGATTAACCATAATCATCCCACAAAAAAGTCCCCATAAAATCAAATACTTAAAAAACTAATTATTAAAATTATACAATGGAATATATATTTAAATAGCTTTGCACACAACGCACCCTCCATTTGTTGTTACCTAGAGAAAGCTTCCATTACGTAGCTTTACCAAAACATTTCCATGATATTTGATACCATAGTGCTAACATGTTATTCAGAAAAATGCACGAGATGTTCTCTTGAAATTCTTGAGTTGAATTATTTCTTTTAATCATTCATGGCAATTTCAGGAAAAAAAAAGCTGCTTTCAAGTACTCATATTTACCCCCAAGGGGGATGTGGGGGAAGAGGAATCATGCTCGTTGCTGTGAGGGTGGGGTTTGACCTGTTTCAAGTTATGATGTCAGTCAAGTGGAATTCCCAGCCAAAGAAAACTGGGATTTTCCTTCCTCCCAGTCTCTTCTGGAAAGTGCACTGCTGTCAGCCCTTCATTCAGGGACTCTGCAACCAGATAAACGCTGTTCATTCCGTCAGAACCTTAACAAGGTTCAAGATATGAGGAAATGAAGACAGCAGAGTAAATTAAGCTCCATTCTGGGAAACTACCTCTTAATTTTTATAAAACCTTCACTCTCCCTGGAGCTGAGTTTACACAAGGCATGGGCCTACCATAGGTGGGGGAACAGCTTTATGTTTCAATTTGAAATGCCATTCTGATAGATTCAACACTTCATCAATTGTATGGAAAACGGACACACTAGCATTCTCAAGGTGGTTAAGTATTGAGCACAATTTTAAAACAAAACATAGGCATGTTCCCACAGCCCCAAGAGCAGGCTGTGTACACCCATTTTGACCTCAAATACCACTGTTCACAGAACATAAAAACTCACACTGTTGCGTGTCACTCTGACATGCCACATTATTTCATATCACTCTAGCACTGATTCAGAAAGAACAATTTTCCACTATGGCATGATGAAAGAACAAATCCATTACGTATAAATGGTTAAAAACAACATACTGTGAATAGTTTCCAGAAGCTTGAACTTTTCAGTGAAATCAATTCATGTTTCTTGGAAAAAAAATCTCTCCTCCCTATCTTTTCAGTCACAATTTGCTTTCATATAGTAGAGACAACAGACAAAGCTGACCAAGACCACATTTTAGTGGTAGCATCGTTTCCCAGGGCATTAGAGGTTCGTTTTGGAAGTTGCTTATGTCACATGAACCAAGAATTCGTGGCATGAGGAGAGCCCTAGGCCATTTCGGAAGCAAGCTGGGTCTTGCATATTTACATTCAACTATTAATGAGATTTAAGTTTAGGGTGGTAACAGCTAAGGGGCAATGAGGACAGATTTCACACTGCACCTTTCTCACGTAGAATATGCAAAAGAGACCGGGCAGAAAGACACAGAAAGGTGGCCTCTTCCACGTCCCAAGGGAATCAGCATTTAGAAAGCATATCCCAGTGACTTCAGTATTTCCTGCTCAATCTCCCAGAAAATGGGAAAACGTACAACTGCGCCCATGGTTGTAGACAGCAGTGGCAGCAGCAGCCTCTCTGAAGGCTTAATTAAACCTCAGATGAAGCTGAGCAAATGTTTTTCACTCTTACAGATTCTATGCCTTTAGCCACTCTGACCAGGTGAGGAGCAGCGCAGCGGGGAACTCATGCTACAGCCTTTGTCAACAGCAAGCATCATCTCTGAGGGACCTTTTTAATCTCGGATCAATTTATCTAAAAATCTTTCGGGCTCCCTCCACCCCAACTGTTAATGGAATTACAAAAGCAAACTCAAAAGTTCTTTAGGACTAAGAGACTCCTGAGCTAACTTCTCCATGTGACTATGGAAAAAATTAATTACTTGATATTTGTCCTAAGACTCTGGAAGGAGGCACAGTCTACAGAGTGCTCTGCTGCTGTACCCTGAAGCCTGGGCAGACGGAGAGCAGGACCTGCAGCCTTAGACCCACGCAGGCCAACAGCAGCCAGAAGACTCCTCACAGGCACCTCCGGCACGGCCCAGCCTGCAGGAAAGGCTGCTGCAGAAGGGCCACTCTGGGCGGCTGAAGTGAAGACACGAAAAGCATGACTAAAGGGCCAAACTCACTTCAAGATGCAACTCTGTGGAGTCAGAACGGGAGGAACACTGGCAATTTCTGCAAGTCAAAGGCAGCCCACCACACTAAACCAAAAGGAATATAGAACAGTGTATAGAAAAACATGAATTACACAAAATCTCTCCTGGTCTCAGATCTGGGAGTCTTGTAGAGAAAAGTCAAAGCCAACGTCCCCTGGGTCTGAGAGAAAAATCCTGCGGGGGAGAAGAGGGTAAATGATGCGGTGACCTTCCTGAGGGACACTGAGCCCTTCAGGATGGCTCACTAGAGGGGCTTACTATGGCTGTATCCAGTAAGGAAATAACAGACTTTTTTTTTTTTTTTTTTAAGAAAGTGGGAAGAGAAAGCAATGAATTTCACAAATACAAAAACTGCTTACAAAATAATTACTTAAAAAGTTCATTGGGGCTGGGTGGAGAATAAAAATAACGTCTTCATTTCAAATTAGTCACGATGGTACTGACGGTTTATAAAAGAGAATAGCCAATTTCTTGTCCTTCCCACCCCACCCCCTGACATTCCAGAGCCCTCCTACTCCTGACAGTCTCCCTACCCTCACCCCAACCCACCCCCATCCTATCCCCAAATTAATCTGCCCCCAGCCGAGCCTGAAGACACATGATTGTTGGTTGAGATTCAATTTGACAGTGAACTGATCTGGGGAGGGGCACAGGGGCACACTGGCACAAACCCCGAGGTGTGTGGACCTTAGGCAAAGCTTCTGATGGCCGATGCGGGCGGCACCTGACCCGCGGCCCAGCCTGCAGACTGAGCTCCGCTGCCCGTAAACTGAGGTAAGGAAGGACATGGTGGCTCTGGCCGGTGGCTTCCCGCGACACTGCGGCACGTGTGGGCTCGTGGGTGTGGGCACCACAGGGCTCGTCTTCTTTCAGTTGCCTGTGTCATTTTCCCTTCTGGTTAGAAGCCTGCTTTTTATAGAGTGCCCCAAAGATCAGCCCCTTGTCTTCCTTCCTCTGAGGTATGAATCCAGCAGAGCCGTAACTCCAGAGACCCAGAGCCGCCAGAGTGCAGGAGTCAGAATGAGCGGTGCGGCACACCTGCCCCACCGGTTCATCAGCAGTTGTATAGACAGATTGGAAAAAACTAGCATTTAATATAAAAAGTTTTTCAAATGGTGTAATTTTCCTATCCTCCTCTGGAGATCATAATTCTTCACGTTTCTGAGGTCCTACAGAAAAGGAGAACAATTGAAAAGAAAACGAATTATTGTCAAGTTATAAAAGTACAGACGAGGCATTTTCTGGTACGAAACCTATTATTTGCGCCTCCCCACCTCCACTGTATCTCTCTTTTTAAATTTTTAGGGGCTTTGGTTTAGTGTGTTTGTGTTGTATTCTGAAAGCAAAAACAAAATAAAAAAGACTTTTTTATTTTTAACAATATTGAAACTACCTGCATACCCCACTCCATCTAAACTGGTTTCACAAGCACAATATTTACTTCTGGTAAAAATGCACATATTTTTAGTCAGGATTCTTCTTTTTTCACTTAATAACAGGTATACATTTTTCTGTGCAGCAGTGTAGCTCATTTATCATTTTCTGTCCTTGGACATTTAATCTGTTCTTAAATGCCTTATTTTTAAAATAAATAATACTAAAACAAATTTCTCCATGTATATAACTCCTTTCTTGTATTGAATTATTTCTTTCAAGGTAAATGCTCAAGAGAGAAATCACTGAGGATATACACATTTTAATGGCTCCTGACGCCTGACTGTCTGCCTTTACCAAGGACTGCTCTGCAGCACAGGCTTCAGCAAGGTTCTCCCAACATGCACATTTTCTATGTGGTATATGGTAATGACAGATGCCTTTAATTTGATTTCTGCTTCCTCCAATTCATTTATTATTTGTGTTTTCCTCTTATTTAAATAGTATGTCTACATTCTTTGCCCATTTATCTATGAAAATCCTTGAGGTTTTACTCATGAATTTAATTATTTTTAGGTGAATGTCCAACCTTTTAGCTGTGATTTTAATATCATGCCATGGTCTTCAGGATGAATCACTCAAGATTCATGTTCTATAACTGATTTTTTAGAATTAGTTTTAAGCTGAATAAATTAAAATCCAGAGCCCAGCTTATTAATGGTTTACAAAAGGTCACTTCTGTATTCTAATGATTTTTTTAGACTGGTTACCATTCAAGATGTACATATAGTAGAGAAAACATTATACGAAGATTTAGTCCTTTCTATTCTTAGCATAAATTAAACATTCCATCCACCCTCCCCCCCAATATACTTATTTGAAAGAATACTTTTTCCAAATAAATATGTCCTCTGTCTTGATCTTAAATGTGTTCATTCACTAGTGCCCAGAAAGATTTAATTAAAAACCAAGGAATAATCAGATAAGAGATCCCCCAAATAGTGTCAGGTTTGGCTTTTGTATCACAAAACATCATGAACCTAAGTAATAATAATGATAATTAAAGCACTCTTTCTTCAAAAAAAGAGAGAAAAGAAAGAAAGAAAAAAGGCTAGCAATTGCATTAATATTGTTCAGAAGCCCAACTGAATACGGAAAGTGAAAAATATACACTAGCAGATGTCAGGATGGAAGGATTAAATAACAGATTCTTCTAGTCCTTTTATTCATTATTCTGCTTTTGCAACAAACAGAAACCAGACAGGCCAAGAAGTACCTGCCTGAAGCCAAAAGCCTGTACGTACCTTCCTGGCTTGGCTCTTGTGCCGACTTGTCTTTATACAGTGTTCCCATTTCCTTCTCCTCCTGAAAGCGGGTCTGTAGCTGTTTGATCTCCTGATCATAGTCCTGCCACTCCGGGACAATTCGAACAGCTGCCTCCAGCTTGGGCTCTTTGGTCATTGGATTATTACACTGTGAAAACCAAAATAACATACTTCAACTGAGTTGAAAGAAGGGTATGTTATACAGAATTCAAAAGTTTTTCTGTTCTTGGGTTACAGGTCCTAACTAGACAAAAAGAACAATACTGAGGAACCAAATGACATTAGCAGAAGCAATGTGGTAGTGGGTTGTACAAAGCTTCTGCAAGAAAGTTGTGGAGAGCTACTGGAAGGCAGCAAAAGAAAGTCCATTTGGAAAAATTACAAGGCAGAGCGATCTGGAAGACCAGTGGTAACTTCACTGATTCTAAGTAGTGAAAACAGCGCCATCCAGACGCTAGAGGATTTGGCTTCCCGCTGAGATTACTGTAAGAAGTTCTGTAGTCCCTGAACTACACAATTACAGAGAAAGACTAAATTATCTAGTCATACATCAGACTGGACTAAGATGCAGAAAAGAGCCACAGACAACTTACCAAATCAATTGTTTTTGCCCTTTTCTTAGAGGCATCATCACACCATGTTTCACACCAAAGCCATTCTTGAGGGAGCGATTTAATTGGCACCTGATGGATCATGTTATTGGGCAAATCCTGTTCAGTAGAGAAGAAAAAACACAACAATCTAAAGTTCTAGGGGAATAAACAAGGTCCTATTGTAGAGCACAGGGGACTATATTCAATACCCTGTGATAAACCATAATGGAAAAGAATATGAAAGAGAATATATACATACATATATATATATAAAACTGAATGTTTGCTGCACAGCAGAAATTAACACAACATTGTAAATCAACTATACTTCAACAATAAAGTATAAAAGAAAATGTTTAGAAATAAAGTGCTAGAGGAAATTTAAATAAATGCACAGCAAATCAGCTGCTCATTACATATCACATGCCAGTCACAAATTTTTAAAACAGAAAGGGTCCTTAGCAAAAACCATAGAGAAACTAAAATATTTATTTATGGTGTTTTTAAAAACCACAAAGTTTAGAGAATCCATAAAACATCTACCCATAATAAGTACCTGAAAAACTTTGGCTCAAAACATACAAATAGCCTGCACCTAGACTTCCCTCCATGAGGGCAATTCTAAGGAATACAGCACTGCCTTCCGAGCACAGAACTTCAAAGTTTTGCTTAAAGGAAGCTCTGAATCTACCTTGTCTACTGAGGCTTGATCCCAAGTAGATGAAGCCCATGTGTTTTCCAGCCAACTGTATTCTATGCTTTGAAGCCTTTCTATGAGGAAAACTTTTGAGTTTGACACAATAAAACGTTCTGTTGTTCAAAGATACAAACAACCAATACGAGCCAATAATTCCACTTCTGGGCATGTACACAAACGAATTGAAAGTCAGGGACTCAGATACTTCTACACCAGTTTTCATAGTGGCATTACTCACAACAGTCAAAAGGTGGAAATAAGCCAAATGTCCATCAACAGATGAATATCCAAACAAAATGTATGTACATACAATGATGTAGTATTTGATCTTAATAGGGAGAAAATTCTTTTATATGCTACAGCATGGACGAATCTTAAAAATGTTATGCTAAGCAAAATAAACCAAACACAAAAGGAAAAATATTGAACGATTCCAAAAGTACCTGGAATAAGCAAATTCATACGGACAGAAAAAAGAACAGAGGTTACCACGGGCTGGGGCAGGAGAAAAGAGGAGCTACTGTTTAAAGAGGCATTTGTTTGGGATGATGCAAAAGTTCTGGAGATGGACAGCTGCACACTGTGAATGCACTTGATGCTGAACATTTAAAAATAGTTGAAATGGTAAATTTTATGTATATTTTACCACAATAAAAAATAATCAAGATATAATACAGATACTTTCAGACAACAAAAACTGAAAAAATTTGTTACTAGTGAACACTAAAGTAAAGGACATTCTTCAGGCAGAAGGAAATGATCCAATATGGAAGCTCAGAAATGCAGGGAAGAATGCAGAGTAACCAAAAGGTTAACTGTGTGAATAAATCTAAATCTAAACAGATACCGACTGTATCTAACAAGAATAACTTCTCTTGGGGTTTAAAATATAGAGAGATCTGAAATACATGACAAGACATTTAGGCTGAGATAAGGATATATGGAGTTTATGAGTTCTAAGACAATGCTACTCAAAATGTAGTCTGTGAAAAAAAAAAAAATGTAGTCTGTGGACTTGCAGCACAGAATTTGCTAGGAACGCAGACTCTCAGGCCCAACCATATACCTACTGAATCAGCCTGTGGGGGATGGGACCCAGGGATTAATGCTTTAATAAGTTCCTCAGGTGATTTTTTTATATATGCTAGAATTTGAGAAGAACTGTTCTGATGTTTTTGCACTGTCTGGTAGATGGATAAAATACACTAATATTAACCTTTCCAAAGTCAGAAATGCATACTATTATTTCTCGGCTAATCATTTAAAAATTATTTTGAAGTGTATAGTTTAATAGAGGGAAAATGGTATTATAAAAAATTCTCAATCAATCTGAAAGAAAATGACTAGGGAGAAAAAAGAAACATAGGAATAAGTATGAGGACTATGGAAAAGCCAAACTTGTTGGTGATTACATTAACTATAAATGGACTAATGTTCAAATTAAATGACTGTCACACCAAATGGAAAAACAAACTAATATAAGCTATTTATAAGAAACAGAACTAAAACATAAGGATAAAGAATGATTGAAAACAGAAGGATAAAAAAATATACCATGTAACACTAACCAAAAGGAAAGCCAGTGTAGGTGCACTAATATTAGATGAAGCACACTTTAAGCCCTCACCCAAAAAGCATTAATGGAGATAATGGAAGGTTAATTTGTCAGAAATATATATGACTGCTAAGTTTTTAGGCACTGAATGATATAGTCTCTAAGTACATCAAGCAAAATTTGACAAAACCAAAGACAAGAAAGATTTCACAATATGGAAAGAGATTTTAACACAATTCTCTCAGTAACTAACAGAAAAACAGACAGACAAGACACACATAATGACATATCACTAAACTTCACCTAATGGACATACATAGAAAAACATTACCCCTAACATCTGCAGAATATAAAACCAGATGAACTGTTTACCAAAACTGATCATATCTGGGTCAAAAAGCAAAGCTCACAAATTTTAAATGCCCCAAGTCATACAGAATACTTTCTCAGACTAGAGCAACCAGGCTAGGACAAAAAAAACCCTGGAAAATTTCCACGTATACAGTGAAAGAAACAAGACGGGAATTAAAACATCTATTAATGAAGGCAGTAATATAGGAATTGAGAAACACAAAAAAGATATAGAAAACAAGTAGGAAATTGGCAGATGTAAATCCTACCTCAGTAATAATTACACTAAACCAAAGACATTAAACTCTCCAACTGAAAGCCACATGGGATGCCAGCTCACATCTATCAACTTAACAGATTAACAATAAGTATTACTCGAAACACAGAGTGTCAGGAATTCTTACACTGCTGATGGGAGTATAAATCAGAACTACTTTGGAAAACTGTTTGGAATTATCTAGTAAAGATGAAGATGTACCGATCTGATGACCCAGCAATTCAACTTTAGTTGCACACACAACTGAAATACGTATACATGAGCACCAACCAAGACATGTGCATGAATGATCACAGCAGCATTATCCGTGGAAGACAAAAATGGAAAACAACCCAAATGTACAATAAACACAGTACCACTTCACACGATGTCATGGCTGACTCTCACTAACATAATGTTAAGCAAAGTTAGACTCAAAAGAGTACACCTTTTATAGTCCCACTGACATAGGCAGAGAAAAAAAAAAAAGGCAAAACTGTAGTGTTTAAGGATATGCATGTAAGTAGTAATTCAATACAGAAAAGCAATGGAGTGATTACCACAAAAGTCAGGATACTGGATACTTTTGTTAGAGAAGAGGGTGGCTTCTGGGACGCTAGTAATGTATTTCTTGAACTGGGCCTGGGGAGTACACAGGCATGTGCTTTGTGTAATTCATTGATGCATATGAATATGTATATATTTATATATTTTTGTTTTGTACACTCACTTTTCTTTATGGGTGCTATATATCAAAATAAAGGCTTAAAAATGTTTAAGGCAGACTTAAGCAAAATAAAATATGTGAACTATGTATCTAAAACACAAACTATAACCTCACCTCTAAAAAATGTTTAACATTAATAAACAGTTATTCAGCTAAACTTCTTTAAAAACACACTGGTTTCTGATACAGAAAAAAGGGAAATTATGACACTATATTCTATGCTGCAAATCCTGAGCTAGTTAGTTTCTAGAGGAGAGAACTAAACTAACCCTAGTAGGCAAAGAAGCAAATTTATCAGATTAGCTGGGTACAAAATGAAAAGATATGGTAATGGTTCTGAGTGACAGCGTCCTCCTTCCATCTCCCTCCCCAACCTCAGGCCTATGACATTTTTCACCACTATGTCCTCTCTGGAGGACAGATAAAAATGTCATACACACACACACACACACACACACACACACACACACATACACTCTCTCCCTCTCTTTTCCAAGAAGACACAAAACACTGTCCCAACAGAGGAGAGAACTGAGAAACAAATACTACTTCATTTTCTGACAACACTGTATACCCATCACCGAAACTGTTAACCAAAAATATGACCACTTACTTGATCAAGATTTGAAAGACTGTTAGGATCCTGACTCAGACCTTGGTACTGTCCCCTGAGTCTGTCACCAGCAGCTATTTTCCTAAACTTCTTCAGATCCACGACATACAATGCACTGGATAGAGAAAATCCACTTGTTATAACCAAGTATTATGGCAGAAAAAGTAACCCCACTGATTAATGGAACATATCACTAGGCTAACATTCTGGCTTCTCTGTGAAAAGGTAAGCTGAGATCTACAGCGGAGCTCAGAGTCAGTATGTGCTACTTCAAAGATGGCTAAGGAAGTTATTACGAAACCCATATTCTGGTACCACAAGTTCACTTCTTCACTCTTCTTTAAGTAACTGCCTTCCAAAGGAAATCATCTCTGACGAAAGAGGATTTCTAGCACATGTCAGCAGATTTGGTAATTCTTAGAAGCTAAAATAACCATCAGTCAAGGATACTCTGATGATGTTTTAAATGTTATAGAGGGAAAAAAAAAAAAAAAACTGAGTGTTACAGTTCTTTTGGACCAAGAACATAAAGTACAATACTGAAATCACATTCCCCAACATTGATCCCTATACATGCTGCTTCCTACAGGTCCCCTTACCCTCCAAATCACACTTTGCCCAGAGAAGATAATGTTAGAAGAGGAACAAATGCACAGCAAATGCACTCACTGTTTAACCTAGGAGTTCAAGGAATTTGTCCTACAGATATACTTGAAATATACACACGTATGTATTTAATTATTCACTATAACATTGTATGTCATAGCAAGACCAAAAATAATACATATACTGGAATAATATGTTGATGTAAAAAGGAAAAAGGTCTCTCTCCACATGCTGATATAAGGTCTACTAGAGAAATCACGTTAAAAAAAGCAAGGCACAAAACTGTAAATAGGATAGTATATATTTTGTGTAAAAAAGAAGTTACAGTTGTCTACCTAAGAATTAAGAAACTCTGGAAGGACACACAGTAAGTTAACAGAGGATTTTATCTGTTGTGGGAGTGGGAAACAGGAAGAAGAGAGACAAAATGGGGCAGATTTTTTTTTCACTGTATATGGTTTGTAATTTTTATTTTTGAACCACATTAATGTATCACCTATTCACAATTTTAAACATGCAAAATTAATTTTAAAGAAAAACAATAGCGTCAGAAGTACTCCTTTTTCAATACCTGATATGATACTTTCGCCCAGCTAAGTGACTGGCCCAGTACCCTGACTTCCAGAACCTGTAGCCATCCATTTCTCTGCGGCTATCACAGAAAGGGGTATAACCGTAAGGAGCACCATCCAAATTGAAATCTCTTAACTCTTTCAAATCTGTTCGTACAATCTGAAGAAGAGAGGATCACAGTCATTTGTTAAACCACCATGCAGACAGCAGTTTCCTGAAAGCACTGAGGGCAGCTCAGGGTCAGCAGCTCGGGCAGGGGACCCAGCTCGAGCCTGGCTTCCTCCACTGAGGATGCCGACGGCCCTCACTAGCATGTGAGACGCGTAGCCTAATGCTGGGCGCACAGTATTCTAAGTACTCCCAAAAAAGCAGAAATAAATCACATTTACTGACACATTGCGTAGCCTCTCTGTGACTTGGTTTCCTCATCTAAAATGGAGCTCTCACAGGGTTGTTGGGAGGATTACATGAACTAATGCGGAATGATGAGGAATGAGGCCTGGCACAGTAAGTGCTCAGCAAGGATTAGGTGTGATTATATTAGAACCAGGAAAGATGCTTCTGGTGGAGCCAGAGTGGGGCAGAATCCCCAAGAGCTGGATGAAGCTTTGTCCAAATGACTCGCACACATTACATCACTTCCAGTCAGATGAGGAACTCAGGTTTCAGCCAGCCCAGGTTAAGGGGAAAGGCTGTAGGATAGAAGTATATTTACACTTTTTGAGTTTGTATGCTCTAAAACGTCTAAAATTTCAGTGTGTTCCTTTTCATTAAGTCAAATCTTGATAGCAGGAACACCATCTGAAGAGTTCCACATGATCAAGGCCCTCTACTTGAGTTTCCTCTCCCTTACCCTTGTCAATACCTTCCAGCTTTTGGGCAAATAATTGGAGATGACGGCAAGCCCTGTGTTAAACAACTCCCATTGTTAGTTTGTATGTTAAATGAATTAAATTTAAGATACAAAACTGCATATATGATGCAATCACAACTACGTAAAAGAGGCACAGGAAAAAGGATGAAAAGGAGATATATCGAATGCAAATTTTATAAGTGATCACATCTGGGTGATACCCTTCCATATATTCTAAATAATGTAAAATAAGCATGTATTTTTCCATAACCAGAAAGATAAAATCATTTTAAAAAGAAGAGGACATGTAATGCCTTCAATACAAACTGCTGAAACCCAGCCTTTAAGAGCCTACCTGGTCAGCATCCACAAACAGGAACTTGTCAACAACCAGCGGGAAGAGCACATCCAGGAAGAGGATCTTGTAACCCCAGATGATGCGCTGTTTCTCAGTCTGCTGATGAAGCCACCGGGGCCATTTGTACTGAACAAGCTCATACTGAAAACTGTACTTGTTTGCCATATAAGGTATGAACTCCTATTTTTAGACACAGGGAACAACAATCATTTACTCTGATTGAGAAAAACAAGTAAGTCAACCAACCACGATTATGGCACAAGTAAAACGCATTTCCCATATCAGTGGTCTAACGAAGAATTGTGACCCTGACTCACTTGTGACTAAATAAAAGAATACATGTAAACTTCTGTCAAATTCCAATGTTCTTATGGCTTCTAATCACCACATGAGATGACAGAAATCTTTAAGAGAAGGCTTTTAGGTAATTAATTTATGTGTGTGTGTGTGTGTGTGTGTGTGTGTGTTTAAGGGAGATGGACTTTAACTTGATTTCAGTAAAACATTTTTTGAGCTTGGTCTGAAGCCTTTCTCACCACTAGGTCTAACCCAGGGAATGACATGGAAACCCAAGTACTCTGAACAAGTCTGTTGCCATTAAGTCTTTCAGATTCTAAATATAAGTACTTTCAGGGGTCCAGAAGTGGATTACTTATCTTAGAGAGATATTACTGAATACATTAAAAGTTGTTTATAGAACAACAACAAAGAAAAAGATGCAAATAAATCAATTTAGATGACAAATACTAACATATAAATAAAACAGAAAACTTTCTAAGTGTGTTTTTGTTTTGCACAGATGATACATTACTTCCACAGATCACTGGGTAGCTGTTCATGATAGAACTATCCACCCTTCTCAGTGGAAACCAGCACTGTGCTCACTGGAAACCAACACTGTGCTTTCTAATTAAACAAGGACATACACGCTCAGAGGAGGAATGTTTCTCCATCAAAACAAAAGATACAGACTCTCCCCCTATGTTATCCAAGCTTCAAACAAGTCATAGTTGTGTGTTCAGTTTTATAACAACTATTCCCCCCAAACAGACCAGTCTGGAAGAATAACCAACACAGAATTACACAGGTGAATCAGGGTAACCTAATGAAAGGAAAATTTTTAAATTATATAGATAATGTACAAGTAGTAAAAAGTATACTACACTGTATGTATCTCCTTAATAAGAATGTTTTCCTTTGTGAATCCTCAGGAACAAACCTTAAATGTGGGGGACAAATAATTCTTCAAGAACCAGAATTTCACAGGAGTCTTGGTATTCTTCAGTACTGATAGCATCATTATGCTGTCAAACAAAAGCAAATAATAATGACAATCGTCCAAATCTTTTTAATCTCAACAAAATCAAGCAGAGTCCATCACGAGACCACTCATGCTCTTTACAGCAGAGCTAACCAATGGCGCAGTTCACCAAAGAGAGACCCTGAGCAGGAGAAAACGCAAAACTCCACTTACTCATTTTTATAGTTATCACTGGGTGGGAAAGAAGGACTACTTATTACCTATAAAAATACACCAAACTGATAAAGGCACATGTTTTAATTACCTTACACCTTTAAGTAAACTGCTCCGTGAACTGACACATTAATTATCGTACAGATGAATAATGGAGGCTGTGCTTAACTGACTACATCACTCTGAAAAGAAAGCTGGGAAAGCCACAGCAGCTCTGTGTAACAGCACTGCCTCCCACAGCCTGTACCGGGAGCCCTGCCAGGCAGGAGAGCGGGGAGAGGTGAAGGGACGACAGATGGTTACAGCTTCAGGACTCCCTACTTTGAAAACAAACCAAAACAAATTCTGAGTCAAGGAATTTAATTAAATTTAGTTGTTATTAACATCTGACATTACTATTCTATGTCAGATGTTATTTCTTGGGAATATGAGGGCTAAACATGAGGAAAATGACATTTTGATCTGTTGCTATACTAGATTTGTAGTGGAAAATTACAAGGAAAAAGAACCTTGGCATTAGGAAAGTTACTCTCAAGCAAAGGCTTTCCTGACCACTGACCACAAGGCGCCCCTGAGGGCCTCCCCCTGGTGACCACTGCGTCAACCAGCCCAAGCCTGTGCTTCTCCTGGGCTCTGCCTGTGTGACTTCAAGCAAGTCCCTCCACCCTCTGAGCCTCAGCCTGTCTATAAAACGGAACTAAGATCCCTCCTGGCTCTAAAATCCTATGAATCTTCAAAAGGCAGGTCCATGGCCCTATTCCACCTCTATTCTCTATGTTAACCTCTTAATTTTGGGTTTAAGCAATGCTTGGTGGACAACTAAACACTATTCTTTATGATGTGTGCACAGGGATACTGAAGTACGTTTATAGCCTTGTAATAGCTACACAGATGCATTTACTCTATAGCTCTGCTTCATGAGGCTGGCCGGATCAAAACAAATATAATTACACATGGTAATCTAGTCACAATCCTGACTGCGTCAAATACACCAAAGTATAACAGGCAGAATCCCATCAAACACATACTCCCTAAATAATCCGGTAACAAATTCATGCATATATACTGAAATAACCAACATGACTAACCGAAGAAATCTTTCATAGAGATGACCAGATGCGACAGAGAAAATATTAATTATGTCATCTTTCTCTTGTTTCACTTCCTCAGTCTTCTGTCCTCCTGTAAAGCCCCTATAACAAGAAAGGTAAAAACAAGAACACTTGAAATGCTGGTACAGACACACTGTCCTTTAGGGGGAGAGGGATGGAGACGGTGCTTCCCCAACCCTGTTCCTTCCTGAGAGCACAAGGCCGGCAAAAGCAGCACATAGGACAGACAACCAGAGGCAGGCGGCCCACAGGGCCTCGTGTAGCCTCAGGAGAAGACTGGACACAAGCCAGTCCACAGAATGCGAGACATACGATGCAAGGTTAACTGAGCAATTACCACTCAGCTCTCCAAAGAGCAGGCAGAATCCAACAGGAGTCAAGAAGTGGGGCACAGGAGCAGCCCCACCGTGAGGGGACGCTAACCTCGTTCAGTCAGTCAGAGGCAAACACTCATCTACTCTACGTACACGTGCAAGACCCAGCTGCACAGAGCAGAGTCTGAGAAGCCCGGACAGGATTACCAGACTCAAAAGAAGGGAGGGATGGCACTTGTATCTCAGTTTTTCCTTAAAAACATTACTTCTTTATGAGGCCAGTTTACCATTTGAAGGAGTCCCAAAATCCAGATTCATTCTCGTTAGTCCCATCGCTCAGCAAGTCTTCATTCACCATGTCCGCCTTCTTCTGAACCTGCAATCAGTCACATGCGATGGACCCGCGCTCCCCTACTGGGTTTAATAGGCTTTAGGCTGGTCTGCACTGGGCGCACACTGTGAACACTCAACACTGGGGAGTGGACAATCCCTCAGGTCCAGACGTGACCAACAGAACCGTGCTCTTCATATCACATCAAAAGCTTAAGTGAGGAGACAGCGACCTCTTTTAATTAGACAATAACTGTTCTCAGTTTGAAAAATGGGCAGAGAACCTTATAGTCTGAGTAAAAACGGAAGCACAAGTCAGCAAGCTATCCGCTGGTTCTAGGGAAAGTGCAGTGCACACAAGCTCTGTCAGGAAGGAGTCATCTCATGTGACAGCCTTGTTTCAGGACTGACTAGGAACAAGAGGGGTTGAATCTTCTTGACAGCATAGGGATCATTTTTCTGCTCAACCACGTGTGGCCTGCTTTAGATTTTACTGTGTGTAATGATTATTTATTCTGTAATACCTTTTACTTGAATTTAAGGCACTAGCAACTTCAAAATTCTGAGAACAGAAAGCAGAATTGAGAAGAAATTAAGTAAGGCTACCATTTATCATTGCTGTTGAAATTCTCATTGGCATTCTTTCCAGTTTTCTCAGAATAAAATCATGAATAATAAGGTGAACTGTGGCTGTACAAGCAACACAGTATCTATGAAAGCATCTTATGTAAAATGAGACTTGTACTGCTCACTGAGATAACCCAAAAGGTGTAATCTCTCAGCTGAAGAAAGCCACAAGCTCCTATTTACAAAAGACATTTTGCATCTCAAGCAGCATTCCTATAAGCGCTACAGTAAAATTCCAAAGGTAAATTAAAGTCTTGGGCTGGTTTCTTTCTTTGTTCTTCAGCTTTACTGAGATATAATTAACAAACAACATTTGTAAATTTAAGGTATACAACATGAAGACTTGGTATAGGTATGTATTGTGAAATGATCACCACAATAATGGCACTACTTCTGGAGTTAACACATGCCATCACCTCACATAGTTTGGGGCTAATTTCAAGATACGTATTTTTACACAATACCTACTAAATACCACCTCACTGCTACTTTTACTAACTGTAATAGAGTGGCTGACTTACTATACCCACTCACCTTCACTTTAATAATCTTGCTCTTGAAGTTGTTGAGGACAACAACAGCTTCATCAGCGTCAGGTGGAGAATCTGTACCGTCGTGACTTAGAGAAAAGAAAGGAAGAAAGGAAGACAGGTATCACAAACCACAATTCTCAAAATGCAGTCAATGGTCTGATGTCAACCCGCCAAACATGTCCATCATCTTTATCATAAAGGAGATTTTTCTGAACAAATTATTTTCTCACAACCTGCAGGAAACCCCTTCAAGCTACACAGAGGCACCTGTCAAAATCTCTATCCTTACACGTTGAGTATGCCAACCGGTCACAGCCCAAACTTCCTTCTTGGGTTCCTCTCTGGATGACCTTTCGCGGAGTGAGAGGCTCGCAGTGCCAGCAAGCACAGGATAAGCACGGAGCCACCACCTCTGTCCACAAGGTCTGAGCCAAGCACAGCGCCTTTGAGAAGGGAGTGCCGGGGGCCTAGGCCCCTGCACCGTCACCGGAAATGCATCACTACTACTCTGTAATGCGCAAGTGGCGAGACACGGCTCTACTTCAGAGTTTTGTAAAGGCTTCTACTCTGTCCTTCCTGGAGGCACACAGCCAAGCCTAGGCCCTTAATCTGGAGCCCATACTCTGGAGGAAGAACTATAACAAGCTCTGTTTGCAAGCAGACAGGGCAGAGGAGGAAAAATTAAAAAGAGTATTTCCCTACTAACCAACTGTAATGCCTAAAATTTCCCTTCACCAATTTTCAAGGTGCGAACTACAGAAAGCCATGATAAAACATGAATTCGCTAGATTCGCTGTCATCCAGCAGAGAGCAGGGTTCTCGGGCAAAGGTGAGATTCCGATAGGTAGGATTTACCATTCCAGAGCCTGGAAAGCACAGAAGGAAGAGAGCCCTTGACCACTAGGTGGAGAGGAGGCACACGCATCCTGGCCACTGCAGGAAGAGTGGCCAGGAAAAGGGCATGCAGAAGGGATGGAGTTTAAAAAGACAACAGATAAACTTTTAAATTTCTTTAAAACCATATATGGGGAAAACACTAATTGGAGAAAACACTACTATGTACAACAAAAATGTAATTATAATACAAAACTCTTCTATTTTCTTGGTCAGAAACATGCAGAAATTCACACTGCTTTCACATGTGTCAGATAAGATTCCATGAAGCTAAGATGAGGACACAATGGGATGATTTTTGTTTTCGTTTTTTGTTTTTTTAACTTTTTATTTTTTAATTAATTTTTATTGGAGTATAGTTGCAAGATGAGTTTTCAAATAAATTAATGAAAATCATTCCTGAAATGAATTCGCATGAAGTCTTCTCACACAGCTTAAAACTAATTTAAATTGTGTTAAGCAGAATTTAGACCACACCCTTTGAAATGGCAGTATAATTTTTTTAAAAACTAATGGTCACTTGTAGCAAACCTTAGAGCAAAAAGCAGGCTACTGATGATGCTCTGTGAGTACTTCCACACCACCTGAGACCGGGAAAGACAAGTGCTCGCATTAAGGTTCCATGGCCGAAGCTTACATGTCCGCTCAACCTGCAATTCACTCAGGGTAGAGAAATACACTATCCCGGGTTGAAAAGTCTGACTGTTCTTCACTTCACTTCTTTTCTCCTTTCTTGAAATGACCCACCTTCTCATCTGCCTATGGTTTTCATCACAGTGACAGAATGATCTGATGCTGGGACACTGTTAGCACAAAAGAATGACTGAAGAGTCAAATATGACTATATATATTGTTTCTATTTATACTGCTTATTATCCAATTATACCCTGGCAAGGCTTCCACATTTAATTTCCTAGAAAAGCACTGTTTCATCACACATACAACTGCATACTAAATTCTTATTGCCTGGCTAATTGTCAGTGTAGTATTCAATTCAAACTGATTCTCAATGCAGAATGTTCTTAAAAAAAAAAAAAAAAACGCACCATGTCATTTAATCCTACCTGTAGATTCTATAAATATCTTCAGAACGTCCCTTCCTTAGTCTGAGAATCCAAGCTCCTGGGTTGGCTTTTAACTGAAAATAGCCCTAGGAAAAGAAGACAAGATAAATTTTAGTTCTCTTGGAAACATCAAAATGCTGTTTCTGAGGGACAGTCATTTCTTTTTCTGAAATATCAGTCACCTTTATGTTAAATAAGACAGTTAACAAACCAATGCAACTCTTAAAATCCACATATGAGAAACACTAGCAAAATACAGGCCAGTCAAGCCAAGAAGCCTGCCCTTCAGCTGTACTTCAGCGAAGAAGCAATGTGTGATATGTGAATAAGCTTCAAATCTCAAAAGAAAAAAGAAGAAAAAAGAAAAACACTGTCAGTTCATAAGCAACACATTTTTAGGAGCCAATCTAGTTAGAGCAGATATTCTAGTGTGTTTTCTTTTAAATTGTCATGTATTGGGTTGGCCAAAAGGTTAGTTCATTTTTTCAGTAAGATGGCTCTAATGGCACTTAGTTGTCTTTAACTTCACTCGAAACAATTTTGTTAGGTTGTATGTGACAGCTGTCATATCAGTGTGCATTTTAAAAAGACTTATCAAAATTGGTGAATTTTAGTGTAGCCATTTTAATATTGAAGATGGAGGGAAAAAAGCAACGTTTTCGGCATATTACGCTTTATTATTTCAAGAAAGGTAAAAATGCAACCAAAGTGCAAAAGAAGATTTGTGCAGTGTATGGAGACTGTGACGGATCGAATGTGTCAAAAATGGTTTGTGAAGTTTCATGCTAGAGACCTCTCTGGACGATGCTCCACGGTCAGGTAGACCAATTGAAGTTGACAGCAATCAAATTGAGACATTAATTGAGAACAAAACAATTATACCACGTGGGAGACAGCCAACATAGTCAAAATATCCAAATCAAGCTTTGAAAATCATTTGCACCAGCTTGGTTATGTTAATCACTTTGATGTTTGGGTTCCACAGTAAGTTACGTGAAAAAAATCTTCTTGACCGTATTTCCACATGCAATTCTCTACTGAAACATAATGAAAACGTTCTGTTTTTAAAACAAATTGTGACAGGGGGTGAAAAGTGGATGCTGTACAATAATGTGGAATAGAAGAGATGGGGCAAGTGAAATGAACCATCATCAACCACACCAAAGGCTGGTCTTTATCCAAAGAAGGTGATGTTGTGTGTATGGTGGGATTGGAAGGGAGTCCTCTATTATGAACTCCTTCCTAAAAACCAAATGATTAATTCCAACAAGTACTGCTCCCAATTAGACTAACTGAAAGTGGCACTTAACAAAAAGTGTCCAGAATTAGCCAAAAGAAAACGCATAATCTTCCATCAGGATAACGCAAGACCACATGATTCTTTGATGACCAGGCAAAAACTGTTAGAGCTTGGCTGGGAAGTTCTGATTCATCCGCCATATTCACCAGACATTGCACCTTCAGATTTCCATTTATTTCAGTCTTTACAAATTCTCTTTATAGAAAAAATTTCAATTTCCTGGAAGACTGTAAAAGGCTCCTGGAACAGTTCTTTGCTCAAAAAGATAAAAATTTTGGAAGATGGAATTATGAAGTTGCCTGAAAAATGGCAGAAGTGGAACAAAACGGTGAATAAACTTTTCAACAAAGTTCTTGGTGAAAATGAAAAATGCGTCTTTTATTTTTACTTAAAAATCGAAGGCACTTTTTGGCCAACCCAATAATTCCAATCAATGAGTTTAACTAAACTGATGATTTTTATATTGACCAAATTCAGTCAGTCATGAATTTTAATGTCCCTCATGTTAGAATACTAATTGCTCCATCATAAACTGCAGTGCCCAAATTAACATGACTGAATATCACCACCTGCTGTACTGATTATTTACCAGATTGGCCATAACAATAGTATCCACGATGACTGGCTTGGCTGAAGTTCCTAACGTGAACTGCAGTCCCCGTGGGGGCTGGCCAGTGGTGATGTCATAGCAGTGACCTTCTAGTAACAGGTACTCCAGCTCATACTCAGCAGCCACTACGCTGTCCACCTGCAATATCAAAATTAAATCACTTGAAGACTACTCAGCAAGAAAAAGAAACAAACTGTTGCTACATGCCACAACATGGATGAATCTGAAACGCATTATGCAAAGTGAATGAAACCAGACATAAAGGGATACGACACGATCACATGTATAAAAAATTCAAGAAGAGGCAAAACTATAGTGATAAAAAGCAGATCAGCTGTTGCCTAGGGCCAGGGACAGTAGGAGGGGATTACCTGCAAAGGGGCATGAGAGAACTTTTCGGAGCGATGGAAATGCTCTGTGTCTTAATCGTGCTGGTACACGAATTTAGAAAGTCAGGTGGGCTGGAAGAAGAGTCAGGAAAAAGGACACAGGAAAAACAATATGGAGGTTATTCCCAAAGTACTGGGGAGAGGATAAGATGCTAATCTAGGAAGGTAGTATTGGGAAGAAAGCATGTAAAATAAAACTGCCAAAAGAATGAGCAGATCTAAAAGCAAATAATTGAGAAGATAGATAAGACAATCCTACAAGGAGCAGTTCATGTGAGAAAAGAGAGAAACAATGAGAAAGATCAGAAAAACATCAGAGAACAATGCAAATTCATCTTGGCCTCTGGAATATAGCTGAAAATAGTTATTCTAAATGCAAACACCCAAGATGAATTTAATGTCTCCAAAATGGCATAAAACCATTCACATTCTGCACCAAGTGCCTAAATTACTGCTAATTTCTTGCAGAAAATATGGTATAACCACAAAGTCTTAGGGCAGCTTGGCTTTAGCTAATTAAAGAGTTTCTATCCCAGGCTAGTTCAGGCTTGGTTTTATAACCCTATCTAATGCTAATAATGAACTATTTGGAGCTTAACATGTTATTGCAATACTAAATTCTAAAAGTATAATACTAAGATCTAAGAGAGAAACCTCCACATGCTCAGAAGTCTCAGGTTCTGTACTTTCAATGGAACACAGAGAAACTGGAGGAAGCCTAAGAAAGAGGAGCAAAAACTCTGGGAGACACAGAAGAAACCTGCTTTGTTTTTGTTTTGTTTTTAATATTTATTTGTTTGTTTGGCTGTGCCAGGTCTTAGTTGCGGCACACAGGATCTTCAATGCAACATGCAGAATCTAGTTCCCCAACCAGGGATCAAACCTGGGAGCACAGAGTCTTAACCACAGGACCACCAGGGAAGTCCCCGGAAGAAACCTGCTTTGCATTTGATCTATACGTCAGTGCACTGTTCTTTAGTGCTTTTTGTGGCCATTTTATAGTCTCTTCAATAAGAGTTGGTTCCTCAAGGGCAAAACTTATATTCCCTATTTGTTAAAAATACAGTGTGTATGTATGTACACACAAACACACACTCTCCCCCGCTGCCACCGCCACCAACTTAGTACCTAAGGGATTCTACTTAAGGAAACTAAAGTTATTCAGCCTCACAATAAGAAGGCTGCTAAGTCCTTTGGTAACTACTTTCAAATTTCCAGTCTCCCAATTCTCAAGAAGACAGAACCAGAAAACAGACTTCAATTGTAACAGGAGACATTTAGGGCAGACACAGAGACAAACGTTTTAAAAAGGAAGTAGGCTCTGGGCACTGTAAGCTCCCTGGAAGTAAAGACCATGTCTTTTAATTCCTTTGTTAATACACTCTGAGCTAGGTGTAGAGTGAGGGCTGGGAAGAGACATCAGTGAAATGAAATCGCACTGTCTTTGAAAATGGATTAGGGGAAAAGAACCACTTACCTTAGAGACTTCAAATACAGTTATATGGAAATAAATGAAACAGAACAGGAAAACAATAAAGAAAAACTAATGAAACCAAAGGCTGGTTCTTCACAAATTAGATAACCTAGAAAGAATGGATAAATTCCTAAGAGACACAAATTTTGAAAACTGACTTAAGACAAAATAGAAAATCTAAACAGACCCACAACAAGAGATTGAATCAGTAATTTAAAGATTTTCCAATTAAGCAAGAAAATTATATAAAAGGCATCCAGATTGTAAAGAAAGAAGTAAAACTCTATTTGCAGATGACATGATCTTATATAGGCTTGTAGAGTAAGAACTACAAAACATTGTTCAAAGAAATTAAAGACCTATATAAATGGAAAGACATCCCATATTCATGGTTCAGAACACTTAATATTGTTAAGATGGCAATACTCTCCAAACTGATCTAGGGGTTTAATGTAATCCCTATTAAAATTCCATCAGCCTTTTCTGCAGATATTAACAAGCTGATTCCAAAATGCAAAGAAACCAGAATAGCCAAAATTATCTTGAAAAAGAAGAACACAACTGGAAAACCCACACTTCCTAATTTCAAACCTTACTACAAAGCTACGGTAAACAAGACAGTGTGGTAATGGCCTAAGGACAGACACACAGATCAATGGAATAGAACTTAAGAGCCCAAAATCAAATCTTCGCATTTAGGGTTAACTGATTTCTGACAAAGATGCAAAGACCATTCAGTGGGGGAAAACAAATGGTGCTGGGACCACTGGATATCCACATGCAAAGAATTAAGCTGGAACTCTACCTCACACCATATAGAAAGATTAACTCAAAATGAATCAAAGAAGTAAAATATAAGAGTTTTAAATTGTGAAAGTCCTAGAAGAAAACACTGGAGTAAATCCTTGTGACCTGGGATTAAACAATGGTTTCTTAGATATAACTCCAAAAGCACAAGCAACAAAAGAAAAAACAGGTAAATTAGACATTATGAAGATTAGAAACTTTTGTGCTTCAAAGGACACAATCAAAAAAGTGAAAAGACACCCTATAAAATTGGAGAAGATATTTGTAAGAAGATATGTGTAGAGCATATATCTGATAAGGGACTTGTAGCCAGAATATATAAAGAACTCTTACAATTCAACAATTAAAAGGCAACCCAATTTTCAAAAACAAGCAAAGGATGTGAAGAGACATTTCTCCAAAGATACACAAATGGTCAATAAACACATGAAAACATGTTCAACATCATTTATCATTAGGGAAGGAATGAAAAATGATGCAGTCACTTTGGAAAACAGCTTGGCAATCCCTCAAAAAGTTAAACATAAAATTACCATATGGTCCAGTAATCCCACTCCTAAGTATATACCCAACAGAAATAAAAGCATGTCTATAAAAACCTGTACACAAATGCTCAAAGCAGCATTATTCATAACAGTAAAAAAATAGAAACAACCCATATATCTACCGGTGATATAGCCATACAATGGATATAAAAAATAAATAAATAAATAAATAAAATATAGTATATACATACAATGGAATACTAGTTGGCAGTAAAAAGGAGTGAAGTATTAACACATGCCAAAACATGAATGAATCTTGAAAATAATTTAAGTGAAAGAAGCCAGTCATAAAACATATGATTCTGTTTAGGTAAATGTAATAGAACAGGCAAATCCAAAGAGACAGAAAGTAGGTTAGTGGTTGCCAGGGGACAAGGGTAATGGGGGGTGATAACTCACGGGTATGGAGTTTCTTTTAGGGGTGATGAAAATTAGATAGTGGTGACGGCTGCACAACTCTGTGAATATACTAAAACTACTGAACTGTACATTTTAAAACACTGAATTTTATGGTATCTGAATTAGATCTCAATGAGGCTGTTATTTTTAAAAATACAATTATACCTGAACACTACTGTCTCAGAAGCCCACCCAGACTGTGATCCAGTCTGTTCAGTCAGAGACTACAACCACTACATCTTCAACAGGCTTTACATGTGATTAGATACTGGGAAGCAATGATATTCTTACCTCTTCTAAATAAATGTTATCAAGGTCATATGGCGTCCTGACAGACTCTATCATCCAACTCTCAGGTGTGTTTAAGTTCAGAGTGAACAGAGGAGACTGTGGCATATCCAAAAATTTTGCTATTGGACCCTTAGCAAAGCTATTGTCTGAAGTAAAAGAAACCTCTGGTTCCAAGACATAACGGTAAAAGCTGAAATGGAAAAGAAACATATCAATTTTTTTTTAATGCAACTGCAGTCCTTGAGTTTATGCATCCACACAAGTAAACAACTTGCTTAAGACAAACTGGACTTGGAAGGGCTTCCTTTCAGACCAAGAAAAGTGTTTCCAAAACTCTCTCTTGACTTAATTATATGTCCTGTGGTTTTTGCAATGCGAGAGGAGAGCAGGAGAGGTGGGGTTGGGAGAGGAGGTCGTTCCTTCCTGTACTTTTGTGGGGAGGACGCAGCTGCTGCTGGAGTCACAAGCATTTCCTGAGCATTTGCCTCCCCTTGTTGAAAGAAACTCATTTTTCTCTCTCTCAAAAACAGAGTCCTAAATAGTGGCTGAGTTCTCAGGCGAGCCCTGAAAACACTGTCTGTAATAATTTAAACATTTATCCTATATGAGGACAATGGTGAAACCTGGAACCCTTTCAAACATGGCTTCAATTTCACTTAGAATCTAACCTACAGAACCCAGCACATTTGCAAGTTAGCAATTTCCCACAGCCACCAAATGTGCTACACTATTACTATTGACTGCTTTTCATGTAACTTTTTCCATAAATGACCATTCCAAAGCTCAGACAGTATATACCCAACTTATACACAGATAAGTCTGCCTTCCTTTCAAGACACATGCAAATGAGCCATAGCAAGCTTCCTCTGACATATATATTTCAACTTAGAAATGACTGCTCTTCTAAGAAGTATATAGACAAGTGTCTTTCTACACCACAGCACATTTTAAGGTAATTTAATAGCTACATTGATTCAACTGTTTTTTAGAAACTTATATAATTATGACCAGAAAAAAAAAAAAAAGGAAAGAAAGCAATGCACAGGTGCAAGTGGCCTGGGTTAATCCCACACTCACAGCAAGTTCTTAAAACTTTTGATTAGTTCTTAGAAC
The DNA here is from genome assembly GCF_030028045.1 of Hippopotamus amphibius kiboko. Taxonomy (NCBI): domain Eukaryota; kingdom Metazoa; phylum Chordata; class Mammalia; order Artiodactyla; family Hippopotamidae; genus Hippopotamus; species Hippopotamus amphibius. The sequence goes on along the minus strand of NC_080193.1, from coordinate 43,120,981 downwards.
TTTAGCAAAACTGAACTTCAGTAAGTGATTTTTTTTTCAAATATGACGTCCATATATAAACCCATTCGATCCCTGACATTCAGTTTCAGCTTTCAGATTGAATATGATTTTCTTCCAGGGGCTGATTTCTTAACCAGCTTGGTTTACCTTTTTAAAGGCATGTCAGAAAGTTTAGATTGGCAGTTCATAAATACTCTTAGATTCATGTTGATCAGCTGAGTTAAAACCTAAAAGAGCAAAGCAGATGACAAAACATAAAAATTTCTCCTACAAACTGACTGATATTTGAGACACAATATTTACATTTTCTCTTCAGAAATGTATCACTTGACACTGAGTTAAGAGAGAGAACATTCCTTAATATCTTAAAAAAAAAATACAAAGATAATAAATGCTATACAGTTTGCTCTGGATAAATCCCTAGAAATCACAGCTCTAGTGCACAATTTAAATCACACATACAGATCACGTGGACAAAAACACGGGAAGTAGGCCATTGCAAATAACTGCTCTCCATGTATGTAGGGAAACAAAACAGGCAATGGATACCTGCCTACACAAGGAAGAGTTTAAAGCTTCATCAGTGCAGCTCACAGACTATCACAGGTAAACACATACACAAATACTCACAAAAAAGGTTAATTGATTATACTTCAATAAAATTTTACTTAAAAAAAAACCCCATAACAAAAAAAAAAAAAAGAAAGAAAGAAAAGTTGAGGCAACTGTATTTTTGGCAGAGTTCTTTTAAATTTTTTTAAAATTGCAATATCATACATATCTAAAAGACATGCTGCAGGGAATTCCCTGGTAGTCCAGTGATTAGGACTCAGTACTTTCACTGCCGAGGGCCTAGGTTCCCTCCCTGGTCAGGGAACTAAGATCCCACCAGCCTAGGGACGCCGCCAAAACAAACAAAAGAATAAAAAGACAAACTACAAAAAAAAAAAAAAAAAACTCACTAGTTAAAAAAAAGAAAAATGATAAAGTAGAATTCTTTTACCTTTCTACTCTTTGCCAATATAAAGTGTGGCATAAATAAATTTAATTCAAAGATATTTTGCTCTAAATAAAGATAATCCTTTTTCTTAATTACTACATGAGGTAATCAACCAAACTTGTACCTACTTTCAAAGGTTATAAAGTTGTTTTCAGAGCCATTACTAATGTTTATGAAAATATCTGCTCTGCCCAAGATGCCCTGTAGCATTTTCCAATGCCCTTTAAAGATAACTAAGGGAACAACGATGCTCTCAGAGCATTTCAGGGCACGTGACCACTTCCGGTAAATACGATGTGACACAGATGCTTGCACTGCTTCTGCAGTTGTCCCTACCAAAAGCAACGGGGCAAGTCTCTGTGCTTCTCTGGTGACAGGGTCAACGACAGCCACGACATCAAAGTACGTCTCTCCTTCCTTTGGCCTCAGTTTAATTGCACTACAGAGATCAAAAGATAAAACATTAATCTGGAGGATAACAGGAAACAGTTGATTTCTTTGAGGGGGGTGGGGCCGGGAGCTGACACATCCAACACAACCAATCAGCCCTCTTAGGATTTCAAGAAAAACTTAAATCTAAAACAAGGTTACATGGTGGTCAACTATGCGATTACGTCTACCTCAGAGTTTAAAAACGCTCTAAAAGTTTCTGATGTTTGTTTTTGACAGTTACAGAACATTATGCCAATTTTTATTTCTTGGCAAGAAGATGATGAGGAGACAAGAAACTGATTTTTTTTTAATAGTAAAAGGAACATAAGAATATAACAAAAAACTTGCAAAAGAAAAGGAAATAAATAATCATAAAAATCTCACCATCCCAATTCAACAACTTTGTGGCATATTTCTACATAGTCCTCCTTAAATACCTATATAAAGATCAGCTGCACCTACAGAGTATCAGCAATTTTATAATCATTTCATTCCTTCCCCCAGAAATTTATTATAGATTTTTCCATGTTGTTATACATCAATATCCTGAATAAGAAATAATCTTCAATTTACCAAGTGAACCTGCTATAGTTTACTTAAGCTATTCCTTACTGCTAGACATTTAGATGCCTTTTAACCTGTAAAGAATTTCTCACATCCAGTTTTCTTCACACTTGGAAATTTCTTGAGAATTAATGTAGTCCTAGACCTGAGATTATTGCATCATAATGATACAAATATTTTTCTGGCTAATATGTCTCATCAACCACATTTCCTGAAGGACTAAACAACCTTACAAGGCCAAGAAATGAACTTCACTACATCTTGTCAGCATTAAGTTATACATTTTTTTGTCTGTTCTTAATAAATGAAAAAGGATAACTTCTAGGATTTCTGGGGAGAACATGCATTTTCCCACATATCATTTCCAGTTACATGGCCTCCTTCTAAAGCCACTTTGACTTAGGTGACTTAAGAGAAGCAGGAGCCTCTGACACATTTTTAAAAAGGAATAAACTTTAAAGGATTTAAAAACATATCCAATTTTCCCAAAACACTAATTGCTTAATCAATGTCTATCTTTTGTTTGCCACGAACAATATTTTAATGTGGTTCCTATACTAATCACTACTTTTATGCAAAAACATTTACCCAATGGGATGAAAACGAAAGTACAAAACAGAATGTAACTAATACAACTGGGTAAATATAGTTTAAATGGTAATGAAGGCTATTTCAGATCTTGGCTGTTTGGGAAATAACCAGCAGAATAGCTGTGTGACTGTACTGCAGCACATGCTTTCAATTTGATGTTAATAATTTCAGCTACCAATAATTATTCCAATACAACAATATTTTTTTTTTAAACTCTACATAGCTGTTCTCACAGTGGGGCTCCAGACTAGCAGCACCAGCTTTATCCGGGAATTCGTTAAAAACAAATTGTCAGGCCCCAACTGAGACTTACTGAATCAGAAACTCCAGGGGGTCCAGCAATCTGCACTTTAACAAACTCTCTAAGTAAAAGCCAGAGTATAAGAGCCACTGCCGTCAGATAACATGGACCTCTGTGCTACTCTAGAATCTAGAAGGAAGAGCTCATTAGAGAATAGCACTATACAAACTCTCACAAAGGAAATGAGGAGTCCCAGGGCAGTCCTCTAGAGCATAGCATGTGAGTCAGGCCTCTAAGCCTGGGGGTTTGAAGTAGAGTTCTATATGACATGTCTGTGTTCTGAGCCAGTGTTCTAGGTGATCCACAACAGACATCCTCAGAAACTGACCCTGTGAGATCTTTTAGCCACGCCTACATCTCTGTAACAAAAAGAGGGGAAGAAAAAAACCAAGAAAAGAGGAATATTGGTGTGGAAATGGAGAACAATATAAACTAACAATATGATGTTTAAATACACTTGCTGTGTTCATCAGGGAAAAGACCAGAATAAGGCTGAGAGCGACAGACACAAAAACATTAGAGGACTCACACACTTTTTTGACAGTGAGTAGAGCCAATGTCAAGGAACAGAGTGCTTCACCAATCCTAACGTACGCGCAAGTCACCTAGGGGATCTTGTTGCAATGAAGATGCTGATTCAGGAGGTCTGGGATGGGGCCAGAGACTCTGCCTTTCCTAGAAGCTCCCAGACAGTGCCCTGTTCCATGGACCATACTTTCAGAGAGAGGGTATACATAACCAATAATTCAGACTTTTTGTTTCTTGAATAAATAAGAAACTTCTAAAATATAACACTCATTTAACGAACACAGCCCCAATAAAAAGAACTTCTCTCATAATAATTGTAATATAATAGAATTTTTAACGAGGGCATTTTAATTATATATGACTCATGGAGAAAACAATGTGCTAAATAGGGAAGAGTTCTTGCTCAGGTCTTGGCCACAATACGCAAACAAGATGGCAGGTCAATTAGGAATGCTTCCTGTGGTAGCAACCAGACCATGTCACTTCCTGAAACCACTCAGAGTGAAGAGAGGATGGTGCTGGTGGGCAAAATCCAACCAGCGTTATTAGCAAGGAGCCACAGCCAGTGAGAAAGGAGAGGATCTCCATTCTAGCCTGGAATCATCAGTCTGTTCTGATTTTATCCCCACAAGGAGTGGCTGTGAGAAAGCACAGGTTGATTAAACCAAAGTCCAATCTGCTCCAGACTAATTAAGTCAGAATCACAGCAGAGCAGGGTGCAGGTTTCTGCATCTAAAGCCTCCCTGGTGATCTTAAGGTGCAACCAAGATATATACCTGCCTCTAAGGCAAGGGCTACATACATCAAGTGTAGGGGTCTTCCTAAAGACAAGTTCATCTTAAATCTAATCATGAGAAAACAACCCAGACTGTGGAGCATCCCACAAGACAAATGGCCTGGACTCTTAAAAAAGTCAATGTTATAAAAGAACAAACAAAAACAAAAAACCCAAAACAAAAAGAAAAAGAAAGAAAAAAAACCCCAAACTGTTCTAGCTTAGAAGAGACTAAAGAGACACAACTAACTGCAATGTGTGACCTGGACCAAACAAACAGCTATAAAAGGTCATTACTGGGCACTGCAGAAATGTGAAAATGGACTGGTATTACATAATATTACTTTATCAAAGTTAAACTGCTGAGGTATGCTAATAGTGCTATGGAGATACTCCTAGTGCTCAGGAGATATATGCCAAAGAATTTAGGCATGATATATAATGATGTCTGCAACGTACTTTCAAATGGTTTCCAAAAAACATGAGTGCGTGTATGTTTATGTGCAAACATATACTACATACACACACACACACGGATAAATGTGGCACAATGTCAACAATTGGTGAATCTAGGTTAAAGATATTTGGGTATTCACTATAATAGTCTCTCAACTACTCTCCAGGTTTGAAACTTTCCAAAATAAAAAACTGGAAAACACAAGACATGGACTTCCTTATAATGCTATACTTATTTTTATTTTATGGAAAACAAGACAGTTTTCAATAAAAGATGAGACAAGGGCTCTAACAATCTGTTTATTCTTTAAAATCAGAAAATGACAACTGATCTGTTTCATTAAAGGGTGTATTCAGAACTATTTCAGATTTATTTAGAAATAAATGTCAACTTTTATGCAACTGAAATGTCATATGAGTTTTATATATGAATATGAATATATATAAAAACCACATGCCAGGGATTTCCCTGGTGGTCCAGTGGCTAAGGCTCTGCGCTCCCAACGCAGAGGGCCCGGGTTCAATCCCTGGTCAGGGAACTAGATCCCACATGCCGCAACTAAGACTCAAATAAATAAATATTTTAAAAAAACAAAACAACAACAATAAAAAAACCACACATGCCATATTTCCCACTTCAATAAGAACTTATATACACATATTATATGGAAAAATAAGACAGCTGAGGTAAAGGTAAACACGCACAAATTCGACATTGATTCTGTACCTGTGTCTGTCTTCGAAAAACTGGTACTCGATTCTTGTATCTCCTTTTGGTTGAGCTGACAGGAGAGCATCCACCTTCATTACCAAGTCACTTGCCCTGAAAGATGTGGTTGGTGAAAATTTAGCATCTCTTTAACTGAAGGTTTTCCAATTGTTGCTGAACATAATCAACTTAGGTACTGAATGCCAACAAGACGGTTTGAAGAAAATATAAACTTTGAACCAACTGGGATGAGAAAAAAGCACAGGTTTTGTCACTGATTAGTTTTATAGCCCCTGGGGTAGGTGCTGATTTCTCCATATGTGAAATGGAGATAACGCCTACTTTTGCATGGCTCTTGTAAATACTGCACTGGCTAAACATATAAAATAAAGCACCTAGCTCAGGGCCCGGACCATAACAGACTATCAGTTATTTACACTTTCCCTCACCCTCTTCTAAATAATTTTATTATTTTCATGATCATGAGAGTAATAATTTACTGAAAAAACATTCAGGAAAAAAATATAAGGAGAAAATGGATATATACATAATAACAGCATACTGAAGAAATAACTATTGATAACATTTTAGTTCATAATTCTTCTATATATATGTATCTACACATACAAAAGTGGTACCGTATGATTTGGTAACCTGATAATAATAATTATAAACATCATTTTGTTGGTTAATAAATATAGGGATACATCAGTATTTTCAATGACTGCATATTATATTTATGGATACATCATAATTTATTTCACTATTATAGTCAACACTGTGGTAAACAACTTAGGAAAGCATTTCCGCTTTCCCTGCCCCTCCTAACTTGATTCCTAACTGAGGAAGATCTTGAACTAAATAATGAGACTGAAAAAAATGCTCTAATCTGTTGAATTGAGGACTAAATTCTAAGAATGCTAAAATATATTTGAATACATTTGTGAATATATTTGAACTGGAATCAAGCTATAAATTCTCTCAATGAACCAAACAACTATATCAAATGACCTCTTTCGGTACTTCTCACTACTAACCCTGAACATACATATAGCAGGCCATTTGTTTCCTGTGATGTGTCAACACGGCGGACCGGGGTGAGCACTGTGATCAAAGAGCCCAGGGCTGAGCTTCAGAGAGTTGAGGATGGCCTCCTGGCTGCAGGCCTGGGTCACACATGAAGGCGGTGGCTGTCACAAGGGCCACTCCAAGGTGGAGCATCCCTGGCTCTAACGAAAACCCTAGGCAAGCCAGGTCACTCTGAGAATCCTAATAGTTTAACATCCATCTTTTGGCAGCTCTCCCAATTACCTTATTTCCCTGTATTCACCCAGGGCAGACCCAGAGCTACCCTTGGCTGGTAAAAGGCAAGTCTTGTGTGCATAGTCTGGCAATTATATAGTCCACAAGGATTCCCAAGGGCTCCCCCAAAACCTCCACAGAGAGAGGGAGTGGTCCAAGGGACACCACACCAAGCCTATGCCTATGACACAGTGGCTTCAAGTCATGGGGCACCTCCTGGCCTGCATCAGGGAAGTGTTTCATAGGCTAAAACAAGGGGCATCACTCAAGAACCAATGAGGTGGAAGGAAGGAAACCTCTTTATCTGTGGCCCCAGTCTGCCTGAGATGAAAAAAAGATTCCTTCCCATACTACACAAAACTTGCCAAAGAACAAAACCTGGCAAAGAGACTACCTCTGCAGCTATCAAAGTCAACACTTCACTAAGACATGCATTTTGAACTCTGCAGCATCATGATACAAAACAGATGAAGAAAAAAGCAGAAGAAGTTTAAAATTCTATATCCTCAAACTATGCATCAAAGAACATTATCAAGAGATTGAAAAGTCAGGGAAAAAATATCTGCATATCATACAGCTATAAGGGAATGATATCCAGAATGTAAATGAATTCCTATAACTCAACAACAACAAAATAAATAAAAGTGAGCAAAAGTCTTGGGTAGATGTTTTCCCACAGATATACAAATGGTCAACAGCCCTTGAAAAGATGCTCAACATCACTAACCATTAGGGAAGCACAAATCAAACCACAAGGAGATACCACTACATACTCATTCATCAAAAAAACAGAAAATAATAAGTGTTGGTGAGGATGTGGGGAAATTAGAACCCTTATGCATTACTGATGGGAAAGTAAAATGGTATAGTCTCTGTGGAAAAAGGTATAATGGTTCCTCAGAAATTAAACATAAACATACATCTTCCAACTATACATTCCTTTGATATTTAATGCAGAAACCATGTGAATACGACTATGAGCTTCAGTGACACAGCAGGTACACAGACCTGTCAAAAAATTAATTTTTTCCACTGAGAAATAACTCATTAAAATATATAAGCTAATAATAACACTGAAAGAATTAAAATAACAATAAAGAACCAACAATTACCAACTCAGCATCACCTTTGGAATATGCAAGAAAAGCAACTCATTTACTAGTATGGCATTCCATACTAGTATTCCATACTAGTAAATAAAGAAAAAGAAACATTTAACTTGTCTTTTTTTTCCTGAATAAAATAAAACTGAAGGGTAATTAAAGAAATAATGAGGGAAAGTATTTCTTTACAGAAGTATTCCAAGAAAATAAATAAAAGCACCCCTCTACTTTTGCATATGTTTGAAATTTTCCATAACCAAAAGTTAAAAAAAAAAATAAAAATGGAGAGAACTACTTCAGTTCTTTAAACACTGGCTACAAAATAAATTAACTCATTGCAACGGAAGTATAAACAAACACTTGAACTGAAGAACATTATTCTATTTTAAAGCTGGAGATAAAACATCTTGGAACAGGGAGCATGAGGAAAGTCCACTTAATACAGCTCCTGTGACATGAACTGGTTAATTTCTTCTATGGCAAAACTTACACATCTTCTTCTACCCGAAGCTGCTGAATATGAGATTTGATTTTCTGTCCTGATGTTTTTAAGATGATATTTTCTAGGAGGTGGAAATCGTCTTGATTAAAGAGTTCACTGTCTCCCAGTGGCCCAATGACCTGTGAAGAAGAGCAGGGTGGTCAGTGCTGGGATCAGCGGACCACAGAGAAGTCCTTGGTTGTCCTCAAGCTACCTTACAAACCAAATCACTTTCCAGACCCGAGACACATTTACAACTAAGTCAAATCAATGGAAAAAGTGAAAATAAACCCCAAATCAACTCATACAGTTATTCACATCAATTCCTCAACTACACAGAGTGTATGTAGACTTGAATACTTTACAATATTTTTACAGTAAGCAAACTCTGAAATAAAATAGCAGTATCACTTTCATTAATTCTCACTGAATATAAATAAGAAAGCCAAAATAGAAATGTAGTGGCAGATATCAGAGATTTCACCCTAAGTGCTAAGGGTTTACAGTTTGGTATGTCTGCCATAGTCTCATTTCCGCGACTGCAGCTATTTATGAAACAGTCTGAACATAAACCAATTAAGTTCATACAGAATGCACAAACCATAAACAAAGTCCCCACCTGGACGGATACTTTGCAAATCAAAGGCCTTACAATTTGGTTTCTGAGCACCCCTGCACTCTTACCATCTCACACAATGGCAGGACAAAATTAAACAGGGGGAAAATTTCATATAAGGATGTTTATGTCAAAATCAGCAAACTTCCTTTGAAACAAGGGAGCAGACATGATCATCAGCACTGCATAAGCCCTAATCACCTTTGGAAAAAGTGGTTCTGTTTGAAGAGTTTACTAGCTTCAGAGGAGAATGCTGCCAAGACTGTTCACTGATCTAACTTGAAGTCAACCTTGTCTCAGGACAAAATTCTCACCCTTCCATTGCTGATCACGGCCCTCTGTCCCTTCTTCAGCTTCAGAACATCCCTGCAGTACATGGCATGAGACAAAATGAAATCCATTTTGGAAGACTCAAAGACCTCTTTAAAAAGACTGAAATCCATGCCCTAGGAAAGTAATTGTTATTAAGGAAAAGTAATTGTTATTAAGAAAACCATAAAAATGAATAATCATATGAATAAATCATAAAATGCTCTTTTAGTAGAAAGTAATGACTAATTTTAATAATTAACATTATGATGTCTCCATTCTCCACTCTCTCTCCCATTTTTTCCCCCAACCTCCCACTATTACATAAAGCTTATTTCCTTTTCCTGTTCCTCTGTGATCATTCAACTGGCAAACTATAATTCATGATATCTTTACTCTGCATTTTAACATCTTGCTAATTTCAAGTAAGAGTCTATTTTTCTAACTGAAACATCAAGTACATTCATCATTTTATTACAAATTTTAAAACTACAAAACACAGCCAAAAGTATGTAATATAAATTAATAAAATGGGCTTATATTGGAAACACATCAAGAACACATACGCCTCTAACTCTTTAAGTAGCTTCAGTCTCTATAAACAAATATTCTTCTTTGTTCTACAAACAAATCAAATATTGTCTCTCTTCTTAAAACTTACAAAACCAATGCCTTTGTGCTTAAAACATATATAAACTTACATCAGGCACATCTTGAAACCTCGCAAGTTTAAAAGTAATAAAGGGAATATGGCAGAATTGTTACTTCCTGGAAAGACTCTTCCAATTTAAAAAAAAAAACCTGTGAGCTCAGAACTACAATCACAAATCCTGATCATCAACAGGAACAGAACACATCAGCCACGGAAATGAACTTCTGAAATAACAGAACAGGCAGCCTCATGCAACACACAGACCTACCCCAACGGAGAATGCCCCGATGCCAGCTCCTGCAGCCAGGGCCTCTGCAGTCTCCTCCTTGGCCATTTTCGTGATGAAGTTCTTAGCAGAGTTGGAGGTCTGTGTTTGGAGAGCTGCCCAGATTGCTCTGGAGATCTGAGTTTTCTCGTAACTTACATCTTCACTAGGATTATTGATCATGCTTACTCTAACATTGTTACTGGATTTCTATTTACAAAATGGGAAATAAGAGTTATATGGTAGATGTCTTGAACTTAAAAAGCAGCATTAACATCAGTCACATCCCATAAGCAGCAAATAACACTTCAGTCTTTGGCAGTTCTCCTCTGCATGCAGAATAAAATTAAAATGCTATAACCAGGCATTCAAACTCCTACATGAATTGGCCCCGAGCCTACCTTTCCAACCTCATTTCTTACCATCCCTGTAAACAGAGCATACGTTACAGACCATCAGAGTCCTGTATTTCCCCAACACATTTTGCATTCTTCTAATGCATGTTATGCCTCACACTGGCATGTGAACTCCAACTACACCTGTCTTTACTTCCTTAAGTCCCAACCTCTTAAGGGCTCTGCTCAAACCCTTCATTCACCTGGCCTTTCCAGATTTCTAGAAAAAATTAATCTCTCCTTGGGTAAAAAGTCAAGAATCCACATGGGAGAAGATATCTGGGGCCACAGAACCAAAAAAGGGCCATGAGCGACAGAAACTCATGCTTACATATATCTAAAAACATGTGCAAGAGTATTCACTGCGGCATTCTACTAGCCCCAATCTAGAAACCACCCAACTGGCCATTAAACAGAATAAACAAACAAAACTTTGTGGTATAGCCATGTGCTACAATACTGCACAGTGAAAAAGAACTAACTACCACTACTTGTATAAGCAGGGCTAAATCTCCAAAATATTGAGTAAAGAAACCAAACACAAGCAAATACATATTATAAGAGTCCATTTATACAGCAAAAAGCAGGCAAACCTAGGATGTAAGAAGAGGGACAGAGGAGAGCTAGTGATGCAGTCACAGGCCAGGGGTGTGCTTTCAGGACTTCAGCAATTCTGTTTCTGTACCTGCGTGGTGTCACATGGGTGTGTTCACTTTGTGACACTCTACATCATGTTGATTTGTGCACAACTTTTGAACTCATATTTTACTTCAAAATTACTCCCTCCCTATTCTCCCACTTTTTCACCACTTGAGCTTTTATCAATCTGAGTTAGTGTACGTTATACATATATAACTTCACTGGGACTACTCCCAAAACAGCTTTGAACTGACACACCGTCTAGTCTGTTTCCGTAGACAATAAAGGCACTCAGCACATCAGTGAAGCTGAAATCACCTGTATAGTTCCATATTTCAGTAAGCCTCCATGGGACACAGGGAGGCAAGGGGGACACAGGAGGGGTGTGAAACTTGGATGAAGATCCACTCTGAAACCACTCAGGAAAAGGAAATGTAACATCTCTCTCTCTGACAATGACAACCTCTAGAAGGGGCAATTGTTTTTCAACTGTTCACCACTGCCCATTCACTCCACTTCTATGGTTTATATGCTACACAGCTTGCAGACCACGTGTATGTGTGTCCCTCTGCATGCCAACACCTACCTCTGTTACACACGCACTAATGTGCTGACGTGGTATTTCTCCTACATCCAGACCTCTCTCAGTATAAGGACCCTGTCTCTCCCATACAATATATAACATGAACGTTGCAGCATCTCTGCACCAAGCATATCAACAGTCATATAATAAAAACTGTCTATGATGAAGATCTCATTATTTTTTCCTTTAAAAGAATTTATTCCTGGGAATTCCCTGGCGATCTGGTGGTTAGGATTCCATGCTCTTCCACTGCAGGGGGCCTAGGTTCAATCAATCCCTGGTCGGGGAACTAAGATCCTGCAAGCCACGTGAGACAGCCAAAAAAAAAAAAAAACCAGTTCCTTTACATAAAGCCAGAATATTGCAGTCTTCTCCGTTTTCTCACTAGCTGCCAGACCTCTGATAATACAATGCGTCTTTCCCCCAAGCACTAAAAAGGCAGGATCCAGCCTCCCCACCAGAACATTATCAGCACACAGATGCCCATGAAGATAACTGCAGCCTCAAACAAAGATGCAGAATGAAGTCTTAGATACTCGCCTGATGTTTAATAGCATCATACAGTAATTGCCTTCCAGAAGGGCTATCAAAATCCCCAACAATCCAAAAAGTTACAGGCCTAATAAAAGAATCATCTGTAGAAAAACAAAAACAACATATTAAGTGGGAAGGGGAAAAGCTCATCTTATGTTTCAATATTGCTATTAAGCCAAGTAATTTCTGAAAACCATGCAGAAGATAAGAAAGTGACAAGTTTAATAAAGATACAAAGCAGAACTAGTGAAACTTTGATATTAGAATGAAAGCAGGGTAACCTTCCATGCAGCTTAATTTAAAAAAAGGAACATGCACTTATTAATTCTATTTTGGTTTGGGCATCTATTAACATGTAAAATGAAAAAGAATCTTTGAATGTGTGGGTAACATATTACAGTCTCTAATTATATCCATTTGTAACTTTCTGAAACATAATTCTTTGCAAACATATATACAGAATTTATCTGCATTGATAAATTATGTTACCCACAGGTTCCAGAAACATCCCAATAAAGTGTTAATAAATTCTGAATTACAATGGTGCCTGAAACCACATAAGATAATTAATTAATAAAAGGAATAGAACATTCTGAAATTTAAAGTTACCATAGATTTCCTTGGAGGACATTCCTGGACAAAAGTAAAGGAAAAAGAGTAGAAGAAAAGAAAATGTCATTTCTCTAATTAATGCCAACTGTAAGAGTCAAGTTTTAAATAATGCCCAACATCACCTATGCTTCTTTCTGCTCCTTAGTCCCATTAGGGTTACAGCACTGTCCCAGGACCCCTCAGAACCAATTCTTTAAGGAACCAAATGGAGCAAATGCCTGGACTTAAACATATATCTGGGAAACCAGAAATTCTCTCTGGAAGGAGACCACAATAGAAAAAAACAGCTGCCTTAGGGACTTCCCTGGTGGCCCAGTGGTTGAGACTCTGTGCTCCTCATGCAAGGGGCACAGGTTTGATCCCTGGTCAGGAACTAAGATCCCACATGCCACATGGCGCAGCAAAAAAAAAAAAAGGAGAAAGTTGCCTTACATGACAGTCAGTGCTTTGGAAGGGTAGTAAGTGTGACCAGAGGAGAAAAGCACATATCATTTTACACAATTTTAACCTGAATAAATAACTCTACATCAAAATCAGTTTAAAAACATACACAAGGATTTCTTGTACCAAGTTTATCTTATAAATCCTAAAAAAAATTTAATCCAGTATTGTCATTGAAGAGACAAGTCAAACCAATTTTCAATCCATTAATCCATTTTTACATAATTCTCTTTCCATTTTGAACCATGAAAAAATTTTTCCTTTTGCCTTTAATGTCTAATATAAATTTATAAAGACAACATCTGATTTTTCAAATATATATAAAAAAATTAAATTTTAAACAGGTATTTTCTAAGACTCAAATAATTATACAATAAAAGAAATTATGGAATCTCTTTCCCAACAGACACTAAAAATTAATTTTTTTGTAAATACTAAAAAGAAGAAAAAGAAAAAAAGGTGCATCCAAGATAAGCTTACAATATATTACCTTTCTTGGTCAGATAATTCATACTATTGGCTATAGCAGCAGTCTTGCCTTGGGAATCCAAAACGGAAAATCTAGCATAATCATCCACAAAAAAGTTACCTGAAAAAAAAATTAAAGTTGATTTACAATTAACATGCCTAAATTCAATCTAATGTTAATATTCAGTTGATAGTTGGATGTGACCATGATACACATTTTAATAAAATGCATGAGCAGAATATATTGTTTCAAGTTTACTGAACAAATTCACAACATGACCCCTACCCCATTAAAACTTGTCTTTTAAGACACAAATAGAAAATGTACACATCTCACACATAACTCATATATGTGTTTGTCAGTTTGATGGTTTAAATTTATTCTATTCCCACTCTTTTCACTTTACACCTAGAAGATGATCTTTTGAAGAGACTCCCTTAACTTCATCTCTCCTTTCCATAGTCCATCCCCATAGTAAACTCTCCCCTATTCTATCTGGGGGCAAGAGGGGATGAATGGGAGAGAAAATATAAGAAAACTCACAGTTCAGTTATTTCATGTCTATCAAAATAACATTTTTAACCTTAACAGAAATAAAAGGTCACTTTCAGATATGTATCTTTTCCAATTGGTGCCTAGGGGCATTAATCATTTCCCCCTTGGAGTACTCTTGCTAAAATTCCAGTTTCATCAAGTCATTCCCTTGCTCTAAATACTACATAATCTCTTCCTTCCTACAAAATGCTCTCTGGCCTGGCATTATAAACCCTCTCTCTATCTCCAGCAATCTTCCCAGACCTCTGCATTATTTACACCTCAACACAAATGCCCTGCTTTCTGCACGGTCCTCCAAGCACAGCTTGCTTGCCCACCCTCCCACCTATCTGTCTGTCCACCCACTCACCGATCTATCCTTTCATTCTACAGAGCACACTGAGGGCCTACTATCTGTTCAGTCAATAGTGTAGTAAAGGTAAGCAGTGGTAAATAAGACAGACACTGCTGATGACTTCATGTAGAAGACAGCAGGAAGCACCATGGCCTTAAAAATGAGTTGCAGGACAGCAGAGGCCAAGAGCAGCGTAGATGATGGAGCTATGAGCACTGGGTTAGGAGGATGCCAGATGCTCCTTCACTGAGAGCTACAAAACGTTCACCAAGCAAACTGCATCCTTGCCACCGTGGACGAGCATCATTTCACAGCTGAGGACTGTAACACTCGGTGGAGAAAGATATCCAAAAACACAGAACTATTTTTATGTTCCTTATTCATGAGTACTTCAAAGATAATTCTTTACAGTTTAATTTAAAATGATGGAAACAATAAAATCTCAGGGCAAGGCTTCATAATACCGCTTGCCTTGCTCTACTAATACTTCTGGTAAAAAGCACTTTCTTACTACTTTCTTTTTCAAATACAAGCATACATGTGCATTTTTCCTCTGCCTATATTTAAACATTTTTCTTCTGCCTGAAAGAAAAGGAATTTAGTTTCGAGCTGAACAGAGGCAGCTGCAATAAAGTACCAACCATAAACAGATCTATACATTCACTGTACTCAACTACAACAACAAACACACTTGGTTTTGACTTCATGATTACACATATCCTTTCTTCCCCAGTGAGATTTCCTGAGCAAGTGATGACATCTCTACTTTACTGCCAGCAGTTTGTTAAAGTGGCCTTCAGAGTCTCCAGGGAAGGCAAAAGGAACAAACTGCACCTGGGCATAACCTCTTAAAAAGGTATTCTTGCGGAAACAACCTTAACATCCATCAACTGAGGAGAGGGTAAGCAAAGTGCGGCCTACCTATACAATGGAATATGAAACAGTCATAAAGAAGGAAGTTCTGAGACAGGCTAAAACATGGATGAACCTTTAAAATTTTATGCTTAGTGAAAAGAAGCCACTCACAAAAAACTTCCAATTACACAAAATATCCAGAATAGAAAAATCCATAGAAACAGAAACTAAATTAGTGGTTGCTGAAGGACAGGAAGAGGGGGAAATGGACGGTGACAACTAATGGGGCACATCATTTCTTTTGGGGGAGATAATAACGTTCTAAAATTAGACAGTGTGATGCTCACACAACTGAGAATATACTAAAACTTGTACATTCTAAAAGATTGAATTTTATGGCATGTACACTATTTCTCAATGAAGCTGTATCTGTTAAAAAGGCATTCTTAAGTTCTCAGAGTAAAGCTACCTTAGATACTAGTTGACATTATTACTGACTGATTCCAGAATGAGGAAGGAGACAGCTGCTTAACAACTTTAGAACTGGGTTTCCTTGCTGGCGCAGTGGTTAGGAATCCACCTGCCAACGCAGGGGACACGGGTTCAAGCCCTAGTCTGGGAAGATTCCACATGCCATGAAGAAACTAAGCCCATGCACCACAACTACTGAGTCTGTGCTCTAGAGCCCATGAGCCACAACTTTTAAGCCTGCATGCCACAACTGCTAAAGCCCATGCACCCAGAGCCTGTGCTCTGCAACAAGAGAAGACACTGCACTGAGAAGCCTGCACACTGCAAAGAAGAGTAGCCCCCACTCTCCGCAACTAGAGAAAGCCCACGCGCAACGAAGACCCAATGCAGCCAATAAATAAAATAAATAAAAATAATTTAAAAAAAGAGAAGAAGGACTTTAGAACCATAAGGAAGTCAACAATCCAGGTCTATTCCTACCATCTAATGCCTATGTTTAGTGGGCATTTAAAAGGCACTGGATATCTTTCAAAGTTTACAAGGATTTATCCAGGAAGATTTTCTCTCCTTTTGGAGGAAACGCTCATGAATTTAGAAGCTCATACAATGAACTCAAGGTGCAAAGAGTTTAAACAAAACAGTGTTGCAATCTTGGGTTCTCTTCTGAACATCACAACCCAATAAATGCAGATTCTGAAAGACAAATCAAAAAGGCCCAAAGTTGTTCCTGAAATACTCCTTACTAGTTGCTGTTAAATCCAGGTATTCTCGCTCAGCTGTCAAAATCCTGGAGTTGATTCGTGGAACAACATTTGGCTGATTCATGATATACTCTACCACATCCTGATCATGGGACAGCTCACCCTACAGGGGGAAAAAAAAAAGAAACAGAGTGCGGGTGAGATGCACATTAAACAAACATGATCAATAAACTATTGTTTATTAGGAACTAAAAAATCATTAACTTTATACTATCTTTTCATATACTGGTAATAGCTAAAAACAGAAGTTACCATGTATAGGTGCCAAGCAAGGTGCTTTACATACAGTATCTCTAATCTGTTCAACAATGTGAGGAAGATGTGGTACAAAAAGGTTAAATAACTTACTCAAAGTCACAGAGCTAATGAGAAGTGTGTATGAAATGCAAACCCATGTTTATTCGATCTCACCACAGAAAGAAGTAAGCTCTAGAAATTAGTTAAGAGTTAACACAAGCAAAAATCCATCCTGAGATCTACTCACAGTTAGTTTCTCTCTAAAGAAAGCCAAATGCCTTCTCTAAAGCAGTTAATATACTTCATAAATAAAAAAAAAAAATCACCCCAAGCCTTTTTCAATCTCAGGGCATCCAAGCAATTCTACATTTCCAGAGTCACAATTACACTGGGGGAGAAGAAGTCATTTATCATTAATTCTTCCCTTTTATACTCATATCACAGAAATACATGAAGGTAACGTAAATGGCTGTGGAAACTTGCAAGTTTTTCACACAATATATTTCACACAAAACCATATTTCAACATCATTTTCAAGGGGAATAGACGTCAATCAAATATACACAATCAAGTCTTTAAAAATCCACTTAGTCATCTTCTGTGGCTACTCATCTCAAGAGCAATAACTCACATACAAATCCCCAAACTGTAAGCCAATAATGAGCATATGAACCAACCACACAATTCAAAGGCTTATTACAAAGGTGATCGATGACTCGGTATAGATGTAAGTCCACGTATAAAACTTTGGTCCCTATTTTAAACCTGAACTGATTCCAATTAAAAGCCTAACTCAAGGAGGTAATTTGCAACATCTATCAAAAATTTACAGGTACACACCTTTTAATGCAGCTGATTTACACACACATACACACACACACACACACACACAGTGGTTGTTTCCAGAAAGAAAAGATGGCAGGGGAAGAGGAATGAATAAGTGACAATTTCTCTTCATTTATACCTCTATACACATTTTGAATCTCACACTATCTACGTATCATATGCTTTTATAGTGAATTTAGTGCAAAACGTAAAACGTACATTACCCTTTGACACAATTCCAATAATGCGTATTTCTCAAAAAATTATAAAGTACAAAGATATGCATTTTAGAAGATTCATTGAGCATTATTTATAAAAATGTAAATCTATAAGCAACATCCAACATTAGGGGATGAAATAAATGATTGTTTATTGCTAAAAAGGAATAGCAGCAATCTAAAAGCATTGAGATAGAGTTGTTACGTTCAGAAATGCAGTGCTAAGATATACTCAATTAGAAAAGGAAGCTAAAAAATGCACACATACGTATATATAAATCAATATACATGGAGACAGAAATATTTCTCTAAGTCTGAGGGGAAAAACTTTCATTTTTACTTTATACAATTTAGTATTTCCCAAATTTAATATTTTCTAAATATGTGTGGAAGCACCTATAACTTTTGTCATAATATCTAAATTCTTATCTAGATCAAACCACAATTCTCACTGGCAATAAATACAAAGGGAAACAGAGGAAAACTAGTATTCAAAGAGGGAATAATGTTTGAAAGTCACCACTCTTTTAAGTCACAGATACGTTACTATCTAAAAAACAGGAAAAACTCTTCTGAATTTTTATATTCAACAATGTTGAAGAAAAATGTTTTAAATGGAGGCTGGAAAGTGGAAATGTTGGAATTACCCTTTCTTTATCTTTTCATTAATATCACTAAACAAAGGAATAAAATAATTACCACCTCTTTTAGACTATTCTTAACTTTGGAAAATAAGCCAAACCCATTCGTTTCATGTTTCATTCCTGGAGCTCCGTGAAGAACAAATTCCTGAACAAAACTACTAGGACCTATTCTTATTCATGAGGAGACATGCAACTGAATTTGGCCAGCATTTTTTTGTGGGTGTATAAATGCATTAACAGTCAGCACAAGAAATAGCTTCTTTGAAAAACATTGCTTGTTTTTTTTTTTTAAACAAATGATGCTGGGAAAACTGGATATCCACGTGCAAAAGAATGAAGTGAGACCATTACCTCACACCAAACACAAAAACTAAATCAAAAACATAAACATAAGAGCTAAAACTATGAAACTTTTAGAAGAAAACATTAGGGAAAATCTTCATGACATTGAATTTGACTATGATTTTTCTGATATGTCACCAAAATCACAGGTAACAAAAAGGAAAAAGAGATAAATAGGACTTCATCAAAACTAGTTTTAATATTTTAATATTAATATTTTAAATATTATGACAAAAGTTATTTGTGCTCCTACACATATTTAGAAAATACTAAACTCTGGATATTCAATTGTATAAAGTAAAATAAATGAAAGTTCTTCTCATCCCAATCTCTAGAGAAATATTTCTGTGGTCTCCATATATACATCAATTTTTTTTTAAATTTTTTTGGCCGCTTGCATGTAGGATCTTAGCTCTCTGACCAAGGATCGAACCCGCGCCCCTGCAGTGGAAGCTTGGAGTCTTAACCACTGGACCACCAGGGAAGTCCCATATGGATCTATACGCATATGTGCATTTTTCAGCCTACCTTTCTAATTGTATATATCTTAGCTCTGCATTTCTGAACATAACAACTCTATCTCAACAGTTTTAGGTTGCTACATAGTACTCCTTTTTACAAATGAATAGTAACATTTATTTCATCCCCTAATGCTGGACGTTACTTGTAGAAACTTTTGTGAATCAAAGGACACCATCAAGAAGGTGAAAAGAGAACTGACAGAATGGAAGAAAATACTTGCAAATCGTATGTCTGATAAGGGATAAATATCCAGAATATATAAAGAACTCCTACACTTCAACATCAATTAAAAAAAATAAAAAACCATTTTGAAAATGGGCAAAGGACTTGAACAGACAATAAGCAAATGGCTAATAAGCACCTGAAAAGATGTTCAGTCTCATTAGTCTCTAGGGAAATGCAAATCAAAACCATAACGGGATACCACTTCACACCAACCAGAATGGCTAAAATCAAAATAACAGAAACTAAGGTGCTGGTGAGGATGTGCTACGGAAAAGTTTGGTGGTTCCTCAAAATGTTAAACATGGAATTACCATATGATCCAGCAATTCCACTTCTATGTATATATCAAAAAGAATTTAAAGCAAGGACTTGAACAGGTATTTGTACACCAATGTTCATATAGCACCATTATTCACAATAGCCAAAAGGGGGAAACAACCCAAATGTCCATCAACACATGAATGAATAAGCCAAATGTGGTAGCCATGTCATTCAATTTTAACAGGAAAGAAATTCTAACACATGCTGCAATGTGTATGAACCTTAAAGCAAGCAAAACACAAAAGTGACAAATACTGTACGATGACACTTACATGAAATACCCGGAATAGGCAAACTCATAGATTCAGAAAGTAGAATAGTGGAATCCCAGTAGGAAAAGTTACCTTTATGGCATTTTAACTTGCCCTATTACTATCTACTTCTCCCCAGCTAGGCAGGATGCTTGAGAACCAACAGCCCTGCAATAAAGGTGAAAACCAGTAGACTAGGAAAATTCCCAGGCATTCTCTTTATTTGAGCTGAGACAGACCTTACTCAGTGCCAAGTGCCTTTTTCCTGGAGGTGTTTATCGAAAAGAATCAGGGGTAACTGTTTAATGTCTCAGTTGTTTGAGTGGTGACAGCAGTTGGATTAACATAAAGCTGGCCAAAAAGAGCAGAAGAAAAAGCTAGAGAATGAGATGTCTATGAGTGATTTTGAAAACTTCTCATATTCCTTGGAATCTAAAAGGCCACATACGTGGTGGTGAGGGGTGTGTACATGCCCAGGAAAAATCTTTGAAGGCCCTAAACTCTTGGCTCTAAGCTTGACACTCACTCTGTGCAAGCAAGAACTGAAGAGCTGTAATCTGCCTGGCTGAGTGTTGAAAGATACTCCAGCACGTATACAGACACACTTGAGAAAAACTGGGAAACTTCCTTGGATTCACGCATTTAAGAAAATCTCTGTTCATTCATTAGCCTAGCAATAAGCTAACAAACAGAGACTTAAAAGGCCACACGTGACAAAGAATACAGACTTTAAAGAATACAGTAAACTCACTAAACAAACAACAGCTGCAACAACAACAAACCTTGGTAGGGAAAAGACTGATTTATGAAGATGTCACATTACATTAATTAAAATGTCCAGTTATCAACATATTTTAAAGACATGCAAAGAAACAAGAGTGTGGCCCATAATCAGGAGAAGCAGCAGTTAGTACATAGTGTTCCTGAGACAGCCCAAGCACTGGACTTAATACACAAAGTTTTAAAATCAGCTATTTAAATATATTCAAAGAACTAAAGGAAATTCTGTCTAGCAAACTAAAGGCAAGTTTGAGACTCGTGTCTCACCAAATAGACAATATTAATAAAAAGAAAAATTATGGAAAAGAACCAAACAGAAAAACTGGAGTTAAAAAATACAATAGCTGAAATGAAATATTCACTAGAAGGACTCAGAAGGAGATTTTAGCTGACAGTAAAAGGAATCAGGGCTTCCCTGGTGGTGCAGTGGTTAAGAACCTGCCTGTCAATGCAGGGGACATGGGTTCAAGACCTGCTCTCAGAAGATCCCACATGCCAATGAGCAACTAAGCCCATGCACCACAACTACTGAGCCTGTGCTCTAGAGCCCATGCACCGCAACTACTGAAGCCCATGCGCCTATAGCCCGTGCTCCACAGCAAGAGAAGCCACTGCAACGAGAAGCCCATGCAATGCAACAAAGAGTAGCCCCCGCTCGCCACAACTAGAGAAAGCCCATGCACAGCAATGAAGACCTAACGCAGCCAAAAATAAATAAATAATAAATAAATAATAAAATAAATCTTAAGAAAAGTAAAATAAAAAATAATAAATAAAGAAAAGGAATCAGTGAACTTTAAGACACACCAATTGAGATTATCCAGTCTAAGGAAAAGAAAAAAAGAAACTTGTAGGACAGCAGACAGTATCAATATACGCATACATCCAGAAGGGGGAGAGAGAAAGAAAGGACAGTGTGTAATAAAGAATCTGGCTACCTCCCTGGTTCCTGGGGGGGTAACCTCTTAATCCTGACATATGCTGAGTGACAGGAGTGATGTCTCTATTATTTGTGGATGGACCCTCAGACCACACCTGATAGTTTATATTAAGGAGGTGATTCCTGGTGGGCCCTCAGGTAGTTTGTGCTAACAAGATGACTCAGAATGCAGGCTGCCTAGGCCAGTAAGATCAACCATGTGTTTAGAGGATTGGTGTTTCAAGCAGCATGACCTCCAGAAACAGGAGGGGGGCTGGAGAGTGAGTCACATGGCCAATGATTCAATCAATAGTGCTATGCAATGAAGCCGCAACAAAAACTATGGACACCAAAACTTGACTGAACTTCCCTGGTTGGCAATACCCCACATGTTATCACACATCAATGAGCTGGGAGGATAATATATCTTGACTTCATGGGGAAAAGACACAGAATTTTTACATCTGGAACCTTCCCAAGGTTTTCTGTGTGCACCTCACTCTTTGGCTGGTTCTGACACATATTCTATTACTATAATAATGCTAATTGTAAAGAGAGCACTGTCCTGAGTTTTGTAAGCCATTCTAGCAAATTATCAAAACTGAGGGAACCCCTGCATTTGTAGCCAGCTGATCATAAGTAAGGGTGGCCTGAGGATCTCCGAACTTGTGGCTGGTGTCTAAAGTGAAGACAATCTTGTGGAGAACTATGTCCTGAATCTGTTAGGACTATGGCCTAACTCAGAGTTGTGTGGTATCAGAAGTCATGAGGGGCCAAAAGACTGTTAGAAGAAATAAAGGGTAAAAAGTTCCCAGATTTGATGGAAAACATTAATTTACATATCTAAGAAATGTAATGAGGGTATATCCACATAGCATACGGTTTTTCAATCTCAGCACTACTGATATTTTGGACTAGATAATTCTTTGGAAAGGGAAGCTGTCCTGCTTCTTTGGAAGCAGGGGGACTGACCTGCACATTGTAAGAGGTTTAGTAGCATTCCTGACTCCGGCTTACTAGATGCCAGCAGCACCCCTCCCCTCCACCAAATATGATAACCAAAACTGTCTCCAGACACTGCCAAATATGCTGCCAGGTGGGGCAAAATTGACTCTTATTGAGACCCAATGCTGCGATGGAATACTATACAGCTATCTTAAAAAACTGAGAATACTCTATGCATTGAATTAGAAAGACATAACATGCATCTTGTTAAGTGAAAAAAAACCAAGGTAAAGAATAGTTATGTAATTTGCTACCACTTTTGAATAAAGGCTGGGAAGGAGTAAATATTCACTGTTAGCATACAGATACAAAAATGCTTTGGAAGAATTTAGAGGAAACTTAAAACAGCAATTACCTATTATTGGAAGGTGGGTAGATGGATGGCTATATACAGAGAGAGATTTTTTTATTTTATTTTTTATGATTTAATAACCATGGGAATTTTTAAAATAATTAGATACACTGATCAAAACTGACAAATCATTTGAGTCTTTCCATTAGCTGTGTCTTAATAATCATTACCCATAAGGGTGCCAGACCTTGATTTCCCTCTCAAGCTACTGAGAATCCTTAAGCGTACTGAGATTTTCTTTGCCTATACATTGGTTTGGGCTCCTGAAACATCTCTATAGTGACGCATATTTTGACATCTTGAAAAGTGGAAAACTAAGGGAGTGGAAATACTGTAGATTGCTGCAAAAAACAAACAAACAAACAAAAAAGAAATGTAAAATACTATAAGTAGGAAAAACTCAAGAGTTCTACACCTAGACATGCCCTTGTCATCTGAAAGATGACAATATTTTCTATATAGGAAATGTAAAAGAACCCACAAAAAAACTATTAGTGCTAATAAACAAGTTCAACATGATTACAGCATATAAGATTGATATATAAAAATCAAGTGCATTTCTATTCACTATCAATGAACTATCCAAAAATGAAATTAAGGAAACAATTCCATTTACAACAGCATCAAAAAGAATAAAACATAAAATACTAAGGAATAAATTTAACAAAAGAAGTGTAAGATTTCTTCACTGAAAACTATAAAACATCATTAAAAGAAAGTAACAAGACCTAAACAAATGGAAATACATCCTGTGTTCATGGGTTCGAAGGTTCAATATTGTTAAGATGTCAATATTCCCCAAACTGATCGACAGATTCAACACAATTCCTATCAAAATCCCAGTGGCCCCTTTTTTGCAGAAACTGCCAAGCTGATCTTAAGAGTCTTATGGAACTGAAAGGGACACAGAAGAGCCAAATCTTTTTTTTTTTTTTAAAGGAACACCAACAACCAAAACTTTTATTTAGATAAACATCATTTCTCCATTTCTCCAATGCATTAAGGGCACAGTCAGGCTAAAGAATAGCCTTGTTTCCTTTCGTGGCCATATCCTATTTATAGTGAGCTTGACACTTTCTCTCAGTTTTCTAGCTAAATCCTTTACATTTGTGTAACTAAAGAGCCCAGACTGGGACTTTTTCTAAAAACATAAGTCTGCTCCAAAGAAGAAATGATGTCTCCACCCCCAGAAACTAAAAATTGTCAACACAATTCAAATATTAATATTTCAGTTACAAACTTCCATGAGGAAGGGAGCAGCCCCAGCCATCACCTTACTACCAGATGCACGAGTGTATGTGTACACACAGGTGTGTGTGCATGTGTTCTGTGTATGCATTAAAGAATGGTAACGTACAGAATCACAACTGGTGGCTGTAACATCTACAGGATCAAAGTGAAGAAACTGTGGGCTATGCTCATTTTCTATCATTTGCTTTTTTGGACTTGTTTTTGCTTGGATTTTTAAGACGCGTCTGAAAGTGGAACACGCACAAAGCACACACGCAAAGCTGAGCTTTAGGTGCTTTTTGTTGGTTTTAAGCCCCTGATATTTTACTTTCTATTCCCTTGATCTTTCTCCTAACAAACAAAGCCTCACATGTCTGATTAATTAAGGTTTTAGATAATCATATTTCACTAGGTATTTTACAAATTTCATAGACAACTGTCTGTAGGTTGGCCTGGAGCAAAATGGCAGATGGGGCCTGTCTGATCGCAGAGAAGAGCCTGGTGAAAAGAGCAGACTGAAAAGCAAAGGTGTTCATTTAAATCAACGAGATTTAGAATTGGAAGAGTTCCTTTCTAAAAACATTCATTTCAGCAAATATTGAGTCGAAATTTGTGATATTTATTTAAAATTACACAATGAGTTTTGAAACCACAAGGGCACGTAATTATCTTGTCTGTAGCTCACTCTTTGAACTCAAATCTGATTTTTTTAAAATATTAATTTTAATCTTAAAACTTTATATCAATTGCTTGTCTCTGTGCTTGAGCAGTTTCTAATCTGTCAGGTGGTAAATAGGCTTGTGCTTTTTAAAAAACTTTTTAATCAAATTAGCAATATAATACATGTTCACTGATGAAAATATAATAAATACAGAAGAGCCCAAAGAAAAACAATCATCCGTAATCTTGCCATGCTGTTCATGAAAAAGCTGCTCATTTGAGGTATTTATTTCCAGCATAACACACACGCGTGTGCACACACACACATGCACACGCGCACACATACATACACACAGACATACTTACATATGAACACACCTACCCAGACACATTCACATACATACAGTAACAGGGATCAGCCTGGCCATACTATAATAATCCACTTGCTGGAACTTGGCAACATATGATAAACATACCTTTAGATATTCTTAGTTAACATCCTTCTAATGGCTACATTTTGCTCCATCATATTGAATATTTAAATTATTTCTAATTCTTCGCTTTCATAATGACTGCTTCATTGTATATTTATATATTTCATATTCATATATGTTTACATATTTAATATTCACAGAAGAGCCAAACATTCTTAAAGCACAATTCAAAGTTGGAAAACTCATACTTGATTATGACAATAATCAAGACTGTGAGGTGTTTCCATAGGAAAAGATATATAAGTTAATGGAAAACAACAGATGGTTCAAAAATAAACCTCTACATTAGCGGGCAATTTATTTTTGACAAGGGTACCATGAAAATTTAAAGGGGAAAGACTATTCTTTTCAATAAATGCTGCTAGGGCAACTGAATATTCAAAAAGATACCCAGTTGCAAGTCTCAAACTGGACACAGAAAAAGAGGTGGACACCTATCTCACTCCCTATACAAAAATTAACTGAAGGCGATAGGATTAAGATGGCGGAGTAGGAGGACATGCACTCACTCCCTCTTGCAAGAGCACCAGAATTACAACTAACTGCTGAACAATCATTGACAGAAAGATACTGGAACTCACCAAAAAAGACACCCCACATCCAGAGACAAAGGAGAAGCTGCAATGAGACGGTAGGAGGGGCGCAATCACGTTAAAATCAAATCCCATAAATGCTGGGTGGGTGACTCACAAACTGGAGAACAGTTATACTGCAGCAGTCCACCCGCTAAAGTGAGGATTCTGAGCCCAACAACAGGCTTCCCAACCTGGGAGTCCAGCAACGGGAGGAGGAATCCCCAGAGAATCAGACCCTGAAAGCCAGTGGGATTTGATTGCAGGACTTCCACAGGACTGGTGGAAACAGAGACTCCACTCTTGGAGGGCACACAAAAAAATGTGCTCACCAGGACCCAGGGGGAAGGAGCAGTGACCCCATAGGAGACTGAACCAGACCTACCTGCTGGTGTTGGAGGGTTGCCTGCAGAGGTGGGGGGGCAGCTGTGGCTCACAGAGGAGACAGGGGTACTGGCAGCAGGGGTTCTGGGAAGTGCTCATTGGCATGAGCCCTCCCAGAGTCCGCCATTAGCCCCACCAAAGAGCCTGTGGGCTCCAGCACTAGGTGGCCTCAGGCCAAACAACCAACAAGGTGTGAACACAGCCCCACCCATTAGCAGACAAGCAGATTAAAGTTTTACTGAGCTCTGCCCACCAAATCGGATTAAAGCTTTACTGAACTCCACCCACCCAGCCCTATCCACCATCAGTCCCTCCCATTAGGAAGCACACAGGAGGCTCCTAGATAGCTTCCTCCACAAGAGGGCAGACAGCAGAATCAAGCAGTATCAGCAGTATTCCGTCTTGTGGAACTGAAAACCACAGCCACAGAAAGACAGAGAAAATGAAAAAGCAGAGGACTTTGTACCAGATGAAGGGGCAGGATAAAGCCCCAGAAAAACAACTAAATGAAGAGGAGATAGGCACCCTTTCAGAAAAAGAATTCAGAATAATGATAGTGAAGATGATCCAGGACTTTGAAAAAAGACTGGATGCAAAGATCAAAAAGTTTACCAAAGACCTAGAAGAATTAAAGAGCAAACAAACAGAGATATGCAACACAATAATGGAAATGAAATATACACTAGAAGGAACCAATAGCAGATTAACTGAGGCAGAAGGACGAATAAGTGACCTGGAAGACAGAATGGCGATCATCACTGATGCAGAAAAGAATAAAGAAAAAAGAATGAAAAGAACTGAAGACAGCCTAAGAGACCTCTGGGACAATGTTAAACACACCAATATTCGCATTATAGGGGTCCCAGAAGGAGAAGAGAGAGAGAAAGGACCTGAGAAAATCTTGGAAGAGATTATAGTTGAAAACTTCCCTAACATGGGAAAGGAAACAGCTACCCAAGTCCATGAAGGGCAGAGAGTCCCAGGCAGGATAAATCCAAGGAGAAACATGCCAAGACATATAGTAGTCAAGCTGACAAAAATTAAAGACAGAGAAATGTTATTAAAAGCAACAAGGGAAAAACAACAAATAACATACACGGGAACTCCCATAAGGTTAACAGCTGATTTCTCAGCAGAAACTTTGCAAGCCAGAAGGGAGTGGCATGATATATTTCAAGTGATGAAAGGGAAGAACCTACAACCAAGAATACTCTACCCAGCAAGGATCTCATTCAGATTCAATGGAGAAATCAAAAGCTTTACAGACAAGCAACAGCTAAGAGAATTCAGCACCACCAAAGCAGCCCTACAGCAAATGCTAAAGGAACTTCTCTAAGCGGGAAACATAAGAGAAGGACCTACAAAAACAACAATAAAATGGTAATAGGAACATACATATCCGCAATTACCTTGAATGTAAATGGACTAAATGCACCAACCAGAAGACACAGACTGGCTGAATGGATACAAAAACAAGACCCATATATATGCTGTCTACAAGAGATCCACTTCAGATCTAGGGACACATACAGATGGAAAGTGAGGGGATGGAAAAAGATATTCCATGCAAATGAAAATCAAAAGAAAGCTGGAGTAGCAATACTCATATCAGATAAAATGGACTTGAAAATAAAAAATGTTACAAGAGACAAGAAAGGATATTACATAAAGATCAAGGGATCAATCCAAGAAGAGGAGATAACAATTATAAATATATATGCACCCAATATAGGAGCACCTCAATACATAAGGCAAATGCTAACAACTATGAAAAGGGAAACGCAAGGCAGAAATAGAGACACAGGTGTAGAGAACAAACACATGGACACCAAGTGGGGAAAGCGGGGAGGGCTGGGGGGGAATGAATTGGGAGACTGGGATACCAAATTGTACACTCTAAATATATGCTGTTTATTGTCTGTTAACTGTATCTCAATAAAAGTTCTTAAAAAAAAAATTAACTGAAGATGGATCAAAGAACTAAATGTTAAGAGAAAACACAGAACTCTTCATGACCTAGGATTAAGCAAGAGTTTCTTACATATGATACAAACAGTACAAGCAACAAGAACAAAAAGTAAATTGAACTTAATCAAAATTTAAAACATTTGTGCTTTAAAAGACACTACCAAGAAAGTAAAAAGACAAACCAGAAAATGAGAAAAAATATTTGAAAATCATATATAATAATAAGGAATTCATATTCAGAATATATAAAGAATTCTTAAAACTCAACAGTAATAAAACAAATAATCCAATTAAACACAGGCAAATAATCTGAATAGACATTTCTCCAAAGAGAAAATAAATGGCCGATTAGCATAGGAAACAATGCTCAATATCATTCATGTTTGAGTGATGCAAAGCAAAACCACAAAGAGATACCACCTCACACCCACAAGGCTATAATCAAAGAGACAGACAATACCACGTGCTGGCTAGAATTTAGAGAAATGGAACCTGTATACATTGCTGGTAGGAACGTTTAAAGGTACAGCTGCTTTACAAACAGTCTGGCAATTATGTTAAAAATAGAATTACTGGTAAAAATAGAGTAACTACATGAGCAGGCAATTCCATGCCTGGGTGTATACTCAAGACATACATCTACATAAAAACTTCTACACGGCTGCTCAGAGCAGCAGCATTGTTCACAGTAGCCAAAAAGTGGCAATAACCCAAATATGCATCAACTGAAGAATAAATAAACAAAATGTGGTATATCCATTGGAGGAACTACTATTTGGCCATAAAAAGGAATGAAGTACCGACACATGCTCCAACAAGGATAAACCCCCAAAACATTACGCTAACTAAAAGAAATCAGTCACAAAAGATCATATACTATATGAATCCCTTTACATAAAATGTCCAAAACAGGCAAATCCATGCAGACTGAAAACATACTGATGGTTGCCAGGGGGTAGGGTAGCAGAAAATGGGCAGGGATTGCTACTGGGTGTCAGGTTTATTTTAGGGGTGAGGATAATGCTCTGAAATTAGTGGTGGTAGCTGCATAATTCTGTGTAAATATTAAAATCCACTGCATAGTCCACCTTAAAAGGCTGAGTATTATGGCATGTAACTATATATTTTTATACATATAAATAAAATATTTTAACTTTTATGAGTCAAAATTCCTTACAAGTAGAAAAAAATGTCTCTGAGAATGGCTAAATTCTTAAGAATTTTTAAAATAAAATTTAATCTTGAAGCCTGTGAAAGCAGATATTTCAAAAACAATGTACAGGGGACTTCCCTGGTGGCACAGTGGTTAAGACTCCACCTGCCAATGCAGGGGATATGGGTTCAATCCCTGGTCCAGGAAGATTCCACATGCTGTGGAGCAACAAAGCCCGCATGCCACAACTACTGAGCCCACATACTGCAACTACTGAAGTCTATGCACCTAGAGCCCATGCTCTGCAACAAGAGAAGCCACCTCAATGAGAAGCCTGCACACCACAATGAAGATTTGCCCCCACTTGTCTCAACTAGAGAAAGTCCATGCATAGCAACAAAGACCCAACGAAGCCAAAAAAATAAATTAAAAAAAAAAAAAAAAAACAATGTACAGAAAGTCTCATGGATATTTTCACTACAGGAAAACCTGCTAGGAGTCTGCAAATCAACTATGAATCATGTATAGAAAACAGTGATATGTAAAGAATTCTGTTGCCTACTACAGAGACTACAAAAATGTAAGCAAACCATTCTCTTTCAAAATCAGCCTTGAAACACTACTTACCAAGTATACTGCTCTTTGGAAGAAGGTTGTGGTCTCCAGGATTTTGTGCATTGTGATGGTTTCCAACTCATCAGGGTCCAGCTGATCCTTTTCAAAGGGCATTCCATTGAACAGGACGACAGGCAGTGGACCAACTCCAGTCTGCTCATAATAGCCTCTTGCCTCCTAAAACACATGGGACCACAAATTGCACATTTTTGTCCTTCATGAGACAAAAGGAACCAAGTGTATTTTTCACACATACGAATTCTAACAAGAAATATGGAAACCAAGAAATAACTAAAGAAAAATTCTTGAAAAAATATATAAAGAACACAACATTGCAAATCAACTATACTCCAATAAAAATTAATTTTAAAAAATATGTATATATATATAAAGAACAATATCACAGTTAATATCCTACTAGATATATTTGAGTTTAAATTACTGAGTTTTAATAAGACCAAAAAACCTTGTAAATCAGCAGGTGGCTGAAGGTGGGGATGAGGGTCATTTTAAGCAGCCCAGGCTACCAGACATGAATTACGGACACTACAGCCCAGATCACACAACAGACCTTTCTGCAGTGATGGAGATATTCTATCTTCACTCCAATGCGGTAGCCAGTAACTACATGTAGCTACTGAGCACAAGAAATTAATTAATTTCCATTTTAAAAGCTCATGTGGCCAGAGGCTACCATGACGGGCAGCACAGCTACAGATGGTCGTATATTATTAGTGCTCCTGGGCAGATAACCTGAGATGAAATATTCACACCCAATTCTAAATTTAAAAGGGTCCATATCACTAAAAAAGAAATTACACCTACAAAAAACAAAACAATGTTGGTGGGAAAACAGTGTTCAAAAATCCCTCTATAATGTACTAAGCTCAATCTTTTTCATTCTCCAGGACAAAAGAGGTTCCTTGGCAGGGAAATACCAGGCAAACAAATACATCTGAGACTTTTCCCACAATCAACATAGGTACATTCCTTCAGATATCAACCACAGACCTAAGACTAAGTTTTCAGAGTAAAAACTATTACTACCCAAGATATTAAAAAGGTCTTTATGAATACAGGGATATGTGTATAAAAACAGATGATTGAACCTGGTGTACCCCCAAAAAAATAATTTAAAAAAAAAAAAAAAAGGTCTTTAAAGTATTCTTGTTAAACATCTTGTAATCGATATTTTCTGAAAACAGCAGAATTATAAAACATATAACCCTTTTAGACAGCACAAATAGAAAAGTACTTCAATTCAGTAACTAGTACCAGTCATCAGCTTAGTTTCAGATCTAGCCACAGTGATAACTGACAGTACAGACTTAACTGATGGATTATAACATGGCAAAGTGAGAAAGGCCTTCTAGGTTGATTTCTGCCATTTCTCTGTATCATTGTTAAAACTTTTAAAATGTACACTCCCAAAACTGTTACATTAATTCTGTTCTTTGACATCTCACCTATTTCAAAGAAGTTCATAAAAACTCAATTTTAATATACTTTGAGCTCTGAAAATCAATACCCCAAGGAAACAAAACAAAACCCACATTATATAACTCTCAGTGACAATAAGAAGTAACACTGGTTTTCTCTGAAAGTGGCAACTGAGTAAAAGTCAAGAGTGGGAGGGAGATGTTTTGACTGTAAACCTTCCATTTCACAACCTGCAAATAGATTATTATACTAAATAACAGAATGCAGGCCAAGTATCAAAGAATCACGCTTAAAAATTACATGTGAAAATTTCTACCAACTGATCACTAAAAATGTTAATCATACATAATTTTGAAACAGTGACTACAGGCAAAGTCACAAATGAGCCATTCATAAATGATAACTGAGATTAATAAAGACTCAGAGTTAATATGCCAAATGTAAAATGTCTGCATGAATAAGTTAGGACTTTTCTTACTTTGGCTTTGAAAGATATAAATATACACTTATCAGACTATATTCTCTTCAGTTCAAAAGATCTACTTTAATTATACTACCTAGTTTTAGAAATAATTACTTTTTTCAAATATCAGGCATTGAAGATAACATAGCTTCAGAATTATAACAAAAGGCACAGATATTTGTAAGGGTAATAACATCTGCTAACCGCATTCATTCCTCCTTTTAAAAAAACGCACTCATTCCTCCTTTTCAAAAAAAATCTATTTTTCTTGGGCTTTTTTATAAAGCCCTGGGTACAGCCCAGGGTACAGCTCCTGTAACTTAAAAAATCTTACTGATCATTAGCTTCTTAGGACCTCTGGATATCTCACAACATCCTTCTCTTGAGAGTATATTCCTACTTAAATAGCTAGGAATTTACAACCTGTTTGTATGGGAAGGGCCTCTAACCAGTACAGATGAGGAAAGTGGCCAAATCTGGGAAACTACTGAGGAGCTAGCAAAATCAAGATTTCAATGCATAAAAGACAATATGTAAAAATATCCTTTTCCCCACTTGAGTCTTCAGCAAAATCAAGATTTCAGTGCATAAAAGACAACATGTAAAAATACTCTTTTCCCCAATTTGTCGACTGTATTATGTTTGTCAAGCAAATCCTTTTGATACAGTAATCATCCATAATAAAAAAGGCAACATGTACTTTTTCTTCAATAGGATAATGGAAAACCAGAGTTAAACATTTTCCAATTGGGAAATATGAGAAAATTCCATTAATTTCCTCAAATATTCCCAAAGTAGCCTTTCTTTCCTTTTATTTCACCTTTTCTTTTTCTACAGAGCACTACTCATGCTGTTTGTGAGAATGTGAAAAATCACCAGGTGCCCATATCACTATTATTTTATTAAAAAAAAACATAAAAGGTAGGTGACTGAACAGAAGGTTGGAAAACAACAATGGAAACATGCTCAATCTAAACTGAGCAGCTCTCATGACTAGCTTCAACTGCAAACCTGTCTTGATATTTCTTATTAAACCAAGGGGATTTAACACTGACGCAGAAGTGATATCAGTATCATGGCTGAATAAGACGTCCCTCATTAGAGTCACCCCACAGAGAAACAACAATCTGGCATCCACCCACAGACAAAAGGGTCTCTGTGGGAGCTCTGGAATCCAGCATCACACACCAAGTGGCCCAGGAGAAGTGCTGCCCACCCGTGCAGCAGGTAACAGGCAGACGGGCTTTGACCCTGGCTGTGGGCTCTGCACTGGCCCATGAGCTGGCTCCAGGGAATCCCTGAGAAAAATTGTCTCAAGCAATCACCCACAGACAAGACAGCCTTTGTGCAAGTCTAGGTTTCCAGCAGAGAAGTGCCAGGACACCACTGGAGCAAAAAAAATACGAGTTTGGACACACTGGAGAGGGTAACAGAAGGTCTGACTTCACTTGCATTGCCCCTCTCCCAAGGCAGCACAGCTTGGGCCACAAGAGATCTTCTGAGCCTATGATTTCTCCTACAGGGAAAGTGAGAGCAAGAGGTTGAGCACTCAACTTCCCCAGCTATGTGGGATGCTGCCAAAGAGGCTCATTTCTCTCCCGCCCCATCCAGAATACTGAACTGTGAGTGGCATCACCAGGTGGGAAGAGGCTGGGAGGGCAGCAGATAGTGCTCGCAGAGGGCACTTAAGAAGGAGGATCCTACTTACTGCATCAAGAAGCCCCCTTATGAGCCACCTAGGACACCTCATCCACAGATGCCCCGCAGTGCTCTGCACACCTTTAGTCACACACACCCACACCCTGTGGCTGGCTCCCAGTGCACAACCCTGACAACGGCAGCAAGAGTGAGCTTTGCCACATGGCCAGCAAGGACATACAGAAAGGCAGTCCCCATCCACAGGCCAGAAAGAGACAAAAAACTTGAGCTTTAGGGCTTCCCTGGTGGCGCAGTGGTTAAGAATCCGCCTGCCATTGCAGGGGACACGGGTTTGAGCCCTGGACCGGGAAGATCCCACATGCCATGGAGCAGCTAAGCCCATGCGCCACAACTACTGAGCCTGCGCTCTAGAGCCCAGGAGCCACAACTACTGAACCTGCACTCTAGAGTCCGCATGCCACAACTACTGAAGCCCGCGCGCCTACAGCCTGTGCTCCGCACCAAGAGAAGCCACTGCAATGAGAAGCCCTCACACGGCAACAAAGAGTAACACCTGCTCTCCACAACTAGAGAAAGCCCAGGCGCCGCCACAAAGACCCAATGCAGCCAAAAATAAATAAAATAAATAATAAAAAAATTTTTTTTAAAAATCTAAAAAAAAAAAACCCTTGTGCTTTAGTGCCACTTTGGAAAAAACAAAAAGGAGATGGCCTGTCAGCACCCAGCCTGGGGCACTGCAGAATCAAAGGGAGGTAAACAATCTTCAGAATCCTGCACGAGAGGGAACAGAAGTATGGAGCAGGTATACCCACAGACATTCTGAGAAAGCCTCAGAATTCTCAGAAGGCTGGAATGGACAGTAAAGACTGGTAGAGTGACTGCTACCAGTCACTTCTGGTAGCAACATAAAATTGTAGGAACATGAAAAATCAAGAAAGCATACCACCACCTAAGGATCATAATAATCTTCCACTAACCAATCCCGAAGACACGGAGATCTGCAATTTACCCAACAAAGAAATCAAAATAGCTGCTTAAGGGAAACTCAGTGAGCTACAGGAAGACACAGAAAGACAATTCAACAGAACCAAGAAAACAATGCACAAAAAAAATCAGAATTTCAACAAAGAGGGAGAGCATAAAAAAGAACCAAACAGGAACTCTGGAGCTGAGGAATATAATGAATCAAATAAAAGAGGACACAGCCTTAACATCAGAGTGAGATCAACCAAAACAAAAACCTCCAAGTTAGAAGACAGGAACTCTGCAATTACCCAGTCAGAGGACAACAAGAAAAAAGAATTAAAGAAATGGTATATGGGTAATTTTCAAATTATTGGAGTTTCAGAGGAGATAAGATGGAGAAGGGGGCAGAAAGCTTATTTAAAGAAATAATGGCTAAGAACTTTCCGAATCTGGAGAGAGATTTGGATATCCAAGTTCCTAAAGATCACAGGTCACCAAACAAAATCGACCCAAAAAGAACCTCTCCAAGACACATTATAATAAAACTATCAAAAATCCAAAGTAGACACTCTTAAAAGCCGCAAGAGAAAAAGAAGCTTGTGACTTACCATGGAAGGCTAACAGTGGACTTCTCAGTAAAAACTTTGCAGGCAGGGAGTGGGTGGGATGACACATTCAAACTGCTAAAAGAAAAAACTGCCAACCAAGAATACTCTACCTGGCAAAGTTATCCCTTAGAAATGGAGGAGAAATAAAGACATTCCCAGACAAACAAAAGCTAAGAGAGTTCATCACCACTAAACCTGCCTTATAAGAAACACTGAAAGGAGTCCTTCATGCTGAAATGAAAGGATGCTTATTGGTAACATGAAAACATACAACACATGAGTAAAGGTAAGTATATAGTCAAATTCAGAATACCCTAACACTGTAATATGATGGTGTATTAACCACTTAACTCTACAAAGGTTAAAAGAGTATTCAGATGAAGCATGAGAGGGCCCTCAAGCATGAATTTGGTAGCAATGCCCTCCCTGATCAAAGGGAATGTGGGATGGATGACAGCTGCCTGAACTCCCCTCTAAAGATGATGCTGTTCACGCAGAAAACTCCATCTTGCCATTGCCATGTTTAAATACAAAGAATATGCTCATGAAAAGCAAAAAGGAAAAAAAAAAGACGAGTATTAAAAGTAACTATAGCTATGATTTGTTATTGAATACACAATATAGAGTTAAACTGTGATGTTCAAAACACAACGGGGGAGGGAATAAAAGGGTAGTTTTTACATGTAATCAAAATCAAGTCACCAACATAAAACAGACTGTTATATCAATCAGCCTCAAATAACTAATAAAATGGCATTAGTAAGTCCCTTACTTATCAATAATTACTCTAAATGTTACTGTATTAAATTCTCCAATTAAAAGGCATACAATGGCTGGATGGATTAAAAAATAAGACCCAACAATATAAGCCTACAATTCCTTGCAGCTCTAAGGACACAAACAGACTCAAAGTGAAGGGATGGACAAAGATACGCTATGCAAGTGGAAACCAGAAGAGAGCAGGATAGCTATATTTATATCAGACAAAACAGAGTTTAAGCCAACAACTGTAACAAGAGAAAAAAAGGTCATTATCAAATGATAATAGGGGTCAATTCACTGAAAAGATTTAACAATTGTAAATATATGTGCACCCAACATCAGAGTACCTAAATGTATGAAATGAATACTAACAGATCTTAGGGAGAAAGAGACAACACTACAATGTTAATAGGGGAATTAAAGATATGGAAGCAACCTAAGTGTCCATCAAAAGATGAATGGAAAAAGAAGATGTAGTATACATACACAATGGAATACTACTCGGCCATAAAAAGAATGAACTTTTGCCATTTGCAACAACATGGATGTACCTGGAGGGTATTATGCTAAGTGAAATAAGTCAGACAGCAGAAGACTAATACTGTATGACATCACTTATATGTGGAATCTAAAAAATACAGCAAAGTAGTGAATATAACAACAACGATAACAACAACAAAAAACAGACTCAGACAAAGAACAATTTAGTGGCTACCAGTGGGGAGAGTGAAGCGAGGAGGGGCAAAATACAGGTAGGGGATTAAGACGCATGTTATATATACATAATACATATCTTCTAGGATAACCCAGAAGACATGGATAAATTCCTAGAAACATAAAACCTACCAAGACTGAATAATGAAGAAATAGAAAATCTGGACAATAACAAGTAAGAAGTTTGAATCAGTTATGAATATTATGTATATTATGTATAAAATAAGCTACAAGGATCTATTATATATATATAACACAGGGAATACAGTCAATATTTTATAACTATAAATGGAGTATAACCTCTAAAAATTGTGAATCACTACATCATACACCTGTAACTTATACAATACTGTACATCAACTATTCTCCAATCAAAAAAAAGAATAAAGAAACGTTTCAAATTTTAAACAATCTAACATTACAACTTCAGGCACTAGAAAAAAAAACTAAGCCGAAAGTACAGTAGAAGGAAGGAAATAAAAATC
Organism: Hippopotamus amphibius kiboko; assembly: GCF_030028045.1. Lineage (NCBI taxonomy): Eukaryota > Metazoa > Chordata > Mammalia > Artiodactyla > Hippopotamidae > Hippopotamus > Hippopotamus amphibius. The sequence continues at coordinate 43,083,434 of NC_080193.1, read as the reverse complement.
AAAGCAAAAATAAAAGAACTAGAGATCCAAAAAACAAAAAACCAGAAACAATCAATGAAATTAAGAACTGGTTGAGCTGTTTTTTTCAAAAGATAAAATTGACAAACCTTTAGCTAGACTAAGGAAAAAAAGAGAAAAAAACTCAAAATGAGAAATGAGAGAAGAAGCATTATAACTGATACAACAGAAATACAAAGAATTATAAGAGACTACTATAAACAATTTTATACCAACCATTTGGATAACCTAGAAGAAATGGATAAATTCCTAGAAACATAAAACCTACCAAGACTGAATCATAAAGAAACAGAAAATCTGGACAGGCCAATAATGAGTACGGAATCTGAATCAGTAATGAATATCCTCACAAAAAAAGAAAAGCCCAGGACCACATGGTTTCCTTAGTGAGTTCTACAAAACATTTAAAGAGAAATTAACACCAGTTCCTCTCAAAATCTTCCAAAAAACTGAAGACAGAACGCTCCCCAACATATTTTATGAGGCCAGAGTTACCCTAATAACAAAACGAGACAAAGACGACACAAAAAAAGGAAATTACAGGCCAATATCTCTGATGAACACAGATGCAAAAATCCCCAACAAAATGTTAACAAACTGAATTCACCAATACATTAAAAGGATCATATACCATGATAAAGAGGAATATATTCTAGGGATGCAAGTATAATTCAACATCCCCACATCAATCAATGTGACATACCATATTAACAAAATGAAGGATAAAAACCACATGATCATCTCAATAGATGCAGAAAAAGCATTTCAGAAGATTCAACCCATTTATGATATAAACTCTCAGTAAAGTGGGTATATAAGGGACATACCTCAACATAATAAAGGCCACAAATGACACATTCATAGCTAGCATCATACTCAATGGTGAAAAATTGAAAGCTATCACTCTAAGATCAGGAACAAGACAAGGATGCCCAATCTTACCAGTCATATTCAATATAGTATTAAAAGTCCTAGCCAGAGCAATGAGGTAAGAAAAAGAAATAAAACACATCCAAATTGGAAAGAAGAAGTAAAACTGTTACTATTTGCAGATGACATGATTTTATGTGCAGAAAACCTTAAAGACTTCACCAAAAATTGTTAGAAATAATAAATACAGAAAATTGCAAGATACAAAATCAAAATACAAAAATCTGTTGCATTTTTATATGCTAGGCAGAAAGAAATGAAGAAAACAATCCCATTTATAATCACAACAAAAAGAATAAAATACCTAGGAATAAATTTAATCAGGGAGGTAAAAGACATGTACACTGAAACTTGTAAGACTGTTGAAAGAAACTGAAGACAAATAAATGGAAAGATATTTCATGCTCATGGACTGGAAAACTTAACATTGATAAACGTCCATATTAAGGGACTTCCCTGTTAGTCCAGCGGTTAGGACTCTGCACTTTCACTGCTGTGGGCCTGGGTTTGCTCCCTGGCCTGGAAACTAAGATCCCACATCTTGTGTGGTGTGGCCAAAAATAAATTAAAAAATAAAATAAAATAAAATGTCCATATTACCTAAGGCAATTTACATTACAGATTCAATGAAATCCCTATCAAAATCCCAAGGACATTTTTCACAGATATAGGACAAAAATTCTGAAATTTATAAAGAAACAGAAAAGACACTCATTAGCCAAAACAATCCTGAGAAAAATAACAAAGCTGGAAGTATCACACTTCCTGACTTCAAACTATATTACAAAGCCATACTAATCTAAACAGCATGGTATTGGCAGGAAAACAGATACACAGATCAATGAAACAGAATGAGAGCCTAGAAATACGACCAAACATATATGCACAATTTATGACAAAGGAACAAAGAACATACAAAGGAGAAATGATAGTCTCTTCAATAAATGGTGCTGGGAAAACCAGACAGCCACATGCAAAAAAAAAAAAAAAAAGAAAAAAGAAACTAGGCCACTACTTCACACCATACACAAAAATTAATACAAAATGAATTAAAAACTTTAATGTAAGACCTGAAACCATAAAACTCTGAGAAAAAAAAGGCAGTATCCTCTTTGACATCAGTCTTAGCAATATCTTTCTAGATATGTTTCCTCAGGCAAGGAAAACAAAATTAAAAACTAAACAAATGGAATTATATCAAACGAAAAAAGCTTCTTCTCAGCAAAGAAAACCATTAATAAAACAAAAAGACAACCTACCGAATAAGAGAAGATATTTGCAAATAATATATCCAATAAGAGGTTAATACACAAAATATATATAGATCTCATACAACTCAACAACAACAACAAACCTGATTAAAAAATGGGAAGAGGACCTGAATAGACATTTTTCCAAAGAAGACATACAGATGGCCAACAGACACATGAAAAGATGTTCAACATCACTAATCATCATGGATATGCAAATCAAAACCACAATGAGATATCACCTCACACTTGCCAAAATGACTATTATCAAAAAGAGAGACAATAACAAATAAGTATGAAGAGAAAAGGGACTTCTCTTGCACTGTTGGAATGTAAATTGGTACAGCCACTATGGAAAACAGTATGGAGATTCCTCAAAAAAATTAAGAATAGAACTACCATATGATCCACTAATTTCACTTCTGGTTATTTATCCAAAGAAAATGAAAGCACTAATACAACAAAATATATGCCACCCCTATGTTCATCATGGCATTGTTTACAATAGCCAAGATACAGAAACAACCCAAGTGTCCATCAACAGGTGAATGGATAAAGAAGATGTGAGATATACATAAACACACACAAATACATACACACAACAGAACACTACTCAGTTATAAGAAGATGAAATCTTGCCATCTGTGACAACATAGATGGACCTTGAGGGTATTATGAAGTGAAGTCAGACAGAGAAGGACAACCACCATGGAATTTCACTTATACATGGAATATAAAAAAACTAATAAACAAACAAACAAAATAAATCAACAAACCAAACAAAAACAAACACATAATAAAGTAGCGGATACTGGGGGTGGGGAAATGAGTAAAGGGAATCAACTGTACAGTGGTGGACGGAAACTAAATTTTTGGTGGTGAGCAAGTTGCAGGGGATACAGAAGAAGAAATACAATGTTATCATGAAACTTATATAATGTTACAAATTAATGTTACCTCAATAAAATTATATTAAGTTAAAATAAAAGGAAGGAAGCAAGGAAGGGAGGAAGGAAGGAAACGAAAACAAACTGAATAACTAGCAAAACAAAAAAGTGAAAGGCTAAAAACAAGTGGTGCTGAACTGGGTGTGGGTAAGACTTGAGAGGGAGATTATAAGCTCTAGGATTCTGTACTCAGATAAAAGAGAAATTATAAACAATGCATTATCAGTATGGTTTCTAATGGAACGATAGCTCAGATCTCCAAAGAGATGAACCAAAGGCCTTGTCCTTCATTCGAAAAAACAAAAAGAGTTGGTAAATACACTTCTATTGTTTTAAATTAAAATGTTTCAGAAATGTATTTTGATTCCTTGCCTTAACATTTATTATCAATAAATTGACCACCTAGCCGTTCCTTGGCGCTGTGGACTGTGGAATGTCAGGGTTGGTGAAGGACCTCAAGATGGCTGGACAGAAACTTGCTCTAAAAGCCATTGAATGGGTAGCTTTTGAGGAGATCATATCCTGAAACCAGAAGGCCACTGCCAGCTCCCTGAGATCCTGGAATGAGACCCTCACCTCCAGACTGTCTGCTCTGCCTGAGAAGCCACCTGCTATCAACTGGCCTTACTACAAGGCCAATCTGGCAAAGGCTGGCTTGGTGGATGACTCTGAGAAGAAGTTTAATGCCCTGAAGGGTCCTATGACGGAGGACAAATATATTGCCCAGGTGGGTGCTGAAGAAAAAGAAGTTGTAAAAAGTTGTGCTGAGTTTTTGTCTCTCCCGAAGGCCAGGACTGAGGAATGTGAAAAAGAGCTGGAGGAGATGAAGAACGTAGTTCCACTGGGTCAGAGGACCACTGAGGACTTGAATGAAATCTTCCCAGAAACCAGATTAGACAAGAAGTATCCTTACTGGCCTCACAGGCCAATTGAGCAATTATAAACTTGACTCTGGGAGAAAGCTCTGGCCCTTGAATTATAAACCCTGGACATTAAAAATAATTACACAGTGAAAAAAAACAAAAAAACAACAAAAACAAAACAAAATAAAATCTGATCACCTTGTTCCTGCTTACAATAAAGGTCCTTCACTGTATTTAATGTCTCACTATTATCTTTAAATAAAGATTTTTAAATATTTCCCTATACCCTTATTATGAGACTGTGCCATTCTGTTTACTACACTTCCTACTGCGTTTCCATCTTTAGCCTAAACAGTTAAATACATGACACACATTAGGCACACATATCATACCCTGATAGACATACATTATATACTTCCAATAGATTTTATCCAGAACATGTATCACTCAAGTACTACCATTATATTATAAAGAGAAATTATTTTTCATTTTAATAGTTAATAGGTCTGTTAAAAATCAATGATATCTTCACAAAATTGAAATATAAACTATATTTGCAAAGACAGAAAAGTGACCTGGTTTCTAAATTTTTAAATGCTAAGTACCTAAAGATTTCATCACCACCACCTTTATTAACAGTAACCCCCACGGTAAGGGGAGATAAGAAAAGTATAGTGTTGCAGTCAAATGAGAAGTGCCAGAGAAATGTTTACCTTCCGATTCTGATCATAAGCAGAGTCAATCCCCAAAATGCTGTTCACTTCCACATACGGATATTTCTTCTGAAGGACACTGACCACATGTTCCACTTTCACTTTTTCTCCAGTCCTTACTTTGTTATATATCTGAAGAAAGAAAAACCAGGTAACCAACTACACTTTTAAATGCAAATTTCATGGTATTTATTACAGAAGATTTTAGAATGTAGAGGGAAAAGGAAAACAATAGTTAATTCTCTTAAAAGAGCAAATGGGCCCTATTAGCAATTCTCCCTTTTCCACATACTTCCTTACGCCTTCTTATGTTAGAAACTACAAATTCTTAAGACAACTCAAATGGTTCATACTCACATTAAGTCCCAAATGCAAAAATGTGTCAATTTTTTAAAAATTTGAATACTTATAAGTAATCCTTGAAATAAGAACTCACGTCCATGAAGTTTAAAGGGGGAAAAAATTTCAAAATATGTATGGCATAACGCTTCTTTTTAAAAGGCAAACATAAGACAAACAACAACAAACTTTGTCTGTTTTAACAGTGGCTGCCTTTAAGGAGCAGGATTAAGGCAGGGAGAGACACATTTTTTAGTCAACACACTTTAATATTATTTTTTAAAATTTTTAATAATGAACATAATTTTTTTTTACTTTTGCAGCTAAAAATAAAGAAAAAGAAATGAAACTCTTTATCCTTTCCTTCATACACATAGCTATGAGGGAAAAAAACTTTAAAAAACATACTTTAAAACCCTTATTACCCTCAGCAACTTCACTGGAACTTATTCTCCATAGCCTACTGCTAACTACGGTCCACCATCATTTCTCACAGAGGTTGCAGCAACAGCTGGCCAACTGGTATCCCTGCTACTTTCTTTACCCTTCATCAGATCCATCACCATACACGCATCAGAATGAGGTTTTAACTGGAGTTTAACTCTGTGATCTCACACCTGTCACCCAGCCTAATGGCCTCAATGACCAGGTTCCCCTCTCCACTCTGCTCTCACAATATTCTGCTCAAGTCATGCTAACAACTTGGAGTCACTACCTCTGATTCTGCAGCCACTGTTCAACTGACTTCTGTTTTTCCTCCTACACTCAGCTGGGACAACTTCCCACTCCACAAAAATGCCCACGGCCATCCCTAGCGAAGTGAGGTCCTAGTGCTGCTGTAGCCAGGTGTGCTCCCCACACTGTACTAACTAAATCATCTGTGGGGAGGTGTCCCGCACTAGACTGTGAGGTCTTTGAGGACAGGGGAAAAATCTTACTCCTCTTTGTATCTCTAGCAGGTGGTATGGGCCTGGCAAAGGGTATGTCTTTAACAAAAGCTGGCCAAATAAACATTTCAATTAATAAAAAATGCCCCTGACTGAATCTCTAAACAATAAACATAACAAACATAATAAACAACAGACTGACATCGTGTTCGTGAGTAAAATAAAAGTAGCAAAAATCAACTGCTTTAAAGATAAGTTTTTCAATAATTAAGACTAATCTGTAAACAAAAGCACTATTACTTGTAAACTTTTTATACTCAGAAAAAAACAAGGAGAGCTCTGAACTTGAGCAAGTATCTTAAAATATATATAAAAATCAGAGCGTTTCAGAGTTTCCAGTTAAAATGGAGAAAACAGATCAGAATTTTATGATTTGAATATTAAACTGATTCCTAATGAAAATATCATGATGGTCTTAAAAGGAAAAAAAGCAAAGTTTTTTTTAAACAAGGAGAAAACATCACATTAACCAAAAGGCATTAATCAGTGATTTCAAATCATCAAAAGGCAGGAGACTAAGATACATTAATGTATTAGTATCTAAGGAATTAGTACCTATGGAATCTTAGCTGAAATCACAACAATCTATTATTAACATGAGTGTATCAATAAAAACAACTCCTGAAATACAAAATGCATAAAGTTTGTGTGAACAATTTACCTTTTTCTCTTTCCAGAAATATAGAATCCCCTTACCAAATACTATATCTTAGAGTAAGTTAGATTTTGAAAAATTATTTGCCATTTTGAGCAAAAACATACATGGGTCAGAGTTTGGAAGGCATGATAATCATCCACTTCTTGGGCAACATAGTTATACGCTCTCAGAATAGCCACTCCAGCATCCTGCATCCCATCCACATCTTCAGAGTCATTAACCACAAAGATTAAACCAAGTCTGTGGGACAAAGGGAAGGGCAAAAAGAAGAAAAAGAAACAGCTCAAAGAATGCAACCAGTTAAAAAAGGAAAGGCACCCTCTCGTGAAAAACAGTTCACATCATACTCTAACACAGTTGGCAAAGGCATTCATCACGTGCAGAAAAAAAGAGCAGGTTCCCAAAAGGGGCTTTTAACTATTAAAGTAAGCTGTCTCAATATCATGAAATGAGGCCATTACTGACATGGAAGGTATTGCTATAGTTGTAGATGGAGATTTTGTTTTAAATAAAAATTATGGAAGTGAAAATTCTCAGAATGTGAAAACATACAGAAGCAGGGGTGGATTCTGAGATTTCGTACCAGCAATAGGAGCACCACAGGTAAATGGAAAGCATAAAAATGTTTACTACTGTCCTTAAGGAAAAAGCTACACCCAAAGTTAAAGTTTATTACATTTTAAAATTTAAAGGAATAAACCACAAAGAGATACCATTACACATCTACAGACTGGCCCAAAAAACTTGCACTGGCCATTACACAGGCCACTAGCCTCCATCTTAGAGCAAAAGCAATGAAGAAAGGACAGTCTTTAACTCAAATGGATCATAGACATAAATGTAAAACACAAAATTGTAAAATTCCTAGAAAATAATGAGATAAAATTAGGTGATCCTGGGTTTGTCAATAACTTCTTAGCTCTAACACCAAAAGCATGACCCACAACAAAAAGAACTGATAAGCTGGACTTCATTTAAATTAAGATCTTCTGTTCTGCAAAAGAAACTGTTAAGAGAATGAAGACAAGCCACAGACTAGTGGAAAATCTGTGCAAAACACATATCTGATAAAGGACTGATATGTAAAATATGCTAAGAACTCTTAAAACTGACAATTAAAAAAACAGTTAAAAATGGGCAAAAGATCTGAACAGGCACCTCACCAAACAAGGCATGAGTAAGCTCCAGGCAAAAAATGACCTCAATATTATTATTCTTATGAAAATAAAAATAAGGTCTAGAACCTAATTAACTCTTCACAGAGTACTTCCCTTTCCCAAGTATTCAATTTTTAAAAAGGGCATCAGAGTTGTTCTGTTAGCTAAGACCCAAAATTCAGACTTGTTTCTCCCAGGCCCAGGCCCTCATCAAGTACTAGCAGGGAGGCTCAGATTCATCCTCTCCTCTCCTCAGCCCCTGTCAACAACTCCGTGTACCACAGCAACTCAACCAAGGAAAACAACTGCTATTCTGCCTTGGGTCTTTCCACCAACTGTTCACAACATGCCTGTGAGTGAAGTGCCTTCTTCTCACCTACCTCTGCAACCTGAAGACCACATTCCCTCTTCTTGTTCCTCAATGCAATTCAGTAAATCTTTCATTAGTGCCCACTGTGTACCATGAGCCAGCTTCCTTTGTGTTCTTATATTTCCCTTTTAATCGAAACATAGCTCTGGCTGTAATCCTCCACCTAACCAGGTGGTATTCATGTTTACATTAAAAATGTCATTAAACCCAAAATCTCTGCTTTTCCATCAATGAAAACCCACCTTTTTCTTCAAAGCCTATCTTAAGTCCAACTTTGCCATGAAACCTTTGTCCTTCCCAAATATCTGTCTATAATCTTTTGTTTCCCTGAAATTCTAAAACACTTATAACTAGTAAGGACATAATCTTGCACTTGATCAAATATCTTACTGAAAGTAGGCACAATATTTTTTCCAAGAGGGTAGAAATGTGGCTTATATACCACTCACAGCATTTAGCTCAGTGCTGAGTATGGTACACACAATAACATTTGTCAGCTAAAGAGCTCTTTTCTTCTTTGTTTTCATTTTTCTAAGAATTCAAATTATATCAACACGTAAAATCACCAGATATTATTCAGAATGTAAGTAAGAATATCTTAACCCTTATACATAAAACCTTAAAATTGTTCTTAAAAGGCACAGTGGAAACTCAGCCATTTAAGTACCTCATTGGTAGATTTGGTAACACAAGTGAAATAAATGTTTCTGTTTGCATCTATAAGAAGCTGTGTAGGGACGTCCCTGGTTGCACAGTGGTTAAGGCCCCACACTTTCAATGCAGGGGCCCCAGATTCGATCCCTGGTCAGGGAATTAGATCCCACATGCATGCCGTAACTTAAGAGTTTGCATGCCACAACTAAGGAGCCCACAAGCTGCAACTAAGACCCAGTGCAACCAAATAAATATTTTAAAAAAAACCAAAACATTTATTTAAAAAAAAATTAAAAAAAAAAAAAAAAGCTTCGTCTCAGCTTCCCCTTCACCCCCCGCCCCCTCCCAAACCTCGAGTTCTCCAGTCCATTCTCTGTATCTGCTTCCTTGTTCTTGTCACTGAGTTCATCAGTACCATTTTAGGCGGGGAGGGTGGAGGGGACTCGAGGGGGGGGGGAGTCAAGGAAGGGAGGGAATACGGGGATATGTGTATAAAAACAGTTGATTGAACTTGGTGTACCCCCAAAAAAATAATAAATTAAAAAAAAAAAAGCTGTGTAAACATTTAATCCTTGACAGTCTGACAAAAGTTCTTGGCAAAGTTCCTTATCCCTGCTGAAAGTGGAGGTAGGCTTTGTGATGTGGACAATTACCTAGGAGAATTCCCTTCCAGTGGGAAGCAAGCTAAGACCATATGCTATTTGTAAGTGGGCTATTTATTAATAACTCAATGATGATAAGATTCTATTCACTGAGAATCAAATTCTTTAACCCAAAAGATACTGGCTTCATACTGAGCAAAAGATAAAACTGCCATGAAGGATCCCCACGATTAATAATCCTATGGTTCAGTGGCACCAGACTTGCCTTTAAGAATCACAAACAAGACCTCAGCTAAATGAGATATATCATCAAACCAACACCAGTGTTACCTTAGTGGTATATGATTACTGAGGAACATCTCAGCTGTGTTAATCAACTCTGCAGTGCTCTCATGAGCAGGATCAACTATGAAAACCTGCAGGGGAAGGGAAAGGAAAACATGAAATGACATTTATTCAAATGTCACTGGGCTAAGAACTATGCCTTAGTCTTTACAGTTGAAGGTCACCTTTTTCCAGCTACTTTTGAACCACATACAAAAGAAGTTATACAAATAGCAGTTACCTTCCTTCTGTATTCAAAGAATGTGGTGCTGAAAGGCTGAGTGATTTTCTCATGATCTTATGCTAGCTAATAACATGGGAGTTGTATCCAGATGGCTAATACCTATTCTTTACTACACCTAACAAAACCCAAGTTATATTAACAATCCTGCCTTGGAAAATGGAGATTAGCTTCTTGTGTATTCATTTCAAAGGATCTCTGAATTAAGAGTTCATTTAGAATCCAATTTTTAGACCATAATAATAGGTATCATTTATTAAGTTCTCATGATGTCCTTTAAAAAGCAATTATCTCATTTAATCTCATTTAATTAAAGTTCTATTTAATGAAGGTTAATAAATTGTCTCATATGTTTAGAGAAAAAGAGATTGAAATTTTGACTGGGAAGGAATACAGTGGTTTCAGGAGTGAGGAAAGTATAGAGGATTGTTTCCCTTCAAAGCTCAGGAAGCCAACTCGGCCCTAACCCGCCCCACCTCTTCATGAGCTACATGAGGGAAAAGAAAGACATGAGAGGGGAGGAGAGGGCCCGCTAAGAACCCTCTTCCTCTATCTCTCTAAAGCAGTGGAATAAGGATAAAAAGTAGGAGCTGACAAAGACTTATTTAAGAGAATAAACTGAACTATTAAATTTTAGGGCTTAAGATATTCAAGAAAAACAGCAGTGATGTACTCATCTTCTGAGTGAAAAAGGAGAATTATCTTAAAACTCAACAAAGTCTAAACTGTCAGGTTAAGGATGAGGAGCATTTCCCTACACACTGACATTTCACAGCTCTACAAACAATCCGTACATTTCCAAACCCTTTCAGTTTGAATATGGAGCCAGAAAAAGAGCACATTTAGTGGTGGTAGTGCAGGGGTGAAGCAGCTAGTGAAGGAGAGAAGTGAACATTCTAGACGTGACAGCAAGGGAGGGGAGAAGGCAAGGGAGAAACAGAGATGATGGCCCAGCAATAAGGAGTGTTCCTTACCATGTTGTGCAAGTTTTTCCTGATCTGTCGGATAACACCAGGAAAGGTGGGGCGAAGCAACTCTTGTAGACTAGAAGGCCATGAATTATATCTGCTATCAACCTCCAAGTTGTTGATCCACTACCAAAAAAAAGAACACAACATGGTGCATACGCTTTAGTCACTGTTAATGAAATCTGCAGAATATATAACAATAAGACTTTAAATTATTTCAGGAAGAATCACACGGGACAGACCATTTTCAAAAATATAAAGATCAAGTAGAAAAATGAGTAACTAAAACACAAGCCACAGAATAGGAGAAGGTATTTGCAACCTAAAAAATCAGTATAGGACTAGTGTCAAGAATATCTATAGAAATCTGACATATCAATAAAAAAAAAGTCAAGCAACATTTGAGAAATGGAAATGAGTCAAGAATATGAATAAGAAATTTACAGAGGAAATTTAGGTGGTATATTAACACAAGGAAAGATGTACACCTTCACTAGTAATCCAAGAAACATGAACTAAAAGCACAATGAAATTTCACACTCATTATCTGAAGAAAAAGAAAAGAAAATTAAGTTTGTCAATATCCAAGAATAGGCAAAAATATAGAGCAATGGGAATTCTCACCCAATTCTGGTGTCTGAAACAGTCACTTAAGAGAAGATGACCTAATAAAGCTGAAGCCTTTATTACTACCTACCACTAAGTACTGCAGCTCTAGGTATTTACCACAAATAAATTCTCACATGTGCACGAAGAGAGAGAGGTACAAAAGGGACTGTAACAGTACTGTTTGTAATAGCAAAGATTAGAAACAACTAAATATCCATAAAAAAGGAATGGATAAATAGTATATAACATGTGCACAGAAAGAGCAGGGTGGGAAAGTATGTGTATATTACCTTGCTCATGTAAATAGAGTATTTCTGGAAGGATATACAATGAATAGATAATGCCTGTTGCTTCTAGAGAGAAAACCTGGACAGCTGGGTGAAGAGTTTTTTCAATACATACTCTTCTGTATGTCTTAAATTCTAAACTGTGAATTTATAAAAGATATTTTTAAAAATAAGTAAAATATAAAGCATGATATGATAAACTAGATCTATATGTATCAACCTACTTAAGATATAAAGAGGGCTTTGACTGAAACATTTTTTTCTTCAAAGAAAACATGAAATGATTAAATGTTAATATTTAGTAAGTATGGCAATGGGTCATACAGTTGTTCATTACGTTAATCTCTTTAATCTTTATAATGAAAAGATTTTTAACAGAAAAACAAATGACATAACTGTATTCATCAAAATAACAGTTATACCACCACGTGAGAAGTCAAGTAGTGAACATCTACATTCTACATCATTCCCATTTCCAAAAAAATTTCCCTAAAATAAATGCAGGACAGACACCAAGAAAAGGGGACTGGAGAGCTGGGGCTGTGTCAGGCACGTTTCCATCACTGATTTCACTTTCACAGCTGCCCGAGACAGCTCTACACCCTCTAGTCCCTTTTACAGATAGGAGACAAAGGCCCAGAGACATCCTATGGCAGATATTAATCTACATAAATTCTTCACTATAAAATATCAAAGTCCTGTTAAAGAAGGCTGGTAGCTAAAAATTGATATTTTTAAACAAAATCACACAAGACTTGCGTGCAACTGAGGAAATACAAACTAAACACTTTCCCAAGACATGTTCAGCTAAGTTCCCAAAGAGATACAAAAACCTAATAACTCAACTTTCTGGAGCATTTAAGAGCCTGCTTTACTATATACACATAGCCCCATATAAGCAGTTGTTATAAATCTTTAATGCTGACAAAAGAGATGATAGGAATAACTCACCTCTCCCAAAAGACAAATGTGAAAACCATAATAAAGTACTTGCCCAGCCCACCCCCAGGCACCCTCACGGAATACCTACCGAAATAGCAGGGCTCCTGATGTCTACAGCATAGTCCGCCTCAGAGGGCTGGATGTTCAGTTTCAAAACATTATGCAGAGAAAGGCCTTCTATTCCCAATCTATGCAGACCCTCCATCACCTGGGCTTCATTCCTCAATATATCAAACAGACTAAAAAAAATAGATATTTAGGAGAAAGGGCCTTAAAAAAATTTTTCACCATGAAAAAAATGTATCAGTTCAAACTCAATGTCGTATCAAACTAGTTGAGAAATCAAAAGACGGAGCTCTTCCCTTGCTTCGTTTTGTCCAAATATGTAAAACAATGTAGGTAGGACTTGCTTCTTGGTTGACGTTTATTATATTTATCAATGTATACATTGTGTACAGAAATATCTCTAAATTTAAACATACAATCTGAGGATGAAATATCCCCAAATCTGGATATTACACTGCATGTTTTTAAAAAACACTAATCTCCCTATGATATTTCTTACAACCACACATGAATCTACAATTATCTGAAAATAGTTAATTAAAAAAAACAAAAAATATACTAAATAATACATCTTTAATATATGTTTCAATATCAGTAACAATTCCCACAGGCACACACACATGATCACAGAAAAAAGTCTGGAGGAATTCACATCTAACTTAGAAGTTTGCTGGGTGAAGATGAAGAAATAGGAAGTTGAAACCAAGACTTTCTAGTTCCTTTGTCTCTATATTATTTAAAACTGTTTACAATAAGCAAGTACACAGTTTGTAATACTAGGGAAAATTAAACATATGTATTTTTTTAATAAAAACACAGGCAATCTTTTAATGTGTCCTTTATTAATTTTTTACTAGCTCTGAAGGCCATATGTGGACCTAAAAGTTCAATTAAAATAATGTGAAAAGTATCTTACCATGGAAACTGCTTCTTCTGAAGCATTAGTCAATCATAGCTTTTGTTCGCACTATTATGAAGCCACAGTGTCAACTGTGTCAGTTTTCATTTCAAGGATAAAATTTGAATTCTACCTGACTGTCTACTGCACCAATCCCCCCAAAAATCCATGAGGACAATTTCGAGCAATTTAGTCCTGAACCACATTTTAACAAAACAAAAAGACAGGTATTCAAATCACATATGTATGTAAGACAGACCATCTTCTGAGACATCAGAGGCCGCATTTTGAATAAATCTGCTTCATACTGTTCCCAGAAACAAAAGAACCTGCTCTCTTCTATTTCTATGGTTAACAGGAAAACTATAGCTCTGAAAGGACATCCTCAGAAGACACTTGGACCTTAAATGTCCAAGGCCTCAGATGTACATTATGATGAAAAATGGCCAAGAATCATCCTGCCCATCCCAGCCAGAACATGGGCCCACCTAAATGCACTCACTGGACCTGATAAGTCATCAGGCTTTGCAACATGTCACATCAAGGCGGAACAACAGTCCGGACATGTCGTAAGGAGCCACACATTATAAAAACTTTTCAAAGCAAAAAATATTATCCATACCTGAATATATCCTGTGTCTCTAAATCAATATGAAGTCCATTGATGAACAGTGCTGAATCTCCAGGCTGTAATCCTAAAGTTCCCTTGAAATACTGAAATATTAAAAATTTATTAACAAGTAGGAAGAAAATGTTTAACAAAAATTTCCATGTTTCTGGCTTTATTATATGTACAAATGTTGACATCCTCTTATCTACTATAGGAAACCCTAAGGCTGAGTTAAGTTTCCTTTCATGTACTCCTGCACACCGTTCTCAGCATTCACTCCACAGCAATGAAACTGGACCGCTCCCCCACCCTTCTCCCCTCTCTCCTTCCAACAATGATTAATACAACTGCTTCCGACAATGTCGGGGGGAGGGAGGGTGTTAAATAAGCCATGCACTGAGAGTTACTTTTCTGCTACCCTTCCCTGTCTGTGATGCCAGCCAAGGCTGTGCGAGCAGTCACTAACAGCTGGGCCTTCTGGATGAAGTCTCGGGATCTAAGCTGAAAGGGTTTCAAACCACCGTACCTCCCTTAAACCTTCAAACTAAGGCACACCAAGAAACTCTGAGTTGCTGAGCTAAGGACAGCACCTACATGCACCTGAGCTCTCCAAGTGTTGCTCCCTGAGATGGTGGAGCACACACAACTCTGCAGCCCCTGCAGCCCTCAGACCCGCCTAACCGATTGTAAACACTGCTTTGATGCCATACTGTAGCTTCTGTTGACTTCTATCCTTTCCATTCAATTCCTCTTTCTCGCCAAGGAAACAAACTGTTAATCATATATTCACCACCACACAACAGAGAAGGGAAGAAACGAATCAGATACTAAGGACAGCACTTGGATCCCTTAGCTCTCCCAGGGCTGGGGCAGAGGGGCAGGGACCGCTGAGCTCCCTTCACACCCCCGTAGTCAGTGGACGGAGAGAAATGAACTCTAAGATCTAGTACTCCACAGGAAAAACACAAAACAAAACAATGCAGAAGCCACGACCTTTGCCTCTTTGCCGTGCCAGGATTCAATAGCAAGCAAGATAAGGGGATAACAGAAAATTGCATCAATGAGAATCAGAACTTCTTACATGGGAAAGGAAAACTCCACATCCACTCACTCCCAGGCTGCAAATACAGCACCCTGTGACTGTGGGAAAGACTGACTGGGAACTATGTAAAATGAAACACAATGGAGGGGACTTCCCTGGTGGTCCAGTGCTAAGAATCCGCCTTCTAATGCAGGGGACATGGGTTTGATCTCTGGTCAGGGAACTAAGATCCCACATGTAGCGGGGCAACTAAGCCTGCACACTGCCAACTACTGAGCACACAACTAGAGAGGCTGCATGCCGCAACTACAGAACCCACATGCTCTGGAGCCCATGCACCACAACTGCAGAGCCCATACACTCTGGAGCCTGCGTACGACAACTAGAGAGCCTGCGTGCTCTGGAGCCCACGCCACAACTAGAGAGAAGCCCGCGCACCACAACTAAGACCCAACGCAGCCAAAAATAAAAATTAATTAATTAAGGAAGGAAGGAAGGAAGGAAGGAAGGGAAAAAGAAACACAACAGAGGACAGGGATCCCATTCTGAAAACAGGTGATTGAGCAGAAGTTACCAAATGCTCTGCTCTACTGCACTTCAACAACTCCTGCAGCCAGACCTCATCCTCCAAGCAGATTAGAAGATCCTTTTCTGGAGACTAAACAGTTCAAGAGGAAAGGTTTAAAGATTCTGTCACTGGAGTTCCCTAGGAAATGGCATTACCACCATAGCCTACAGTCACAAAGCCACATCCTTAGGGCTTTCAATCAGTTTTTTATTGCCTTACTCTCCAATATGAGCAGTTAGCAAGAGATCACCAGACATCTAAGGAAAGCCTCTAACATTAAAGACAAGAGACCAAGACAAAAAGAAAGGCAACTTAAGAGGAAACAGACTATGCAGAGAGAAGAAAACACACACGTGAACCACTGACATCTTCAGAAAGATAATACCACAAAAAGAAGAATCCAAGAATAACAATAACCCTTGTAAATCAAAAATTTGACAACTAAAGAAAAAAATTTCAACAAATCACCTGAAAACCTTTCCCAGAAAGGTTAAAAATGAAAGACAAAAGAACTGGAAAACAAGAAATAAGATTTTTAATTAGGCCAAACTCGTCAAGGAGGTATAACATCTGAAGAATAAATAGGCATTCCAGGAAAACAGAAAAGAGAAACCAAAGAGAAGAAATGCCAAGAAATAGGTCCAGAAAATTTCCCAAAACTAAAGGAAATGATTTTCCAGATTTAAAAGACCCACCAACTACCCAAGAGTACAGAGATTTTTTAAAAAAGGCAATATCACTATGAAATTTCAGGTTACTAGGGTCAAAGAAAAGATCCTATATGATTCCAGAAAGAAAAACCAGATCTCATACAAAGGCTTTAGACTCCTCAAAAGCCACAAGGGAAACCAAAATTCCAAGGAGCAATGCCTTCAAACTTCTAAATGACTTCCAGCCTAGAATTTTATACCCAGCCAAGCTATCAATAAAACAGAAATGGAAAGGACTTCCCTGGCAGTTCAGAGGTTAAGACTCTGCGCTTCCATTGCAGGGGGCTGGGTTCCACCCCTAGTCAGGGAACTAAGATCCTGCATACCACACAGCACAGCAGGGTGGGGGCGGGGACAAAAACAAAACAAACCAAACAACGACAAAAAAACAAAATGGAAAACTGACTTCTCAGAGTCTGAAATTTACCTCACATGCAACCTTTCTCATGAAAAATGATTTGCTGCATCAAAATAAGGCAGTAAACCAAAAACAAAGAAGACATGGAATCCAAGAAATAGGAGATTCAACAAAAGAGGTTAAAGGAAGGTCCCAGGATACCTGGTAAGTACTAGACGTAAAGAACAACCAGTCCACAGTGAAGGAGATCAAAAATTGATAAAATCACAACAAAAATACAGGGATGGTAGAGAGATGGGGAACGTGCCAATACGGAGTACTGGTGGACAGTGGCAGGAGTGGGGAGAGCAGTTAGACCTCATCCTTGTAACAGAAGGCCAATACATAAGACTGGAAACTGCGAAAGTACCAATTTAAGCTTGCCAGTAATCTGGAGATAAATATCAAAAGAATCATCTAGGAATTGAAAGCAGACGCTTCTGGGAAGGGGGACACACAGGGAGTGAGACGTTGGGGGAGGGAGCTATTTTTCTAAAGAAACTGGTAGCATCATGTCATGCTTTGAATTATATTCACATTCAACTTTGATTAAAAACTAAAAGTATACAAAAGATTACAAAAATGAATCAAAATGCCATCATCTTTGATAAAAGAAGAGTAACACTATTAAATGTCACTGATTTAACTCACATTTACGGATCTTTAGAAATATAATACAAAACAGGAAAACAATATTTTCCATTGGTTAATACCTTCTGATTCTCTTCCACTTCGGTTCTAAGTTCTGAACTCACAGCTGTTTTCGTTATTGCTCTAAGGAAATAAAAACATTATCAGTGCTTGGTTTAGTATTTGATATAAATGACTTCAATTTCCCTATATGAAACAACACATTGCTCAATAAATCACAAATAACTAAACAGAAAAAAACCTGAAACCTTACAATTGATAAACATATTTCTCCTTTCAGATGTGCGTATTTTTTCATTATCACAAGATACGAAACCAAGTAAAAGTAACAGTAATAGCTGCATTTTAATGCAGGTGCAGTTATTTCCAAGATCTTAGTTAAACATATGTAACTCTATTCCTATATGTGATCTCTACAGCTGACAGGCTAAAGAACAGTAAATAAGTTAAAGCAATAAGCTATTTAAGCACATGTACATCTTCAGCAGCACTCCTGACTAAATGAGAATGTACTATATGATTTTTTAAGTCCTGTTTACAAAGTATTTTCCAAGACTAATCAAATAAATTTATTTACAAAACATCTCATATCAGAAGTCAGAACACCTCATTTCAGTGGCTCAAGATAAAGATGACAATCATTTAAGTTTCTGAAAATGTGACTCCTAAGACAAGTTTGCCTTGCATTTATGAGATGTGGAGGACCATTATACAATTGAAAGCAATAGCAGAAAAGCTGCATTCAAAAATCTCAATCTGTTACTATGAACAAGTCAGCCTCTATAATTCACTTCCTTCATCGAGACTGAGTAAGATGATATATATGAAACTCTTCAGGAAGAAAAACACCAGAGTCTATGCCAGACCCCAGATTAGTTACGTCTGCATACATTAAATTTTGTTAACTCATCTAACCCAGAAAGGTAGATATTGCTATTTCTCTCTTACTGCTGAGGAACGTCATTATTTGCAAAGTTCACACAACTAGCAAGAGGCAGTGCCAGGAACACAACCCAGACCACTGTCTTCAACCACACAGAGCAGGGGCTTGTCACCTTCTCAGGAAGGTGGCGCCACTAGCGGTACAGCGCTGGTAGAAAGAGAACTGTAATTTTCTAAGTATTTTCATATTTTAAGGGCTTCCTTTCATGTATAATCATGAAGATAATTAGGCATATGTTAAAAAGAAGACTGTCTCAGTGACAAGACAAGAACAAGGACGCAGATGCAGAGAATGGACTGGAGAACTCGAGGTTTGGGGGGGCGGGGGGTGAAGGGGAAGCTGAGACGAAGTGAGAGAGTAGCACAGACATATATATACTACCAACTGTAAAATAGATAGCCAGTGGGAAGTTGCTAAAGGGAGTTCAACTCGAGGATGGATGATGCCTTAGAGGACTGGGACGGGGAGGGTGGTGGGGAGTCGAGGGAGGGAGGGAATACGGGAATATGTGTATAAATACAGATGATTGAACTTGGTGTACCTCAAAAAAAAATAATAAAAAAAAAATTTTAAAAAAAGAAGACTAAATTAAGAAAAAAAAAAAAAAAAAGACTGTCTCAAAGCCTCATGACTCTATGTTACCTGGCTTTAGTAGGAAAATTCTGGCTAAGATCCTTCATAATCACCAGAGCTAGCTCAATAGGAGCAGCCAAGATTCGGGCAGCAGTCTGGAAACTCAGATCTGTAACAACATCAAATATATTAAAGTGCATTAATCTAATGCAATGAGAAGCAGGAAAAAACACTTTTATTTCCCACTATGCTCTTGGTAATTAAGAATGCCCTAGAATGCCACCATTTTAGAGCATGCCCATGGTTTAATTGCAGGCTTTACTCACTTCATAGGCCCCTAGAGTGGTTACTGCTGCCGTTCCTTGATCTGCCTGCATAAACACTAGGGCAATACCAACACATTTAGCATATGATTAATCCACCCCAAATTCTTTTCCTTCTTCTGAATTTACAACATATCACAAAGTATAGCTAAAGACTTTAGTAAATTATGTTGGGAAAAGAATCTTGATATACAGTTCTTTGGACCATAAAAACACACTTACATGCTGCCATACTGACGTGGCTTCAATATCCAACTGTTTAATAAATGTATACTTATAGAAACATAGAGCATAAGACAAACTTGTTTCTAGTATTACGAGCTTATGCTTCTAGTCATACAAAGAAAGATCTGGTACTCATCTAGAAATATATACATATATCTCTACAGTGTTATTCGTTTACAAAAGGATTTCCTTTCTTTTCTAATAAATCAGGATTAATCACGTGATCCTTAAAATCTGTGAATAAATACAAGTAAATTCAAATTCTGTTTTTCTAAATACCATAAAATTTAGAATGATTCCTCTATGTTTTTATTACCTTGCAACTGCCAAACTTTTAAAGGTGCCATTTCATTGGTGCTCTCGACAAGATGCTTTCTCAATTCTTTCAACTGTCCCTTCAGGTCAGGGTGCAGGTCTCTGAAAGAAACATAAAATCAATCCTTTTCATGTGTCTTTTCTTTCCCAAAGCATATTTAGAAGCTGACCCCAAATTTATCTTCACTACTTTCCCCTCTTAGGAAAATTCCTATAATATAGGAAAAATATTAAAGTATAATTACTTTTCTTAAAAAACAAGTTAAATAGAAAAGCATAAGTTAATTTAAAAACCATAAAATTTACAGATTAAAAAATGAATCACTACAATAGTGATTCTCTATGTTGCGGGAGGGAGAGGAGTGGGACTGAGTAAGGAACAGAAGGGACCTCAACTCTATCTGCTGTGTTTTACTCACCTTGTTTCTTTTTTTTTTTTTTCTTTACCTTGTTTCTTTTTTAAGTAAAAGAAGGTGTTACATTGGGGAGAAAAATACTTGATAAACAATTCTTTGGTACAGAAAAGCAAGTACAATAACAACAATGAATTCTCGGCTGGGAGTACGGGGTATATCATATTATTCTTCATCCTTTCCTGAATCTTTTTAATTTCTCAAAATAAAATTGGAAATACCTTGCTGCCACTCCCAAAATCAATTTCTTTCAGCTACATGCTCATAAATCCTTTAGTCACATGAATGTAATTCAAGCTAACCAAGATTACTGAGTTTCGTTTTATCTTAAAATACAGTGCATTCTATTTAAAGTTAGTAAAACAGTTTTTAGAGGCAGAGATAGATCACTTAGATCAAACCGAGAGAAAAGAGTAATTCTGTTTTTAATACTAGAAACTCAAAATTTCTTTAAGGCAACATGCCAAAAGTAAAATATTTACTCAAATCCTTCACCATCCACATCCAACCAATCCACTCCCGTCACTACACTTTTCTCCACAATAAAAATATCTTAAAATGCGTCACCTACTTTAGATAGCTAAGTAACTATTCTGAATGTCCAAAAAAGAAATTGTCTTCAACATTCTACGTACTATCTTTGTGCTATAAACACATGAAATCATAATGCTATCCAAAAAACAAACATATAAAACATGAAAATGAAAAGGGATTCTGGAAACCTGGGTCCAATAAAAATGGAACCTGACTGTATACTAACACGGCTATAACTGATGTTCAACACAAAGAAATGTACATAAGCATAGATGAACTCCACACATGCACACTCGACACGAAAATAGTCATCTCTACTAAACTGTTAGTTTCGCTGCCATTTCACTGGGCCAAATGTTAAAGCTAAAGTATATGAGACTGCACCTACACATATTATTTCTATTTAAAAAAGAAAAAGCACACTGTAGGTGTCCTAATTAAGATTTCCAGATAAAGCAGAATTCAGGGCTCTGAGCAATGATCAAGTCATATCAGAAAAAAACTGCAACCTTTAAAATAACAGCTAAGAACACTCTTCAGCTATAAAATTGTAGTGCTTTCATAAAACAGTTATGGAATTTTCTTCAAAAAGCCATTTCCCATCCTCTTTCATATAAAGCAAACTGTAATAAAACATATTTCAAACAAACATCTATAAAAATCTACCACACCTCCTACTACAACTCTTCTACAATTTTTCAAACTATGTTTAGCATAAGTAAATAGCTAGAAACACAACACTGTAAATCAACTATAATTCAATAAAATAAATTTTTTTTAAAAAGAGACAAAAAACAAGCAAAATAATAATAATAATAATAATAATACTATGACCTCTCTAACTTAAAATACATTTGATTTTCCTCAGGAAAAGACTGCATAAAACAATTAGATTTCTCCTATTATGTGAATCAAAAAATGGCATGTAACTTTATGCTATCAATGCAAGGTCCAGAAAAGGAAATCAACTTAAGCCATAAGCAGGCAGCCTTCATAACGTGTAAGAATAATGTGCTTCAGAATGACTAGAAATCATAAACTGCACTACACTAAGTGGTCATCTCCTCACATCAGATGACATATATAAAGTACTGTAGGCAGATCTGTAACTCAGACGGTAACGAGAATGATGCTTACAACGCGAAGAAGCCTGGAGTTTTACAGAGAACAAGACCCTTTCCCAAAAGAATATACGTACCTTAATCTTCCAAAGAGAAATCCTTGAATTTCATCAATAGGATCATTTTCACCAATCACTGTGGTGTTAACTTCAGTTCCTACAAAAGCACAGCAAACATGTCTAATCACTCAGGTTAGAAATAAAAATAATAACTTCATAAAATTTGAAAAATGTAAAAACAAAAAAAAATTGAAACACCTGAAACTATAATAGCATTTAAAATGCTGAATACCTCAACTAACATTTTTATAGTGGTAACAAACAGAATAAATGTGTTTTTCATGTATCCTGTGTTCCTGAATAAAGAATGAATGTGTTTTTCCTTAAACTTTGGAAATTTTTGCATGTTAAATATTTCAAAATTAATACCTTTAAAATTATGAATGACTGATTTTTCAATACCAAAATTCTGAGGAATTTGCAACTAGGCAATTTAATCCTAAATATAATTATTGAGGACTAGAATGATGAAGTACTAGACTACCTTCCATGAACCAAAACCAATCACTTTTACCTTTAAAACAAGCTCAAAAGACATAAAAAGATTATGCATAAAACTTGTTGAAATAATGAATTCAAAACCTTAGAATAATACAACAGGAAGTATCCACAGTAAACTGTTCCAAGTGCAGAAAATAATTTAAAAAAACATAACACTGCTCGTTAATTACATGATAATTTAAGATTTCACATTGGGTCACAAAAAAATTACTATTTGTAAACTTCTTATCAATAACAACAGCTACTACTTACTGAACTTTTTTATCCAAAAAACTTTGTTACATTCTCTATCTATACATCTTATTTTCTCCTCACAAATACTTTAAGAGGCATATATCATTATCTGTACCCTACAGAGGAAAAAATTAGGACCTAAAGAATTTGTCACCCAACTCAGCTGTAACAGAACCAAGATTCAAACAGTGGTTCATCATACTCCTAAATCTATTCTTTTTCATTAAAGAAACAAATTCCCCTTTAACTCATATTTAAAGAAAAGAAAACACATTGGTCTTAATTTACAAATTCACCTTTCACCTGAGTATCATCCTTGGCCTTGTACTCAGTGCTCTTAATGGCCAACTCCACACCATAGCCAGAAAGGTAAACAGGCTCCTTCCGGGGATTCTGCAAGCAGAGCAAGTATTCCACCATCACCAGCTAGCTCTCCATGCCATTGTCACCACCTAGCTCTTTATACATCACGGCATACAGAGCGCGACCATGTTAATGTCACACAGCCATCACCTAGGATGATAAGCCATCACCTCAGAATATGCTTGAACTTCCATGGGAATCCTTAGATTGTGGATCCTGCCACAAGTGTGAGAACAGGAATCCCAAGGTATTGATAGAAACAAAATCAGATGAAGGCCTACTGGAAAGGGCAAAGGTCACCAAACCACGTGAAGAAATGGAGAAAACAAAAAAGAAGTTCCGGAACCTACACAGGGTTGAAAGCTGGCGAGGTTTCAAACCTAGAAGTGCTCTGTTGAGACCATGAGTGTAAATGTGTGTGTGTGTGTGTGTGTGTGTGTACATTTTTTTATTGACTTTAAATGTCTTCAGGCAGGGTTTGGGTTGACCAAATGTCACAGGCTTACCACCATCCTGAATGAAGGTGGCCCTTTAATACCAGCAAAAGAGCGTGGAGGGGCAGGGTCAAAACCTGGATGTTGATATATCTGTTTCCACTCATACAAATCTTCATTTGAAATTTTTATTTTACTTTTGCATGGACTTAACATCCAGTATTTACTGAGCTTAATACAACACAGACACTTTAAAGGCTAATAACAATCCTTACATATAAATATTTTAAATGCTAAATGCCACACAAGGCTTCAAAAGCTTAATTTTATATCAATTCTGTCTGATTTTACTTCTTTAGAAATCCTCCTTTTTCTATCAAGATTCCCAAAAAAAGAAAATAAAAGGGTTTTGAAAGGAACTGAATTCAAGAATCAGTTCCATAGTATGATGACCATA
Source organism: Hippopotamus amphibius kiboko (assembly GCF_030028045.1). Classification (NCBI taxonomy): domain Eukaryota; kingdom Metazoa; phylum Chordata; class Mammalia; order Artiodactyla; family Hippopotamidae; genus Hippopotamus; species Hippopotamus amphibius. The sequence goes on along the minus strand of NC_080193.1, from coordinate 43,059,178 downwards.
TTAAATCTGGACCAAATCAAATAATTTACATGGTTCATTTTGAAACGGTCAGGACTCTGTGCTTTCGATGCTGAGGGCCCAGGTTCAATCCCTGATGGGAAACTAAAATCCCACAAGTTATGCGGTGTGGCCAAAAAAAAAAAAAGAAAGAAAAAATCAGAGCTGAAATAGAATGTAAATTTTATACAGCCATTTTCTTAGGCATATGGTTTTACATTTCTTCAGAAAGGCAAGCAAAGTACCTCCTACGTGTAAATAACAGTTTTGATGAAAGTATGGATACTATACTTCCTAAAAGAGTAGTTCAAATCATTTTATAAAGGGGGAAATTACTAGCTTAAGTGCTAAGGTTGTGGTGGGCAAATTAATATTTAAAACAGTTATAAAATAAGTCAACACTTACAGATATATAATGTCTGAACACGTAACTGATTTTGCCTGCACTGCTTTCTGATACAAGCTGTCGGTGAAAATTATAAAACTCCTCAGAGCCAATCTCAGAATAGAAAATAACCACTGAGCTTTCAGGATTAGATGAGGGATATCTGTGATCTCCTTTGAACAATAAAGGTTTCGGCCTGAAAATAAATAGTAAAAGCTTAAAATTGTTAACTTAAAAAAGTTATTAAACATTAAAATCAGTACAAAAGGAAGCTACAGCAATGATAATTTAAGCAAACATTATAAGCATCTTAAAATAAGAAGCATCACAATCTCAAATAGTTTTCAGTTAGTAAGAATACTGAAAACAAATAAATCAGGTTATGAGTCTTATTTGTTCATAATTAAAAATAATAAATTATCACATAAATACTAACTTTAAACTGTAGACTTTAATAATTATTACCAATTTCTAGATAAGGGAGAAAAAAAGCCAGAAAAACAATACACATCCAAACCTCACAGTACTAAAACTTTAGTAAATTATTCTACGATATAAATAGAATGTAATTATCTTTTTATCTGAAAACCTAAGTACAAATAATACAAAAAAACAGAGGATGAATTTAAGCGTATAACTTCCCAATTACAGCATCTCCCTTCTCTATCATTTTTACTATTATGATCACCCTACTATTGGATCTAACATTTAGGTTTTCCTCATAAATTGTAAAACTCTCCACTCAAGAAAACTTCTCTAAGAATGACATCGAGATATTAACAGATCTTAATGCATAGACTTTATGACCTACCAATCCCTCTCAAGGAGGTACACCTACATGTACTAAGTGGAAGATGCCTCTTATAAAAATAAACCTACCTACCTGTATAAATTTATAACCACAGAAAAAAGTATAAAAGAATATATGCCAATCCATTAAAAATAGTTGCCACCTCTCAGAAGAGGAGACATCATCACTCTTTCCTTTATGAAAGTCTACATAATTGTAACAAATTAAAGAATTTTTCAAGTCAGTCAATCTTGTTTTCCCCAAGGGAGCACCACTTTCCCATGCAGCCAATTTCGAATGTCCATACCTTACCCCTGAAACGGCTGAATGCTCACTGCGTTTTTGGTTACCACCCTGAGGAAAAAGCACTCATACCATTTGGTGGGCAGAGGACAAGTGCTGAGCAGACAATCTCACTAAAGAAGAATTTCCCCACCTAAAACACTCCCTGGCACTTCTGGTAGAGCAGGGCAACACCACAGAGAGAGATCACTGTTATCCTATTATAACAGCATTAGAGGATGTACAGAGGGGTTACTGCCCTAGCCAGACAGCAAGAGGTACCTACAATTATTTGTCCACCACAGGAAACCTACCTTTAAGTTAAAAAGTGAGCCCCTTAATTACCAATTTAATATTCAAATTAAGCTTGCAATTATCTTAAATAGTCTCCTTTGTCTGAAACTCTGAGAGATCATTATCATTAATATCATTACTCCAGGCACTGGCTTTAATACACAGAATATTCTTTACTAAGCTGATGACAAAGCCTATATAATCTCTCTGATACAGTCATTACTAAATAACAGTAATAGTAAGTACTCTTATTATCTCTATTTTGAAACAAGATGAGGCAAGAAAGGTTTTGTAATTTGCCTAAGTTCACAAAACTATTTTAAGCGATGGAGCTGGGATTTAAATCTAGTCGGTCTGGTTCCAGAATTCATATTCTGAACCACTATACGTAAAGACTACAAAACCCATAAGAAAAATCAGAAGATAGACTTGATATAGAAGAAAGCACAATGAATGCCTGACATTTAAATAAAGAAACACACAATCTACCTTTCAGAAGCTGTTAGTAGAAGAGTCTCAAGGGTATCAAAATCGCAAGCCTTCTTTCCATGCACTGAAAAAAATGAATTACATCCTTCTGGTGGAGGTTCATTGGCTGCTATCTGTCATTTAAAACACAAGACATTTTAAAAAATTATTTCTAACCAAAGACATGATAAAAACATGAACATTCTAAATAGGTAATAAAATGATTATAAAATAACATCAGTAAAAGCAAAAATTAACATCTACTGAACACCCATTATATAACAGGAAGTAAGAGCTTTATGTTTCACTGCTTTCCTTGTACTGTTTCATCTAGTTTCTCCCACTATCACCCCATGAGGTAGGTGTTATTATTATCTGCAAAACAGAACTTTAAAATTCTATCTCAGGACTTCCCTGGTGGCACAATGGTTAAGAATCCACCTGCCAATGCAGGGGACACAGGTTCAACCCCTGGTCCAGGAAGATCCCACATGCCGTGGAGCCACTAAACCCATGCGCCACAACTACTGAGCCTGTGAAGTAGAGCCCACAAGCCACAACTACTAAGCCCGCATGCTGCAACTACTGAAGCCCACACGCCTAGAGCCCGTGCTCCGCAACAAAAAGTAGCCCCTCTTAGCCGCAACTAGAGGAAACCTGTGCACAGCAATGAAGACCCAACACAGACAAAAATAAATTAACTAATTAATTAATTAAAAAAATAAAATTCTATCTCAGAAGATATCAAAAGATATCCAGGGAATACAGTATGTACCGTGTAGACAACTAAGCTGACATGTTAATTGTGTCAAAGTATAACAATGCAGTCCTAATTAAGTATAATACGCAGATTAATGTGAAGCCTCTCCCTGAAATAGGAACAATGACATTGAATCTAAAAAACCAACAAGGCCTAAAAAAAAAAAACAAACACAGTATAGATGGAAAGGTAAAATTATCCAAAGAGCACAGTCAGATATTGAAAGGAAAGGCTGAATGAGACATGGGGTATGTTTAGAAGGAAATCCCCAGGCACAACGAGACAAGTCCACCGGTGGCTTTAACGAGAGGCACACTGACAAGCATGAGTATAAAGAGATGGGTAAAGGAAAGGACATAATGACAAGGTCTGGTGTACGCACTGACATCATTTACATAATATATTCCTACTGAAAGTCCTTTTCTGCTGGGACACAAATAAGAAAAAGCGGGAAATGGAAAGCTTGCTATGAAAAATTAATATTAAAACTTTCCATTACATTTTAAATTTTTCTGGTAAATTATAACAAAACTTACAAACTTGTGTTTGTAAGAGGAAAGAATAGTACAATAAATCCCCATGGACCCATGACCCAGCTTCAATAATTATCAGTTCATGGCCAATCTTATTTCCTCCACCTTCCTACCACACTCCTTTAGATCATTTCGACACAAACTCCAAATAGCATTTCATTTATAATGTTTCAGTATGTCTCAATGAAACTCAGAGTTGGGGTTTTATTTGTTTATTTGTTTGTTTGTTTATTTTTTGCCAGCCTCACAGCTTGCAGGATCTCAGTTTACCGACCAGGGACTGAACCCAGGCCACGGCAGTGAAAGCCCAGAATCCTAACCACTAAGCCACCAGGGAACTCCTAAAACACAGAGATTTTTTTTTTTAAAAAAACATACTACCATTATCACACTTTTAAAAAGTAATACAATTCTGTATCGATGGCCACTGGCAGCATAGCTTTTCAATCTTCCCAAGTTCCCCCATAAAAACAAAGCAAAAACGAAAACAAAAACCAATGGACCACATGTATGACAAAACTAGGTGGAAGGAAATCCCCAAGATACAAAACACAAAAAAGACCTGCAGTTATCAGAGGCCCTGGAAGCAGAGGGAAACTGCAGAGATGCTGATGATCCTGAGAACAAGAAAATCCCAAAAGAGCCAACAGGTTTTCACTGGAAAGCATGGTGGGCCAACGGGTTTTGTTCAACCTAGCACAGGTAAGCACAAGGCAGGCTGACCGCTGTGAACTCATAACTCACAAGCTAGGACTCCCTTCCAGGAAAGGGCCCCACTCTAAGGAGAAACTGTTGAGGGCAGAATAAAACTCAAGTAGGACAGAGATAAGAGCCAATAAAAGAAAAAGTCCAAATAAAAGTGCAAGAGGGGAACAGAGTCAGGAAATTTCAAAAAGCAAGCTACCCTTTTTTTAAAGCCACCGTATTTTAACATAACATAAAAGCAACAGAATAGGGAGCAATGACAACTTCTAAAAGTTAAGGAAAACTAATTTCACAACAAATTGAGCAGAAAAAGTCTGTGTCAAATACCATACAAAGCTACTGTAACAAAAGGGGAGACGGGAAGAACAGAATAACACCCCTATTCTTATAGACAAGTGCTGTACAAGAGAAGTTTCTGAAATGATAGCAATCTACTGGGAATTCCCTGGTGGTCCAATGGTTAGGACTTGGCACTTACACTGCCGGGACCTTGGGTTCAATCCCTGGTTGGGGAACTAAGATCCCGCAAGCCACTTGGTGGGGCCAAAAAAAAATGTATAGGGCAAACAGTTTAACTTATTCAACATAAAAGAAAGGGATGGAGGGAAAACCTGTAAATTAAGAGACCACCCCCCCAAAAAATTAATAAATTTTTTAAAACTGGGCAAGACTAAACTCTATTGTGTGGAGATGCACTCTTGGGCAATGAAATGATTTTTAAAAAAAAGAAAGAAAGAAACAGCAAATGATTCCAACAGAAGAAAGTGATTCCTTTTGAAGGGCAAAAGTCAGCTAGGATGGGGACACAGCATATGAAGGGCTTCCACGGTGCCTGGCTAAATTCAATTTCTTCACCTGGGTGAAAATTACAAGTGTTCACTTGATAATAATTCTTTATACTATATATTTCTTGTGTGTCACTTTCTATACTGGTTTTAACAGAATAAAAAAAATGGTTTTAAAGTTACCATTTCTTTTATACCAAACATACAATTAGTATACACACAGCTTTGATTTTCTTGCTGTCCATTTTTTTGTGAGTTTATTCAACTCAAAATCCAACAAGATCCACACATCGCATTAAGCTGACACCTTTTTAAAGTCTCTCTTGAAGCTTCTCCTTCCCTCTTTCCTTTTCCTTTTAACTTACTTGTTGACAAAACCAGATCATTTTACTACAAAGCTTTCCACATTCTAGCTTTCCGTGACTATATTCCTGTGATATTGCACACTTCCTATCTGCTGTATTTCCCGTGAATTGCTTTTAGATCTACAGACTATGATCACACTCAGAGTTAATTGGTTTTAGCAAAACTATTATCTCTCTCTCCTCAGCTGTACTGTACAAATAAAGTCTGGTAGTCAGTTTTTTGTGTAAACATTTTTTTTCCTTAAATGAAAATAAGTGCAAATTATATTTTTATGTTATTTGAAGATTAAACATCATCAGTTCTGTTTATCATTTATAAACAAATTGTAAATCTTAGACAATTTCAGGTAGAAAAGGTACAGTTCCGTAACACAATGCCAGGACAACTGCAATACATCCAATCATGTTATACAGCCCCTAAAAACACTGTCACTTGCAAGCACTGAACTCACCTGCTGGAAGGCTTGAATTGTAGCTGAGTAGGAGCGAAGAGACAGACAAAATTTCAACAAGTTCTGCTGTAGTGGTGACAGAAACTGGAACGCAGCTTCCAATATTGCATGATAATAGGAATAATCAGTACCTGTCAGGAAGAACATTAACCAAAATAATTCTATATGACTAGAGGTATCCAAATAACATAGTTCGTAAAGTATAAAGCTATGTGTTACAAAAGCACGTGATTGCAAAATGCTACCACTATACTGTCTTGAACTGTTGTCAAATGCTTAGAATGCCTTGGAGTGCCCCATGCAATTGGACTCTTCCTCTCTTCATCGCTCTGTTCAGTCTATTCCCTCTCCCTGGACTTCGATTTTCCCACTTACCTGGATGACTAACTCCTACCTTCTTCCTCAGGAAGAATTCAGCTGTGAGAGCACCAATTCCAGGGAGGCATCCCCAATCCCTACCCTATGACTCATTCAACCAAGTTTATCTATTCTTTGCTCCCATAATATTTCTTTGCTTACCTCTTTCACTCAGCACATCATTTATTCATTTACTTATTCATGAACTATCTCTCCCCCAATAGGCTTCAAGCCCCACAGGCTGAAACTACACTTGTCTTTGTATCCTCGTGCCTGGCACGTGTTATCTATTCAAATAACCCACCAACACTGAGCAGCGTGATGAGGAGGTACAAGATATTAAAGGATACTGATGAAACTGTAGTTTGGGGAGAAGTATTAAAACAAACAATTGGAACAAATTATCTGAGGGGAAAAAAAACACATGTACCAGTATGAAAAAATCCCCAGAATATATTAAGTGAAAAGCACAAGGTACAAAACAATGCATATAGTATGCTATTTTTTCTCACTGTTAGAAGAAATAAGAAATAAGAATACATGCTTATATATTTGTTGTAAAAAAAGAAAAAAAAAACACTGAAGACTAAACAAATTAATTTAAATGGTTATAAAAAGTAGAGAGAAACAGAAGGAACAAGATTTTTCTCTGTATAGCCTCTTATATAGCTTTGACTTTTAAACCACTATTATCTATTCAAAAAAATTTTTAATATTTAACATTTAAAAAGCAAAACATAAAAGGTTCTATATGGCATTAGCATCTTCTAATTAGGAAAAAAGATCAGAAATAAATATCTGAAAATGTTGCCAGAATGTTAATGGTGACTATCTTCGGGTGGTGCGACTAAGAACAGTATTTAAATAAAATGTTTAACATACTTTTTATGATCACTTCCAAGAATTCATACTCCCCTAATTTTAACCAAGAACACATTAGCATTTATATTGAAGAAATTTCATTTTAAATGTCAGAATTCAAAACTCATTACAAAACCCACTTTGATAAATGTTTTATGAAATCATAAACTAAAATGATTTTTTTGATAACTCAAACAATTCTAGTTGAATATAAATTATGTAACTAAAGCTTACAGATGCTTGTTCAAAACTTTTATGCACTTAAATCGCAAAAAAAAGGTTCAGACGACTTTTCAAACGTATTAATTTTTAAAAATCATAAAGTTTAAAATCAATTCAGTCAAATATTAACAGCAGTCACATAATTGTTACACATTTCCTCTTCAATGAGGACTTAAGCCTGCCAATGTACTAACATTCAAGGTTTCAACTACTCATGTATCAGCATCTTTGACTATTAATGTTCATACTCTATTTAGCTTATGTCGAATCAGAAAATGTTTGTGAAAGCTCATCAGAAACTGTAAACAAGTGATACAGTTTACCTTGTCATTAATTTGACACCCTGACACTCTGGCTCTGGGTGGCTGGCACGCATAATGGAAAACATTTTGAATGGCACTAACTTAATGATAACAAACTTAACAGGTAACAGATCAGTTGTGTAATTAGTTCATAACAAAAAGTGAACCAAATCTAATGGTTACTGAGTAAATGCTAAATGATTTTAAATGAATTTGACTTCCACAAAATATTCACATAGCACTTTCAATAGAAGAATGCACCAAAGAACAAAAACAAGGGGAGGAAAAAAAAAATTAAAGGTAGTTCTTATCATCAAAGTTATAAACTTTTTCAAAAGTAATTACTAGTATGTGTTGACTCTGCTGGCTACCAACACAACTCTAGCCATTAAACCTAAAAATATTTTCCATTAACTGCCATGCCACACATATTCTGAGAGAGACCGATTTTTCTAATATATTCCCAGACACCAAAGTCAAAGAAGCATTTGCTTCAATTTTACCGTGATGATCTGATGATCCAATACTTTGACTGGCTTCTACAAAATTCCAAAATTTCTCTTGACTGTCTTCTGCTAAAAACTCACTGAGAGAAAAGGGGGAAATGTCAGAAATAAAACAACTTATTAAAATCTTCTAATACAAAAGCTATATTACTAAGGAGAGTAAAAATAGGTTTTTAAGTTTCCGGATGTCCAAAGCTTGGCTTTTATTTGATAATATATATTATACACGAATATGTATAACATATATTTTCTAACGATAAGCAAATCTTACCAGCTTATTAGCTATGAATAAATAATTAGCTTAGTAGTTTATTCATGTAATAGCTTAACAGGTATTCCTTAAGAAACCCAGAATAACAGAAATATTGTAACAGGGAAGTCCCAACATAAAGAAAGCTTATGAAATCTCATTTATGAAAATGCTATCAGTAGGGGAAGGAGAATTAGGAATTGATAATTCTGCTACCAGTTTTGCTCACTCATTTTCTGAAAGACCTTACAAAGGACAAAAAATACGTTTTGCCTAAGGTTCTCCTGAGGAAAACATGAATTCTCGAAAAATTTCTAGGAGACTAAAGGCAGCATGCTGTAATCTTTTAATATCCATAAACCCAAATTTTCAAGATCACCAAACATTAAAGTTTGCACTGATTTAATAAAATCAGGTCTTAGAACTTAAAGCCATCTTAATTTTTTCCTTGACTTTATACCACTGTACTGATCTAAAATAATGGCTATTCTACATTTCCCTTCATTCAAAAGCCTAAAATCCCTAAAAGAAAATGCATGTACTAATTGAATGATTCATGTAAATCAGTTATCTTCACCTCCAAGCCATACCAATGTAGTGGTGGTCTTCCCCTATCTTAAAGCAAACTACAGATCTGGATCTCAGCTTACCTAGCCAAAGGAAGACTTTCCCATTACTTGTCAACACTGGGCTGTGCAACTCTGACTCTACTCCACAGCTAGACACAGAAATATGGGAAAAATAAGAAACATTTCCTGGTAATGCACAGCTTCTCTAAAAATAGGTTTCTGAAAATACCCATTATCATAATGTATTAAGTTATTTAGTGCCTCCTTGAATGTGGCATTTTTCTAGACTTTCAAGTAATTGGCATAGACATCATACCAACCTTATAATAGCTTATAGTCTAAGAAAACAGGTACTAAGACAGATTATGATGTGTAAATAAATGCTAAATTCATGAATTAAAGCTGCATTCATAAGCTAAGCTAGCAGAACGGGGAGAGGTAATATACTCATCAGTTGTGAGAGCAAGGATTCACTTAACCTAAGACCCTCCTACAAAGGCCGTATGCACATAAATATATACTTTTCATATAATTACAGGGAAACTTCTTAAACACACATTCTTTTTCACTCCACTGCATAAATAAGTCTTATAACGTCTAAGTGTCAAAGAGTCTTAAGAAAATTAATTATCACATCCACTGAACTAATCCATGGAAGATAGGAACAAGACAGTATTAAAAGGAATGCTGCCACTTGTTTACAATATGCTTAAGCTTGTTTGCTTTTTGTTTTAAATTGTTTTTTAGTTTCTGATACCTATTCCACTGAGTAAAAAATTGATAGTTTTACAGATGACATTACACAATGTCTGGGATTTGCTTTAAAATATTTTAGCAGGAGAAGGTAGGAGGGTGGTGGTGGTGATGGTTGTTGGACTTGAGTTGACAGTTGCTAAAATGGGTGACAGGTAGAGGGAGAGCACATTCTCTCCACTTATAAACATATTAAATTTCTTAAGAGCACAGAGTTAGTAAATGAAAAATCTGGAATTTACATTCCAGTCTCAATCACTCAACTCTATCATGCTGCATCCTCCAGCCATTATAATATCTAAGCACTCAATAAATGATTATTTGTTTCCATTTTAATAATAGTACTTTATTGACACAATATTTCTGTTAGTCAATTTAGCTAGCTGCTCAAAACATAATCAGAGCTCTAATTCAATTAAATATATATCACTTCATGGACAAACCCTTCATGAGTATCAGGTCCAATCTAAAAATGCACGCAGGAATATTTTTAGTCCCTAAGGGCCAGAAGCAAGAAAGGCATAAGGTCTTCTTTGTTAGCTGCATGCCTCGATGTGTGGAGAAAGATTCTGTCCCTTCAACCGCCCCCTGATGGACAGTGGTGCGACCCACCATCAATGTCTACCATGGACCCAGGAGGGAAGGTTGGTGTCCTCAGCTAGCTCTGGAGGTGAAGATGGAGTGGTTTCAAATAAGCACAGCACGTTTTTGAGTTGCCTACATGTCCCCTTACTTTGACAAACTGTCTGCAAATAGCCACAGAAGAGGACTAAAAATAGTGAACCAAAATGGCAAATGGCCAGGATATCATGAAAAGCGGCTAAATTTGCTATAGGTAAGCTGGGGTGAAGGAAACAGCTTATAATACTCACTTCACAGAGATCAAAGAAACTGAAAAAAATTGATCAATTAAAGCTGCCAATTTTAGCATACTTTCTCAAAGGTCCATAAGTATATGCCGTTAGACTCTTCTAAGACAATATACAAACACCAAGAAATCTGTTAGTATAAGTCAGAGTAAGGGACTGTAATCCAGGCAAGAACTTAAGCAGGATATCATAAAATATCTGTTACAGTTAGTTGCACAAAATTATTTAGAAAATGACTTAGATTGACACCAGAAAAATCATCCAAAATAAGATTTGCAGAAAGGAAGAAAAAAACATTCAGTTACAAGAGTCCTGGCTCAGGCAGTCCAGGACCTCACATCACCTTCAGATACCTCACTGCTACAACCACCAAGATCTAATAAAGGGCTGACATCTGAGAGGCTCAATCCATTTAACTCACAGTGTAACATCACTATGAAATACACGCAGTGGGGTTTGGGGGTTTTGGGGAGGAATACGGGGATTGTTGGAGTTTGGAGGTTTTTTGTTTTGTTTCGTTTGCCATTTTATTGCTGAGGAAAGGAAGGCACAGAGAAGTGATGGGAGAAAGTCTGTTCAACAGAAAGTCCAGGAGGCTCCTCAGCAAGTCAAGACCAGCTCCTTCAAGTCCCACGTTCCTACCAGCCTCTCCTCAATACTGTACCAAAGGAGCTCTGCTTTAGGAGGTGCAGCTATCCATATAAACCATCGACACAACAGACTCTTCATTCAAGTTTTTCTAGGGATTAAGATGAGGGGCACTGAGGTAGACGGGGTAGGAGACTGGGATCCAGTATGTTTCAGGAACCGCAGGATGAAATGCTGCCCAAAGACACTCTCGATTTTAGGACATATCATTGTTTTACGAAACACTAAGAGTGAAAGATGCTACCAATTTTAAGATAACAACTTGATTTTATTATATGCATCCTGATTTTGGAGATGCTAAAATCAGATAAAATGTGGCTACTTCATTGGCTGCCTCTGTACTCTCTTATCTTGGGGTCTCCTTCCAAGTTCTTAGGAGGGGCATGTCCTCTTCCCCCACCTTGCCAAGCTCTCTTCTCTTCCTTTTATTAAACACCTCTTGCACCTTTTTCAAATAAATGGAAAATTTCCTTTAAGTACAACTCTCCCCTCCCTTATTACCATGCTTATACTTCTCCTGGAAGATAACATAATAATTTAACCAATTCAATACATTTGTCTAAAGAAGTCCCTAAGGATCTCTGTCATCAATACGTCCCTGTCAGCTGACTGAGAGTCTGTGTTCTTACAGCCTGTGAACAGCCCACAGCACAGTGCATGCTGAAAGAGGCTCTTACTAAATGCATATGATGAGAATCTCACTCCCTAAAAAGCTCCTGAATATTCACTAGCAGAGCCTACATTTTCACTTTTACAAGTGCAAGGAAAAAAAATGTCTTCTCACCTGGCTTCTAACAACAATGGAGTGGAAAACCATTTCGTCATAAGAGAGGTTGTAACAGCTTTTGAATCTGCCTTCACTGAGGAAAACAACCACAGTCCAGTGAGTATAGTCAGAAGGCCCATTTTACGGCAAACTCCTAAAAAGGGAAAAAGAAAAAGAAAAAGGTTTGCTACGAGGCAATGTTTAAACTTGACTCTCAGTAATTAGAGATACAAAATGACATGACTATGACAGAAACAGATATGCTTCCAATATATAACAGCACCTGCTATCTAGACAGTTCAACAGATGTTTGCTGACGACTGACACACAACTAAAGGTGTGTAGGTTATTACGCTCTTTCCTACAAAGGCTGCACTTCATCTCCTGGGCACCTGTACCACACAAAGATATAAAAGTCAGGTGGGGGCCCAGCACGTTGCACACAATCATACTTTATGAAGTGGGAGAGTAAATAAAGCTGATACAGGTGAAAGGTGTTACAGGTTGAAATGTATCCCCCAAAAAGATAGAGGGCAGTCCTATCCCCCAGCCCTAGTACCTTGGAATGTGAACCTGTCTGGGTCTTTACAGAGGTAATCATGTTAAAATGAGGTCATCAGGGTAGGCCGTGGTCCAATGACTGGTGTTATAAAAAGAAAAAAAAAGGGAGGTGGGAATTTGAGCAGATAGACAGGCATGTAGAAGGAAGACTACGTGAAGAGCTAGAGGGAGAATGCCTGGTAAAGATGGGGGCAGATACTGGAATTATACTGCAAGCCACGAATGCCTAGGGCTACCACAAGCTGGAAAAGGCAAAGAAAGATGCTCCCCTACAGATTTCAGAAGGAACATGGTCCTGTGACACCTTAATTTAGAATTTCTAGCCTCCAAAATTTTGTAAGGCAATAAACTGTTGTTCTAAGCCACCCAGTCTGTGGTACTTTGTTATGGAGGCTTTAGGAAGCTAATAGGATGGGTCTCAAATGTCAACTCAAATATAGGTTCTGGAATGAGGAAATGTAAGAACTCAATAGATTCCCATCTACAAAATAAGCAAAGTTGGGGTCACTGGTGAATCAGCAGAGCCACAGAATGCAGGCCTCCCAGCAGCAGCCTCACCAAGCACACCTCAGTGTCCACATTATTTCAGAAAAGGTCTTGAGCTGCAGACTTCTCTGATCTGATTTTTTCATCCCAGAAGTCCACCTAACAGAACCCTAATCAGACTTCCGCTGAGCTATAAAAAGTCAGCATCCAAGTTCCACCCATTTGAATGGGAACCCAAAGGGGTCATGAATACGTGGGAAACACTAAACCAAACTTGTGCTTCTGAATGTTAACGTCCGGTAAAGCTCACCCCAATTCCGCGACACCAGTTATAAAATACTTTGTGGGGGATACAGTCCATATTGGAGCAACCAGTCAGTATCTTCTTTTTACAAAAAGCATTATCATTTGTGCCAACATCTTGCTTCATATAATATATAATATCTCTAAAGAACAATGGTCAAAAGCAAAATGAATTCTACGAAACAGAAAACTTGCTTTTAAAAGAGTTTCAAGTTCAGATACTGCCAGCTTCTTAGGAAACAACAAAAAAAATTAATATGAACATCTCATTTATAAATAAATACTAAAAAAATCAACACTGATAAAGACTAGGAGTAACCAAACTAGACCTCTGACAATGAAACCCGCTAGCAGTGATTCCTGGCGTGGGGGGAGGTGCCGAGGGGGGTTGCAGATGATACGGGCCCCTTTCGGAATGGAGCAAAGGTTACTGACATTTCCTGCAGAGGAGCAAGCAAGGACCCAACCTTTTACATACAATTTCAGATCACTCAAGAAGTCTCTCAGACACCCACCCCTGGAGGTCCACGGACTGTAGTCTCAAACATGGTTAGCAAGAAGGAAGAAACCTTTAGAGTCAGGGACCTGTGATCAATTCCTGAGTCTGCTACTTACTAGCAGCTTAACCACAGGCATGTTACCTAATAACTCCCTGCCCTTAGTCCCCCACTCTCTAAAACAGGAATAACAGTATCTGCCTCACCTAGCCACTGTGAGAATGAGAAGGCAACATGAAAGTCACTTTGTAAACTGCCAAGTACTACACCAGAACTAACTGCTCTAGTAAAATATATCATCTTAAGGAAGAGAGACTAGAAACTGTCTTCCAAATTATAGAATAATAACTCATCGCTATGACAAGGCCTCAAAAATATGCCTTGGAGGACTTCCTAGGTGGCGCAGTGGTGGGGAGTCTGCCTGCCAATGCAGGGGACACAGGTTTGAGCCCTGCCCTGGGAAGATTCCACATGCCGCGGAGCAACTAAGCCCGTGTGCCACAACTACTGAGCCTGTGCTCTAGAGCCTGTGAGCCACAACTGTTGAGCCTGTGTGCCACAACTACTGAAGCCCACACCTAGAGCCTGTGCTCCACAAGAGAAGCCACCACAATGAGGAGCCCACACACCACAGTGAAGAGTAGCCCCTGCTCGCAGCAACTAGAGAAAGCCCGTGTGCAGCAATGAAGACCCAATGCAGCCAATAAATAAATAAAATAAATAAATTTATAAAAAAAAAAAAAATATGCCTTGGAAATATATACTCTGTGACCAGGAAAAAAAATATAAAAATTCCTCCCCCAAAAGTCACTAAGTCTCTAAAGCGCAGGCAGTGCATATGAACTATGTTCAAGCAGTACTCATGCTACAGCTACGTTCACAACGTTTCCTAAAGGGACCTAGACATGTAATCCCTCAACAGTGGTGATTCCAGATGAGAAATTAGATGCCACTGCACAGTAATCCCAAGCCAACAGCGTGCACAGAGTGGGGAGGAGATGGGGAGTGACTGAAGGCCCCAAGGAAACACCTGCGTTTACTGAGCAGTTACTCCAGGCAGATCCGGGTGGAATTACTCTGGACAGCGCCACTGCCAAGTGCTGTGCAAACGCCAGGTTACCCAGCCCTTCCGCACAAGGCTCCAGGAGACTGCAGTTCCTGAGGGGGGCAGCCTCGTCCACTTTGTTCACCACAGCCAAGAGCACAGTGCCTGGCAAACAGCAGACAGTCCATAAATACACTGCATAATATGTGAAACACTAT
Organism: Hippopotamus amphibius kiboko; assembly: GCF_030028045.1. NCBI lineage: Eukaryota > Metazoa > Chordata > Mammalia > Artiodactyla > Hippopotamidae > Hippopotamus > Hippopotamus amphibius. Next base: position 43,044,149 of record NC_080193.1, on the reverse strand, counting down.
CCTCCCCACTTTAAAAATAAGAAAATGGAAGCTCAGAGAGGCTAAGTAACTTGCCCAATGAATAAATAGCAATGCTTGGAACCCACATCTGTCTGTTTTCATCTCTCTGCCCTGGTACTCTGGCTTTAAGAAGGGGTAAGAATTCATTATTTGTCGACGCAGACCGAGCAAAGGACCTTATTACAAGACCCAAGGCAAGTCCAGGGATTTTCTAGGGGCAGAGTCCTTGAGACCCAGGTGGCTGAGAGAGATATAGTTTAAACCTGAAACCAAGGGTGCGACCCTGAAGTTGGGACCAAAGCAAACTGAGCAACCAGCCTGAACAGATCCATACTTAGGCTGGCTTTGGGGATTGAATATGAGCTCCTCAGAAGCAGGGAGTTTTGTCTGTCACAGTCACATGCTTCGCATAATGCCTGGAACACAGGAGGCACTCAAAGTAAAATAAACAGACTTTGTTCATTAAGGCATGAATGAAAGCCACTGGAAAAAAGGGATGTGGCACCAAGAGTAAAGGCGCTACAAAAAGCCTAGACTTAAGAAAGGTGAAAATGAAAACTCTACGCACCATGACTCACCCAGAGATCCCCTTGCCCTGTTTTAAAGAGACAGAGAGTTCCTGGGGCACAGTAAAACATCATTAGAGATGGGAAAGGGAGGAAAGCTACACATTAAAGAAGAGCTTTCCCACCTCCAGACCCCACACCCTTGATACCACAGGTAACACCAGAGGAAAAGACTGTCCAGAGAAGTAGAAATAAGAACGTCACCGAGTGGCCTTTTGTTTGAGGATGCCTTCATTCCATGAGATCCCTTATCACTCTGATTCTAGTAGTCCTTAAAGGTTGCTTATAAAGAGGAAAAGTCTGTGAAATAACAGCTGTCAGAATCTGCAATGTGGCACTGCGTGATCACAGGTATCATGCTTACAGCATGATGGATACATTAAAAACAGTCTTTAATAAATTCTATGCCCAAAAGATTCATCTGTAAGATCTAGTGTGTGACCCAGTTTCTTTAGTTTAAATTATAGACACTATCTCTTGCTCATTTATCAAAAATAATAATCAAAATAATATTATGGCAAATGTTTTTCACTTTTGGAAACAGAAGAGGCATCAAATTCTAAGTCATCACCAACTTTTTCTTTTTCCATTTTTAAACTGAAGAAAATAGCTAACAAACTCAAAAAAAAAACCAAAACTCACAGAGTGTAAGTTAAGAGATAGCCATCTGAGTTTCAACATATATGATAACAGCAAGGAAAAATATTAGGAACCACCTTACCTGAGAAATAAATTTACTTCTGAAATAATTAAACTCAACATACACTTAGCAAACTAATAAACTTAATATACCTATTAGTAAAACCCACTTGCTCTGAACCACATACATCTAATTTCTGATTAAAAGTAGATACTATACATCTAATATGAAAATGATCTAAGAGAATTTTCTCCATAGTTCAAATTATTTCCCTCAAGTTAAACATGCACTGGGAAGGTGCCAAACGACTGTACAAAGCAACGTTTATTTCCTTTAATAAAAATGAGCTTCAGCTAAGTTTATCAAAAGCTAGTCAAATGGAAAGGCTACAAACAACCCAAATTTTGTGTTGCTGTCATACAACTATTTAAAATGTCTTCAAACATCACACTAAAATTGGCTGGCCAAGTACGTGATGAATGAATGTTTCCAAAATAGTTGGTGTAGCACAGTAAGGCATAAGACCCCAGGACTTCGAATGAACAAAACATGCTAGTTCTCAAATCTGGCAAGAAATGCAAAACAATCTAGAGATTCTAGCCAAGGAACACGAAGAGCTTACACCCATAACTTATCGGCAACGTACGCAGATCTTATTCTTCCGGCAGGTCTCACGCTAAAAGTGAAACCGGATCATCCAATTTCCAACCAACAGATCCTCGTATTAAATGAAAACGGCAGTCAATACTCATCACCCGAATTCATTGTGGGGGCAAAAGAAATCTATAAAAAGATCCATTCGTTCCTCAACCGGAGTCCTGCAAACTGCTGCTTCTCAACCGACTTAGGGTCAGACTTGGTCTAAATTCCTGTTAGGGCACTTCCCCCACCTCCGTCTTCACTTGGGCACACGGGTCTCAAAGCTCTTCAATGAAGGCGCAAAACGGCTAGAGGGCCCGCGGCCACCCCCGCAGAAACGGTATCTGCCCAGAAGACACCGAGGGACAACTCGGGGGACTCGCAAAGAGGGGGAGGGCTGGGATACAGGAGGGGGAAACTGAGTCAGGGAAGAAGCGGAAGCTCAAGGTGACCGGGACACAAGGTGGCCTCGCGCCCTAGACCGTCTCCCCGCCCGCGAGACCTCCCCACGCCGCCCCAGGGGTACCTGTCACCGGCTGCGCAGCGGCAGCACATGCGCCGCCCGCATCCCCTCTCCAGCCCATGCCGGGCCCGCGCTTCGTCCGCGACGGCACCTGCGACAACGCCGGGACGGGGCGGGGCAGCGGCGGAGGCGGCAGCAGCTGCGCCAGTGAGCGGCCGACACGCGCCTTTCCCGCCGCTCCGCTCGCAAGCCGGCCTCGCAAAGATAAGAGCCCAGCCGCCGACCGCCCTTTACTTCCGCTTCCTACTGGCTAGAGCCGGAGGACTTCCGGCTACCGAGTTGTGGCCGAGGCCGCCCAGAGGGAAACGCGGCTGCCATCTTTCATCCGAGGAGGCCACGCCTCTTTCCCTGCTTCCCGCAGTTTAGTGTAGCTGGGGAGGCACCGGTCTTCGAGGTTTGCGGTCCTGTATATGGGGCCGCTGAGACCAGGGGTTTCATACTTTTTTCCAGTTTGGATTCTGGGGAGCTTCAGAGCCTAATTCCTTAAACCCTTCTCAGTAGAGGACAAAATGACAATGTTTCTGAACAACCTTAGACTTTATCTTAAACCCGAAGCTTTGATAGCTTCCGTTCCAGGGAGCAGGGGAAAGGAAGATTTTTTTTTTTAATTTTATGAGACGACTTTGCTTATTTTACACGGGCAGTGGCAACTTTATCTGCAAGGGTTAGTTTGTCCTTAGAATTCCTTATTTATTTGGAAAATATAAATTTGCCAAATTACATAGTAATTTACTAATTACTATGTAAAATTGTTTTAGAATGTGACACTAGGCAGATCATTTTAGCCACCCGGAAATGAATACGTCTTTGGAGGATAGATTTTTAACTAATAAAGTGAACTAAAATCAAAAATACACTAAAAAGTAGGTAAAAAGTGTAAAATTTTAGCTGACTTTTAATTACATGACACAAACGGTCCTTCACTTGAGAATGGCAGAGCAAGGACTAAAAACACTTCCCTTAACCTGGTAGCTGTATGTCTGTACCGTGCTCAAGAACTTCTGTAGCTGACTGTTGGGTTTTCTGTTCTTTGCTGGACTAAAAGGAGTTCAAATAATTTTAAGGAATGGAAATGACTTTTTAAATATATTTCTTGAGGGAGATTTTGTGTTAGTAGCTTTCCACTGTGTGTTTTTTTATCCCTTTTAAAATCACTTACGGTGATACTCCCATAAAAAAGAAATTGTTTAATTCACCACATTACAGAGTTAGTTTTTCACTCTCAGTTTTAACTTGGTCTTCTACTATTGATGCATGAATAACACCAACATTTGCTTAGCTATAGCGTACATAATCATAAATGTTAAAGATGGAAGGAATATAATAACCTAATCCTCTCTTCTTATTGTGAAAATGAGTAAAAGTGAGACTCAAACTTTTAAAAGTAATTGATAGACTTTATATTTTTAGTACAGTTTTTCAATACATATTTTAATTTTATTGGCATATAGTTGATTTACAATGTTGTGCTAGTTTCAGGTATACAGCACAGTGATTCAGTTATACATATACATATGTTCACTCTTTTTTAGATTTTTTTCTCATACAGGTTATCACAGAATATTGAGTAGAGTTCCTTGTGCTATACAGTAAGTCCTTGTTGGTTATCTGTCTTATATATAGTAGTGTGTATATGTTCATCCCAAGCTTCTTTAGTACAGTCTTAATTCTGCAGAATAATTGAGCCGATGGTACATACAGTTCCATATATCCATCCCACCCAGAATCTAACATTCAATACCAAGTTTTACCTATTATTAACATGTTGCATTAGTGTGGTATATTAGGGTTACACGTATATAAATGGAATATTTGGAATAATTTTCAAATGGAATAATTTCCAAACCACATATCTGAAAAGGGACTTGTATCTCAAATATGTAAAGGACTCTCAAAACTCAATATTGTGGAAATAATACTGGTACATCATTATTAACTAAAGTCTATAGTTTACATCACAGTTCACTCGCAGCATTGTACAGTTTTATGGGTTTTCACAAAGGCATACGTAATGATCATGACAGTTTCATGCAGAATAATTTCACCCTTCTAATCCCGTGCTTCAACTATTCGCGTCTCCCCAAAATCCTGGCAACCACTGAGCTTATCGCCATCTGCTATAGACTGAATGTTTGTGTCCCGTCCCTAAATTCATATGTTGAATCCTCCAATGTGATGATATTTGGAGGTGGGGCCTTTGGAAGGTGCTAGATCATGAGGGCAGAGCCCTCATAAATGGGGTTCATGCCCTTATAGAAAAGACCCCAGAGAGCTCCCTTGCCTTTCTCACATCTGAGGACACATATTGTCCTCTTTTTCTCTTAAAGCCTTTAGCATATCACACAAAGTTACTTTAAAATTCTAGTCTGATAATTCCAAAATCTCAGCCATATCTGAGTCTGATTCGATGCTTTATTTCTTAAGATAATTTTTTTTCTTGAATTTCAGGATGCCTCTAATTTTCACTTGAAACCCAAACATGATGTACTGGGTAAAAGGAACTGAGGTAAATAGACCTTAGTGTGAAGTTTTATGTTTTTCTGGCTAGGAGTTAGGCTGTGTTTACTGTGCTGTAGCTGTATATGTCAGAGACCTAAATTTCTTCCCCGTCCTTGTTTTTGTCTCCTGTGTTGTATTTGGGTTTCCCTAGAAACTGCCTCTTAAATAGAGTCTGGACATTGTAGTTCTTTCAGCTGTAATCCACATTATTATACAGGAGCCCTGTTGATGTGGTGGTAAGGTTGATGGGAGGGAATGCTCTGCAAGCCTGTGATTAGGTCTCAGCTTTCAGGAGATCTTGTCCCTGGGCTGTGACCTTCACAAGTGCTTTTCCCATTTGTATGAGACAGGATAGCCAGAGGGGGTTGGAGCTGGGTAATTTCTTTCGCTCCAAGTCAGAAAAATCTATGGTAATTGCTTTTTCCTTGCTGGGTAAGATTTTGTTCTGGAGAATTCTCTGGGATTTTTCAAAATGATTACTTTTCCCTTCCCCCAGGCCATGCAGGAAGGGATTTTTCTAGGATACTCATTGTGAAAACCTGGTAAGGCTCCTAGAGGCAAAACCCACAAAAGTGTGGAAGCCCTCTCACCTTACTGTGGGCCCTCAGGAGTATTTAACTCTCAAACTAGTCTAGACTCAGCCTCTAGAAGTTCACCCAAATTCCCTGTTGCGTGTTCACACCAGTTATGAGGTCCAGCAGCTTCTACTGCAGGTAAGCCACTCTGTATTCTCTGTCTTTGTCCATGTCCCCAGTTTTGGGGGTGGCAGTTTGTCCTCTGACTTAATCCTCTGTTGATTTTCAGTCCGTTCAGTTTTTTCTTGTTGTGAGGACAGGAAAGATGATTCCCAGACACTACTCATCGAGCAGAAACCAGAAGTCCCAGACAGACCACTGTAGAGGACTTGGTAACAGAACCCAGGTTTCTAGATCAGTGCTATCCGATAGAAATAAAATGTGAACCACATATGTAATTTTAAATTTTCTAGTAACCACATTAAAAAAGTACAAAGACACAGGGAACTGTATTCAACATCCTGTGATAAAGCATAATGGAAAAGAATATAACAAAGAATATATATGTGTGTAACTGAGTCTCTCTGCTGTACAGTGCAAATTAAACACAACATTGTAAATCAAACTATACTTAAATTTAAAAATTATTTTAAGTACAAAGAAATAGGTGAGATTAATTTTAATAACATATTTTATTTACCCCAATATATCTACTATGTTATCATTTAAATGTGTAGTTATTTTTTTTTTTGAGGTTTTTTGGTCTTTATTAGAATACATATTATTCCATTTCAAGTCTTTTTTTTTTTTTTTTTTTTGGGGGGGGGGGCGCATGAGCTTTGTTGCTTCACGGCATGTGGGATCTTCCTGGAACAGGGATCGAACCCGTGTCCTCTGCACTGGCAGGCAGATTCTTAACCACTGCGCCACCTAGGAAACCCTAAATGTGTAGTTATTTTAAGAGTTATCAAGATATTTTACTATTGGGACTTCCCTGGTGGTGCAGTAGTTAAGAATCCACCTGCCGATGCAGGGGACAAGCGTTTGATCCCTGGTCCAGGAAGATCCCACATGCCAAAGCAACTAAGCCCGTGCACCGCAGTTCCTCAGCCCGCATGCCTAGAGCCCATGCTCTACAACAAGAGAAGCCACCGCGCTGAGAAGCCCGCACACCACAATGAAAAAGTAGTCCCTACTCTCCACAACTAGAGAAAGCCCAGGTATAGCAATGAAGACCCAACCCAGCAAAATAATAATAATAATAATAATAATAATAATAATAATAAAGATATTTTACAATTTTTTGAACTGTGTTTGAAATCTAGTATGCAGTTTGCATTTACAGCATATCTCAATTCAGTCTTTTTTCTTTAACATTTATTTATTTATTTGGCCATGCCGGGTCTTAGTTGTGGCATGCAGAGTCTAGTTCCCTGACCAGGGATTGAGCCCAGGCTGCCTGCATTGGGAGTGCGGAGTCTTAACTACTGGACCACCAGGGAAGTTGCTCAATTCAGTCATTTTAATGCTCAATAGCTATAGACTCTGCTAACCACCACATCCGTCATCAAAAAAAATTAATAATAAAGTAAATTGAGCACGTCCTCACCAGGACTGTTCCTTGAACACACAGGCACACGGCTGTCCTTCTCCCCTCTGCCTGGATGGCCATCCTCCCCTTTCTCTGCAGGGTTTGCTCTTGCTCTTCACTTAGGTCACTGTCAACATCTCTTCTTCAGAGGGCCTTTCCTGACCATCCCACCTAAAATCTATCCCCCAAACTGTTACCCTCTCTCCCCTTCACCTACTTTATTTTTTCCATTCTGTATTTGTTTATAGTCTGCTATCCCCTATTAGATGTCACCCCATGAGGACAGGGACATTACTTAGTCCCGTGCTATGTCTTCAGCCCCAGAACAGTGCTCATGCAACATGCGGTGATGAGTTCCAGCCACATCACCCCGCTCTGTCCGTGAGGACGTACTCAGTGGAGGAGGTGTTCTGACTTTGCTACTGTTCTCACCCAGTCAGCTTGTCAGCAGGGGACCTGCCTTGAGATCAATGAGTCCCCTTGAGCTGCTTAAGAGACGTAGCATAGAATCCTCCAAATTTTAAGCTTTGCTTGTCATTCAGAAAACTACAGCAAACTGTTGACTGTGTGCTTTTTCTCTGAACAAGGGGCTCAGGAGTAGGCAGACCCATGGGAAAGTTATGTCCTGCAGTTGTGCTGGCCTTACAGTCAAACCCAGGCTACCCATCCCTTGTAAGCCAACCAGATACATTATCATTTAAATGTGTAGTTATTTTTAAAGTTGCTAAGATATTTTACTATTTTTGGTACTGAGTGTTTGAAATCTAGTACACATTTTGCATTTACAGAGTTGCCTTACTAGTGTTCCCAATGAAGAAACGTCTGGCAAAAGAAATTGCCCAAAAGTAAGTTAAGAAAAATAGTAAAGACAGAGTATCTAAAAATAGCCATATGAGTTAACTGTAAATGCTTACCTATAAGTCCTCATATTTTACAGTGTTTTATCTTTGATTACATTTACATGTCTTTCTTTTCCTTGTAAAATTCTGTCAAATCAATTCTTATTTTACATCTTTGGTCCAGCGTCTTATTCTCTCATCTTTATTGACTGGCTCCATTAATGGCTCCTCAAATTTATGAAAAGGAACTGAAGCTCCTTGGGGACGTTTCAGTTGTTCATTTTATCAGTTCATAGGATTTGATGGGTAGTGTCTGGGTCTGCATCACTTGGTCCCACTCTGCCTCTGTTGGCCCTTGTGTCTCCCCCTTTCCTAACCTCTGGTTCTTTGTGTGAATGTGCATTTCCATTTATATAATGTCACATGCTCCTGCAGGGAGGTGCCTATTTACTGTAAGGAAGTCTAGTCGGCATTTGTCCTCAGAACTCAGCACTTACTATCTCTACCACTTATTTAGCTACTTCTACATAGTGCCACCTAGCTCCTCAATCTTACTAAATTGTTGAAGGAGGATGTAAGATTGGTTAAAAAAGAGGAAAGAATTAAACTTTGAACTGCCAAAGGAAAAGGGAGGGGGAAAAAGAATATCCTCAGAGAAAGAAAAGGGAACAACATTCAGGAAGCATCTTATGGCCAGAAACCAGGTTCTAAGACTTGTGGTTGCCAAGGCAGGGGGTGGGATTGGGAGTTTCAGATTAGCAGATGCAAACTATTATATATAGAATGGATAAACAACAAGGTCCTACTGTACAGCACAGGGAACTATATTCAATATCCTGTAATAAACCATAATGGAAAAGAATATGAAAAACATATATATATATGTATAACTGAATCACTTTGCTGTACAGTAGAAATTAACACAATATTGTAAATCAACTATACAATAAATTTAAAGAAAAACAGGTTCTAAAGGGAGCCATAGGTGGGAAACCCAATTTATACAAGTGAGGGACAACTTTTATAATGTTGGCATTGAGGGTTATGTAGAACCTGCAAAGCAAATCTGCAGAGAACTGAATTAGCTGCTAAGGGGGCGCTACGTACACCTTTGGATAAACTTGAATGTATCATATGAAACTTACTAGGAACTGTAGGAATCTGAGACCAACAAAGAAATTGGTTGCAGAAAGCAAAGTTGATTGTAATATTTGTTTTCTAAATAGAAAAGGAATGCAAGTCAACAGATACTTACAGTGGCACACTGCATAGATGAAAAAGGTGGTCCATTAGAAGGCCATCACTTCCACTCCAAGCTTGTAAGACAGAATTCTGAAAAAGTGATGTGGTCACTAAAATTTTACTCTCTGCAGACTGCCCCTCCCGAAGGAAACTTGTCCAGCCATGAGAAGCAGAGACTACTCCAGAGGGGAAGTTGTCTCCATCAGGGAGGTACGGGAAATCAGGAATCACTGAGGTCTGGATAGTGGCTCCCTGAGATTTTGGGAGGTCAGAGTCCCTCCAGTTCCTAGAGTTTGGGGAAGGTGAGAGATGACTGCTGGTAAACAGGCTGTCTTACCAAAGTGAGTTCCTTAAAAGATCTGTATACCTTCCAGCAAATACGATGATCTGATCTCCTAGAAAATCTCACTCCCCTGTCTCAAAGCGCTCTCATTTCCAATGTCAGGTGTACTGTGTATTTTTTCTGGGCAAGAGAGTAGCAACAGAGATACCTAGGATCATCCAGTTTGTGTGGCGTGTGGCCCCCAGTGACTCACACTTTCCTGTTGCATGGTTTTTCCATTCTTTCCATCAAGAAGTCTAATCTATCTCCTTACCCCTCAAATCTGGGCAGGCATCATGACTTGCTCTGACCAAGAGAATGCTGTGGATGTGTGTCTTTCTGGAACATCCAAGTCAAAACCCTGAGGAGGCTGGCAGTTTCTGCCTTTGCACTCAGGGCCCTACCTCCATGTAGAGAAGCCCCAGGTACCCTTCTGGAGAAAGAGGCCTTTTTTTTTTTAAAGAGCAAGTTGTTATACATTTCCCACCACTAGAAGGGAAGGAGACTTTCACTGTATATCCTTTTGTAGCCTTTGAATTGTAAAACATGTGAATATTACCTATCTAAATAAAGTAAATGAACCTATTTTCAAAACATATTTCAAACACGTGGCCAAATAAAGTAGAGGGAAAAGATAAGAGGCAGAGAGAATACACAGACGGAGGTTCCAAGAGAAAGAGCAGGCAACACCTAAAACCTCTCCCCACCTGTGGACAGGAGCACTGGCTTGACTGGTTTGTGAGTCAGTGATATGTGGGGAATGAGTTTCACATCTACCACAAGTTATATTTTTCTCTCCTAAACAAGAAGCCCTAATTCCACAAACCAACTAGCCATGGATGCCTTGGGTTTTAAAATAAGCCTGACCTTTAGGCTACTCATGGCTCGAGGATGGGCCAGCTGTACCATTCCTCAGGACTCGAGGACCAGCCCGGTGCTCAGCAGCTCTGTAGAATGCATGTCTTGCCCATGCTCCCGTTTGAGCAAGCCCCCCGACCATCCCTGTTGCCATTCCTTGCCCATCCCTCTTGGGAAAGGCTCAGTTGTGTTGGTCACATCCCAGGTCTCGGGTGAGTCCCTGGGACAGGCTGCCAAGTGAGGGTCCTTGGCTTCACGCAGGAAAGAATTCAAGAGTGAGCCATAGTAAAGTGAAAGCAAGTTTATTTAGGGAGATACACATTCCATAGGCAGAATGCAGACTACCTCGGAAAGTGAGAACAGCCCCAGGGTAGGGGGTTGTTAGTTTTTATGGGCTGGGCAATTTCATCCAGCTATTTTGGGGATGGGGTGGGGATTTCCAGGAATTGGGCCACTGCCTACTCTTTGGACTTTTATGGTCAGCCTTGGAACCCACACCTGTGGATATGTGATTTAGCTAATGTATTACAATGAGTGTATAATGAGGCTCAAGTTCTACTGAAAGTTGAATCTTCCACCATCTTGTGTCTAGGTGGTTCTAACCAGTTTTCGTCATATCCTCAATGGCTATGTCATTCTTTTACAGCTTGTACCTGCCCTCTTCCTTCTTATCTCATTTGAATGCGACCCAAACTGAGGAGACACTACTGGTTTCCTGGGAGACTGCCTGCCCTTGGTCCATCTTGGCCAAACCACCACTTTCATGTAGACACATACAAGAGTCAGACTCAGAGGTCATCACTTGATGTTTTATCAGATGGCAAGTGGATAAATAATCACCCCCTAAAACTTTTGCATTTGGGATGGGGGGGGGGGTGGTTTCCAAGTCTTGATTCTCTCTAAGCACTTCTATACCCTAGGATTCTTTGTTTAATAGGGTGTCCATGTCATAATAATTTCTTACTGTTCTTTTATTATAGATTCAGTTTAACATAGGTTCATCCTCTCATTCCTGGGCTGCTTTCAATTATGTTCTTAAGCTTTAATAATCACTTCTTGGTGACTATAATTTAAGATATTTTTAAAGATTACTTCAGGAGGTTGTGGAGAAGTTTGAAGATGGCCTCCAAAGATTCTTGCCTCCTGGTATTCACATACTTGTGTGGTCCTGTGATATTGTGTTTTATGAGAAATATATATATTTGGTCATTCAGATAACCAAAATATATCTCTTATACGTATTGGTCATCATCCACAGCTTCTGACTCACACACCTCCAAAGTGCTTAGAATTTCCCAAGTGAGGAGAGGTTAAGGATGTTTCTTATGTTATATCAATGAGATGACTTTTGAAAAGCACCTAAGATGAGGGCTGGTTACCAGAACCAACCATGTGATTAGAAGGTTGGAACGTTCAGTCCCCTCACACACAACCTCTGAAGGGGAGAGAGGGGCTGGGGGTTGAATCGCTCTCCAATGGCCAATGATTTAATCAAGCATGCCTATATATGAAGCCTCCAAATATCCCCAAAGGGAGGGGTTTGGAGAGCTTGTGGCTTGATGAATACATGGAGATTTGGGGGAAACGGCACTCTCTGAGAGGGCATAGAAGCTCCGTGCCCCTTTCCACATACCTCACGCTATGCATCTCTTCCATCTGGCTCTTCATGAGTTTGTCCTTTTATAATAAACTGGTAATCTAGTAAATAAAATGCTTCTCTGAGTTCTGTAAGCTGCTTTAGCAAATTAATTGAACTCAGATAGGAGGTCATGGGAACTTTTGATTTAAAGCCAATAGTTTTACAGCTGGCATCTGAAGTCCAGGGAGGGGGTTATGGGAACCTCCAACCTGTACCCCATCAGTCAAAGGCACAGGTAACAGCCTGGGTGTGTGATTAATGTTTGAAGAGGGGTTGTGGAGTCAGTCTTATAGGACTGAACCCTTAACTTGTGGGATCTGACGCTATCTCCAGGTAGGTGGTGTCAGAATTGAGTTGAATTCTAGGACACCCGTCTACTGTCTGAGAATTGCACGCTGATGTGTAGGAAATTGGTCCCCATCATGAATTGGAATTGGGATCTGGACACTTTTAGGTCCCCTCCCACAGTGAACATGACTGACCTAGGTAACCAGTAGATGACTGTGGAAATTATAGAGTATGTCTTTTGAGATTAAGTCGTAAAAGGCATTGCTATTTCCTGCTTGCTCTCTCTTGCATCACTCACTCTGGGATAAGCCAACTGCCATGTTGGTGTTGAGACTCAAGCAGCCCCATGGAGAGGTCTACGTGAAGAGGAGATGAGACCACAGCTGACAGCCAGCATCAACCTTGTGGCTGCGTGTGTGAGTTATCTTGGAGTTGGAAGTTCCCACTGTCCAATGGCTGCAATCTCTATCCATATCTTAATTGCACCTAGGAAGAGACACCAAGGCAGAACAACTCAGGTAAGCACTCTTTGGCCCCAACTCGCAGGAACTATGTGAGATAATGGCTCTTGTTTTTCAATGCCACTATGTTTTGGTATAATTTGTTTCGTAGACCAAGGCTGCAAAGCAGTGTGGCCCTGTGCCAGCGCACACAGAATGGCCTGGGGCACATCAGTCCAGGTAAAACTGAAGTTGGATGGGCAAGGGGTATGCATGCTGGGAATACAGGCAGCAGCTGGAAATTGTATCATTTTACTCTGACCAGATATAGAGTTTTGCCAATCTTGTTCATGCTTGTTTTGTGTAGTTTCTGAAGAATCCCTATTCCACATGGTATCTTGATGCATGCAGCTCAATGATGCTTTGAAAAGAAATCACTGGGAATCATTTTTTCTCAATATTGTCTTTGTAAACAGTCTTGTAGGGAGAAAAATAAAGTCCGACACTCCAAGTGGTTTGAACTTGAAATGAGATTTATCCATAGCAGCTGCATGTTAATAATAAATCTAGAACAGTGTTTAGACTGCAACAAACAGTAACATATTTCATATTGTGACCTATTGCTCATAAACATATCTATAAAAACTGAAAGATATTTCATGAGACAATACTTTATACTTCCAAATTTGATCATGTTAAAACATTACCAAGTTGATATCAAATATTCCAGTCATATGTATATTTAACCCAGGGAAAAATAAACAATACAAAACCAAAAAATTTGGAAGGACTTTTTTGCAATGCTTGCTCATGAGTGTATTTCAACCCAGAACACTCAAAGACAAAGCTACCATGCACATAACTGGTTGAGACATATGTGAACATTCACAATAAAAACTCAGTGGAAAGTCTCATACCTGTTAACTATAAATAAAATTCTCCTGCATTTCACAGATGTGAATTATGTTGTGTTAAAATTAAATTCTACATAATACAAAAGAAACCAATCAAAATACAAAAGGAAAAAGAAAAAGAAAAAGAAAGAAACAAAGAAGAAATAAAACATCAACTGTAAAATAAGATTTAAAATGGCAATCAATACATATCTATCAATAATTACCTTAAATGTCAATAGACTAAATGCTCTGATCAAAAGAAACAGAGTGGCAAATTGGATAATAAAAGAGCCTACAATATGCTGCCAACAAGAGACCCACTTTAGGGCAAAGGACACACATAGATTGAAAGTGAGGAGATGGAAAAAAAATATTTTGTGCAAACAGAAGTGACAAGAAAGCAGGGGTAGCAATACCCCTATCAGACATATTAGACTTTAAAACAAAAGCCATAAAGATAAAGAATGACACTATGTAATGATAAAAGGATCAGTACAAGAAGTGGATACTATACTCATTAACATATATGCACCCAATATGGGAGCACCTAAATATGTAAAACAAATACTAACAGATATAAAGGGAGAAATTGATCAGAGTACAATAACAGTAGGAGACTGTAACACCACACTGACATCAATAGACAGATCTTCCAGATAGAAATTCAGTAAGGCAACAGAGATCCTAGACGACACAATAGAAGTGTTAGATTTAATTGATATTTTCAGGACATTACATCAAAAACAACAACAACAATAAAAAAATCCCACAATGCATATTCTTTTCAAGTGCACATGGAACATTCTCTAGGATAGACCACACACTAGGACACAAAATAAGCCTCAGCAAATTTAAGAGGATAGAAATTATTTCAAGCATCTTTTCTGACCACAACAGAATGAAACTAGAAATCAACCACAGAAAGAGAAATGACAAAAAAATGATTACATAGAGATTAAACAGCATGCTACTAAAACACCAATGGGTTAATGATGAAATCAAAGAGCATAATTAAAAATACACTGAGACAAGTGACAAAGAAAACACAATAATACAAAAATCTATGAGATGCAGCAAAAGCAGTCCTTAGAGGGAATTTCATAGCAATACAGGTCTTCCTCAAAATACAAGAAAAATTTAAAATAAACAACCTAACCTACCACTTAAAAAATTAGGAAAAGAAGGACAAACAAAACCTAAAGTCAGAAGAAGGAAGGAAATAAATGTCAGAGAGGAAATATATAAAGTAGAGATTAGGACAACAGAAAAATCAATAAAATCAAGAGCTGGTTTTATGAAACAGTAAACAAAGTCAACAGACTTCTGGCCAGGCTCACCAGGAAGAAAAGGGAGAGAACCCAAGTAAACAAAATAAGATATTACAGAAGAGAAATAACAACAGATACTGCAGAAATACAAAAACGTAAGAGAATACTATGAACAATTATATGCTAACAAATGGGACAATCTAAAGGAAATGCACAACTTTCTAGAAACATACAGCCTGCCAAGAAGAAATAGATAAGTCAAGAAGAAATAGATAATTTGAACAGACTGATCACTAGAAGTGAAATAGAATCTGTAATTTAAAAACAAAACAAACAAACAAACAAAAAAGCTCCCTGCAGACAAAAGTCCAGGACCAGATGGCTTCACTGGGGAATTCTACCAAACATACAAAGAACTCACACTGACCTTTCTCAAACTCTTTCAAAATACTGAAGCGAAGAGAACAGACCCAAAGACATTCTGTGAAGCCACTATCATCCTAATACCAAAACCAAAGACAATACCAAAAAAGAAAATTACAGGCCAATATCTTTGATGAATATCGATGCAAAACTTCTCAACAAAATATTAGCAAACCAAATCCAACAACACATTAAAAAGTTCATACAGGGAATTCCCTGGTGGTCCAGTGGTTAAGGACTCCAAGCTTTCACTGTAGAGGGACTGGGTTCAACACCTGGTCAGGGAACAAAGATCCCACAAGCCATGTGGCATGGAAAAGAGAAAAAGATCATACACCACAATCAAACTGGATTCATCCCAGGGTCACAAGGATGCTTCAACACATGCAAATCAATCAATGTGATACACCACATGAACAAAAGAAAAGACAAAAACTACATGATCAGCTCAACAGATGCAGAAAAAAACATTGATAAAATTCACTCATGGTTAGAAACTCTTACCAAAGTGTGCATAGAGGGAACATGTCTCAACAGAATAAAAGCTATGTATGACAAACCCACAGCCAACATAATACTCAATGGCAAAAAGCTGAAAGCCTTCCCGCTAAAATCTGGAACAAGTTAAGGATGCCCACTCCCACCACATCTATTCAACATAGTATTGGAAGTCCTAGCCACAGCAATCAGATAAGAAAAAGAAATAAAAGTATCCAAATTGGAAGGAAAGAGGTAAAATTATCATTATATGCAGATGACATGATACTTTATTTAGAAAATCCTGAAGACTCCACAGGAAAGCTACAAGAACTGATAAATGAATTCACCAAGGTAGAGGATACAAGGTTGACGTACAGAAATCTGTTGCATTCCTTCACACTAACAATGAAATATTAGAAAGGGAAAGTTTAAAAAATCTGTTATAAAATTGCATCCAAAAAAAATAGTTAGGAATAAACCTGACCAAGGAGATGAAAGACTTATATGTGGAGAACAATAAAGCATTGATAAAGGAAACTGAAGGTGATTCAAACCAATGGAAAGATAGCCCATTCTCTTGGATTGGAAGAATTAATACTGTTAAAATGACCATACTACCCAAAACAATCTACAGATTTAATATGATCCCTATCAAATTGCCCATGAGACTTTTCACAGAACTAGAATAAATAATGTTAAAATTTGTATGAAACCGTAGAAGACCCAGAAGTGCCAAAGCAATCCTGAGGAAAAAAGAACAAAGCTGGAGGCATAACCATCCTAGACTTCATTCTACAAAGCTAAAGTAATCAAAACAACATGGTATTGGCACAAAACAGGCATATGGATCAATGGAACAGAATAGAGAGCCCAGAAATAAACTCATATACCTATGGTCAATTAATCTTCTACAAAGGAGGCAAGAATGTGCAATGGAGAAAAGGCAGTCCCTTCAACAAGTGGTGTTGGGAATGCTGGACAGCCACATGTAAACTGATGAAGTTAGAACACACCCTCACATCATACACAAAAATACACTCAAAATGCCTTAAAGACTTAAATATAAGACATGAGACCATAAAACTTCTAGAAGAGAACATAGGCAGAACCAGAACATCCTCTGACATGAGTCATAGCAATGTTTTCTTAGGTCTCCCAAGGCAATAGAAATAAAAGCAAAAAAATAAACAAATGGGACCTAATCAAACTTATAAGCTTTTGCACAGCAAAGGAAACCACAGACAAAACAAAAAGACAACCTACAGACTGGGCAAAAATATTTACAAACAATGTGATGAACAAGGGCTTAATTTCCAAAATAAACATACAACTCAATAACAACAGCAACAAAAAACCCAATAAAAAAAATGAGCAAAAGAACTAAATAGGTGTTTCTCTGAAGAAGACATAAAGATGGCCAATGGGCACATGAAAAGATGCTCAACACTGCTAATTATTAGAGAAATTCAAATCAAAACTACAATGAGGTATCACCTCACACCAGTCAGAACGGCCATCATCAAAAAGTGGAGAATGCTGGACAGGTTGTGGAGAAAAGGAAACCCTTCTACACTGTTGGTGGGAACGCAAATTGGCATAGCCACTACAAAGAACAGTATGGAGGTTCCTTATAAAACTAAAAATAGAGCTACCATATGATCCAGCAATCCCACTCCTGGGCATATATCTGGAGTAAACCACAATTCAAAAAGATACATTCAATCCCAATGTTTATTGCAGCTCTATTTACAATAGTCAAGACATGGAAACAACCTAAATGTCCATCAACAGATGAATGGATAAGGAACATGCAGTATGTACATACATACAATGGAATAAAAAAGAAGGAAATAATACCATTTGTGGCAACATGGATGGACCTAGATTTTATCATACTAAGTGAAGTAAGTCAGGTGGCAAAAGACAAGTATCATATGATGTCACTTATATGTGGAATCTAAAACTAGATAGAAATTAACTTATTTACAAAGCAGAAACAGACTCACAGACATAGAAAACAAACATGGTTACCAAAGAGGAAGGTGGGGAGGGAAAAGGAGAGTTTAGGATTAGCAGATACAAACTATTTTATATAAAATAGATAAACAACAAGGTCCTACTGTGTAGCTCAGGGAACTATATTCAATATCTTGTAATAAACCATAATGGAAAAGAATATGAAATAGAATATATATATATGCAACAAAATAACTGAATCACTTTGCTGTACACCAGAAACTAACACAACATTGTAAATCAACTGTATTTTAATAAAAATAAAATTTTAAAAAATTAAATGCTATAAATCCACCCCCTGCATCTTGGTAATGGTCAAACTGATCATGTACTGATGTATCAAATGTCACCTATGAACAAAAGCTTGAGACACCAATAGTAGCAAGTGCACATACCTTGCACCATCTCACTCACAAACTTGTCACAACTGGCATTAATATTTGTCACAGTGGGTGCAGTTTTAGAGTAAGAATCTATGAAATACAGTGTGACATTTTCTGTCTGTTTTCTTTTAATACTTGTCATAGCCCACAGATTTTTGGGTAGTTAGTCCACAGATTTGAAAACACTGGCTTAAAAGCTTTAACCTTTTAAATAGATGCAGCATAAGGTTTCCTGCCTGTGTTAGTTTTCTATTGCTACTATAACAAACTACCACAAAATTAGTGGCTTAGAACTACACACATGTATTATCTTACAGTTCTATAGGTCAGGAATCTGACATGGATCTCACCAAGCTGCCTTCCCCTCTGGAAACTCTAGGAAAGGACCCACTTCCTTGCTCATTCGGGCTCTCACGGAGTTCAATTCCCTGAGGTTGTTGGACTGAGGTCCCCATTTCTTTGCTGGCTATCATCTCGAGCTACCCTTACCTCCTAGAGACCTGCCTCTGGTCCATGCATGTAGCCACCTGCATCTCAGAGCCAGTAACATGGCACTGACCCTTCTCTTCTGTTCTTGCATTTCTCCCACTTCAACTCAGCAAGGTTCTCCAGTTCTAGACTCATGTGATTAGATTGTGCCCACTTAGATAATCTCCCCATCTCAACCTCCATACACTTAGTCACATCAGTGAAAGTTTATTTATTTACTTATTTATTTATTTACTTATTTATTTAGGCTGTGTTGGGTCTTTGTTGCTGTGACAGGCTTTCTCTAGTTGTGGCAAGCAGGGACTACTGTTTGTTGCAGTGTGTGGGCTTCTTATTGTGGTGGCTTCTTTTGTTGCAAAGCATGGGCTCTAGGTGTGTGGGCTTCAGTAGTTGTGGCATATGGGCTCAATCGTTGTGGCGCATGAGCTTAGTTGCTCCATGGCATGCAGGATCTTCCCGGACCAAGGATGGAACCCATGTCCCCTGCATTGGCAGGCAGATTCTTAACCACTGCACCACCAGGGAAGTCCCAATGAAGTTACTTTTGCCATGTTAGGTAACATTTATAAATTCCAGGGATTAGAGCATAGAAAACTTTGGGACTCTTATTCTGCCAATGATGCTAACACAGATGTGCATGCTGACATATGTACATTTTTTTAATAACCAAGCTTAGGATTGCTGAATGAAATTATTTATCATATTGAAGATGTTTTAGAAGCAGGGTTTGGGGGAGCCTTATAAGCTTCCATCTGGTGCTTTCTCTGTAGACTTCAAAGAGCCATTTGCTTTTCCAGATGGTGTTTTAACATTTATACATAAATCTAGGTACACACAATAGCACACAGGAGTCATGTTTAGGTGTAAACTCAGAAGAATACTAAAGATAAAAGAAGTGGCAAATCCCAGCCTGTCCTTTACTTGCAATTTGTTAGATGTGAAAAGGAAAACCTGAAGGTGACAGCAAAGCTTCAGTATAGAGTTGACATTCAACTACATTTCTCCCTGGGTAACTCTCACTGAGCTCTGAGCAGTGTTGAGGACATGCAGCTTCTGGATCATCTGTGATGGGGCAAAGCCTTGGTCACAAAGAACTAAAATAATGCAGCAGTGCTTTGGCTGGAGGGCATGGAAGGACCTCCTACCACTTGAATTCTTTTTCACTCTTCCATTCCCCATTCTTCCCCAACAGAATTCTCACTAACCTTTATTTATTTATTTATTTATTTACTGGCTGCGTTGGGTCTTTGTTGCTGCTGAGGTGAGCAGGAGCTACTCTTCATTGTGGTGTGCAGGCTTCTCATTGTGGTGGCTTCTCTTGTTGTGAAGCACAGGCTCTAGGCACTCGGGCTTCAGTAGTTGCAGCACACAGGCTCAGTAGCTGTGACTCATGGGCTCTAGAGCAGAGGCTCAGTAGCTGTGGCACACGGGCTTAGTTGCAACGCGGCATGTGAGATCTTCCCAGACTAGGGATCAATCCCATGTCCCTTGCATTGGCAGGTGGATTCTTTTTTTTTTTGTACTGATATTTTACTTTTATTTTCTTTTATTTTTATTTTTTAAGCTCTTTATTGGAATATGATTGCTTTACACTTGTACCAGCTTTTGAGGTACACCAAAGTGAACTAGCTGTATTTGTACATATATCCCCATATCCCCTCCCTCCCGCCACTCCCTCCCGCTCTCCCTGTCCTGGCCCTCTAAGGCATCTGGCAGGTGGACTCTTAACCGCTGCACCACCAGGGAAGTCCCAGTTCTTTGTGTTTTAACAAACACATTCAGCTGTGTAATGATGACTACAATCATGATGCACAATTCCATCATCCCCCAAAATTCTCCCAGGCTCTTTTGTAATCAAACTTCTCCCACCATCCCAGGCCCTGGCAACTACTTACCTGTCTCTATCCCTGTAATTTTGCCATTTCCAGAATATCATAGAAATGAAATCAGACAGTGTGTAGACTTTCGAATCTGACTTCTTTCACTTAGCATAATCTGTGTAAGATTCATATATGTTGCATGAAATAGTAGTTCATTCCCTTTTGTTACTGAGTAGTATTCCATTGAATGAATGTACCACAGTTTGTTTAGCCATTCACCAGTCTTTGAACATATGTGTTGCTTGGTGATTATGAATAGAGCAACTATAACACTTCTTCCGGAGCAAGAGCTGAACCTGTGAGAGTGCCCCCATAAAGGTATTACCCAGACCTCAGCATGCTGACCTACACTCATGTGCGTGTCCCTCAGGTCCTAGGGGGTCCCACAGGGCAGCTGTGTAAACGGTTAACCAGATGTGTGCTGGCATCTCACAGCAAAACACTTGTAGGTTTCAGCAGGAATAAGAAGATCTTTGTCCCTTCCTTACAGATAGCCAAATGGCACATAAAAAGATGCTCAACGTAGCTAGTTATTAGAGAAATGCAAGTCACCTCACACCAGGCAGAATGGCCATCGTTAAAAACTCTACAAATAACAAATATTTATATATTACTCAGCCATAAAAAAGAATGAAATAATGCCATTTACGGCAACACGGATGGACCTAGAGATGATCATGCTAAGTCAAGTAAGTCAGAGAAAGACAAATACCATATGATATCACTTATATATGGAATCTGAAATATGACACAAATGAACTTATCTATGAAACAGAAACAGACTCACAGACATAGAGGACAGAGCTTGTGGTTGCCAAGGGGGTGAGAGGGGGTAGAGGGGTGGACTGGGAGTTTGGGATTAGCAGATGCAAACTATTGTATACAGAATGGATTTAAAAAAAGGTCTTACCATATAGCACAGGGAGCTATGTCCAATATCTTGACAAGCCATAATGGAAAAGAATATTGAAAAGAAAATATGGGGCTTCCTAGGTGGCACAGTGTTTGAGAATCTGCCTGCCAATGCAGGGGACACAGGTTCGATCTCTGCTCCAGGAAGATCCCACATGACGTGGAGCTACTAAGCCTATGTGCCACAACTATTGAGCCCACATGCTGCAACTACTGAAGCCCATGCGCCTAGAGCCCATGCTCCGCAACAAGGGAAGCCACGGCAATGAGGAGCCCATGCACCTCAAGGAAGAGTAGCCCCCACTCATCGCAACTAGAGAAAGCCTGTGTGCAGCAATGAATACCCAACACAGCCAATAAATAAATAAATTTTTTTTAAAAAAAGAAAGAAAATATATATATATATATATAACTGAATCCCTTTGCTATACAGCAAAAAATAACACAACATTGTAAATCAACTATTCTTCAATAAAATAAATTTAAAAGAAATCTTTATTACTTCCTTTGCAGTAACTACTCTTCCTTTCCAATTTTTTTATTGCAGTAAAATACACATAACGTAAAAGTTATCATCCTCATCATTTTCAAGCAATTAAGCATTTTCAACCATCTAGCCAATCTCCTGCAAATCCTCACACAAGAAAATGTAGGGGAAGAATTCCTCTGATCTGCCCTCTGTTTGTGGTGTCTGGTGTCAAAACTGGCTTCAGCAAAGACCTGAGTCTAATATTCTAACACCGCTTAGAGTTGAATAATATCAGAGTGAAGAGCAGGTCCTAACAGCCTAGTCTGTTGGGAAAGATTATTTGGGTGCATAGAGATGAGAGCCACAAGGTTTTATGGTCTCCATGGCTTTGATTAAGCCAGAGAGCAGTCACCTAGGTCACAGAAGGGATACATATGCAATCCTGAAAGGATGGCTGGATCAGTCATGATTTCATCACAAAAACAGAAGCCACTTTAGACAGTCCAAGGAAAAATAAGAGGTTTACACAACTGTGCTGGGAAGACTCTAAGGTGGCCCCAGTGGTCCCCCTCTCCTGCTGTGCACACCCTTGTGTAATCCCATTCCCGTACGTGTGGATGACCTAGCAGCTTGCTTCTAACCAGCAGAACGCAACAAAGACATTGCACTCTAAGGACATCGAAGGAGGTCACCTTGGTGAGTAGGTTACAAGAGATTGTGACATCAACTTGCTAGTGGACCCTTTCTACTGTCTTTTCTATTTGTGCTGATGACAAAAGCAGCCCCATTGGGAAGGTTCACATGACACAGAACTGGGGGGTGGGGGGGGTCTCCAGCCAACATCCAGCTGGGAACCCTCATGCCAACAGACCACAGGGAGCTGGATTCTGCTAACAGTCAGCTGAGTATGGAAGTGGATGTTTCCCCACTCAAGCCCTCAGATGAAGCCCCTGCCCTGACCAATACCTTGATTTGAGCCTTGTGAGAAACTCTGAAGCAGAGGACCCAGCAGGCCATGAGCAGACTCCTGGCTCAAAAGAACTGTGAAATAATACATGTGATATGTTTTAAGCTGTGAGTCTGTGGTAGTTTGTTTTGTAGTAATAGATAACTTATACAATAATTATTGGAAGGCTCAGGGAGTGACTTTCCAGGAGGCCGTTACTATCTCAGCTGCCTACAGCACGTTGCAAAGAACTTAACTTCTGCCCTGCATCTGAAACTGCCACCGTAGATTCTCTTCTGCCTTCAAAATCTTGTGCAAAGGAAAACATGAGTCTAGAATAACTTGAATGCCATAAAACAAGGAAGTTCTTGAATAAATATGGGGGGAATGTCGAAAGGACACAGAGCCAACCAGAAGTTCTCAATGGCCAAAGTTTAAGCAATTTGGGAAGTAAACTAAATAATAATAGTAGTGGACAATAGCTCATAGGATAAAATAAATATTCATGATTCTATACTGATATTAATTAATTAATTGAAGAGAAGGGACAGCCCTTCCTTATGGAAGAATATCAATTATAAATGTAGACGGAATAAGAGAAATGTAAAATAACCACAAGGCAAATACCATAGCAACAATTTTTGGAGGCAAGTTTCACCACGGGATGCTAAAATCAGTGGGCAAAACAAGGTATTAACATAATCTCAGCAAATAGATATCTAAGATATTTATTCATTACAATGGGGAAAAATTAGTAATTTTACATTGGAGAAACCCAGCAAATAACACCGTAGCCAAGTGATCAAGGTTTACCTCCTCATTTGATGCACAAAGTACACAACATCCCAGGCATAGCTTCAGTCTAATCATGAGAAAATATCAAACTCACACCGAGAGAGATTCCACAAAGTACCTGACCAATACTCTTTGAAAATGTCAGGGTCGTGAAAGGCAAGGAAATGAATTGGAGTAGAATAAAGAAACACGAGTTGGAGAAGACAAGAATATACAAAAACTACATGCAATGTGGGATTCTGGGTTGCTTCCTGGAACATTAAAAGGACATTAGAATAAAATAGATAACCAACAAGGACCTACTGTATAGCACAGGGAAAGACATTCAATATTTTGTAATAATCTACAAGGGAAAAGAATCTGAAAAACTATGTATAAATATAAACTAAATATATATGTGTATATATATATATGTATATAAACTGAATATATGTTTCCAAACAAAAAACTCAGCATGCATACATAATCTCCTCCTCGTACGTAAAATGCCAATAAACAACAATAATTCCATCATCCCGGTTCAGCCTAGCATCCCACTACTGGCCCTCACACCACCAGAGATGCTCTTGTGCTCTCTCCAAGGTGAGACCCTACAAGTCCTACAAGTCATTGTGTCTCTTTTTAGGTGATGTTCATTCCCTTTCTAGATCAATTGCAGTCCACTTTTGACATATCGTACCATGAAATCTAAATTGTAAGGTTGATATAAACAAATACAACTTAAAGTCAGTACTAATGTATCATGCAGAACCATCTATAGACCAAGCCTGAAGGAAAAACCAGTCTTTCTCAGTGCATTGGTCTTAGGAAACTCCCCCACAAGGCCATGATACGAGAGAGAAGCGTCAGTGCAGCAAGAGGAGCTACCATGGGATTGAAGCCATCTACTCACATTACTCACTTGTATCTTCAGACATGTTCACGCACGATCTTGTATGCACTGTTCCTGCTTGATGAGGAATTCCTTGTATGCATGACCAACTTCATAGCTCCACAGATCCAATAACAAACACCTAGATCATGAGAACCAACAGAGGTCAAATAATAACTTCTTTTCCCTTTGGCTGAGGAGTAAATCAGGAGCTGTTTCTCACAAAGGGAATATCTGTCTTCAGAAAATGGCCTTACTTTGCTGAAAATCCTAGAAGTCCAAGCTGAGATTCTCTACTGGGGTTTTCCAGAAGTCGCATCATAACCATCAAAATATCAGAGATGCTTTGGAACCATTGAATCTGCTGGGTCATTAGGCTCAAGTGACAGAGCAGCTCACAATGAAGTTGGACCAACTGCAGTGCCTTCTTTTGCTGTGGCTTTTGCTCAAAACTGAAATGTTATGTGTTGCTCAGTAACTAGCTCAGGTGACACATTCAAATGTGTATATTGCCTCCAGAATCCAAAGTGACCCACCAAAACGCTATGCCTTTTTGTTAGTGGTAGGGGTGCAAGTGGCACTAACTCATTTCATTCAGGGAGGGGGCATCTCAACATACCCCAGACCAAAGAACCTCTAGAAACTTCAACAAAATGACCAACTTCTGGATTTTTATGAGGGTTATCTCCCATCCTCAGTCATGCAAGTGTATTAAAAAGAAATCTAGGGTATTTGAAGTGTCTTCATTAGCAGACCCAAACAGTGTCATTTGCTCAATGTAATAAACCAGGATGATGACCTGATGAAAGATTATTTTCTGTAGGCTGCATTATGACATAGAGCCAAAGATTCAACATCTTTGAGGGAAGATGATGACGGTATACTACTGCTATTGTGAAAATAAATTCTGGTAGGTTTCTTTTTTCTAATTGGTAATTAGAAAAAAATATTTGCCAGGTCAGTTACCAGTTGATGTGATTGCTGCAAACCAGTTACCAGATAGGTCAATTTGCTCTGAAGAGACAATATTATGAAATCAGATGCAACTGGAATTAAATTTACAATAATACTTCATTCTCCAAAATCAGTCATTTGCACAAAACTAATAGGCAAGATAAATGGGGGATCACTACCCTGGCATCTTTCTTCTCTTTACTGGTGATGTTGATTTCTAAAATTTCCCACAGGGTGTTATATTTCTTTTATGACGCATGGGGGTAATACCTGGGCTTCCACTTGGCACTTCCTACCATAATAGCAGCGTTCGTTCTATGGGTCAGAGAGCATCTGTGGGGTTTTACCAGTTAGTGTGTATAGAGAAAAAAATACAGAGTGAGTTCACAGACGACTAGACCTACCGTGAGACAGACTTGGACGAAAACTCTATGTGTCACATGACTTCGTAAGTCACCCATTTGAGGAGTAAAATGCAACGTCTTACAGTTTCAGAGGCCAAAAGTTTAAAATGGGTCAGCATGGCTGCAATTCCTTCTGTGGGCTCTAAGGAAGAATCAGTTTCTTTGCCTTTCTCAGCCCCTAGAGGCCTCCGAATTTGCTTGGATCAGGGCTCCGTACACTCTTGATCTCTGCTTTTGTCATCATATCTCTTTTCTCTCTGACCCTCCTGACTCCCTCTTATAAGGACACTTAAGGTTACATTGGCCCCATCTGGATAATTCCCCATCTCAGGACCTTTAAGGACATCTTTGAAGTCACCTGTTCACAGGTTCCATTCTGGGGCTTAGGAAGTGAACTACTGCGGGAGGGCCGTTATTCAGCCCATCACACAAAGGTTCATTAGAAAATATCATCAGGGACCTCCCTGGTGGTCCAGTGCTTAAGACTTCACCTTCCAATGCAGGGGGTGTGGGTTCAGTCCCTGGCTGGGGAGCTGAGATCCCACATGCCTTGCGGCCAAAAGAAACCAAAACAAAACATAATACAGAAGCAATATTGTAACAAATTCAACAGAGACTTTAAAAATCATCCACATCCAAAAAAATGGAGGCCTCTAGGGGCTGAGAAAGGCAAAGAAAAAAAAACTTTTCCTTTTCTTTGAAAAAAAAAAGGAAAGAAAAGAAAAAAATATCATCAGTTCAGTGACAGCATCCAGTAATCCTTGAAAGTTCTGGGTATATTCCTTCCCACAATACACAACCACTCTGGTAAATAGCCACAGATCCTGTGTGGGAGGTGAGGAAGAAGAGTGGCCACATTGCAGGGTCTTTCCTCGGGGAGTTTTCCTTCCCCTTCAGTTTAAGAGGACCTAGGGTTGTAAACTGGCTCAGGTGTGAGAATCGGGTGACGGACAATGGACCTACAATGCAGGGCTCAAATCAGGTCTGTGGACATCACAACTAGAACATTTTTTCTTCTTAATATTGAGTAAAACTTTAGTAGAGTTCTCATACATTTTATTTATTTATCATGTCCCGTAAGCCATCAGCAAGGACATCCTGGGTGAAACCATTCTGACTGCTGCTCCACCTGTGCGCGCCGTCCACCGTGTAACTGTGATTCTGTTTCTAATGGTTTTTGGCCTGTACTTGGCCTCTGCCCCTCGGAAACTAGCAGCAGGGAAAACAACAATCCACATTAAAAAAGGTAATTTGGGGGAATTCCTTGGTGGTCCAGTGGTCAGGACTTCGCACTTTCACTGCTGCAAGCTGTGCAGCCAAAAAAAAAAAAAAAAAGAAAGTAATTTTGGTTTGTGAGCACAGACAGTTGTGAGAAACAGAGCAGTCGCAAACCACGTGGCCCCGTCATCTTTCTGTGTGAGGGGTGAGCATCGGAGCACCCCTGACATCTCTTTTGTTCTTTCTGTCCAGCCCGGGATCCTGGGTGACGTGTGGTTGAGCCCCAGCCAGTTTACAAAGGCTGATCCAGGCTTGGCTGAAGTTTTTCTCACTTGTGGTCATCTCACTTCAGGTGTAAAGCAGTGCAGTCTAGACACACTGATGTAAGATGCACCACTTCCCACACCCACCTGGTTCCTCTGAGTCCTCCCCAAGGTCAGTGGTCTCAGCAAACTGCGTGGGATCAAGGACACAGAAGGCTGGAGGAACCCAGAATTGCACCCTCACTGCCTTTAATCCTGCTTATATAGAAGTATTCATTGGGCCACTTTATCACTATAAAGGAATTTCTGACATGCCTATTACAATAATAGACAGGCAGGCTTGGAGGAAATTACTTTGACCAGGATAGAAGCCAAGTGCCTGATTTGGCACTACATAGTTAGACAACGAACGGTGGTGCAAAATCTTGGAAATTAGACAGTCATAACTCTGTGAATATGTCCTGATGTCTTAATGCCGTTCTGGAGAGAGGAGGTAGTGATGCCTAAGATTTCCAAACATGACAGGAGCACCTAATTCCCTCCACCTTTTTCAACAGAGCAGGAGAGCAGACCAATTGTGAGCAGCAGGGAAATCAGGAGAGTCAATTTCTTGTCACTTACAGAGGTGTCAATAAAGGCAGATGTGTATCATTCCAAAGACGGGAGACTAAAGCAGACTGTTCAGAAGGATTTATCACTAGAGTGAGACTTTAGAAATCTGTGTGCCATTTTCCACTGGCCACACTGCAGTGAGAAAGGCCCACCAGTTATTCTGGGTGGTGACAGCTTGGTATAAGTCCCACTTAACCCTGGGATGCCCCACCAATGCCCTCCCATCTGCGTGTCCTCCCATGTGTGTTTCCCCAGCCCCCTCACTTTTTCACTGACACCCCAGTACCTCACATGTATTGAGCTAACATGTTCCCTATTTGGTGGCATCTATGGAAGCTCCTTAGGATTCAAATCCAACCAATCAGATAACAGCTCATACAAAATTTAACCCACCCCTAACTGACGCATAAATACTTTTGTTTCTGTAATCTGGCCACTTGTCCCATTACCCTGTCATCACCTACCTCTGGCTGATGAAGCCCCGTCTCCTTTGAGAGTCCCCACTGGTGTGAGTATTAAGAAAGGTTTGTTTTGTTTTGCTTTGTTTTGTTTTTTAAGAGATAACGTCTTCAGTTCTTTTTTTAAAAATACATTTATTTATTTATTTACTTAAGAAAGTTTTATCTTTTATGCTTGTTGTTGGTTGTCATTAGCACACCATTCAGGGAGCTCCTAGATGGTGGATCCTAGAAGCTCCTAGAAGGCGGAAGCTCCTAGACAGTGGGTCACCCAGGGAAGCCCTTTGGGGGAGGTCAACACACGTGAAATAGGAGAGGTGTGGTGAGAGAGATGCTTCTCCATGGGTCTCTCATTTCTTGCTGTGTATACCAAGAATGCAAGTCCCTGACCACCCTTTCCCCAGGCCATTTCTCAGGATTGTGTTTGCAGCAAGCAGCCTTGAGAGACATAGTAATGTCTCACTCTGCAGCGAAGAGCAGGCTTGCATACTGCTTGCTATAAAATAGGAGGTTCCCTAAGCTCCATGTTTCTCAGCTGTCACACCAATTCACTGCGTGCACAAAAACAATCAGGCCGCATTGCATCACCCCCATGGGACGTGTGGAGGCAGTGGTGAGAAAAAAATCATGCACATGTGATGCTTACGCTGCTTGCTGTGCTGTGAGTAATAAAATCCATGCAGTGCAATTTGATCCAGAAGTCTGGGAACTTCTGCCAGCACCCAGGACACAAGAACAGGCTAACATACTAGCTTAGAGAGAGAATGAAATAAAATCTCAGAGCCAAGAAGGTAGTAAAGGGTAACCTAGAACCACAGAAGAAAGCCTGGAAAAACATGGTTAAGGGCAAAGCTGCTGGTGTTTAGGCATCTCTCTCGCTCAGCAGTACAGCCTTTTTTCAGATAAATATCCGCCGGAAAAATCACAGGCTCTTTGAAAGGGACTTAAGACTCACTACCGTATTTGCTTCGTAAAAAGAATGAGCACCAGCATGACACACTGAAGGCAAACCCTGAATAATGAAAAAATAAATAAAGAAGAGCAGGCAACCAAGATCACAATTTTAAAGAGGTATATCAAGTTCCCTGGAAGAAGTCTGCAGCAAACGTGGAGAAATTCAAGGACATTCAAATAGCCAATATTCCTGCCTTAGAGTTCCCTTTTCCAGAAGTTCCTCCACCTACACCTCTCAGAAGATGGTTTAAATTTAACATTGAAGGCCATAATAAAGAGGGTAAGACAGTTAATACAGAAAAAAATGGGAAAACATCAAGCCAGTGATTATCCAAGGGAAGCAAAACCCCATAATATTCTAAGTGAAGAGGCCCACCTGGGGCTTTGAAGATGGTACCTGCATTTTTGTTGCCTCTGTGTTTTAATGACTCATTCTGTTGGATTTGGACTAGGTAGACACTAAGCTCTAGGAGGTTCAATTTCTCTCGATAAAAACTAAATGGCTACTGGGAATAACTTTCTTCAAGCAACTATTATTTTCATTTTCTTAACTACAGGCTGATAAAACAATAGGGTACATGTAATAATCTATTATGTCATAACTTATAATGCAAAATAATACAGAACCGTAAAGGCTACCTTGAATTTGAAACATTATTTCCACAGTTCAATGGAAATCGTGCACCTTGGTATGAATATACCATTCATGCACCAAAGTTAAGTAAGTTACACACTTTTAAGATAGCTTTATTGTGATATGATTCATATAACATACAATTCACTCTTAAGTGTACAATTCAGTATTTTTTAGAATCATTGCAAAGTTGTGCAACCATCACCCACAATCAATTTTTGAACATTTTATCACCCCAAAGCAACTCTGCACCCATGAGCAGTCACTTCCCATTTCCCACCAACTCCCCATACCATCCACACTAATCTTTCTTTTTTAATTAATTAATTAATTAATTTTATTTATTTTTTATTTATCGACTGCATTGGGTCGTTGTTGCTGTGCACAGGCTTTCTGTAGCTGCAGCAATTGGGGGCTACTCGTCGTTGCGTTGCATGGGCACTAGGTGCTTGGGCTTCAGTAGTTGTGGTACGCGGGCTTAGTTACTCCATGGCATGTGGGATCTTCCCGGACCAGAGACCAAACCCATGTCCCCTACATTAGCAGGCAGATTCCAACCACCACGCTGCCAGGGAAGCCCCACACACTAATCTACTTTCTGTCTCTATGGATTTGCCTCTTTTGGGCACTTCACATAAATAGAATCATACAACATGTGGCCTTTCGTGACCGGCTTCTTTCACTTATAAGAACGTCTTTAAGGTTCATCTGTTTGTAGCTTGTATCAGTACATCCTTTCTCTTTATGACTCAATAAATACTCCATTATATGGATGTACCACATTTGATTTATCCATTTATCAGTTGATGATCATTTAACTTGCTTCTATTTGTTTAGCTGTTACGGGTAACACTGCTGTGAACATTCATGTACAAGTTTTTGTGTGGACATATGTTTTCATTTCTCTTGGTATATCTATAGGAGTGGAATTTCTGTCCATATGATAACTGTATGTTTCAGGAACTGACAGACTTTTCAGAAAGTGGCTGCACCATTTTACATTCCCATCAGCAGTGCATGAGGTTTCCAATTACACCACCTGCTCACCAACATTTGTCATTGTGCCTTTCACTATAGCCATCCTAGTAGGTGTGAATTGGCATCTCATCGTGCTTTTGGTTTGTATTTCCCTAATGACTAATGAAATTGAGCATCTTTTCAAATGCTTATTGGTCATTTGTATATCTTCTTCAGAGAAATATCCCTTCATATCCTTTGCCTACGTTTTAAAACAAATATTTATTTATTTGGTGGCACAGTGTCTTAGTTGCAGCATGCAGGATCTTTTTTCTTTTTTTTTCATTTGCAGCATGTGGGATCTTTAGTTGTGGCATGCGAACTCTTAATTGCAGCATGTGGTATCTACAATAATTCCCTGACCAGGGATCAGGCCCAGGCCCCCTGCATTGGGAGAACAAGTCTTAGCCATTAGATCACCTGTCTTCTACTATTTTTAAATTGAGTTATTTGTCTTTTTGTATTGAGTTATAAGACACTTCTGTTTATCAGCTACATGATTTGAAAATATTTTCTCCCACTCTGTTGGTTTGTCTTTTCACTTTTTTGATGGACACCTAAGAAGACTTTGCCTAATGCAATGTCATGAAGACCTACTCCTATGTTTCTTAGACTCCTTCTTCTAAAATTTTATAGTTTTAGGGCTTCCCTGGCAGCACAGTGGTTAAGAATCCGCCTGCCAATGCAGGGGACATAGGTTTGAACCCTAGTCTGGGAAGATCCCACATGCCACAGAGCAACTAAGCCCATGTGCCACAACTACTGAGCCTGTGCTCTAGAGCCCACGAGCCACCAGCCACAACTATTGAGCCCACGTGCCACAACTACTGAAGCCTGCATGCCTAGAGCCTGTGCTCCACAACAAGAGAAGCCACTGTAATGAGAAGCTTGAGCACTGCAAGGAAGAGAAGCCCCCACTCTTTGCAACTAGAGAAAGCCCATGCAGCAGCAACAGAGACCAACACAGCCAGGAAAGAAAGAAAGAAAGAAAGAAAGAAAGAAAGAAAGAAAGAAAGAAAGAAAGAAAGAAAGAAAGAAAGAAAGAAAGAAAGAAAGAAAGAAAGAAAGAAAGAAAGAAAGAAAGAGAGAGAGAGGGAGAGAGAGAGAGGGAGGGAGGGAGGGAGGGAGGGAGGGAGAGAGAGAAAGAAAAAGAAAGAAAGAAAGAAAGAAAGAAAGAAAGAAAGAAAGAAAGAAAGAAAGAGAGAGAGAGGGAGAGAGAGAGAGGGAGGGAGGGAGGGAGGGAGGGAGAGAGAGAAAGAAAAAGAAAGAAAGAAAGAAAGAAAGAAAGAAAGAAAGAAAGAAAGAAAGAAAGAAAGAGAAAGAAAGAAAGAAAAGAAAAGAAAAAGAGAAAGAAAGAAAGAAAGATGTAATGTAGGAATTAAGGGAAAATAAATAAGTAAATAAATAAAAGTGTTATAGTTTTAGCTCTATTTTTAGGTGTATAAGCCATTTGGAGTTAATTTTTGTGTATGATGTAAGCAAAGGGTCCAACTTCATTCTTTAGCGTGTGGATATCCAGTGTCCCAGCACCATTCATTGAAAAGACTATTCTCTGCCGTGTTGAATTATCTTGGCACCCTTTCTGAAAATCAATTGATCATAAATGTGAGTGTTTATTTTTATATTCTCAATTCTTTTTCATTGATCTGTGTGTATATTCTTATGCCAGTACCACACTATTTGATTTGTAGCTGTGTAGCAAGTTTTGAAATCAGGAAATGCAAGTCCTCCAATTTTTTTCTTTTTAAGATTGCTTTGGCTATCCTGAATCCCTTGTATTTCCATATAAATTTTAGTTTGTCAATTTCTAGGGGAAAAAAAGCCAGCTGTGATTTTGATACAGATTATGTTGAATCTGTAAGTGACATGCATTTCTGGGTGGAACTAGATGCCATGCTCTGTACTGTTCTTAACAGAAGGAAAATCTGAAGACTGCCAGGGAAATAGTTAATTTCCCTTTTATGAGTAAAGAAATCAAATTATTAGTTCTGCTTTTTCTCTTTTAAGTGATCTGTTTACCTCATAAATCAGTGTGTATTATATTCATTGACTTTGAATCTCATTTTGCTATTTAGTTTTGGGAGGAATTTAACTTAATTTAATCTAGTATTCGACAGGCCATTGCAATTCTCCCTTGATTCACCTACACAGATACGCAACTTCTAGGTTTAACATTCATTCGAGATGTTACCATACCTTCCCTTAACTGTAAATAGCATAATCGTTTTCAAATGTAGGTTTAAATATTATTCAGGTATGATGAGGCTAACAGATCAGGAAACAATTGCCACTGAAAGATGGTTTCTCACAATTCCTGGAGGAGGGGCATGCCACACCATGCAGGGCCATGTGAAAAGCACCAGGGTCAGCCAGGAGATAGAGGGAGGGAGGGGAAAATGTGAGTAAAGCTTTTACTCTGGTTCCCAGGGGGAGGAATGGGCAAGGCATGGTCAGCAGGCTAAGCACATTTAGGATTGCAAGTGTGAATAATTTCAGCAGGCTCTGGGGTACAGGAGCTGCCTACTACTTCTAATGTTAGAAGGGATACTTTTCAATATGACACACATTGTACCGGGAAGAGACAGTGCCAATACTGTATTGTTGGGAACATGTTTGGTGCTAGATAGGATCGTTGTTCATATTAGAGAGAATCAGTGGTACTTGGCAGGAGTCTCCAGGGAAACCCCTTTGTAAGAACAGAGCCTCCCTCATTTGCAGAGACATGGATGGACCTAGAGACTGTCATACAGAGTGAAGTAAGTCAGAAAGAGAAAAACAAATATTGTATATCAATGCACATATGTGGAATATAGAAAAATAGTTCAGGTAAACCTATTTGCAAAGCAGAACTAATGTATGGACACCAAGAGGGGAAGGGAGGGTGGGATAAATTGGGAGATTGGGACTGACATGTATAAACTACTGTATATAAAACAGATAACTAATGAGAACCTCCTGCATAGCACAGGAGGGTAAAAAAGAAAGTACAGTCTGTTTGTAGGACATGTATTAAGTTATCCTTAAAAATGCATTCCAATACACATTAGGTGCAGACAAATACTGTTTGATTCCACTTATACGAGGTACCTAGAATAGTCAAATTCACAGTCATAAAGTATACTGGTAGATGCCAGGGACCGGGGAGTGGGGGGCGTGGGGAGGGGGAATGGGAGTTTGTGTTTAATGGAGACAGAGTTTCAGTTTAGGAAGGTGAAAAATTGGGGAGATAGGTGATGGTGAGAGTTGCACAGCAACGTAAATGTGAAAACTTAGTGCCACTGAATTGTACGGTTGAGTATGGTTAAAATAGCATGTTTTATATTATGTGACTTTTACCACAATTAAAAAAAATTTTAAAGAAAAACACAAAAAAACAGAGGCTCCCTGAGCAAACACTACTTTCTGTGGCACCGAACTATCTCCTAACATAGTGGAAACCTCTAGCCCTTGGGTGTAAAGCTCGCTATCTAAGCCTGATTACAACAGAGTAGTATGAACTTAGGCACGTTTTAAATATAAGATTTTGCTTATCTTTGAGTTACATATTTTCAAAGCATTGATGGAAATCAGTACAGAACAGTGTGTATAATGTGCTATGATTTCTGTAATGAAAGAGAACCATTGTTACACACGTATTTGCTTGCAAACATGGAAGCACTCTTAGGAATGACACACAAGAAGCTAGTAAGATTCCTCCAGGGAGGGGATCTAAGGGGCAGAGAGACAGGAGTAGGAGGGGGACTTTGCACTGTACACTCTTTTATAACATGTGGATGTACTTTCTATTCAAAAGAATAGAATTTAAAACATAAAATAGAAGGACTGGTGGGTTATTTATACTTGGGAAGCCTGGACCCTTGTGTCTGGCTTCTTAATCAGAATCAACACTAAGCCCAGGTGAACCATGAAAAGTTGCAGGTGGCTGGCCCTAGAGACCAGCCTGGCACTTGGAGTCTGCCACTGCTGACACAGTGCTGAGGCCAGTCTCCCAACTCCCATCTGAGTTACAGATGGCCCGGGGCCCTGGAGGATGTGGAGTTCATCAGAGCAACTTTTAAAATTTTGTAGGAGAGAGATTTCCCTGGTGGCGCAATGGTTAAGAATTCGCCTGCCAATGCAGGGGACGTGGGTTCCATCCTTGGTCCGGGAAGATCCCACATGCCACGGAGCAACTAAGCCCATGCGCCACAGCTACTGAAGCCCTCATGCCTAGAACCTGTGCTCCATAAGAGAAGCCACCACAATGAGAAGCCTACGCACTGCAACAAAGAGCTTGCCACAACCAGAGAAAACCCTCATGCAGCAATGAAGACCCAATACAGAAAAAAAAGAAAAAAAAATTTGTAGGAGAAAGTTCTTATTCTTAGGAAGTGCATACTGAAGCATTTTAAGGTAAAGCGTCTTGATGCCTGAACTCAGTTTCCGATGGTCTAAGAGAAAAAAAAGTGGGTGTCAACAAACACAATCACATATGAGAGGATGGGTGAGAGCACCAAGAAAGCAGATGTTAAAAACTGTTGTGCAAAATGTTGCAAATTGTTGAATCTAGGTAGGTGGAATCTAGCTGTTCATTATGCAACACTTTCAACTTTTCTGTCTGAAATATTCCTAAATAAAAAAGTAAGAAAAAAAATAACATAGCGGTGAAGTGCTTCCAACAATCAGCTTAAAGGGAAAAAATAAAGCTAAACATGCTGTAAGAGCATCATTTATTCCTAGACAGAAGCCTGGACGAGAATAGATATATACATTTGTCCCAGACTGGTTGTTTTCTAGATACACCCACTGCACCCATTTGCTAAAATCCAGAATCTCCTATAAAGGAGAGCTTGGGTACTGATGGTGCAGCCAGGCTAGCCTGTGCAGTCAAGAATCTATCTAAACACCACTGTGAATGTACTTAATGCCACTGAATTGTACACTTTAAAACAGTTAAAATGGTAAATTTTGTTATATATATTTTACCACAACAAAAAAAAACTTTTAGAATCAGCTTGTTATGGTGACACACACTGGAGGAAAAACCTTGCTGAGACTTTGACCAGGATGGTAGTGAGTCTCCATCACTTTGGGGAGAACAGATGTCTTCACATTGAGTCTTTCAGTCCATGGAGGTGGCACGTACTTCCTTTAAGTCTTCCTTAATTTCTCTCAACACCATGTTACAATATTTGGTGTGTGGTACTATTTGGTGTATAAATCTTGCCATCTAATCATATTTGATTTTTAAATGCTATTGTAAAACATAATACCGTCTTATTTTAATTTCTAATTGTTTACTGATGATAAGTAAAAGTAAAAGTGATTTAAAAAATATCTATCTGAAAAAAAAAATCTCTCTGGACCATGACCCCCACATAGATAAATGTTGGCAGTGGGCACGGACTGGTGGGAAGCCAGATCAGACAGAGTGAATTAAGTAGGGCATTCCTGCCCAAAGGACACTAAAGGACATCAACGAACTTAGGATATGTGACCCAAACATAAGCCCCATTCCCCAGGGACTGCTGGTGATTCGAGGTTCCAGCCCCCCATTCCCTGAAGGCTCAGAGCTTCTCCTCCTCCTCTTCGTCATTCATGGGGCTCCCTCTAGAGGCCAGAGTGTGCTACTGACGCAATGGCCAAGCAGGGGCCCGCTGCGCATGGTGGATGGAGGGGATGAAGGGGGAGGAGATGTAGTGCGGTCCTTGACCACCCCTGGAAGGTATCATTCTGTTCTTTGTGGAAGTGTGGAGTTCCCCCAGTGTTGGCCAGGTGGGTGAGCCATAATGGGAGTGCAGTAAGCTTGGGGAATCCACAGGGGTGAAAATCCCAATTATTGTGAACTGGCAGACTCCACATAGTGGGAGAACGGACATGCTCCATCTGGCCATTGATGACGGGCAACGGACCTGGACCTCTTGGGGCTGGAGGGCCTTGTATGGGGCTGCAAATTCGGGTCCTGAGCTGGAAGTCGAAATAAGAAATGGAGTGGTGAGTGAAGCCACTGAAGTAAGCCAAACACCCTCAGGAGGCAGGAACAGGTCCATGGGGCCTGGGACTAAAGGGTTCCCATTCTGTGCTGCTGATGTTATTAGCTGGTTTCCTAATAGCCATAAAGTCCTTGGGTGACCTTGGGTGGCCAAGACACCTTCTTCGGGGTGGTCTGCAGCAGCCGGAAAGTCGTAACCCCATGGGTCAGTTTCCTGGATCAGGTATCCGGGGAAGGGCCCATTCCCTTGGGCTGCACTGCAAGAGCAGAGGTGTAAACGCAGAGGCAGCCTTTGGGAAGATGTCTAGTCAAAGTTAGAATCAAAGAAGTCCTCAGTTAAGAGAAACTGGTCAGAAGGAGAGTCTTGTCGTAAGCAAAAGGATGGAAGTGGAAAGAAACAGATAAGAAAGGACTCAGATGAAATGTAACAGAGGCAGGACCTGAGTCTATAAAAATATACCTGTAGAGATTTTCTTAACCTGTTATCTGCCACTGACCCCCTGTGAAGCCTATGGACGCTTCTCAGAAAAATGTTCTTTAATGCATAAGATAAAATACCTAGGGTTCCAGGGGAAACAAATTTTATATAAACATGGTTATTATAAAAACATATTAAAAACAAATTTGTGCATAATAATACATGTGCTCTTTTATTAATATATTAAATAACAGACTGTCAGTAAAACTAATAAGCAATATATTTTCAATATAGGAATGGTTGCAATTTGTATTTTGAGGTAGAGTTTGTGTAATGTGATATGAAAACATATGTGATTTCAGTTGGTGACAAAGTTACAAGTACTGCTAATATTACTGAAATCTGTCACTTCTATTTACAATGGAAGAAAATGGTAATTTTCAGGTAGCCATTAGTGAAAATAAACATGTACCTTTTTCCTATCCAAGTTCACAGACTCTGTAAATTCTGTCCCCAGATTCCACTCTAGAACACTGTTCTAGAGTCATTTTCATAAGGAACTCAAAGCCTTAGAGGCCCTTTCTTTTCCTTAACTCCTTCCCCAGGAAAAGTGGAACTAAGGTTTCTCCAGGTTTACCTAGTAGAAGGTTTTATTTCAACTGGCTTATTTCAGAACTGCGAGGCAAAATCCTTCATTTCTTCCAGCTCAATGTTTTTCATACATTTTGACCTACAACCCATGATAAGAAATGCATCTCGAAATAAGACCTAGTGCACATACATACAACTGAAACCAAAATTTCACAAAACAATACTCTACTATAGGTAGTATATGTATAGTACATAGTTTGCTAGGGCTGTCGCAACAAAATATCACAGACTGTAATACTTAAAGAAATTTATTTTCTCAGCTCTGGAGAGTGGAAGTCCAAGATCAAAATGTCAGCAGGTTTGGATTCTCCTGAGGGCTCTCTCCTTGGCTTACAGATGGTTGCCTCTCACTGTGCAAGCACATCCTTGGCACTTCTGTCCTAATCCCCTCTTATTATAAAAACACCAATCAGATTGAATTAGGAACTATGCTAATGGCCTCATTAAACTTAATCACTTCTTTAAAGGCCCTATTTCCAAATATAGTCATATTCTAAGGTACTGAGAGTTGAGATTTCAACATATGAATTTGGGAGAGGAAAGACACAATTCAGCCCATGACATACAGTAAAGTAAAAACATAACTATATTTACATACAATGTTATTTACTAATATTTAAATATAATAGGTAAATCCTCCCCCCCAAAAAAAAATTAGGAAAGATTTTATGTATATTGCAATGGATATGCTTGCTTGTTGATAAGTTCAGTACAGCCTGAAACACATGGCACAATGTGATATGCACAGCTGATGCACTGTGAAGCCTTTCTTCTGATTTTTATCAGGTCAGGGTTGCAAACTATCATTCACACTAATACGTCCCTGAGAATAGTGATAATAATAACAATATGTTCTTTTTTGAACTTAATAGATTTTTTTAAAGCATATGCATTTTTAAAAGATTTATTTTATTTTATTATTTATTTATTTATTTATTCATTTATTTTTGTCTGCGTTGGGTCTTCGTCGCTGAGCGAGAGCTTTCTCTAGTTGTGACAAGCGGAGGCTACTCTTCGTTGTGGTACACAGATTTCGCATTGCAGTGGCTTCTCTTGTTGTGGAGCTTGGGCTCTAGGCACTCAGGCTCAGTAGTTGTGGCGCACAGGCTTAATTGCTCTGGGGCATGTGGGATCTTCCCCGCCCAGGGATCAAACCCGTGTCCCCTGAATTGACAGGTGGATTCTTAACCACTGCACCACCAGGAAAGCCCCAACAATAGATTTTTTTCATATTAATGTCTTATCATCATCCCTCAATGTAAATTAATTCAATTACCAGCAAATGGATATTTTATCTAAATAGTTTAACTTTTCAAATTTGGGGGTGGGGGGTAAAGTAAGGAGCACAGGTTTGAGACAGATGATGTGAGATGGAACAATTTCTCTCATTGTGTTTGTTCAAACTATCTTCACTGTAACATTTTCTTCATATTGTAGCTAGGGCAATCACTTTTTTTTAAAACTTGATATAGCAAGTTTAAAAAACTTGGCCCCTTAAACATCCTGAATGTGTCGAAATCATGCTTCTCTGTGGTTTCAAATTTCGATAAAAAGAACACACACACAAAATTAAATATGCCAATTTTGTTGCCCATATATCATCTTTAAAATATACGCCAAATGAGATTGATTTTCAACTGGAAAATGTGCTTCTTATTCTAGCATTCATAGCCCATGCTTAGAACTCTTTCTAACAAATGACTTGATTAGGATACGAGTGGGTCTGATTTGCCCCAGCTTCTGATCAGAATGTGTCTCAAACTTGGCTACTCAGCAACCTTACTTTAATAAAATGACCAACTTCCACGGCATTTGTCAGTTCAACCATGAGATTTGGTAAAATTTCTGTGGATACCAGAGTTTCATGATGCATAAAAGTGATCCCAACCAGCGTTGCTATTAGCGGCATAGATATTACTTATCTCTGCTCTGTTCTCTGATAATATTCGCTACTGCATAACTTCTCATTCTTTTTTTTTTAATTTTTATCTTATATTGGAGTATAGTTGATTAACAAGGTTGTGTTAGTTTCAGGTGTATGTAACTTATTCTTTCACTACATTTTAAATTCAATTTATGTTGTTTGACATTGTACTTTTCCAATTCTATAAATTTCCATTTGTATTTGAGGTTAATTTTTTTTCCTTTTTAATGTGCTTATTGACTTTATTTTAGAGCAAACATAAGAGGTAAAATACAAGGTGCTGTGGTTTGTAATAGAGCAACAATAAAGATAAAGGCATAAAGGAGAATGTTTGTGTTGCCTTTTGAAGAAAAGAATTAGGAAGCCCATAGGGTGGTTTCCAATACACTCTCCATCCTAAACATTTAGTATCACTTTTGGTATATTTCTCTTCTATACTTTCTTTTGGTAATTTTTTAATTTTTTAATTTTTATTTTATATTGGAGTAGAGCTGATTTACAATGTTGTGAGGTTAATTTTAGACAGCACTAAGTTATAAATGCCATAAGAAGAGGTCTGTTTTGTTCACTGCTATTTCCCCAGCACTTGGAGTAAAGCCTGGCTTGCACTAGGCACTCAATAAATATGTGATAAATATATGAACAAATACTCCATAAACAGTCTTGCCACACATATCAGATGTGAACTTGAAAGAGTTGCACAACTTACACCTCATTATTCTCATCAAGTTGGACTGAACATTCTATGAGTATTCTTTTAAATGTTTATCAGTGGCACAGATTAGATGAAATAGTCTACTATCATTTAAAGATATTTTTAAATTTATTACTTGATTTATAAAAAATCAAATGTCCTATATCCATGCATGATAGGACAGTAGTTCTTTGTATGTCTCCTTCCTTTGCCACACAATATGTCATTAAATATGACACTTAAAAGGCATTTTCATTAATATTTATATAACAACTAAGAAATTGGGATTATAATTTTGTTTCTTTTTTCTTTAACATATTTAAAGGACTTATCCATACATTCAACATAAGTTAATTTTTATCTATACTTTGAGGTAGGAGTCAAGGTTCATTTTTCTTTCTATATGATTATTCAATTATTCCAGCAATAGTTATTGAAAAGATTATTATATCCCCATTGAATTACCTTTGCACCATTTTGAAATGCAATTAATCATACATGAGGGGGAATTATTTCTAGACTTTCTATTTTATTCCATTAAACGGCACATCTATCCTTACTGAAATACCATGTGGTCCTGATTATGGTAGCTTTATAGTGGGTCTTGAAAGACTTGATATCAGGTAGGAAAGGTCCTCAGACTTTTATTCTTCTTTTTCAAGATTGTTTTGGCTCTTTTAGGTCTTTTGCATCTTCTGATTCTAAAATGAATATCTCCAAATACATTTTAGAATTAGCTTGTCAATTTCTGCAAAAAGAGCTGGCTGGGATTATGATAGGGATTGTGTTGAATCTATAGATCAATTTGAGAGAAATTGTCACTTTAACATTTAGTCTACTAATCCAAGCTTTTGCCCTTAGGCTCAATCTACCCTCATGTCTCCAGGGAATTGACCTGTTCCATCTGCCCTGAGTCAGCCTGTATGACAGGCTCTGCCAATGTGGCTTACCAGGACACGAAAACATGGTGTGGCCTGCTAGTTCAAAGACAGGAAGTGTCTGGCCCAGGGTCAGACAGCTCACTAGAGAAGAGTTGGGATAGAAATCAGATCCCCTGACCCATAGGGATTATCAGACAAATAGTGTGGTAGGTAGAATAATGGCCTACCAGAGATGCCCACACACTAATCCCTGAAACCTTACATGGCAAAAGCAAATTTGCAGATGCAAT
The DNA here is from genome assembly GCF_030028045.1 of Hippopotamus amphibius kiboko. Classification (NCBI taxonomy): domain Eukaryota; kingdom Metazoa; phylum Chordata; class Mammalia; order Artiodactyla; family Hippopotamidae; genus Hippopotamus; species Hippopotamus amphibius. The sequence goes on along the minus strand of NC_080193.1, from coordinate 43,002,377 downwards.
TAAAGGTATGGGCTTTGAGATGGGGAGATTATCTCGTGTTATCCAGGTGGGCCCAGTTTAATCATATGAGTCCTTAAAGCAGAGAATCTGTCCTAACTTGGTAAAAGAGATGAGATGGAAGAAGGAGAGATTTCAAAACCTGGGAGGGACTTAACCTGCATTGCTGACTTTAAGGATGGAAAAGAGGCTGAGACCCAAGGGATGTGGGTGGCCCCTAGAAGCTGAGAATGGCCCTCAGCTGACAAGAAAGAAAAAAAGATCTCAGTCCTACAACCATGAGGAGCTGAATTCTGTCAATAATCCAATTGATCAAGGACACGGATTCTCCCCTAGATTCTGCAGCAGAGAAAGCAGCCTGACTGGTACCTGGTGAGATTCCTGTTGGCTGGATGACCTACAGAACAGTAAAACAATAAATGTGAGGTCTTTAAGTTTGTGGTGATTTGTTATAACAGCAATAGAAAACTGGATACATACTGCAGAGCATACAGAACCAAAGGAAGAGCCAAAGGAGCAGACTGGGGTGGGTGGGGGAGCAGGAGCCCAGGCACTGCCTTTCTGTGCTCCAGAATCTCAAGTGGCTGCCATGGGTGACTAGACTCCACACATATTCAGTCTCTGCCTGGCTCCACACAAATCTCCAGTTCATGAGAAAAGATTCACTCTTCCAGGGGGGCCCACACTCATTCCTGTGGTCAGGGGAGAGGGCCACGTGGTGGTCAAAATTACACTCAAGGTTGTAAAGATGAGGAGTTCCTAACAGGAAGGACTATGGATCAGGCAAAAGCCCAGTTGCTCCCTACAACATTCAGTCATGATTCTTCTATTAAAAAACACGTGAACAATGGTTCTTAGTTGAGATTCCCATGGTGACACAGGTCTGGGAGTAAACGTATTGTCACAGTATTGGTCACAGAATATTGGTTCTTTCACTCTGTCTTCACCCCTCTGCAGGGATATCTTATTGTGTGTAGGTAATGCTCCCTGAGGGTGGCAGTGGGCATGTTTTGTTGGGCTCTGCACAGCTAGCCTCTGTGGAGTGCCTGTCACTCCGTCTATTGGTAGAGAGAGCGGCCCATTCTTCCTGTCTGCCCCATGGGACACGTGCCACTGTCTTCTCCTCTGGCAGCTGGGGTAATCTCTACTGTCCCTGTGGATATCACAGACAGCAGCCTAGTCTCTGGTGTGGGCACACTCAACTCCCACCTGGCAGCCACTCGTGGGATTGGGGCCCAGAACACTGGTGATTTTTACCATGGAAATGGCTCACAGCCAAATTTAGTGGCTTCTTAACATCTCAAGTTCCCACAAAGTGAAAGAATTTTCTTTCTACCTTTTCTGTTTATCTGTATCTTTTGGATAGGTTCTATGCAAATACCGCTGGTTACCTACCCAATAGCCAATTTTTCCTTCTTTCTTAAAAATAGTATCTTCAATGTTTCGCTAGACACGTTACTGTCAAGGTGAACATCTGCATTCCTCAGCCTTCCTTGCAGCATGGTGTCTGTGTTCTGGCCACTGAGCTATACATAGAATAGTCCTGTGCAGTTTCCAGTAAGTGTCTTTAAAGGGCTGGTATGGAGACTGCTTTGCTTCTTACTCCTGGCTAGAAAGCAGATGTAGCGGTGTGATAGAACAAGTAATGTGTCTGGTCTTTGTGTTGGGTTCCTGGCAACAAGCTTCAAGAATCTTTGGGATTTCCTGGGTATAGAGCTGCCTTTGTTATGCTAACGAGATGACACCTGGTGGATCTCTAGATATATTTTATATATAAAATTTACATATATGTATATGCTCTTTATTGGAGGAACTTCCCTGGTGGCACAGTGGTTAAGAATCTGCCTGCCAATGCAGGGGACATGGGTTTGATCCCTGGTCCAGGAAGATCCCACATGCCTCCAAACAACTAAGCCTGTGCTCTAAAGCCCATGAGCCACAACTACTGAAGCCTGCATGCCTAAGAGAAGCCACCACAATGAGAAGCCTGTGCACCACAAAGAAGAGTAACCCCTGCTTGCTGCAACTAGAGAAAGACTGCACGCAGCAAAAGACCCAACACAGTCAAAAATAAACTAAATAAATAAATAAATCTTAAAAGTATTATTGGAGTATGGTTGATTTAGAATGTTAGTTTCAGGTGTACAGAAAAGTGAATCTGTTATGCAAATACATATATCCACTCTTTCTTAGGTTCTTTTCCCATATAGGCCATTACAGAGTATTGAGTAGAGTTCCCTGTGCTACACAACAGGTCCTTATGAGTTACCTATTTTATATGTAGTATATGGATACCTTTAGAATGGGGATAGGGACTTTCAACTGCCCAACCTCCAGGGATGAAAGGAGAGCTGGGGAGTGAGTTCAGTCACGTGGCCAATAATTTAATTCATGATAGTGAAACCCCGATAAAGACTCTGACACTGAAGTTCAGAGGAGCCTCCTGGATGGTGAACACACTGATGTGCTGGCAGAGTGACATGCCCAGTTCTGTGAGGAGAGGGCATGGAAGCTCTGTGTTCCCTCTCACACCTCACCCTATGTGCAACCTTTATAATAGAACTGTAATTGTAAGTATAGAGCTTCCCTGAGTTCTGTGAATCATTCTAGTGAACTATTGAACAAGTTCATGGGAACCCCCAAGTTTGCAGCCAGTCATCCAGAAGTGTGGGTGGCCTGGGGTCCCCTGAGCCTCGTGGCTGACACCTGAAGTGAGGGCAGCCCTGTGGAGGACTCTGTCCTCAACCTGTGGGCCTGTGCTAACTCTGGGTGGTTAGTGTCAGGACTGAACTGCAGTCCACTCAGCATTTGGGGTGGAAACAGAATCGATGGCTAGAGCTGGTGCTGCCACCTTGGGTCATGAAGCAGCAGGTGAGATTTGGCAGAGTGGAAGAGAGTAACCTTGATCCTCATAGATCGTGCAGCCACCAGATCAACTCTGTACTGTCTACTCTCAAACTTCACACTTTAACTTGATGGCTTTTGGCTGCCACCATCAGGCTTACTCAAGCTAATGTAAATTTATTGAAAACTTATGCATGGCTATATAGAAGATGGGTGTCCCCTTTGCCTCATGAAGAGTGGACGTTCCTGGTCAGTTCCAGAGTCTGAGCTAGCTAGTTGTTTGAGCTTACTAAGGGGAATTTGTCCATCTCCCACTCAGTTACTGGTTAATGGGCCCCTCCCTGGTTCTGCTTCGGAACTCAATGGGAACTCCATGCTGCACTTTTCTGTCCATGGCTTTAGCCTATTTCTGGCTCAGTGTTTTTGTGGTTTTCATGGGTGCAGGCTTTTCAGCTTCTGCTCCTTCTAATCTTCTCTATATCACTTTCCCATTCTGGAGAGAACTGATAAGGTTGGTTAGTTGCATTCCTTCTAGTTTGGACAGAACTTTCCTTTCAGACAGCCTATAGAATAGCTGCCCGGGGGTCAGATGACATCCTACTCTGGGTGTATTAGTTACCTACTACTGCATAACAAATCACCACAAACTTAGCAGCTTAGAACAACACACATGGATTATCTCACAGCTTCTGTGGGTCAGGAGTCTGGGCATGTTTTAGCTTGGTCCTCTGCTTGGGGTCTCACAGGCTGCAGTTAAAGTATCAGGTGGACTAGGCTCTCATTTGGAAGCTCAACAAAGGAAGAATCAGTTTCCAAGCTCACTCAGGTTGTTGGCTGAACTCATTTCCTTGGTGTGTAGGATTGAGGGTCCAGCTTCTTGCAGGTGTTTGGCTGGAGGCCACCCTCAACTCCTAGAGGATTCTTGCAGTTCCTACAGGCCACCCGCAGTTCCTTGCCATGTGAGTCACATGGCTGCTTCATCAGGCCAGATACGAGAGTCTCTAGGCTGAGACTTGGAGCAAGACAGAGTCTTCTATAACATAACATGGTCAAGGAAGTGACATCTCATCACCTTTGCCATGCTCTATTGATTAGAAGAAAGTCACATGTCCTGCCACATTCAAGGGAAAGAGATTATACAGGGCATGAACACCAAGACAGGGATCATGAGGGGTCATCCTAGAGTCTGTCCACAATATGTACTCTGGAGGAGACGGAGTCTGAGTTCGGCCTGGGTAATAAATCAGATGAAAGTAATAAAAAACAATGAGTGTGAGTGAGCTCAAAAGCTTCACATCCTTTATGTGTGTAGCTTTAACGTGTATAGCTTTTCATTGAGCTTCTCTCAATAAGATTGATAGCAGTAATGGTACTCTCATTTTACAGATGAGTTAAGTGGAAGGAACTGTATCTCCCTGGCTGAGGAGTTGGGCCAAGAGGACTATCTGGACTCAGAGGAACCAAAGAGTCAGTATCATTAGATCGCCCAGGCTCAGGCAGAGCCATCTGGGTTCACTGGCAGAGGCCAAATAGAGCTTCACCAACACTTGCAGACCATCCACTGATATTTGACTGACCACCACATGCCACTCGCATTGAGGACCTGTCCTCTTTGTTGGCAGAGGGCAGTAGTTATTTGTTCTCTAGATAACCACCCAGTGGTGTGGTACCTAAGGGTGTCCTTGTGCAATCCATCCAAACTATCTTATGTGCACATCATTTCCAAGAATCCAAGATACCAATAAGCCCCGGCAACTGGCAGGGTGGCTTGAAGACTGGAGAAGTGTGGAAGGTTCAGTGTGGCTGGGGCACAAGGAGGCTGTTTTCACACACCAAATTCAGTGGATGGGAATCCTAAACCCTAGCAACACTACCGTGGGTTAAACATCCATTTTCCTTCAAGTATCCACTATGTGAGGGACTAGAGACATAAGAGAATAAAGCAGAGACTGTCTCTACTAAGGAAAATTCAGATTTCATTCATGTACTGCGGATGTGTTTGTGATTACACTCAGCAAAAGATTTATTGGCTCCTTTCTGTGGGTTCTTTTTTTAATCTTTGAGACATGCTTTTTTAAAAAATTATTTATTTATTTATTTGGCTGGGTTGGGTCTTAGTTGCAGCACTCAGGATCTTGGGCTCCTCAATGCAGTGCACAGGCTTCTCTCTAGTTGTGGCATGGGGGCTCCAGAGCTTGTGGGCTCTCTAGTTGTGGCACATGGGCCTATTTGCCCCACAGCATGTGGGATCCCAGTTCCCCCACCAGAGATTGAACCGGCATCCCCTGCATTGCAAGATGGACTCTCAACCACTGGACTACCAGAGAAGTCCCTGAATCCTTCTTGTTGATGGGAGATATAAAGATGAATAATTTGTCTCTCCACCTAATCCAGGAAGAATACAGAGTAGATAGATTAGTGCTATAATAGAGGGACTGAAGAAGTATCCATGGAAGTGGGGGAAGGAGAGGAGTTCAAGGAAGGCTCCTTGGAGAAGATAGGTCGTGTTTTTTGCAGTTAGGCTTTGTGGAATAGGCAGCACTCTGCTACATGTCTGCTGAAGGGTGAGACCTATAGAGGGCATTCTGGCTTGAGCAAAAGCCTGGAAGCCAAGCTGTGTGGAGAATTCTTGGAAACTATGGCTGAGAGGGTACTCAGTGTTCAGAGAGGTAGGAGGGACTGAATTATTAAGGTCTTTGCACTGGGTTTAGGGGTCTGGAATAGATTCTGAAGTCACTGGAACACCATGGATGGGAAGAACAGATTCAGAGGAATGCTCTGGGAAAAGAACTCTGTGGAGGACAGGTTGGGGGTAGGAAGACATTTGAGTGAGGCAACACTAGTGAAAGACTGAGCCAAGGCTATGGATGCAACTGGAAAAGAGGTGCAGAGGTCCACAGGGTGACTCTGGGAGATGGGAGAGTGGAAACCAACAAGAACAAAACCAAAGGCAGAGAAGATGGTGACGCCATTAACCAAACCCAGAAAGCAAGAGGAGGAGTACAGATGAAGCAAATCGGTAAAGGTGTCTTATATGTTACCTCTCAGGGGCTTGTAAGACGTATTTGTGGGATTGTAGATGTACAACTCAAGAGAGAGGTCACCATGCGGATAAAATTTTGAATCCTTTTTGAGAATATTTGAAACTCAGAGTGCATTAAACTAGTTAGGAAGATAGAAGAGCATTGAGAGAGGACTGGAGGCTTGCAGCCTTGGACAGTGCTGTATATGTGAGAAAGGAGCTATAAAGCAGCTTAAGAGGGACAGAAGTAGAATCAGGAGTGTGGTTCTGGTGACCAAGGGAAGTTTTTTTTCTGTTTTTTTTTTTTTTTTTTTTTTTTGAGTATAGTTGATTTACAACGTCGTGTTAGTTTCAGGTGTACAGCAAGGTGATTCAGTTATACATATACCTATTCTTTTCCAGATCCTTTTCCCATGGGGAAGAATGTTTTAAGGAGGAATTACTGTCCGCAAACTAGATGAGGACTAAGCAAGGACCACTGGGTGAGTTGCCAGCTCACTGGCAACTTAGGGGGAGCAGTTTGAGAGGTGTGGCAGGAGCAGGATCCACCACCTAAGGAGAGAGGAGGCTAAGGTATATCACAACAGTTACTTTTTGAAGAAATTTGAGAAGGGAAGAGTGTGAGAAAGGAAAGTGGCTTGAGGAAGGAGATGGGGTATTTGAGAGTCATTCTTGTAGCCACGAGCTACTCTCTTCCTAGCAAGAACACAGCTGTGCAGGATAGGAAGAAGGCTGTGAGCCCCATTTATTTCTTAATACAAAACTCCAGACCTAAATTACCATCTGGGAAGGGAGGAGGGGGACATAATCTCTGTTATCTGATTCAGATTTTGCTCCGGCAGCTTTGGATAAGCTTCTACAGCTGTATAACTCCATCCCTCCACCCCAGACAAAACAAACAAACAAAAAAACCACCACCACCTCCCCCCGCTTCTTCGTAATCTGGAGAAACCGAGCAGGTGCACCGTGCCCGAGGCCTGTGCCAAAGGCCCCTCTCCGAGCCAGCTTTAACCCGACCGTGCACGGCTCCCGGGCGGGTCCGGCCCGGTGTGCAGCTCCCTACGCGGCGCGCGCGTAGCAAACCGGACAGAGTCGCTTCGATTCCGCGCACCCGATCCTCCAACGATGCTCAGGCTTTGCGGGCCGTGGCCTCGGTGGGGACACAAAGTACAGCCAGGAAAACCCTCGGCCCTGCCTGCAGCCCTTCGGCCTGCTGTAGTCGGCCTCCATTACCCTTTTCCCGCGCCGCACCTCCCTCGGGAAAATGAAACCTGGTGCCTTCAGCTGAGGCAAAAGGGTGGGAGCTTTTCGCTAGGCAAAGAGAAAAGGCAGAACCGACTCTAGACAGCAAAGGGGTGTGTTGCCTCGGCCGGGTCTCCAGGACGCCCCGCCCAGGCCCGCCCTCTAGGCACCAGGGACTACATTTCCCATAGGCCTCCGCGGCCCCGAGGGGCAGGCCCGTCCGCTCTCCGCTCACCCTGAGCGGTGACTGGTTTCCCCAGGGGAGGGCGGGGCCTACCCCAGCCAATGGATGAGAGGCTCGTTACGGCGGCGGAAGCAGCGGCGCTGAGCTGAGGGGTGGGGGGCAGAGTGCTAGCGCCTCGGCGGCGGCGGCGGGTCCGGGAGCCCGAGGACGCCGGCTCCATAGGCGGAGAACGCACGGGAGCGAGCTCGAGGCGGCGCGGCGGCCACTCGGAGCAGCACTCAGGTAATGGCGGGACGGGCGCCCGGGAGCCGAGGGGAGGAGAGGGGAGGAGACGAGGGGGCGGGGCGGCCGAGCCGGGCTGCAGCGTCCGTCCCGCTGCGCGTCCCCGGGGAAGGGCAGCGGTGCCTCGTCTCCTGCGGCGCAGACCTGGGCTCTTTCGCGAGCAGAGCACGGCGGTTGGGCCGGCGGCAGAGGCCGGCTGTCCTGCGGCAAGGGAGGGAGAGGCGTCGGGAGGGTTGGGCTGATTCGGGCGTGGGGGCGTGGCGGGTGTGGGCCTTGGCGGGGAAGCTGAGAGGCCGGGGGAGCGCGGGCGGGCGGGCGGCCCAGGGAGTTTGGCTCCTGGAGCAGTTTAAAGTGACTCTCCACATCCGGGCCCTGCGCCCGCCGCTTTCAGACCCCGGCCGGGGCGGGGCCTCCCACCTCCCCGCCCCTCTCGCCGGCGCTGCTGGTCTTCCTCTGCCATTGGCTCAGCCTCGAGGGGTTTAGGCTGCCCCGGCGAGGCTCGCGCCTGATTGGCTGGCAGTCGGCGGGAGGGTGGGGCGGGATCTCAGCGCTCAGGCAGCGGTGGATTGGTGCGGGCCCCGGAGTGATGCGCCCGGCGTGGGGCCAATGGGCGGACGGGGGAGGTAGGGGCAGGTTCGGGGGAAGAGGACTGGAGCCGAGCGGCGGCGGCCGGGCGGCGGGGGTGAGCGGGGCCGGCGGGGCTGGACAGCGGTGGGCCCGAGGCGCGCTGCGGCACGAGTCCTCCCCGCGACCTCGGAGCCCAGCGCTGCCACCGAGATGGGTCCTCCGCGGCACCCTCAGCCCGGCGAGATGGAATCGGGAGGGGCGGGCGGCGGGCGGCGGCTGCAGGTAAAGGGCACACTGGTCCTGGGGCTTCTCAGAACGCCTGCCCCCCTCCCCAGAGACGGAGTCTTAAAGACCCGAAGTGTCTGGAGACCTGTGTTCTCCGGTCTCAGCTGTGGGCTTCAGGGTGGGGGTAGGATTACGGGCGTATCGGGAATATCGGCAGAGCTTGGCTCCTGAGGGAAGAGTGGGGGTCGATTTTAGGGAAGCTGGTGAAGGACTCGGTTCCTTTTGGCTCAGTGGGCGTCTGTGAAAGGGGCGGGGGGAGAAATCCATCAATGGAGGCCTGTGTAGAAAAGCATTTGAGAATTCCTTTTGGATCAGGTCTTAATGTAAGGTTTCTGATCCTTTCTTAGGACGGGCATCTGCCTCCGATTCCTCCTGTGACACGCTGATGATAGTTCTGTTCACCTTGGTGTGAGGCTTAAGTCTTTCAAAGACACATGCCATTTGTCATGAAACTTTACACAAAAATATATGTATTATCTTAATACCCGTCGTGTGGCTGTTGTGCACCATGCAGTGTCGACTTTTTCATATGGCAATCCACAAGTCTTTTGAGGGGGCGTCATAATATGCCCCAGCACCACATAAACGATTTTACCATTAATGGAACCTATGTATAGCAAAAACTTAAAAACAGTTTAGACCATTTCTGCACTGTATATTGAGCACAAGTATCACTTTAGATAAGTGATGCTGCATTTGCTTTTCTAAAGGAAGACATAGGTACTAAAAATGCTTTAATATCTCTATTGAGTCTAATCTCAGAATCCAGTAATAACCCTATGACTATGCACTGCAGGTGGAAATGAGTTCTCAACAGTTTCCTCGATTAGGAACCCCTTCCACTGGGCTAAGCCAGGCTCCTTCACAGATAGCCAACAGTGGTTCTGCAGGATTGATAAACCCAGCTGCAACAGGTGAGATGTGTGATATTTTTGTATATTGCTTCCTGCTTTAAGAATATTGCCAGTTTTCTAATTTAAAAACTAACACATTCTTTGTGGGGTTTTAGTAAATACTAGGTTATCAAATTTGATGAAAGGCTATATTACAATTCTAATTTTAATAAAGCTTTTTTTCTTCCTTTTTTTTTTTAAAATTTAATTTAATTTTTTTTTATTATTTTTTGGGGGTACACCAAGTTCAATCATCTGTTTTTATACGCATATCCCCGTATTCCCTCCCTTCCTTGACTCCCCCCCCTCGAGTCCCCCCCATCCTCCCCCCCCCCCCAGTCCTCTAAGGCATCTTCCATCCTCGAGTTGGACTCTCTTTGTTATACAACAACTTCCCACTATCTATTTTACAGTTGGTAGTATATATATGTCTGTGCTACTTTCTCGCTTCGACTCAGTTTCCCCTTCACCCCCCGCCCCCTCCCATACCTCGAGTTCTCCAGTCCATTCTCTGTATCTGCATCCTTGTTCTTGTCACTGAGTTCATCAGTACCATTTTTAGATTCCGTATATGTGAGTTAGCTTTCTTCCTGTTTTAACCACTTGATTCACATATACCAGGGTGTACGTGAAACTTATAGTAAAGCATGCCTACAAGAACTGTTTTAACTGTTAATGTGTTCTTATTTAATTAAAGCCTAGAGGTGTAATAATAATGCCATGAGGGAGTGCAAAGCTGTTAAGGCATAGGTCTTGCCTTTTAGGAGCTTACTATCTAGGAAAAGAGATTTTTTTTTTTTTTTAATCAGTATATGCACGTATGTACAACTTGGTTTTTAGTTGCATACTCTTTGCGTAGATCAGTGGCCTCAGCTGGTGTTGATTTTGCCGCCCAGGAAGTATTTGGCAATGTCTCCATACATTTTTAGTTGTCACAAGTAGAGGGTGCTAATGGCATCTGATATTTAGAGGCCAGAGATGCTGCTTAACATCCTATATTATGCAGGACAGCCCCCCGCCCAACAAAGTCCAGTCAACAGTGCTGAAGTTGAGTTACTTCTTCATATAATCTCTATATTATATACATCAAGTAAAAAGATGCCATCGTGAAGTGATGTACTCTTTTCTATTCCTCTTTCTTTACGCCTGTTTTCTGTGTTCCTTATGGTAAATGGTACTACCATCTACCTATTGCTCATCATGTTTAATTGATCTGTCTTTGTCTTTCACCTGTGAGCTATGGCCTCCTTCCTATTGCTTTGCCTCTTTCCTGCCAACTTAGTTTTTGTTACAAATTTATTTAGTTCTCTTCAGACTTGAAGTAACTTTAAGCTACTTTATTTCTCCTGCTTAATAGTAGCTGCTTATATTTTCTGAATAAATAATAAGTTCCCAACTTTCTTGACCTTGGGACTTTACACAGTCTGGTTTTTGGTTTTTTTTGTTGTTATTTGGGGGTTTTGGGGGTTTTTTTTTGAGGGGGTTGTTTTTTGTTTTCTTTTTTGGCCACAATCTATCTTCTTCCTTTCCACACTTATCTGACTAATTCTTTGTTCTTTCTTGAGGTTTCATCTCTGATGTCACTTTCTCTGGGAAGTCTTTACTGACTGCAACATCCATAGCAGCTCAGGGCAGGGCCTCCTCCGAGAATGAAGGCCAGGACCTATCTGTCCATGATCCTTTGTGTGTGCTATACTCGCTACAGTGTAGAGGTCAACAAATTCTTATAAAGCCACTTCAGGTTCTTTACTCCTTAACAGATATTTTTGACAGTGTTTTGTTTTTGGTATAAATTCACAGTGGAATTTTTTTAAATTATTTTGATTTTTTATTTATTTGTGGGGGGGGTGGGGGGCACCCAGCTGTGTGGCTTGCAGGATCTTAATTCCCCGACCAGGGATTGAACCCAGGCCACCGCAGTGAAAGCACCAACTCCTAACCACTGGACCACCAGGGAGTCCCCACAACAGAATAATTTAAAGGAGCGTAGCTAAATAGAATATTTTTGAACATCTGTTTGCAAGAATTATACTGCTCATTAAAGAGAGTATCAATTAGCAATAATTGCCTTCAGGTATTGTTGAGAAGGAAATCATTGACTTAGACCGAAATTGTCTATAATTTTACTTCTGAAATGTGTATGTTTTTTCCTTTAGTTGCTCTTAAAAAGAAAAGTTTTCCTTAAGTAGTTAGATGTCCTATATTTCCTGTTGCTCTTATTGGAAGAAGTAATTTAGGATCTTAAGCATGTCAGGGTTTCAAGTACATGTTCACAGTTTAGAAGTACAGATTACAACCAGTTCTCTTAACTAACTGCTTCAAGATTCTTTTCTGATAAAAATAAACAACTTCACATGCCTGGAAGGAAATGATAAATGGTTCCAAAAAGAGCTTAATGGAAAATGGTCAGTGTATTAAATCTTAATGAAAGTGTCAAAAATCAGTCTTCCTGGACAAATAGGTTTGGGGGAAAGTTATGAAATCGTCTGTTTCTTTTAAAATTTTCATTAGGATAAAATCTGGGCAGTGGGGAAGGTTGAAAATCAATTGATGTTGGAAAGACAGAAGTAAAACTTTTTATTCACAGGCATCATGTATACACAAAATACTAAAGAATGCTTTTTAAAAAGCTGTTAGCACTAATAAGTGAAATTAGTAAAGACTGCAGGATAAAAGTTCAATGTACAGAAATCAATTATATTTCTAAATAGTAGAATGAACAGTGAAATTTTTAAAATGTTATTTACAGTAGCATGAAAAAAATCTCACAAGATACTTGGGAATAAATTAACAACTATATGCATGACCTGGGGTTAGAAAACTATGTAAAATATTGTTGAGAGATGTTAAAGGCCTAGATAAATGAAAAGATCTGTCATGTTCATGGATTGGAGAACTCGGTATTTTCCTTTACCCAAAGGGATCTATAGATTCAAATAAATACTAATCAAATTCATATCAAGTACTCTTCTAAAAATTGATAGCCTGAATTTAAAATTTATGTGGAAACCAAAGCACCTAGAATAGCAAAAGCAATTTAGATGAAAAAGAAGAAGGAAGTTGGGGAATTCTACTGCATTACTTCAAGACTTGCTATAAAGCTGCACTAATCAAGACAGTGTGATAGCGGCATAAATTACTGGATCATTGGAACAAACTAGAGGATCCAGAAATAGACGCACACATAATGGTCAGTTGATTTTTGATAAACGTACATAGATAATTCAACAGGGGAACGATAGCCTTTTTAACAAAATACTGCTAGAACGCCAGAATATCCCTATGAAAAAAAATGAACCTTGACCTTTACGTCCACTATGCACATAAATTAACTCAAAAAGTATAATTATGGACCTAAATATACAACTTAAAATTTCTGAAAGAAAATATAGGAGAAACTTGTTTGTTACCTTGGAGTAAGTAAAAATTTCTTAGAGCACAAAAAACACTGATTATAAAGGAGGCAACGAACACATTGTACTTCATCAACATTAAAAATGACTGCTCTGCAAAAGATGGTTTTAGTAAAATAAAAAGGGAAGCCACCGAATGAGGGAAGACATTTGTGATAAATGTTTCAGCAAAGGACTTAAATCCCTAATGTATAAAAAACTCTTGTAACTCAATAGCAAAACGACAGCCTGTTTCTGTCTGTTTTTTTTTTTAAATGGGCAAAATATTTGAATAGACACTTCACCAAAAGGTCAGATAAACACATAAAAGATATTCAGCTGTATTAGGCAATGCAAATTAAAACCACAATGAGAAACTACTGTACACCCACGAGAATGACTAAAACAAAAGGACTGACAACACCAAGTTTTGACGTGTTTGTGGAGCAAGTAGAACCCATACATTGGTGGGAATGCAAAATAATCTAGCCACTTTGGAAAACAGTTTGGTACAATATCTTAAACAATTAAACATAAGCTTACCATACAACCCAGCGGTCTCATTCGTAGGTATTTACCCAAGATAAATGAAAATGTGTCATACATACAGTGACTTCTACTTCAGTGTTCATAGAAGCATTATTCATAATAGTCAAACACTGGAAAGAACCCAGATTTTAACAACTGGTGACTGGATAAGCAAAGTTTGGTTTAATCCATACAGTGAAATACTACTCAATGATGAAAGGAAGCAAACTAGCATTATACACAGTAACATGGGTGAACGTCAGAAGCATTTTACTGAGAGAAAGAAGCCAGACCCAAAGGACCACATACTGTGTGGTTCTATTTACATGAAATTCCAGAAAAGATGGGGATGGGAGGGAAGGAATTGACTGTAAAAGGGTGTGAATGAACTTGTTAGCATAATGGGAAATGCTCTCTGTCATGATTGTGTTGTGAGCACAGTACTGAATACATTTGTGAAAATTTAATTTTACACCAAGAATTAGTAGATTTCACATGTAAATTGTACCTCAGTGAAGCTGATTGATTAAAAAATGGATAAAAGATGTGAACATATACTTCACAGAGGAAGATATATATGAATGCCCTATGATCACATAAAAAGAAGTTCAACATTGCTAGTCAGCGTGGAAATGTTCATTAAAACCACAATGAGATAGATACCCAGTACACACCCACTAGAATGTCTGTGTATCAAGAATTGGTGAGGATGAGGAGCGACTGGAATGCTAATACGCTGCTGGTGGGGACATAAGATTGATACAACCACTTTGGAAAGTACTCTGGCAGTTTCACATAAAGTTTACCATTTAACACAGCTATTCTGCTCCTAACTTTTTGGTGAGAATGTTAAAAAAAAATCATTTAACTCTCTTTAGAATAGCCATTTTATTGTATGCAAATTATATCTCAATAAAGTCATTTTAAAAATCAAAATTTTTAAAAATCTGAATGCTCTAGAAGTAATGTCAGTGTATAGCAGAATGTAAAATATACATTAATCTTTTCTCCCAGCACTTTTTTCCTCCAAGAAAAAATTTCTAAGTTTTTTTTACTTAAGAAGATCCTCGAACAAGGACTCAGAATACATATGGATATTTATTCTAGAGTTTTTGACGATAGCAAAATTTTGGAAATAACCTAAAAGCTCATGATATAATGGTTTAAAAAGGTATAGTATATCTATTCAATGGCATTCCATTTAGCACTTTTGAAATGATGCAGTGTATATTCTGTATTACTTAGCGATTCCACTGTTAGGTATATATCCAATGAAAATGGTACATATGTTCACCAAAAGACATATACGTGAATGTTACTAGCACTCCTGTTCACAATAGTAAAAAAAAAAAAAAAAAAAAAAAACAAAACTGAAAGCTATCTAATTGCCTCCTGGGAATAAAGTGGATAATTTGTGATTTATCCAAGCAGTGGCATACTATACTGAGAATGAAAAAGCTATAGGGACTTCCCTGGTAGCACAGTGGTTGAGAATCTGCCTGCCAATGCAGGGGATACGGGTTCGATCCCTGGTCCGGGAATATCCCACATGCTGCAGAGCAACTAAGCCCATGCGCTACAACTACTGAGTCTGAGCTCTAGAGCCCACAAGCCACAACCACTGAAGCCCGTGCACCTGGAGGCTTGCCCCGCAGCAAGAGAAGCCACCAGAATGAGAAGCCCTCACACCACAACAAAGAGTAGCCCCTGTTCTCCACAACTAGAGGAGGCCCGTGCACAGCAATGAAGATCCAGTGCAGCCAATAAATAAATTTTAAAAGCAAAAGAAAAGAAAAAGCTATAAGCTACATGCAGTAACGTGGATGAATCTTGTACCTTTAAGTGAGAGAGGCAAGACACAGTTGGGTGTATGTGTTATGAGTATATTTATATAAAGTTCAGAAATAGACAGCAGTAACCTATAGTGTTAGAAGTTAGCATAGTGAGTATCATTGGGAGGGGCAGTGACTGGAATCAGGCTGAACAGAGGGTTTCTGGGAACCAGGAACATTCTCCTTCATGAACTAGGTGCTGGTAACTCAGGTGTATGCAGTGAAAGTTCATTGAGCTATACACTTGTCTTCATGAAGGTTATAGTTAAATAAAAAGCAAATAAAAACCCACCTAAAATTAAAGAGCTGAGAAGTGTCTGAAGTTTTACCAAAATAGTAACTTGGTGCCTTTAGGGGATAGACTTTAAGAGCAGCTTTACTTTCTTTGTAGTTTTCCAAATAATTAAAATTTTTCATAAGTGTAATCTTTGTGTTCAGAAAAATAATCTTAATATTGTTTTGGGAAAATGATAATGCAAATTAGTATTTTCACAGACTCTCCTTTTTCATTACATTAGTTTCATGATTTTTTTATTTTTTTATTTTTTTTTTTATTTTTATTTTTTTTTTTGGGGGGGGGTACACCAGGTTCAATCAACTGTTTTTATACACATATCCCCGTATTCCCTCCCTTCCTTGACGCTCCCCCCTTGAGTCCCCCCCACCCTCCCTGCCCCAGTCCTCTAAGGCATCTTCCATCCTCGAGTTGGACTCCCTTTGTTATACAACAACTTCCCACTGACTATTTTACAGTTGGTAGTATATATATGTCTGTGCTACTCTCTCGCTTCTTCTCAGTTTCCCCTTCACCCCCCGCCCCCTCCCATACCTCGAGTTCTCCAGTCCATTCTCTGTATCTGCATCCTTGTTCTTGTCACTGAGTTCATCAGTGCCATTTTTAGATTCCGTATATGTGAGTTAGCATACAATATTTGTCCTTCTCTTTCTGACTTACTTCACTATGTGTTCCATGATTTTTTTAACTTAATTTTTAAATATGTTACATATTCTCATGGTCCAAAAATCCAAATGAAAAAGTGTATGCACTGAAAAGTATCTTGCCTTCCTGTCCCCCACTCATCCACTTACTTTCCCTTCAGGCAACCAAGATGGTTTGGATATATGTTATCCATATACATATACAAATGTGTTTATATTTGTGTGTGTTTTATTTACTTTTTCTCTGTTCTGTACCTTGGTATTTTCATAATACGTATATATATAAAATACACTTTTCCATAAGAGTACCTAAAAGGCTTTCTTGTTTGATTTTTATAATTGCATGGTAGTTTATGGTGAGTATACCATGATTGATATAACCAATCCTATATTGATGGACATGTAGGTTTTTTTTCAGTTCATTTTCTGCTGTAATATTGAAACAAATAATTTGCATCTGAGTCATTTTACACATATATTATGTATGGAATTGTTGAGTCTCAAAGGGTGCATGCGTTGTAATAATGATAGAGCTTTACTTGTTCACTCTGTAGGAATTTGGACTGAGAAATTTTTTTTTTTTCCTGCATCCACACCATGCAGCACTCGGGGTCTTAGTTCCCCAATCAGGGGTCGAACTCGTGCCCCTGCAGTGGAAGCACGGAATCTTAACCACTGGACCACCAGGGAAGTCCCCAAGTTATCCTTTTAACATTAGGTTTTTATAACTGTTTAAATAAATATTTTAAATGAAATAGTCTTATATCTTATATTACAGTTTCTACTATTTGAGGTCATTCTAGATGGTTGTCAGGCCCTTTGTTCATAGGAGTAGGAAATCACAATATTTAGAACAAGTCCCATGTTTCATAGCTGTGACTTTTGAGTTATCCATCAGGGGAATTTGATGCCCAAGTTTTTCTTGTTAAGAAAATCTCACAAGGAAGTAGTCAGATTATCAACCCTGAAACTTAACTGCAAGTGCCACTCTTTTATGTGCTGTTGTATTAATTGATATTGGAAGGGCATGACATACTGTTTCACCCTTCTTGTCTTCACTAGTCAACGATGAATCTAGTCGAGATGCTGAAGTCACTGCCAGGGAGCACATGGGTTCCAGCAGCTCCCTACAGTCCCGTGAAGAGAAGCAAGAGCCCGTTGTGGTAAGGCCCTATCCACAGGTGCAGATGTTGTCTACACACCATGCTGTTGCATCGGGCACACCTGTCACAGTGACAGCCCCACCAGCACATCTGACGCCAGCAGTGCCACTCTCATTTTCGGAGGGACTTATGAAGGTAATGGAGAGGTTTAAAATTTCACATTGAACGACAACTAAAGACTGGCTAGTATTTCTGACAGTGCTCACAAAGTCTTAGGCTGTATCCTAGGATCATAGCTTTTTCTTTTTGACCTATCAGTTCAGCTCCTCTCTGTAACTCAGAGTTCTGCTGTTCTGCAGTGCCTAGTCTCGTGCCGCTGGGCAGTTGGCATCACAAGATCTTCTCTAGAATCCATCTTGACGTTGATTTTATTCAAGTTATGGGCATGCTAGTGTAGCTTGTATCTTGGAGTGGCACTCTTCTCCAAGGTTTTGTTTTGATAGCTTACTAGTTTGGGGGTATCAGAATATTGCCTTGTGTATTAACCTTATGGATATGTTTCAGTTACTGGGAGTTTTGTTTACTTCCACCCAAACTTGGGAGGCAGCACGGTATAGAGGAAAGAATGTGGGCTGTGAGCCATACAGATCTGGGCTTTATTCCCAGTTCTAGTTTTTACTGTCTGTGTGGCTTTAAGCAAGTGACTTAACCTTGCTTTGTATATTTCTGCGTCTGTAAAATGGAAATGCAAGTACTTCAATGGAAAGGCTGTGATGCTAAGAGATGAAATATACAAGGCTTCTGGCATCTTTCCTGGCAGTCTCCAGGTTTGATTTGTGTGCATATATAGAATGAAATGCATCACTAGTAAAAAGCTATTGATATGTTTCGTGTGGTTTTCTGTTTGCAGCCACCCCCGAAGCCCACCATGCCTAGCCGTCCCATTGCTCCTGCTCCACCTTCTACCTTGTCACTTCCCCCCAAGGTTCCAGGGCAGGTTACCGTTACCATGGAGAGTAGCATCCCTCAAGCTTCAGCCATTCCTGTGGCAACAATCAGTGGACAACAGGTTTTTTTCCTCTTAATTTGCTGATTTTCAAACTGAGATGCCAAACTGTTGATCATTATTTATTGAATGCCAGCAGTACATTAGGCACTGGACTCAATAAAAAATTAACTGGTCACTGATATCTGCAAGGGGACAAGAGTAGAGTTGACAGAGAAGGATGGCATAGGGAGTAAGACCAGTATGCACAGTGGTCTTGTCATTTAGCCTGTGTGTATTGAATATCTGCTGTGTGTGAGGCACCACCTGCAGTGTGAGAACCAGATGTAGATAAGACAGCCCGTGACCTTGAGGAGCTCAGTGTCGGGTTGTGCTTGGTTATAGGTACAAAACTTAAATGGGTTGAGAACAGCCTCACAGTAGTAGTGCTTCTCTAGGTTATTCTGTGAGGAGAGTGATGTGTATCTCTTGGGCGACTGGCAGGTTCCCTCAGCTGCCTGTCAGTCGTGAACATTTATTTTAAAGTCTCATGTTTTAACTTAATGTTTTTTTTGAAATTGCAGTCCTCCTCCATAATATGTATTTGATTTATTTAAGTATTTTAAATTACTTACCAATGAAAACTGAATCTCAAAACTCATTCCTTTCAAGTTTTCAAGAAAAAATTTGTATTCCAAAAAGATGCACTGTGGTTTTTTTCATTTTGTCATACTGCTGAGTACTTCCAGAAGTGCTGGCACGTCCGCCTGAGAAGCACTGGTATCAGGGTTGGGCAGAGGTGAGGAAGGGACACTTAGGGGTGAGCTGAAGAACTGCCAGGGGAGTACCCATTGGATGCTGACTGAATTGACTTAGAAATCCTGGCTAGCTTAAAGAATGCGTGAGCTCGGTGGCATGTAAAGGAAATAGTGAGAATAAGAAAAAATAAGCTATTGGCCAAGACAGAGAAAACAAGGGTAAAAGACTAATGTTGAAGAGAGTGTCTGAAAGTGGACAGTCAAATGTGTCATCAGTGACAGGAATCTAGCAACTGGCTAGACTCAAGACAGTTGGTGGGTCTTCCCGGTCACTTACCACATGCCTGCTGGCACAGGTCATTGTGCAATATGCTGTGTAAAGAAAGCTGCATGTCCTTTCCCTTGGGGTGCTCACTATCTAAAAGGAACAACCTGACCCACATTTGGAGGCAGCCGACTTCCTAGAAGCAATGGCTAAGCACCCGTGGCTAAGACCAGGCACTTGGAAATAACATGACATCCTGTTTCTTGCAGGGACATCCCAGTAACCTGCATCACATCATGACCACAAACGTACAGATGTCTATCATCCGCAGCAATGCACCTGGGCCCCCTCTTCACATTGGAGCGTCTCATTTACCTCGAGGTAAAGGTTGCATGTTTTGTTCAGACTCCTGAAATGCAGTGACAGGTAAACGTTTGGTAGAAGATACAGTAACACAAAGCATATCGAGAATGAGCTTTTTATAAGTTGCGGGACAGCAGGAATAAACTTAGGTTAACGCATGTTTTTAGCATGGCCTAACAGGTGTTTATGTAGTTGTATTACAGTAAGTATGTGCATGTGTGTAAACTTAGAGCAATTCAGATTTTTAGTATGGTATAAAAATTGTCCTTTATAATGAGGAACTCCTGAAAGCTGTGGTAGTTGAGGTTTAGTGAAAATGGTTACTCAACTCTTTACATGGCAATAAGATGAATTTATTCTTACCATTAAGTTCTAATAGGTTGTAAGGTATTAAATTTAATGAGGTTTTTCAACTACTTGATCAGAACGTGTTACCTTCTATTGGAGAGGATAAAATTATTGTTGGCAAAATCAGGCTAACAAATACTCTTCAGATAACTTAGTGGTTCTCAGAGTAAGGTTCACAGACTGCAAGGGGGTTTGTGTGAGGTCACAGCTAAGACGTGCCCTTTTCACAGTGCTGACAGTGGCACTGCTGGTGCAAAGGCGGTTGTGGTGGAAGTGCACTCGCACTGTCTGGTGGTTAAACTGCTGTAGCCTTGGCTTGAATCAGTGGCACCTTGCTGTGCTGCACTGCTACATACTTGCAGTTAAAAAAAAAAAAGCCAGATTCATTGAAGAACATCCTTGTAGAAGCAATACAGATTATTAATCTTATGAAATCTCATTCCTTGAGTGCACGTTTTCTTAATATTCTATGTGTTGAAGTGGGAAGTATATATAAAGCACTTAAGCTGAATACTGACATACTGAGCTCATAGGGAGTAAAACTGCAGCTATTTCAGTCATGAGCCCAGAAGCCATACTAATGAAACAATACTGTTTTTCCAGGTGCAGCCGCTGCTGCTGTGATGTCCAGTTCTAAAGTAACCACGGTGCTGAGGCCGACTTCCCAGTTGCCAAATGCTGCCACAGCTCAGCCGGCGGTACAGCACATCATTCACCAACCCATCCAGGCACGCCAGGGTTGTGGGTGGTCGGCCAGCAAGCATTAAGTGCCTCCTCTGAGTTATGCTCTCTGCTTGGCACTGGGCGAGTCCTTGAGCCTCAAATGACTTTTCATCTAGTTGCCAAGATGGAGAGAGGGCTGAATTATGTACAGGGTCATGTGATCTGCTGCAGGAATTTAGGAGAGAGTGGGAAGGGGAGGCTTTATGTTGGGATGGGTGTGGCAATGGGGATTCAGAGAAGCGAAGAGGGAGTGAAGGGGGCATTCCTCTGAGCAAGGCAAGGAAGGTGGTGGTGGTTGTACACAATGTGGAGTAAAGACTAGTTAGAACTCAGGGACTCTAATTTGAATAGGGGTATGTGGACCCTAAATGTTTTATGCACATTTTTATGCGGATATGTTTGCTTTTCGAGGAAGATAGTCCATGCCTTTCAACTTTTTCTAAGGAAATCTGTGACCTCAGTACTACTGAAGTATAATGTATTACTGCGTGGTCCCATCTCTGTCTCTAAATTCGGGACTCTAAGGTGAAGAAGAGTGTAAACTTGGTTTTGTGCACAGCAGAGAGCTACTGAGCTTTTTGAATATAGTGATATATGATCAAAGAAATATCTTTGAAAGATTAGTTGAACTTCATACAGAAGGTGGCAGTTCACTGTCTTTAGGGGCCAGACTGGTAGCATGTATGAAACAGCTGGGTTTAAGATGATAAGGAAGGCTGCTGATTAGGGTGCTGGGTCATATATGTCCAGCTTACAGCTTTCAAGTTAAAACAAAACAGAAGGCCTCGCTGACTAATAAAACACATTTGGAGACTGATTGGGAGCCCAGGACTGTAATGATATGAAGGATTGGAGAAAGAGGAGAATCAGGACAGTGGGCTCACTAGTGAGGAAGACAGCGCAGCAGTCCTGGGGTGAGATGACAGGCTGGAAGAGCAGTGTGGTGGAGGGGGCCTGCAGGTGCAAAACAGATCAGGAATGGGCTGAGTGTGCTGAGTTACTTGCACGTGTGAGGATCAGGAAAGAGGGACCACTCAGAAGAGCTCAGATGAGTGGAGGATTTGCCAGTGGATAAGCAGGTGAAGCCCAGTGTGGAACTCGTTTGTCAGGTGAAGATTTACACACAGATATAGAGGTAAGGGAAGTATATCCGCATGAAAACGTCCAGAAAGCGTCTGGGCACCCTGCGTCTTTCGCTGGCCAAGAATGCTGTTACCATGTGTTTGTCTTTTTTGCCCTAGACAGCATGAGAACCAGCAGCTCCATCCAGTGCTGAGTAGATGCTCTGAGTAGGCCCCAGGAAAGCCCTGGGTTGTATAGTCATGAAAAGTGTCTACTCTGGGACCAGCAACAGCTCTCTGGGAACTTGAGCTGAAGGGTTAGATTGCAGTTTGTACTAATAAGAGGACAGAATTTTGAATCTGGTCATATTTGAGAAGGAGGGACTTGTGTACTTTCCAACCAGAGTTGGATTTTTTTTTTTTTTTGGATAATTCTGACTGTTGGCCTTCTAACAACCTATCTGAAAAGATAAGTCCTTAATGAGCAGGGTGAGAATTTACTTTCATTTGGACATAAACATACTTATTTAGAGGCCCAGGTTTCAAATTACACTTGTAGTGTTTGGCATACTCCATTTTGCTTTTTGTTTTAAATGAAATATTTTTTTCTCTCCTCTTGGTAGTCTCGTCCACCTGTGACCACCTCTAATACCATCCCTCCTGCTGTGGTAGCAACCGTGGCGGCCACCAGAGCTCAGTCTCCAGTCATTACCACGACAGCAGCCCATGCCACTGATTCCGCACTTAGGTATACTTGGGGGTTTGGAGGTCCTTCCTTCGTGTCTCCCCTTTTCCATTCCTTCCTCCATTCCCTCATTCAACTCAATATATATTTATTGAGTCCTTTTTTTTTCATGAGCTGTAGAGTGTTCTAGATACTGAGGTTAAAGCAGTGGACAAGTAAAAATACATTCCTGCCCTTGTAGAGATTCTCTTTTTAGAAACCATGGCTGCAGACATACAGTTTAAAAGTATGTATAGTTTTTTAGGTGACGAAAAGTGCTTTGGGGAAAAATTAGGTAGAGCGAATGGAATTTGAAGAGTGACAGGGTAGGCAGTGCAGGGGGCTTGCTATGTCATATAAGGTGATCAGGGAGAGCTTTGTTGATAAGAATACATTTGAGCAGAACATGGAAAGATACAGTGAAATGAGTGATACGGTTGTCTGGGGTAAGAGTGTTCTAGGCTGTGGGACCAGTAAATGCAAAGGCCCTGAGACAGGCGTATGTTTACCACATAAAAGGGCAGCAAGAGGCTAATGGTAGGAGAGTGGCCAGAGATTAGTTTAGGAGGTAACAAGGCTCCCACATCGTGTTGGGCCTTAGGAGCCACTCTGAGGATTTGGCCTGTGCTGGGGGGTGATGGGAAGCAGAGCAGTGCTGTGCTGGATCAGCCTGGCTGCCGGAGAGAGTAGGCTGTGGGGAGGCAAAGCTGCAAGCCAACTGATTAGAAGGGTATGGCAGGAATCCAGGAGAGGTGATCATTGGAGGTGGAAAGACATGGTTAGATTCTGGATAGAACCTTGAAGATAGTTGAGAGCGTTTCTGAGGAATTGTGTGCGGGGTTATGAGAGAATGAGAGCCGTCAGGATTATGCCGGCGCTGGTTGGTTGTGCAGCTGGGAGAGTGGAGTTGCATTAACTTGAGCTGGGAAACAATGGGAGGAGAAGGTGTGGGGAGGAATTCCAGATTTTGGTTTTGGGCATTTTAAGGTTGTGCTGACTTTTGAACACCCAAGTGGAGATGTTGAGAAAGGTTGATATATGAGTCTGGAGTCCACAGAAGAGTTCTAGAGGAGATAATTTAGAAAGACAACATAGATGGGGAAGAGGTTTATGAGAGAGAAAATGGCTCCCAGTTGAGAGGGCTGTCTAGGGAAGTAGTGTTCTCAAGGGAGAAGCAAGATTCGTCAGGGCTGGAAGACAGTGGATACGTTCACAGAATAGGTTGAGGATGTAGGGGTTATTGCTCAAGATGGGTTGCGAGTCCAGAGGGCATAGTGGAAAGGTTGGGTGTTTGAAAAGTGAAGACAGTATAATTAAGAGATTTACAGAGCCATACAGGGAGAGAGTCTGGTCGCTGAGGGAGGGATGGTCTCTGATGCTTCTTACGGGTGACACAGTTAGGGATGAAGACGATGGTATTTGTCCTCACGACCCCTGAGCAAATTGAGCTGGTGAAGCTGTGAAAGTTGGGGAAGGCAATGGCATGAGAGTCTTGCCAGGAGCATGCAGCGTTCCCGTGGTCTTTCTTGATTCTTGCCGTTTAGTTATATGGGTGCCAGGGAAAGAGCCTTTGGCAATATGGACAAGCAGTGATTCACTGAAGAAGAGAAGGGATAGAGGCATGGAGAACAGAGCTGTCAGGAACTGAATACCATTCGTAAGACTTGTCCACCAGTTGGAAGCAGTCTGAGATGCCTCCTTGGTTTCTTCCATGCCTGACCAATTAAATGAAAAGGAAACAAGGGAAAGAAAGCAGGTTTTAGAGAGAAGGTTAAGTTTAAGGATATTGAGTTTATCTGTGGAGTAATCAAGTGGCTGTGGCAACAGGTGGTTAAAGAGATGTCTGTGCCTGAGGTACAGGGTTTTGAAGTCATAAATGTGGGCTACAGTTAAAGTTTTAGGTATTTGAATATATATAATGAGAAGAGGGCTTAGAACAAACCTCTGAAGAAAATAACACTTAAATGCAGAATAGTGCTTAGGACTTAACCACTAGCTCTGTCATTATCTAGCTGTGTGACATTAGGCAAGTTTTAAAACTAACCTTATGCTTAGTCTCCTCTTCAATAAAATAAAGACACTTTACTTTTCGGTAATTGAATATATTGCCTGAGGTACGAAGAGACACAGCTGCCCACCATAAAATAGACTATGTGTTATTCATGTTAACTGTATAGTACCTTTAAAAAATTAATATGTTCAGATGGTGTGATGAAATTCAAAAGGTATAAATGTGTATACAATGAAAAGTAGGATTAGATTTTTTTTAAAACCATGTTGTTGAACTATCTGTCTTTTCTAATGTGTTGAATCTTTACTAAGAAATGGATACTGAATTTTGTCAGATGTATTTTTAGCATATAACACTGTATTTTCATTCATATGACAGATATTTATCGTGTGCCTCCTCTGTGCCAGTCATTGCTCTAAGCACTAGAAATACACTAGGAAATTAAACAGACAAAAACCCTAATGATTAGATGTTTTTTTTAAGCTCTTTATTGGAATATAATTGCTTTACACTCTTGTGCCAGTTTTTGAGGTACACCAAAGTGAATCAGCTGTATTTATACATATATCTCCATATCCCCTCCCTCCCGCAACTTCCTCCCACCCTCCCTATCCTGGCCCTCTAAGTCATCACCCAGATTAGATGATTTTTCTACTTAAATTGTCTATAAGTATGGTACATTTCTAATGTCTGACTCCCTAGCTAGTTATGGATGTCCTGATGGACATTTTGGTACATGCTGTTGTGTGTTTGGGATGGTATACCTTCAGGGTGTATTCCTGGAAATGAGAGTGCTAGGTCAAGGAGCAAATATCTCAGTTTCTTCACTAGGAAATGGCGATAATATTACCTCCCTCGATAGAAGTTAATATATAAATGTAACAATGTGTAAATATGTGTATATTAATACTAATATATAAAGCACTTAGTACATGCCTGACATGTAATGGTCATTAACACTTATTTATTAACACTTGTTTTAACTCTTGTTATTTTTCCATTCGACTAAATGAAAATTAAAGACTAGTATAGTCTGTGCTATTAAGAAACTTAATATATCTAAATACTTAATAGAAATACTTAATATATCTAAATACTTAATAGAAACTTAATATATCTAAATACTTAATACTATTAAGAAACTTAATATATCTAAATACTTAATAGAAATACTCTTTTGGGGGTATATTTTTGGATGAGCTGGACCTCTTAAAATGTGAGCATGTTTAAGTTTGAATTTAAGAGATCCTTTCCAGGTGACTCGGTTGGCATTCTTCTTTGTTATGAGTATCTTCAGAATGGTTCCCATAATTAGATTCATCCATCCTAAAATTTGTCACTTTTAACATTTCATCGTAAATGCGGGGGGTGAGCACCTTTCATGGCACTGTGCTCGGTGACCGAAGTCATCAACTAGTAAACATCCAGTCTCCGTTCGTAGGCTTTCTCCTCACTTAGTTCCACCAAGTATCATAGTTGCACCTGTGGCCAGGCTTTCAGCTTTCCTTTGAACTTGAATGGTATGCCATTTGGTTCTCTTTCTGTAGGGAGAAATTTGTTCAATTTGTAAACTTTATTCATGGATATCCCACCAGGTCTGATTTTAAAGCGTTCTGAGAGAGGATCCTTAGGATGAAACCATTGCTTAGTTTGGATGCGTGAAGTCTCACGTTTCACCGTTACAGCTCAACTTTTCATGTTTTCTTCTTCCTAATTTATGTTCACATGGTTCCAAAATACAAAAACAAAAAGGTATCCAGTAAGGCGTATCACTCCACTGTCACGCACCTACCAAGTTCCTATGTTCCTTTCCCTTTGCCTTTGCCAAGTAACTTGTTACTCGCTTTTGGATGTCCTTCCAGTGTTTCTTAACTTCAGTCGAATTCAGATGCAATTCTTAACTTTTATCCTTTTACCCCCAAAATTGTTTAATTCATAGATTCCTCAGCTGCCCTCTTATTGCAGCTGGTGGCAGCGTGTCAGTCTTATAATTCATATGATCCTCTTTGGTTTTTTTTCATGTAACAATGTGTTGAAAGCTTTCCATTTCAGCACGTGGAGTTTCATCATTCCTTTAGTAGCAGTGTGATGACCCATTGTATAAATGGATTTGAGGTTGTTTTCCATACTTTACTATCATAAATAATATTGCAGTAAATAACTTTGTACTTAGGTCATTATGCACGTGTGCAAGAATATTCGTAGGATATATTCCCAAAAGTGATCAGAGGGTATATGTGATTGTAATTTTGATACCTATGTCTTATCACCTTTCATAGAGTTTGTACCAGTTTATACTCCCTCTAGGATAATTTTTTTTTTTTTTTTTTTTGCTGCGTTGGATCTTTGTCATTGCACACAGACTTTCTCTAGTTGAGGAGAGCAGAGGCTACTCTGTTCCTGTGTGAGGGCTTCTCATTGCAGTGGCTTCTCTTGTTGCAGAGCACAGGCTCTAGGTGCGCAGGCTTCAGTAGTTGTGGCTCACAAGCACTATAGCACAGGCTCAGTAGTTGTGGAGAACGGGCTTAGTTGCTCCGCAGCATGTGAGATCGTCCTGGACCAGGGATCAAACCCATGTCCCCTGCATTGGCAAGCAGATTCTTAACCACTGCGCCATCGGGGAAGTCCTCTCCGTGTATTTTAAATCACATTTCTCTTCCTATGAGTCAGACTTAGAATCTTTGCCCTTTGTTAAGGGGCCATTTGTGTTTTGGCTGTTCATATCCTTGGCCTGGTTTTTTAATCGAGCTGTCATTTTTCTCATGGATTTCTAGGAGTTCTAAGTATGTATACGGCGTGTGTGTGTGTGTGTGTGTGTATTTTTTTTTTTAATTTTAGAACATTTTTATTACGCTAAAAAGAAATCCCATATCTCTTCGCAGTCACTCTCTAAGTGTATTAAGATTACACTTTAACCTATGAGACTTTACTTTTGTAATGTGTTTTACTGTGTTAGGAAGTTTGCTTATTTGTTCACAGAGTGAGATTTATTGATCTTTTATAACTTTTGGATTTTGAGAGCTCTTAATTATTAGAAAGCTCTACCCCACTCCAAGGTTACAAAAGAATTATATCTTCATGTAGTCTTTTATTTTCCATTAAACTTTTCATCATTTTCGTATTTATCCTGGTGTACTGTGTGAAGTGTGGATCCAATTTTATTTTTTCCAAATGGCTACACAGTCTTCCCAGCATCGTTTATTAAATAGACCATTCTCTCCCCTTCTGATTTGAGTTGTCAACTTCGATATACTGTCAAGTGTTCCTGCCATTTTTGCAATTTCAGTAGCTTGCTGCCAGTTAACTCGACATGCTGTCTGTGTTGATATCCCTTTCAATTATTAGGCAGTCATAACTGTTATTTTACCATCTGATAAGGGATGGTATAAAATTGGGGGAAGGAAGTCAGTGCTTCAAGGGTCACAGGTTAAGCGTCTGTTAAGGTTTTCTGTAATCTTCCCTCATAACAGAACCGTAGTGTGTATCTTCAGCTTGGTCCCCAGAGTGAAGTATGTTCGTTGTATTAATGCTTACTCAAAATTGTCAGAGTGTTGGTTCATTATATCAAGGATACTCAGAATGACTCAGGATTAATTTGGTTCATGGTACACCTTGATACTTTTAAAATGAGGCTTACAGAAGTTTCAGGAGAGAAACTTGATGGGCGCTTAACTTCATTGGTTCACCTGTGGACTTCACCGACACGTGAAAAAATAAAACTCTGTGATCTAGCACAAGACTGCCTGCATTGCCTCTGGAGACAAGTCATAGATTGTAATGTCTTTTCTGTCTTCCCAGTCGGCCAACTCTGTCTCTCCAGCATCCACCGTCTGCAGCAATTAGTATTCAGCGTCCTGCCCAGTCACGGGATGTAACAACAAGAATCACACTGCCATCTCACCCTGCTTTGGGGACGCCAAAACAGCAGCTCCATACTATGGCTCAGGTAAAACCAGAGGTGAAGAGCTGTCTGTACACTCTGTGGGTTAAAACCAGAATTGTGCAAAACTTACGAAAAGCCTGGCACTAGCAAAGGCAGTGATTACTTTTAAATGGGATTAGGTAGGAGATGTTCTTGTTTATGATTCTGTTGTGGGATGCTCCCCCCACAGAAGACCATCTTCAGTACCGGCACACCAGTGGCTGCGGCAACAGTAGCACCTATTTTGGCGACCAACACCATTCCTTCAGCAACCACGGCTGGTAAGTCGGCAGCCCTGCTCTTCCTGCCAGGGAAGAGGGAGGCCATAAGTCGTGGGTTCATTTTTCATTTCTCGGCTTCAGGCAGAGGACAAGAGTGAGGCTAGAAAAATTCTCTTACTTTTTCCCAAGAGCTTTTCTTGGGTTTTTGAGAATCGGTAATGTGCGCAGAGAAGCCGTTGTTGAAGAGTTTTTCTTTTTCACTTGTTCCAGGATCGGTGTCACACACGCAAGCTCCCACGAGTACAATTGTTACCATGACAATGCCCTCACATTCATCCCATGCTACTGCTGTGACCACCTCAAACATCCCGGTCGGTAAGTGGCGTGCAGCCTGCAGACAGAAGCTTACAAGGAATTTTTCAGCCCCTTTGACCAGGTTTTCATATAGATGGCTAGTGTTGATGTTTTTTTATTGTTAGTTTTCAAAGCAACACTGACTTTAACTGAGTATTATGTGATACACAGATTTGGCATTTTGACAGTAGGGGGAGAAAAAGAAGATAAGAGTCTTTGAGAGCTCAAAGTAAACTATTTTAACTCCACTTTTGACTTATTCATCAACCTTTACCTCTTCCATGTGTATCTTTAAAAAAAAAGTTAACTTTACTGATAAAAGTTTGACAAGAACAATAAGAAAAGCAAGAAAGAAGCGAAGATCTGGAATGAAGAGAACTTGTACACTGATACATGGTTCAGGAAAAATCTCTGGGTGATGCAAAAGTGGGAAGAGTGCTGAACCTCAGGTCACTTCCCTGGGGCTCTTATCTGAATGACACCCAAGGTACTTAATGACCATCCTAAAATTCCTTCCAGTCTTCATTTATTCCCCCTTTTAAGTATGTGTAGATTTTCAATATTTAAAAAAGTCTTTGAAAAGTTTCTGGCAGCCAGTCTTTAGTGATCAAGAACAGGGATTGGCAAGCTTTTCCCCTAGGGCAGGTCATAAATGCTTTAGGTTCTGCAGGCCTCATGGGTGTGTGCAACTACCTACCTGTGGAGAATATGTAAACAAATGGGTATGGCTGTGTTTCAGGAGGATTTTCTTATGGACACAGAAATTTGAATTTCATATCATTTTCATGTGTCACAGAATATTCTTCTTGTGATTTTCCCCCCCCCCCAACCATTTAAAAGTGTGAACCCATTGTTAGCTCACTGGCCAAAACAGACATCAGCAAGGTTTGGCCGGCAAGTTGCCAACGCCTATCCTCGGAGCTGATAGCACACTGTCACAGGTTCCAGAGCAGAGGCTGTGGCCTGTGAAGTGGAACACTTCTCTTTTTAAACCCACAAGTCATGGGTGTTAGTTAGTGAGCATGTCATCTTACTCTCCTTCGCTCCCAAAGATAAAAGGCAGCTTCCATATTTTTAATATGCTGTACTTTTGGAATTAAGACTGCCTTTTGTGAGAGGACACACTGGCACACTCAGCTGTCAGAAATCTGGTGACCAGACGCAGAAGTGTGACTCCCCTACCTGCTGTGTCCAAGCACAGAGATGGTCCCTCCCTCCCCACTTTCTTCCTTTGCGTGTGCGACAGGCTGCAGCTTCCACAGCCCTCTTAGCAAACTTTGAGGGTACTTTTCCAGAATAACGGTAGGACCAGGAAACCCTTCCTCCTCTTTTAGGTAACTGGGCCATTCCAGCCCTTCACTTGGTACTCAGCCCCACAGAAGGCTTTTAGCAGAGAGAACACTGAGGTATTTCTCACGTTACTGCTCACCACGACTTGGCATTGGAAAGACCAAACTTCTCTTATACCCCCTGAATTTAATTTGGGGAAGTTTGGGGATGGGGTGGGGGTTCACCATTAAAGCACTTTTATTGAAATAGATCATCGATTGTATTGTCATTTCATACCATTTTCTGGCTATACCAACAGTGTCATCAGTTATCCTCAGTGCTGTAAAGTCAGAACCAAGCCCATTCCTTTCATTTTTATAGTTGAGAGTCTTACTAGGGAATGTGTAGCTATGAAGAAAATCAGACCAGTAAAGAAGGGCAGCATACCCTAGAGGGGCTCTCTGGTTGCATCTTGAACCCTTTCAATAAAGAATTACTTAGAGATTAGTTCTTGCTCATGTCACTGTATCTTCCTAGGAGTAGCACTGTGGAAGTAAACTCACTGAAAGTACCAGGAGAGAAATAATGTTCATTCATTTGGCTAAAACTACTAACTTTTTACCTGTCCTAAGTTACTGTATTGCTGTGTTCTCTAATTCCTCAGTTCATTTATCTTTGAATTTTTACCATTTACTAAATTCTAGATATGAAAATCATTTGACAAAAGTGTCCAAACAGATTTAAATATCTGTCACTTAATGTGATTGGTTTTGTCTAAGATCCATCAGGTTTATGCTCTAGTTTTGTTTTCTCATGTGTAGTAACCCAGATATTTGTAGTAACCCAGATATTTGTTACATCATAATAGGATCCCTGTACAGAAGTGCCTCAGTTGAGAAGGCAAACCTGATATTAACCCTAGAGCATTGATTTTCAAGTTGGGGGCATGAGAGATATATTAAAATCGCCTAAGTGGCTTTTTCTAAGTGTCACTTGCTTTCTCCAGATGAGATTAAATATTGAATTCAGTCATTGTTATTAATAGGAATATGTGGGTCAGGGGAAAAGCCTGATTAACCACAAGCATAGGGTTTTCACCTGCAGTGAATGCCAGTTTCTAATAGAATGCCATCCTTATTTTCTCCACACATGACAGTGGTCTCAGAGTTATAAAAAACAGAATCAGATGGTCATAGCATTCAGAAAACAGGGATTATCTTTGAAAATAGCCCTGACTTATGATTTCTTCATTATGTTTTTCTTGAAGTTTTTTTTTTTTAAATAATTGAGGATGTATGGCATTTTTAATTAGGAAAAAGTAAAGATGTAATTCATGTGTGTGCATGTGGTTACCAGCTTCTGCTTAGGTACTCTGCCAAATGACAGCCGCTTTCTTATTGGAAGTGTACTTTTCTCCTACCTTTTATGGGCACAGTGAAAAAACAAGGCTTAGTTGCTTTTCACTCAGCACCCTCTGTACTTACTACTGATAGAAAATACATCATGCCAGGTTCTCTCTGCGTTAGCCAGCAGAGGCCATCCTCAGTGGTCAAACTGGGCATCCTACCCATCCTGCAGAAACTTCCCCAGCTGCCTCCCACAACGTAGCGGTGGGGGTGGGGGGAGGGGGCGGTGGGAGCTGCTGCTGACCTTTGGTGCTCAGTGTGCTGCACTTTGCGCAATGTGGTGGCATCATCCTGGTCTCTAGTGTTTGCATGCCTGTCATTGGTGTGACTTGGGTCTTTACACAGATGGAATTAAATTTGAAAACCGTATGATCATTTTGATTTTGCCATAGAATATTATGTAAAGTCCCAGGACACTCAAAAGACTTGAGAAATTAAGTGATTTTCTAGAGACAGCCTCCTCATACAGGAGGAAACTGAGACTTGGAAATTAAAATGACCTTCTCATTACTTATTAACTACATTATTACTAATTAGTTATGGGCCCCAGAGAAAAAGAATCTAAGGTGTTTGCCATTTCTGTATTCAGATTTTTGTTGTTGTTGTTGTTGTTGTTGTTGTTGTTTAGTTTTCTCCTTTTAAAAAAAAAGGTCTCACAGAAGCCAGGTCAGGGGAAAAGGGCCTGGTTGCTAATGTTTTTGATAAAGTGTTAATGTTGAACCCTCCTTTGACAAATGACAGTGTGAATATATCAGTGGATTACCAGATTGAAATAGTTCAGTTGAACCATAGATACTCATCTTTTCATTTTTTATTTTGATTAAAACTAAAAATCCAGGCTTCTTATTACTGTTTGCATTCTTAAGATTGTTGCTGGCCAAGAATGTTTCAGCTTGCCAATAAAAGCATATGAGCAGTAATGTAATTGGATTATACTTTTTGTAGCTAAGGTGGTGCCTCAGCAAATCACACACACTTCTCCTCGGATCCAACCCGATTACCCTGCAGAGAGGAGTAGCCTGATTCCCATCTCAGGACATCGAGCCTCTCCAAATCCTGTGGCCATGGAAACCCGAAGTGACAATAGGTAGGAGGGAATGTGCCCCATCGTGTCACTGAATGTTTTGATTTTTCAGTAAAACGAATTGTCCTACAAATGTGGCCTGTATGTCCTTATTTTCAAAATTTCCCTCTGAAAATCCAGTACATTTTGTAATTTCTCTAATTTTATGAAACTTTGCTGTATTTATTCATTGTCCTTTTGATGAATATTCTCCTAGTATCATTTTTTTGACGTGTAGTTCTGTTTAATTTACTTTTGAGCCATTTTGAGTGTAAGGGTGGCAGCATCAGGACCCTTTATCCCTAAGTATTTCCATTTTCATCTCTAGAGAACAAAGCTATTCTTACTTAACCACAGGACGGGTATCTGACACAATCTGTTATTTTCCTTTCTCTTTCATACATTGACATTTTTGAAGAGTATGGATAGGCCAGTTGCTTTGGCAGAATATTCTTCATTTTGGGCTTGTATTGTTCCTCGTAGTCAGGTTCAGGCTGTTCATTTTTGGAGTGAATACCATTAGGTGATGTGTTCTTCTCACTGTCACTGCATCAGAGAGCTCACGCTGTCCCTTTGTCCCATTATTAGATAGGTCAACGTTAATTACTTAATGAAGGTGATGTTTGTCAAATTTTTCTACTGTAAGGGTGTATTTTTTTTCTTTGTAAGTTTGTGTGGAGATACCTTGAAACCATAAATGTCCTCCTCGCCAATAAACTTACACTCAGTTTTGCGTCTGTTGATGGTTTCTGGCTGAGTCAGTGGGTGGCTGAAATACGGTGGTTGTGAGACGGCGACTTTCTCCATCGTTTCGTTCGTGTTTATCAGCTGCCATTCTGGGCTGAAGACATTTTACCTGCCCCCATTTATTTATTTTGTTGTGTATTTTATTTTTGAACATCAGCATGGGCCCATGGGTTTGGTTTTATTTATTCATAATTATGATCCATTACTGTCATTTATTTGATGCTCCAATTGTCTCCAGGTTGGTCCTTGGGAGCCCCTTCAGACTAGTTCCTGGGTTTTGCCATGTCCTGGTCATTCTAGCCCTTCCTTACTTCTCACCACAAGAAGATACTTGGAGCTCCCCTTGCACTTGGTCTCTCTGAGCCCTGGAATCTGCCATTTCTCCAAGGAGCCCTGGTTCCTTTACATCATTTAGAAACCAAGACCTAGGCCCTAGCTCTGTTTGTTGTTACTGGATTGTCATTTCTTCTAGGCCCTTTCAGCAGGCAGAGGTAGGAAGTAGATAACATTTTAAAGACTAGTACATTCTGGTACCTCTGGTCCAGCTCCGTTACCTCCCCTATTCTGTATTTGTATCGCCCTTCTCCCACCCCACAGTGAGAACCTGGTGGGACACAGATAAAGTTATTTCAGAATTGGATCATTTTAAAATATTCTTGTTTGATTATTACGGCATACAGAAATGCTTATTAGTTTTGTTTTTTTTTTAACCAAAGTATAGTTGATTTACAGTATTGTTAATCATCAAAGTGATGCAGTTTTATATATATATTTTTTCTTTTTCTTTTTCATAGTCTTTTCCATTATGGCTTAGTACAGGATATTGAATATAGTCCCCTGGGCTATACAGTAGGATTTTTTTATTTATCTGTTTTATATACAGTAGTTTGTGTCTGCCAATGCCAAACTCCTAATTTATCCCTCCCCCACTCCCTCTCCCCTCTGGTAACCACAAGTTTGTTTTCTATGTCTGAGAGTCTGTTTCTGTTTTGTAAATAAGTTCATTTGTGTCATATTTTAGGTTCCACATATAAGTGATATCACATGGTATTTGTCTTTCTCTCTCTGACTCGCTTCACTTAGTATGATCATCTCTAGGTCCATCCATGTTAAAATATTACTGTCTCTAGGTCTGTATCCTTTGATATAATTGTTTGGGACACAATTTGGGAAATGTTGATATGCCAGTTAAAAGTATGAAGAGCTTGTAGAGGATAGGATCATTTGAAGGGAAAGAAGAAAATAGACCATTTTGGTTCATATTATCTGTGTTCCATCTATAGACCGTCTGTTCCTGTTCAGTTCCAGTACTTTCTGCCAACGTACCCACCTTCTGCGTACCCCCTGGCTGCTCACACCTACACCCCGATCACCAGCTCTGTGTCCACCATTCGACAGTACCCAGGTATGAGTCCCACTGTTAAGCTGACTTTTAACATTTTAATTTTTGCATGCAATGAGATACAAATTGATCAGTGAGTATTTCTAGTGTGGATTTAATTACTCCAGCTTCTATTTTCAGGTTCAGATAAGGCTGGAATCTGAAGCTTTAAGGTTATAAGTCACCATCTCTGTGATCTAAAAAGTTGTTTCTTATTAGTGATGTTAGCATGATTTTATCCTACCCTGAGGATAATTAACAGTTTTTGTTTTCCCTTAAAATGGTAGTGCAGTTAAAAATGAAGAAAGCTGTAATCTTATGGAGCTTCTATTGTTTTGTGGGATATTTGTTGTGATTTTAACGTTAGTCCAGTTATGCTCGACATTCACCATCCAGTCTTGTAAATAGTGTTCTTTTTGCCAATCCAGAATAAACAATAGTTAGTATAAACAATAGTTTATATAAAGGCCGTTGCCCTTCTGTGGCATCCAGCACTGCACCTGGGCCACATCTGGCCATTGAGCGTTTGAGGGGGACCCGGCACAAGTGACGAACTGAATTTCTTGTTTTACTTAATTAAAATGAGAGAAATTTCAAATATGTTTGGAGCAACTTAGTGACATGAAACTACTTTTTTCAAAATTGGAGCTTTTATGGAATCAAGATACAAATCAAATATTTCTGATAAAAATTTAGTCTCAAATTGAGATGTGTTTTAAGAGTAAAATGTACCCTGAATTTTGAGGACATAAAATGGAAGAGAGAATGTAAAGCATGTTACTAATAAGTTTTATAGTGATTAAATTTTGAAATGATAATTTTCAGATATATTGAGTTAAACAAGGTATGTCATTAAAATTAATTTGGCCTGCGTTTTACTTTATTAATGTGGCTACTAGAAAATCTAAAATTGCATGTATGACTTATATTTTCATTGGAGAGTGCTAGTCTAAAACTTTCAAACACTGGAATATTTAAATAGTTTTGAAAACAGGTTCCTCCATCTCTACATCATTCTGTGTGTTTGTGTTTTGATTTTTTTTTTTGTGGGCGGGAAGGGGATGTTTTTCAAAACTTTCTTTTTAAAAGAAATTCATAACAATGTTCTTTATTAACAATCTTATAAAGTAAAATCATGTTTAACTGATTGTTGCCAAAAGTAGGATGCAGAAAGTATCATTGAAGCGTGTTGAGGATTAGGAAGTAAATTTCATGCCTGTGGTGTGTGTGTGTGTGTTACACGGACTGCTGAAAATTCTTAAATCTCTTTATCAGTACAGCACTTGCCATCAGGTTTCTTCCTTCATTCACTACCTTGGCCAATTGGTACTTCTGTAACAGTGCAGTCATTTTGCCTTTCTGGAGAAGGTCATTCATGACCACTATGTATTTCTCTGAATGCTAGCCAACTGAAAAGGGCATGTAGAGTCTCTCTTGAGCTAGAACCAACTATGCAGACACTATCATCCTGTATAAACCTTTATTGTAAAAATCCATCATACGAGCACTGTCTGAAGTGTTGAGGGTCCTGCCCGTCATCTGTTTCTCTACATTATTCTTCTTTCACCACTGCAGTAGCCCTGATGGGTACTAACACAGAAAAATGAATTGTATGATCAATACTTTATTTCTTCCAGTATCAAACTGTCACTGTTGGTGCAGATGAGAGGTAATATATTATTTCTCAGACATGTGAATCTATACATGGATGGACACAAGTGAAAAAAATGATGTAGTCCAGTTTATAGTATCCTAGTGAATATTTCTTGAAATCCTGCTTTATGTAAGGGCCTATGCTAGGCTCTATTTTTAAAGTGACTTTTAAACAGATGTTGCTTTCATCAAGCTTGAAGTCTAGTAAGAAGATTAGACATGAAGAGATACTATAATATGCTAAGTCTCAAAAGAGGGGCTTGAGCAAAGCCATGCTGCTTCTGGGGTGAGAGGTTACTTCTACTGGAAAGGTAGAGTTGGAGGTCAGGAATGATTCCCTAAAGGAAGTGACATTTGGAAAGCATCTTTCGGAATGGATAGGGCAGAGACGTAGAACTGGAGAAAAGCACATTTCTGTCTGTGAATAAAGTATTAGCTAGAATATGTGGTCTCAACAGAGCGGGTTTGGTTTTGGCAGGAGCGTAGTGTGAGTGAGAATACAAAGTGTGAAATAAGATTGGATCATAAAAAGGCTTGGAGTGGTGACTAGACTGGAGGTTCAACAACAGGCAAATGACCAAAAACTGTTAGTTAACAGAAATAACAAAGATACGCTTCTTAGGAAGAAACTATAATGCTCTGGAAATTGTGTATGTATGTATTTTACAAAGGAAGAATCACAGTATAGCAGTGACTATAAATTTACATGTATTAACTTTTCACTATACTGTTCTTATTCATAATAATTTACCTTTTTATCTCTGTGGTTTATAAAACGTTTTCAGTTAGATCATTTTTTCTAAAATTGAGACATAATTGACATATATTAGTTGCATCTGTACAGCATAATGATTCAATATTTATACATATTGCAAAGTAATCACAAGTCTAGTTAACATCTGTCACTGTACAGTTAAAGATTGTTTTTTCTTGTGATGAAAACTTTTAAGATCTACTCTCTTAGCAACTTCCAAATATGCACTACAGCACTGTTAACTGTAGTCGTCATGCTGTACGTTACATCCCCAGGACTTATTAATCTTAAAACTGAAAGTTTCTATCTTTTGACCGCCTTCACCCATCTTGCCCACCCTCCACCCCTGTCTCTGGCACCCACCAATCTATTCTCTGTATCCAAGAGTTCGGTTTGTTTTTGTTGTCTGCATTTTCGATTCCGTGTATAAGTAATATCATACGGTATTTGTAATTCTCTGTGTGACTTATTTCACTAAGCGTAATACTCTTTAGGTCCATCCGTGTTGTCACAGATGGCAATATTTTGGGCTTTTTTTTTTTTAATGGCTGCGTAATATTCCGTTGTGTGTTTTTGTGTGTGTGTGTGTGTGTGTGTGTGTGTGTGTGTGTGTGTGTATCTTCTTTATCCATTCATCCACTAATGGACACAGGTTGTTTCCATATCTTGGCTGTTGTAAATAATGCTGCAATGAACGTGGGATACATATATCTTTTTCCAAATTGTTTTGATGACTGAGAAGAAAAATCTTTTTTCTTTCCACAAATAGTGAGAAATCCCGTCTTTTTTTTTTATTGCTTTCTGGGAATGTTTTTGTTTTCAGTTCTGTTGTTGAGTTCGTTTGTTTATAATATGTACAGTAGATGATATGTTTGCCTGATAGAAAAAAGGACAACTTGATTGTTCTCTTGCTTCAGTGGGTATCATGGAATTTAAAATTCAACTACTGTATTTCAGAAATGCCTGTGATAGTAATTCTATCAATTAAAGCAAAGATTCTTGACCTGGAGGCATGGATGTATCTCAGAAGTTTTATATTAATTATTTACATAATTGCCTGGCTCACATTTAGCTTTT
Organism: Hippopotamus amphibius kiboko; assembly: GCF_030028045.1. Lineage (NCBI taxonomy): Eukaryota > Metazoa > Chordata > Mammalia > Artiodactyla > Hippopotamidae > Hippopotamus > Hippopotamus amphibius. The sequence goes on along the minus strand of NC_080193.1, from coordinate 42,964,182 downwards.
AATAAATGATTGCTTTTTTTCTCATTTTAATGCTATTTCTAGTGATCTGCAGAGAGATCATATCAAATTGGTGGAAGAAAGGGGGGAAAACCTCAACATACAGAGTTTATGAAGCACTTTTTTTTTTAACTGAGAGTTTAGATCTTGAACAGTGGAAAAATTGTTCTGATTTGAGTGTTTTTCTCCTTGTGGACGGTGCTAATCAGAGCTAACATTTTTGTCACTTTTTGCATCATTTTTAGTTTCAGCTCAGGCTCCAAACTCTGCCATCACGGCTCAGACTGGAGTTGGGGTGGCGTCCACAGTCCACCTGAACCCCATGCAGTTGATGACAGTGGATGCATCTCATGCTCGACATATCCAGGGGATCCAGCCAGCCCCCATCAGTACACAGGGCATCCAGCCAGCCCCCATTGGGACCCCAGGGATCCAGCCAGCCCCCATTGGCACACAGGGGATTCACTCAGCAACCCCGATCAGCACCCAAGGACTCCAGCCTGCACCAATAGGGACCCAGCCGCCTCAGCCTGAAGGAAAGACTTCAGGTAATTTTAATTTTTTTTACATGGAAGTTGATGTAGCAAGAAAAGAGACATGGGGTTTAAATCATGGTTCTGCCACTTACTGGCTTTGTGGCCTCAAGTAATCTCGCTAGGCCTTAAGTTCCTCTAAGCAACATGAGTTGCTTAGAACTTACCTATCAGGATGTTTGTAAGCATTAGAAACTACATACATAAATAGCCTAGTATGCATTTGCACATGGGGAAAAGCATTCTAAAAGAGTTCTTAGTTGAGAGAGTACCTTCACCTTGTAAGGGTAGTGTTCTCATTCTGTTTTAAGATTTTCTTCTTCTTTTTTGGCCACACTGTGCAGCATGCAGGATCTAAGTTCCCCGGCCAGGGATTGAACCTGGGCCCTGGCATTGAAAGTGTGGAGTCCTAACCACTAGAAATTCCCTCAGATATTTTTTTGGAGTTGTTTGTAAAGCCATAAAGTTAAGATAGACTGGAACGTTGGTACCATTATTAGGAATTGAGAGGCAGTGGCATTTCACCAAAAAAATGTAGGAGAATGTTTCTTGAAGTTTACTATATACTTTATGTATCTTATCTCATTTATTAGTAATTATGATTGTAGAGCAAAGAAAAGTGGTTCTTAACCATGCATAAGTAGACTTTGTAACCTCTCCCACTTTGCCATCTGCTTTTGTTCTTACCCCTCACCTTCTTGAAATTGGACAGTCCTAACATGGGTACTCTTAATTGTGGTGGTCTAATGGTTATTCTTTGTCTTATGTGACATTTTAGTAATGTTACTTCCGTTTCCTTCTCTGCACTGCTCTTTCCTGTCCTTCAGCAGTGGTCTTGGCAGATGGAGCCACAATTGTAGCCAACCCTATTAGCAACCCATTCAGTGCTGCTCCAGCAGCAACCACTGTGGTGCAGACTCACAGCCAGAGCGCGAGCACCAACGCTCCAGCCCAGGGCTCTTCCCCACGGCCAAGTATACTCCGGAAGAAGCCTGCCACAGATGGGTGAGTAGACCCAGAAGTGCCAAGTGACACCTCTCATTCAGGATGTAATTGATATAAATAGTAGGCATTAATCCAGTGCTGATAGCAAACTCGATTTCCGCCAAAATAACCTGGCCTCCGGGTTGTTCAGTAGAGCCTTGCCAAGCTCAGACTGCAGAGTGTTAAGAATCCAGGGGTCAGCTGGATGTCAGTTTATAAGCATCTTGTTGCATATTACGTACTTTAGGGGTTTTCTCTGTTCTGAGAGTTTAATCCTGAAACCCCTAAAGTAGCTTGTACTGAACTCTTCAGGCTTGGCCAGCTAGGTACAGTAATGTGTGCTGTATATTTTTCCCTCATTTGTCCTAAATGAATTGTTGCTAGGGGCAAGCAGTTTCCCAAGTGTATTAAGGGTCATTAAGTGTATTTAGTAGCAGATTGTTTCTGTGTTGTCATATAAGCTTCTGAGTTGGTGGATTGTAGATGGGGAGGTATGGGCACTGCTATGAACAGAGACCAGAGTCTCTGTCTTTTAATACTAAGTCAGTCCATGACACGGCAACCATGTCAATGAAGACACAAGGCAGAGCTTATAGTTAAGACGGCAGATTGAACACGCACTTCTAAACTTCTCTTCCTCTCAGAACCCTACAGAACTTTTAGTAAAGAGGCTTTTTAAGAAAGATTATAGGGAATTCCCTGGCAGTCCAGTGGTTAGGACATCATGCTTTCACTGCCGAGGGCAAATGTTCTGTCTCTGGTCAGGGAACTAAGATCCTGTAAGCCACACGGCGCAGCCAAAAATAAGTAAGAAAATAAATAAATATTTTTAAAAAAATAAGATTATAAACACACAAGGATGGGGAGAATAGGAGAAGACACAATAGCAACAAGACTTTGAAGCTGGAAAGTAGAGAGGCAAGTGCTCACTCGCTCCTTTAGCTGTGAGAAAGGTGAACATTAAGTCTGCAGAGAAGAACCCTGAGAACCATCCTTGTTTAAATTGTGAATCTTCAAAAGGACCAGGAGCAGGAATAACTGGGGGTAAAAGGAGGCTGGGCTGAAATCTGTCTGAGAAGTGGTTAGAGCACTGCCTTTCCTTCTTTACCCACACTGTGGGGTGCACTGCCCCTCCTCCCCACCCCCAGCAAACTGCAGATGGTCCACCGGGATGTGTCAGCACAGTGGAGGACGTGGTGCTGTACCAGGAACAGATGAGGTGACCAAGCCTGTGTGGAGTGCTGAGACTTCTCCCTCGTGGCTGACACAGCCGAGAAGAGGACTCTACTCTCCTTCTAGGGTCCATCCAGCCCAAGGGGAAAGATCTAAAGATATCAACACTAGGGGTTTAAGGACAAGACAGGGCTTAGATTACCCTTAAAGTAAACAAGCCTGCTACAAGCTCAGGGCTTCCAATCAGCTTTTAGTCCCCTTGCTCCTTCCTCATCACCAGCGTGCAAAAAAGCATATCAGATATTTGAGGGTTCTTCTAACAATGCAAAATGGGAACCACAGTGAACACACTGAAAAAAAGCATCTCGGAAGATGCAGAGGCTAGGCAAGGAGAATAAAACTAAAAACAAAACATAAGAACACATGAACAGAGACAGACACTGTCAGTGCCATCTTCAAAGGGCAAAAGAAAACTGCATTCATGAAACAGGAAGACTCCACTAAAGGAACATTCAGAAATAAGAATGTGTCCTAAAGTTGAAAATAGAGCAGAAATTGAAAACTCATGAGAAGAGTTGAAAGGTAAAATCGAGGAAATCTCTCAAAAGTAAAGGAAAAAGACAAAGAGATAGAAAGTAGAGAGAAAAGACCAAAGGAGAGAAAAGACCAAAAAATTAAGGAACCTGTTCAGGAGATCCTGCCTCCAAGTGATGGGGTTTCAGCAAGACAGATCAGAGAAAAGGAGAGGGATCACCTAAAAATAATTCATAGAAAATTACCAAAACCAAAGGGTAGGAGTTTCCTGATGTAACAAACCATAAAGTGCTCAGCACAGTACCTGCAATGGACACAAACCAGCACCAAGGTAACATATTTTGAAATTTCACAGCACTGGACACAACAAGAGAGGTCTGCCCCTTCTCCCACCCTCCATCACCTCCAGAGGCCCTTCTGCGATGCCCTCTGTGGTCATCCGTCATCATCCGCGTCCCCTGTGGCCTGACGTCTTCTCTGAGCATGGCTTCTTGCTTTAATTGGAACCTGGCTCTTCTTCAGGGTCTTGACTTCCTTTCTCTTGATTCTTCCCCATCCCTTCCCGTCACTGGGTCTGGAGGTGGGGTAGCTGTCCTCTTTGTGCCTCACTGCCACTTTCAGGCCCTTTCTCCTGAACCGCAGGCATGCTTCCTGGTCTGTATTGAGATTTCATAAAATTTGCACTTGAAAAAGTAGTTTCATATAGCCAGGTTAATCCTGACACACCAGAAAGTTTTCCAATAACTGAATCAAATACCAGTTTTTAAATTCAAATTAACTTAAATGAAATAGCGTTAAAAATCCTGCTCATCACTTGCACTTGCCACCTTTCAAGTGCTTAGTAGCCCCACGTAGCTAGTGGGTACTTTGTGGAACAGATTCATGTTTGATTTGGGGGCCATGTTTGTCCTTCAGAAGGTACATAGTGTCTGACCATCATACTGTCTTCAGCTTGAATGTAAACAGAAATTATTTCCCAGCTCCCTGGCCTTTCAGTTGCTGGAATGCTTCCCCTGCGTCCACCCTCCCTCATCAGGGTACACCCATGAGCACTAGCACCGCACAGCTCAGAAGTTCAGCAGCTTTTTCTGTACCCCCGTGTTCCACAGCCCACCTCACTTTCCGTGTCCCTGGCAGCAGTACTGCGACTCCAAGACCTAGCCAGGAACCTTCAGTCTGTTGGTCCTTAACCACCCATTCCCTTTTCTCACTGACTTTCCTGGCATCTTTGTCTGCTCTCCCTGGTTCAGTGTCTATGGTCCATTGTTGTCATTTCCTTGCGTACAGCCTCAACTTCCTTGCCCTCCTCTTCACTTTGTTAAAACCAGAGTTAAATCAGACTTTCTGCCTAATTTGTGTTGTGCTGTTTGCAGCAGAGTGTGGCAGGGAGCACCACGTTGCCTGGTCCTGCTTTACCTCACACACCTCCCCGGGACCTCATGGCAGACCAGCACAGTGTGCTTTCCTAGACCACTGTCCCAGACCCCCATGTGCCTCTGCTCCTCTCCAGACTTCCACACCTCCTCTCCCACGTTCACTAGTAGCTAATGAACGTGCCGCCTACTTTCTTGAGAAAATGGAAACAAGCAAAAGAGAACTTCACAAACTAGCTGTCACCTCTTACCTGCCAGCCTTTGTCCCCCACTCCACCTCCACCCCTCAGTACCGGTGAGTTCTCAGGGCGTCTCTCCAGAGCACCAAACCGAAGCCTTTCTCACCTACACCAGCTCCAGCTCCTCTCCCTCTCTCCCTCTTCATCAGTTTTTTCTTGCTAATGGATCACTCACATGAAACATATAAACATGCTGTCATTTCTCCCATCTTTAAGAAAAAAATCCTTCTATTGAACCACTTTGCTCCACTCTCTACCCCATTTTCTTTCTCCTATTAGAAAAGAAAATAAAGGTATTGTCTTTATTTGCTAGGGCCACTTCTTTTGATCTCTCTTTCAACCTTTTCACCGCACCTTTCAACCTTTTAGAAAACTGCGCAAATAATGTATGTACAGTGTAGTGAGTTAGCACAAAGGGAACTCAACATACAACCGCTATATGAATCAAGAAACAGAACATCACCAGCATTTTCCCCCAAAGGTTACTAACCAGTTTTTCTTTTTACCCTATGGATTTGTTTTGCCTCTTTTTGAGCTCCCATAGAATCATATTTTACACATTTTTGTGAGTCCATTTTCTTTCACTTGGTTTTGGAAAATTCATCCACGTTACTCCACGTGATTGTAACTTATTTATGGTTATATAAAATGCCCTTGTCTGAGAATACCATGTTTTATCCATGGATATTTGGGTTGTTTCTAGTCGGGGCCATAACGTTATCCCAAACATCTTTGTGCATCACCTTTGATGCCTCCATAAATGCAGTGCTATGATGTACCCACAGAGGGGATTTGCTGGGATATAGGCTGTGCTCGTGTTCAGCTCCAGCAATAATGCCAGCAGTTTGTCCGGGTGTTTATACCCGTTTACACTGTCACCAGCAGTGGGGTCATTGCCTTCATTGTCACCAATGCTTGTTATCGGGCACTCTTTTTAAGTTTGGTCATTCTGTGGGTTTATAGTGCCATGTCTCTTTCGGGGTTTGGCAGGAGTGTTTGTCTTGGGGGGTTGGTCTTGCTTTTTTGTCTATTTCTTTTTATTGTGGAAAGTTTAAACGTAATACAGGTTTGAACATATTAATTTATACCCATCATCCAACTTCAGTTATTAACTTATCAGCTTATGTTTAATCTTTATGCCTATCCATCCCCTTCACCATATTATTTTGAAGCAAATCACAGGGAAAATGTTATTTCATTTGTGTGTATTTCAACGTGTTTATTGAGATACATACTTTTAAAAAAATATAATAACCCCTTAATATTATCAAATATTTAGTCATTTAAACCTCCAGTGATCTCATATGTCACAAATTTTGTTTTATATTATTTATTTGAGTCAGTATTCTGATAAGTTACACACTTTAGAATTGTTTTATGTGTCTATTAAGAGTCTTCTGGTGTGTTACCTCCATCTCTTTTTTTTCTTGCAGTTTGTCTGTTGAAGAAACTTACTTTTTTGTCCTATGGAGTTTTCCCTCTCTGTAGCCAGCTCTCCCCCTGAATTTGTCAACTGCACCCCCATGGTATTAGTTTCCTAGAGCTGCTGTAACAAATTGCCACAAGTTTGGTGGCTTAAAACAACAGAAGTTTATTCTCACAGTTCTGATGCCAAATGGTATGTTCTAGCCATTTTCTCTCAAACCGACTCTCTTCTGGTATTTGCTTCCACCACTCTGCCAGAACTAAACATGTCAGGATCACTTATGACTTCCACATTACTAAGCTCCAGTAGTTATCGGTCTGAGCCACGTGTGACCTCTCTGCCGCGTGACACAGTTGATCACTGGCTACCTTGATTGACTTTTTTCACTCAGCTTCCAGGAACTTGCTCAGGTCAATATAAATACATAGGTGTAATACTGATGGTAAATGCTCAACAGATTTTAATATTAAGTACAAAGGAGTTGTGTAGGTAGAAGGCAGGAGAAGCAGGTAAAAGAGTCTCAGTAGTTGCTTTATGAAGAGAGACTGGCAGGAAGTGGGGAGGGATGAGAAAGGAATTTGCTGTATATTATTAAAAGCTTTTTAGGACTTCCCTGGTGACACAGTGGTTAAGAATCCGCCTGCCAATGCTGGGGACACAGGTTTGAGCCCTGGTCCGGGAAGATCCCACATGCTGCGGAGCAACTAAGCCCATGCGCCACAACTACTGAGCCCACATGTTGCAACTACAGAAGCCTGAATGCTGCAACTACTGAAGCCTGAACGCCTAGACCCTGTGCTCCACAACAAGAGAAGCCACCACAATGAAGAGTATCCCCTGCTTGTCGCAACTAGAGAAAGCCCGAGTGCAGCAACGAAGACCCCATGTAGCCAATTAATTAATTAATTAAAAAATAAAAGCTTTTTAGTACTATTTAGCTTTTAAAATAACCTGCCTTTACGACTTTGATAAAATTTGAAAATCCATTAAAAAATACCTAGCAACGTAGTGCTTTCATTTTGCCATAGGTGTGCTTAGCAAATGTATATTATCCTTTAATGCCCTCAGAGCGTTGTAGTCAGGGTTTGTCTCTTGTCTCTTTCAGAATGGCAGTGCGGAAAACCCTCATTCCTCCTCAGCCTCCTGAAGTGGCTAGTCCTCGTGTGGAGAGCTCTATGCGGAGTACGTCCGGGTCGCCTCGGCCTGCAGGGTGAGCACATAATTGAGGATGGAAAAGTCCAGTACATGCAACAAACTTCACATAATTTGCCTGTGTGCAACTAAAAGAACAACTTTCTAGCTGTGTGATCTGGACACGTTTCTCAACCTCTCTGATCCTTACCTCATTTGTAAAATGGGCATGCTTATATATAACATCTGCCTTATCGGGTTCTTGTGTATTTATACCACTTAAACAGAGCCTGCCTCATGGTATACACCTAGTTATTACTACTGTCAAAAGCGGCATTGTGACCACAGTTAATACATGCTATTTTCTTTATTCTTTACCTTCTTAATTCTAGAAGTCTTATTTTTGGGGGGGAAGTGAGATAATATAAAAACATTTGAAGTATAAAGTGAAAATCATTGTCCTTTTCTCCACACACCTCTCCAGTCCCACTCCCCAGAGTAATATTGATTGGTTAAAGTTTTGTTGCGTATCTTTCCACATTTTCTTTTGCATATGTATGTAGACAGGTTGATAGATTCTTAAAAACAGGATTTTGTTGATTGTAAGCTATTATATCAGTAATAGCTTACCATGTTACTATATTTTAGATCTGCTTCTTCATAAAACTTCATTCAAAAAAAAAATTATGAATGCCATGTGTGCCAGGTATCATTTTAAATAGAATCTGGGGCTATAAGAATGACTGTCCATTCTCCTTAAGCTTGTTATCTAGTGAGTCTAGAGAAATAATAAATATGTGAAGAAAAAGAAAACAGTGTAAAGGGAAGATAAGTGATGGGAGGAAGGGGTGATGACTTACAAAAAGACTTCTCTGAGCAGAGGGTTTAAGAGCATGAAGTCTCATATTCCCTGTTGTCAGGCAGAGGAAAGGAAAGAATAGGCCCCAAGACTTTGATGTAGGAGTACTTGCTGTCACCCCTTTACACAGGAATGTGCGGGAATTTGCATATTTGTTTAGGCATGTATAAATAACTGTGTAAATAGAAACTGTGCATGGTTGTTTACAGTTGTTCTGTGACCTTAAAAACATTTGTAAAAATATTAAAAACTTTTACTCTCAGTTATATAGGGAAATGAAAAAAAAAGTAAAACTAAAATGCAAATGTACTTTAGTACACTGTAATTTAAACATCAGAAGCACTGAGAATTCAAGTGTTTGATTTCTTTCTGAAAGCTAATCAAGAGTACAGTTGGCCCTCTGTATCCAGGGGTTCCACATCTTGAGCATCCACAGGTTTTGGTATCCATGGATTTTGGTATCCGCTGGGGGTGGGTACCAAGGGACAACTGTGGTTGGAACAGAACTTGCCTTATCCACACTGCATAACTTGTGATACAAGGAGTCCTTCTGTGCTTTGGTGAATTGTCATACTCCTTTCTAAGTTTGGATCTGCTGTGGCATTTTATCCTTTGTCTTTTCAGCGTTGTAAATTATCTCCAAGGGTTCCTTTAATGTGAGGTCTTCGCCAGAATCACTTCCAGGGACAACTTTAACCTTTTATCAAAACATCCTCATCCTTTTATCAAAACCATCTACCTTAACTAATCCTTGGAATCTGGGTGCATATTTCACAGCAGCATCTTTATCTGTGCTAGAAGCTTCACCAGGTAGCTTGCATTAACCAAATTAATGCTGACTTTTGAAAAAATGAGTCCAGCCTTTAGTGGCTGTAAAAGTTGAAATGTTTGTTTGTTTTTAATTCTCCTTGTAATTTCCATCTTCTTTCAATGTGGCAGTTAATTCAGCACTTTGGTCTGGGTGATTGATTGGGTTGTTGTGGGGGTTTTTTTTGTTTTTTTGTTTAGTCTTCAATCCAAAATAGAAGTAAATAAGTAAATACTCTCTTTCACTGTAGTGGCTTGCTGTTACTACTGCAGTTTCAACTAAAAGATGATATGAAGTGACTTTACCACCTTTTTTATATTCATTGAACTTTCTCAATATGGTCCATACCATAGCTCCGTACAGGCCTAGGTCTCATCCTGTCTTCTCCATGCTGTTCCCATTTTCAGATCTTCTGAAAGATTTTTTACATCCCATTTTACTTCCAGAATTATCACATTTTTTTCCCTGCATTTTCATCATTGTTGGCCACTTCTCTCTTTCAGTCATTCATTTTTGTAAAATTTCACCTGGGTTTATCACTGGGAAACGAGACAGCACAACTACATGCTTTGCTGTCTCCATGAACTGAACAACAAATGTGCAGTGACCAATCACCAACATACTTCAAAAGAAGTGGTGTGTGATGTGCATGTTTGTAAGTTACAAAGTGATTTGTAGACTGAAGAGTGAGCAGCAAAGTTTGCACTTTATGCAATTACAGTTAATAAATATACTGTAGTAAATGAAATTTGAACAGTGTTGGTGGGGGACTTTCATGTGCATGTGAAAGTGACACATATCAGTGTTGTGCAAAGTAAGCACTGCCTGTATAAACAAGGAGTAGCAAGGGAGAGCAGCCTAGACCAAGCAGGGAGGAGCGGTGTACAAAGTGGTTCAGAGATATAATTGAGAGCTAAATTATGTATGTAGGGCTTTTGTGGGCCATACAGAATCCTTTGGATTTTATTCTGAGTGAGACGGGAGAGCCATCAGAGGGCTAAGGCATGGGAGTGACATGATTTGACTTATTTCTAAAAGAATTGTTCTGACTGCTGTGCTGAGGATAAACTGCAAGAAGACAAGAGTGGGAGCAGTGAGACCAAGTGAGAGATGTTAAAAGCTTGGACTCTTCTAGTGGCTTGGACCAGCATGGAGGTAATAAAAATCTTAAGAAAAGTTCAGATTCTGAATATGTATTGAAGCTATCAGAATTTTCTGACTGAGTGGAGAGAAAGGGTAGGAGTTCAGGATACCCACCAGTTTTTTTGCCTGAGAAACTACAGGTAAGGAATTATCCTTTCTAAAGTGAGGAAACCGGGGAAATCAGGGATTCAAACATTTTATTTTGAGATATCCAAGTGGTTAGACACACCCAAGTAGAGATGTCACATGCATAGTTGGATATGTATTTCTGAAGTAGACAATTCTGGAATTGAAGATAGAGGTCCATGCTAATGATTAAGATTTGGGAATTAAAGCAGGTACTGGTATACCTTGTTTTACTGCGCTTCACAGATACTGCATTTGTTACAAATTGCAGGTTTATGGCAACCCTGCATCAAGCAAGTCTGTCAGCACCATTTTTTTTTTCAGCATTTGCTCACTTCATGTCTCTGTGTCACATTTTGGTAATTCTCACAGTATTTCAAACTTTTTCATTATTATTATATCTGTTATAATGATACCTGATGTCACTGCTGTGATTCCTTAATGGCTCAGATGATGGTTAGCTCTTTTTAAGCAATAAAGTATTTTTTACATTAAGCCATGTATATTTTTTTTAGGCATATTGCTGTTGCACACTAATAGACTACAGTATAGTGTGAACATAACTTTTATACACACTGAGAAACCAGAAAATTTGTGTGACTCGCTTTATTGTGATATTCACTTTATTGCAGTGGTCTTGGACCAAACCTGCATTGTCTCGAAGGTATGTTTTATATGTGCTTTAACACCATGAGAGTGGAGAAGATCCCGTTGACAGTGAGTATAAATAGAGAATAGAAGTGGTACAAGGATCACACCTTAGGACATATCATCGTTAGAGGTCAGGAAAATGCAAAACCAGAAAAGGAGACTGTATTCCTATACTGTGTGATGTTCCCAGATGTGCTGGTGTCATAATTAAGTCCTCAGTTAATGAACATTTAAGTTATTTCCACTTATCACTGTAATAAACAATACTACAGTGAATCTCTTTCTCTACCATTGAGCCCTTTTGCAAACATCTCTCAGGGATAAATTTCTGGAAGTAGCATTGACAGGTCAAAGTAAACGTGCAGTTTAAATTCTGATTTCCAATCACTCTGCCTTTTTACCTTCTTGTAAGATACGTGTTCCCATTTTCTGCGCATTCTTGCCAGCAACACTAGGTATTAAATTTTACAAACGTAATACATTTATTTTCAATTGTTTAAGTTTTTTTTTTTTTTTTTTTTTTTAAAAAAAGGTAGCATATGGAGTTACTTTTAAAGTGGTAGAAAAAAGTTCCTGAAGGCTAAGAGTGCACTGTGATGTACAAAAGTTTATCCCTTGTGAACAAAACGTGCAGAAACTTGGGTGAGGAGGGGCTGTTGTAGGCCACCTGGGCTTAGTATGGTTCAGAAATGCTGTGGGGTGGGGCCCCACACAGGCACTCAGGCTGGCCTTTTTTTTTGCAGTAGGCAGTCTGTTTCTGTGGCACCTGCAGGAAGAGAGCATTGGCTTGTGAAAAATAACCGGCTGAAAGAGCAGTCTCCCCACACTCCCACACCCAAGAAAAAGGAGTCTCGTGTAAATGGCTGTTTTTTGTAATGGCCCAACTCATTCACTGATGAGTAATAACAGAAGGATTGATGTGAAGATAACTAAAATTAAAAGTAGGGAAAAAGCAACAAAATATACTAATTCGTTCACTGAGAACACCAGAAAAACATTTACAGGGGACAGATGAAATTTATAACAAAATATTTGACTATGAGTAGAAATTATTGAATGAAATAGCCACCACTTCTATGAAGGAAAACACAAAAATGAAATGCAAAGATTCCCAAGAATAAATGACAAAACATAAAGAGATGGCACATGAGTTGACAGAATTCAGTGAAGATCTAGAAGAAACTATCACAGAGTGAAGGTAAAGTTAAAACAGAAAACAGTATAGACATAGAGGATAGAAATGAAAAAAGTGAACAAAAATTTTAAAAGAAAGAAAATGAAAACCATATAGAGCATACTATGATTCAAGTAAGATCAAACATAAGCATGTCAGTATATCTGAAATCAATATATAACTTTAAATTGCTTGTTAACATTCTATCATTAATTAATGTATCTTTAAGTTGTACTCAAAATAGTGGTGTATTGTATGGTGTTGCCAGCTTAGATCCAATGAAATACTGAGATAGAAGGGTGTTGTGTGGAGATGGTAGTGGGTGGGTTAGAGGAAGGAGGGAGAGAGACTTCTTAATACATCTTTTGAAATGTGAGTACTAATTCAGACAAAACATTAAGGAAAGTTGAAATATTACAAAACAGAAAACAGTAAGTTTAGAAAGTAAATCCAGAAGCTAGCAAAATATATTTAAAAATTGAATTAAAAAAAAATCACATAGTACTACAAGGCTACTAGTAATGCTTGCTAAGGTTTTGCCTGCCTGTCACTAGTTCATCCTCAAACTCTCCCCCAAACCTATAGAAAAGCTCTGAATAAAGGTGGACCTCTCAGATCTCTGTCGTTTGTTCTTGGTGACATCCCTCTAGTCTGCATTGGTTGCTCTGTAGCCTTGATACCCAGCTCTTATCCCTGGTGCTTCCTTTATCTGTGAGCTGAATCCCTTCAGCTTATCACCAGGAGCCCGTGTACTTCCTTCCTCTTTCTTGGCTTACTCTCTTGATTCGCTAGAGCACCTTTTCTGTAGCAGAGAAAGTACATATTTTTGTTCTATAATTTCCAATTGGTTCTTTTTACAACTTTGATTTCTTCGCTGAGATTTTTCTCTTTTCATTTGTTTCACATGAATTCGTAGTTGCTTATTGACGCATCTTAAAGATCTCTGTGTTAACATCCTTGTCATATAATTGCTGCATCATTCACCTCTTATTCAAGTTGTGATTTTCCTGGCTCTTGATTAGGCGAATGGGCTTCTATTTTAGGTATTATGGACTCTGGAATTACTGTGGACCCTTGAATTGCGCAGGTCCACTTATACACGGAATTTTTTCAATAATTACATACTAGAGTAGTACACAACACTACTGGAGTTCTGTGGTTGGTTGAATCTGCACATGTAGAAGCTCCGATGTGGAGGGCCAACTATAAAATTAGATGTGCACAGGGGTTAGGGATGCTGAATTGTTCAAGGATCAGCTGTGTATAGTTTGATTTTAGCAGTCCTCCTCTCAAACTGCCCCAGCTGGGGAATGGGAAGCATTGCCACCAGTATGGGTGCTGAAGTCCAGGTTCCGTGCTTGGCCCCTTTTAACACAGATTTAGTAGTGGGGTGCTGGAGGGGGCATTAAGGCGTGTCATTACAGCATGGCAAGTGTGGAAATCTAGGTTCTCTACAGCCTTTGCCAGAGTGAATGGGGATGGGGCTACAGTTGCTACAGTTGTTTCTTTTCTGTGGGATTTGGCTGGAGTAGAGCCATTATTGTCTAAAAGCTTTACATCTTGCTTAGCTGCTCCTTTCTTGGTTCTTTGGCTGGAGGAAGACTTTTCTTGGGACTTCTGTCTGTGCCCTTTGTGTTTCTAGGTGCTGGCTCTCCAGCACGCAGTGTGGGATACGTGAGGCAAAAAGGAAATCCAAGAAACTCACTGCTGTGTCATTCCAAGGGTCCTGAGGTCCTAGCCAGTCTGTCTTCTCTTCACCTTTCAGCAGCTTTTTTGTTTTGTATATGACACTCGTGACTTTTAGCTATACTTCCGAAGAGGAATAGGAAAGGTATGTGTGTATGCCATGGTTTCATAAACAAAAGTCCTACCCACACTCTTAAATGATATACTGGCTGGAAGAATTTTAAATTGGAAATCATTTTTTTCTTTCTAGTTGGTATCCTCAATCTTACAGCATTCTCTTTTTAAGTTCTTAATATGAAGATCCATGAATGTAGAGGAAAATAGAGAAAATAATATTATTCATCTAGATTTAATTGTTGTAATATTTTACCATTTTTACCCTTTGGTGCAATTAAATTACAGTTTCACGTTTAACTACTTTCTTGTGCATTTTGATAATTATGATGTGTTTTGGTGTGAGTTTCTTTCAATTTATCCTACTTGGAGTTCATTGAACTTTTGGATGTACAGGTTTCCCCCGCTATCTGAAAGTAGAGTGTTCCTATGAAACCTTTTGTAATCCAAAATGGCATAAAGTGAAGAAGCAATTACCTTAGGACACATCTTGCTAAAGGATGCACAAAATACATCAAGATGAAGCACAGATGCTCACAGACAGTTCAAGGCTGTGGCAGCTTGATGCTGAGATGCTGAGTGTAGTTCCCAGAAGGAGCTTGGTGGTGCCGCTCTTGCTGCATGGGGCGCACTGCCTCTAAATTAACAGCTCTCTTCAAAACAAATGCTGACCGATATTTTAAATGGTAGCTTTTTTTTCATAAAAGTGAAAATCCTCTTGGGATTTCTTTCAGTTAGTGAAAACAGGTCTTTCGTAAAAGTGAAGTGGTGTAAAGCAGACTTTCCATAAGCAGGGGATATACCTATATAGGTTAATGCTTTTCATCAAATTTGGGGAGATTTTGGCCATTATTTCTTCAGATATTTTTTCTGCCCCTCTCTTTCTTTTCTGAAACTCCCATTATGCATATATTAGGTACGCTTATTACTGTTCCAAAGATCCCTGAAGCTCTCTTTATTTTCCCTCCCTTTTTTTTTTTCTTTTTCAGTTTCTCAGGCTGGACAATCTCAATTGACCTGTCTTCAAGTTTGTTCACTCTTCCTTATGCCTGCTGAAATGTGCTTTTCAAAATCCTCCAGTGATTTTTTTTTTTCCTTTCAGCTTTTATACTTTTTAACGCCAGAATTTTTATTTGGAGTTTTTTAATAATTTCTGTCTCTGTTGATATTCTCAATTTGCTGAGACGTCATTTTCATGCCATTCTTTAACCATAATCTCCTTTAGTTCTGGAACATATGTAAAATAACTAAGTTAAATTCTTTGACTAATAAGTCTAACATCTGTGCTTCCTCAGTGATGGTTTTATTGATTGCTTTTTTTCCCTGTGTTTGAACAATCTTTTCTTGTTTCTTTACATAAATAGCTCAATTTTTTGTTGAAAACTGGACATCTTAAAGAATATAATGTGACAACTCTGAGCATCAGACTCCCAGCCCTCCCCAGATTTGTTGCTGTTCCTTGTAGTTGTGATTGTTTAGTGACTTTTCTGAACTAATTCTTTAAAATCTATATCTTTGTCTAGTGCAGCTGCTGAAATCTACTTGGTTAAACTTTGTAGTCAGCTGATGAAAGAACAGATTTTCTTTAATGCCGGGAACCAATAAGTCTCCGTGTGTTTGCCAGAGAGCTCTGTGTGTCTTGGGTACCCCGTCAACACTTAAGCCAGCAGTTGACAGCGCTGCCTTAGCCTTCTCTTCCTGTTTGCACAGAGCGTCACAGTCAGCCAGAGGTGAGACTTAGGGCCTTCTCAGTTCTTCCCTGGGCGTGTCCTCAGCCCTGGGGACACACACAGCTCTACACGTGTGTTGCTTCCTAGATTGCCAGAAATATGTCAGAGCTGTTCAAAGCCCCAATGGATATTTCATTCTCCAGCTTTTCCTTCCAGGTGTTTTGGATGGCTTGTTGTTTGTCCCAACTGTTAACATCCTTTCAGTCAGCTGGGAAGCTGATCGATTGCCTCTAATTTTTTCCAAAAACACCCCTTAGGAAAAGGTCGTTTGCACTGACAAGCTCCAAGGCAAGTCAAATAACATAGTCTTGCAAATGGGAGCAGCCATACAGGTCATATAGTGGTAATCCTTTGGTAAGGAGTGTTTGCAGTGGCTCCAACCCCACTGGTAGCTGCCAGACTACTGGTTTTTGCTCTCAATGTGGACTGTTGGCTAATACGCCTGCTGTGGCGCTAGAGATGGAAGAATGGAAACAATGCAGGTTAAAAATGCCACAAAGTTTACTATTCTTACCAAGATTCAGCCTATTTTCTTGAATAATTTTGCCAGATTGTTGAAAGCCTTTGATTAATTTCTAGAGTTCTGGAAAAGTTGTTTCTGACTTTTTCTCTTTTTTTGGCTAGTTTTTTTTGCTTTTATGAAAGGGAATTTTCAGGAATCCTAACTCATATTTTTGCTGATGTCTCTGGTTATTTTATCTTTTAATTCTCTTTATTTCCAGAATAATTATTACTTCTATACCACCCTTATTTTTAAAATACTTATCTTGAAATAATTTAAAACTCATAAGAAGTTGCAAAAATAGCATAGAAAGTCCCCATGTACCCTTTATCGAGCTTCTCCAAATCATTACATCTTACGTAGCTCTGGTACACTTTCAAAATGAAAAAACTGTCATTGGTACAATACTGTTAACTACAGACCTTATTACAATGTCACCAGTTTTCCTTTTTCTGAGAGTTTTTTTTTGTTGTTGGGTGTTTTTTGGGTTTTGTTTTGTTTTTGTTTTTTAATTTATTTATTGGCTGCATTGGGTCTTCATTGCTGTACATGGCCTGTCTGTAGTTGTGGCAAATGGGGGCTACTCTTCATTGTGGTGGCTTCTCTTGTTGCAGAGCATAGGCTCTAAGGCGCACGGCATGGGCTCAATAGTTGTGGCTCATGGGCTCAGTTGCTCTGTGCCATGTGGGATCTTCCTGGAGCAGGGATCGAACCTGTGTCGCCTGCCAATGCACTTAACCACTTAACCACTGAGCCACCTAGGAAGTCCCAAGAGTTATGTTTTATTTTATTTTATTTCTTTTTTTATTTTTTATTTTTATTTTTGGCTGCATTGGATCTTCGTTGCTGCATGTGGGCCTTCTCTAGTTGTGGTGAGTAGGGGCCACTCTTTGTTGCAGTGTGCGGGCTTCTCAGTGCAGTGGCTTCTCTTGTTGCGGAGCATGGGCTCTATGTATGCAGGCTTCAGTAGTTGCAGCATGCAGGCTCAGTAGTTGTGTCACATGGGCCCTAGAGTATGTGGGCTTCAGAAGTTGTGGCTTGCGGGCTCTAGAGCGCAGGCTCAGATGTTGCAGCATGCAGGCTTAGTTGCTCCACAGCATGTGGGATCTTCCTGCACCAGGGATCAAACCCATGTCCCCTGCATTGGCAGGCAGATTCTTAACCACTGTGCCACCAGGGAGTCCCAGAGTGTCACCAGTTTTTATAATGTACTTCTTTTTCCTTTGGTGTATACTACTTTGAGATTTTATCACGAGTAGATGTACATAACCACTGTTATATCCAAATTATGGAGTTGTTTCATCACCGCAGAGACATTCCCTTGTTTACAGTCACTCCCTTCCCCCAGCCCTAACTCCTGGCCATTTAGCTGTTCTCCATCACTATAATTTTGTCATTTTGAGAGTTTTATGTAAATGGAATTACATAATCATTTTATATGTATGGCTTCTATATGGCTTATAACGATATATAAATGATATATATATAATATGTATTACACATGGGTTATTTTCACTCAGCATAGTACTTTTGAGAGTCATCCAAGTTGTAGCATTGTAATAATTTGTTCTTTTTTGGTTGAGTAGTGTTGTGTCATATGCATGTGTCAGAATTTGTGTATCTGTTTGCTCATTGAACTACATTGGGCTTGTTTCTGGTTTGAGGCTATTACAAATAAAGCTGCTGTAAACATTTACATACAGTGCTCTGGGTAGACACATATTTTCATTTCTCTAGGATAAAAATCCCAAGAGTACAGTTGCTGAGTTGCATAGTACATATATTTTTTTAATTCTATAAGAAACCTCCAAACTGTTTTCCAGAGTGACTGTACCATTTAAAATTCATACCTGCAACGAAGGTGATCCTTTTATTATACAACCCTGCTAAACTCATAAAGTGCTAGAGGGTTTTTTGTAGATATAGTTCCTCCACACTCTTTCCTGCACTGGTATCATAGGGTATTATATTTTCACCACTCTGATATGTGTGTGGTGGTCATATATCATTGAAGCTTTACTTTGCATGTCTCTAATGGCTAATAGTGTTGAAAATTTTTTTGTGTACTTATTAGCCATCTGAATATTTTCTTTAGCAAAGTGTCTGTTTATTATTTGTGTGTTTCACCCATTTTCCAACAGGATTGTTTTCTTAGTGCTGAGTTTACAGATTTCTTTACATAGTCTAAATATAATTCCTTTACTAGAGACGTGTTCTGTGTGTTTTGTTTTAACCATCTTAAATGTACATTGCAAGTGATGTTAAGCTTATTCACAGTATTGTACAACGGACTCCAGGTATTTTTCATCTTGCAAAACTGCAACTGTATACCCCTTATGCAGCAGCTCCCTATTGTCCCTCACCCTGGAAATCACCATTCTGCTTTCTTTTTCAATGAATTTGACTACTCTAGGTACCTCATAAGTGGAGTCCTAGAGTACAGTCACCTCTTGGTATCCTCGGGGCATTAGTTCCATGACCAGCGTCCCTGCAGATGTCAAAATCCATGGACGCTCAAGTCACTTATATAAAATGGCATAGTAGTTGCCTGTAACCTTCGCATCTCCAGATTACTTATAATACCTAATACAATGTAAATGCTGTATAAATAGTGGCCAGCGTGCAACAAGTTTGTTTTGCTTTGGGGAACTTTCTGGAACTTTTTCCCTGATTATTTTCCTTTCACCAGTGGTTGAATCCTCAGATGTGGAGCCTGCAGGTGTAGAGGGCTGACTCTTTATCTTTGTGATTGGCTTATTTTACTTAGCATGATGTCCTCAGATTCACGCATTATGTGCTTTTCAGATACTTTTTCAATCTGTGCCTTGTCTTTTCAACCTCTTGAAATGGTAGCAAAGCAAAAGTTTTGAATTTTGATGAAGCCCAATTTATCAGTTTTTTTCTTTTACAGATTGTGCTTTTGATATCATGTCTAAGAACTCTGATCATAAAAATGTTATGGTTTTACATTTTTACATTTAGATTTCTGATCCCTGTTTAGTTCATTTTTGTATATAGTGCGAGGTATCAGTCAATATTGAATTTTTTGCCTCTAGAAGTCCACTTGTTCTTGGCCTTGAACTTGAGGGGTATTACCGTTTGTTACCTTTGATATTCTGAATTTTCAGCAGTAGTAATATAAATAGGTAAACCTTTACAGTTATTAAATGCAATATTTTACTTTAAAAATGAGCAGAATTTGTAATGACATTAATGAATTTTTCTTACAGAACTGAAAAAAGTAGAATATACATTTTTCAGACACTGTATTTGTAGTTACTTCAGATATCTGGAGTATCTCTGATAAAACATACCAGAAAGTTGTAAGAATAGTGCCCCTGGGTAGAGGGCTGGGTATGCGAAGTGGAGGGAAGTTATTTCTCAGTTTGTATTCTTTTGTATCTTTGGGATCTTTTCCATGTGCATGAGTTTCCTCTTTTATAAGAAATAGGTTTACAAAGTACATGAGAAGTGTAAGTACAACTGTAATAAAAAAAAAAGAAACCTCTTAAGGCAACATATGTAGTAATGAGTTCTTGGAGGGAAGAATACACTAATGTAATGGAAATTGGTGGTCTTTCAGTAATGTGACTTTGAGTGATTTCTTTAAAATGTTCTTTGTCTTCTAAGTTAATTTTATGACTGCCTATAAGAACTTGATGGGAATGGTTCTAAAACTTGAATTCCCTTTAAAAGTTACCTTAAGTTCAACTTTTAAAATCAAGGAATAGAGTTTTAGTTGTGCTGTGTGTGATACAAAAAGAATTGGACAAATAATTCGCCTTCTGAGATGGTACAGGTTAAGGCAGTTTTCTGTTGATTGACACATCATCTTTGCTTTTGTGCTTCAGTGCCAAACCCAAGTCAGAAATCCATGTATCGATGGCCACTCCAGTCACTGTGTCTATGGAGACCATGTCCAATCAAAATAATGATCAGCCCACCATTGCAGTCCCGCCCACCGCTCAGCAGCCTCCACCAGCCATTCCAACCATGATTGCAGCAGCTAGCCCGCCATCACAACCGGCGGTTGCCCTTCCAACCATTCCTGGAGCAGTTCCCATCACTCCACCTATCACCACCATTGCTGCTGCCCCTCCGCCCTCAGCAGCTGTGGGTGGCAGTCTCTCCTCTGTTTTGGGCCCTCCTGTACCTGAGATAAAAGTTAAAGAAGAAGTGGAACCAATGGACATCATGAGGCCAGTTTCTGGTAAGTCTATTTGCAGAATACTCTTCGTTGGCAATTGCTTCTTCCCCTTTTCCTGACTCTCCTCAGAGTTTAAACTCTTGTGTGATGCTCAGCCAGGAAGCCTGACACCTTCATGCCCATTTGAAACCTGCATTTCATTAGTTTTTAATAAATAGAAGAAAGCATTAAGCTCCTTTTGAAAACAAAAACCATATTGCTATCCTCTTATAATTAATTTGGTTTCTTACCAAAATCATGAAAAAAGATTATTATTTCCCCAAGAATATCTTTAAACATAGCTTCTTGATCAAGAAAATATTGCTGTGTAAAAGGGGATCACAGTACCAGCAAAGCTAAGTGCTGATTACTTTACAGTTTATTCTCTGCCAATTTTTGTTGCCTTGCGTATGCAGTAAAGTAAGATTTATGTTGTTGAAAATAGTCTCTTGATAAATTTATTTGTGACTAGTAAAATCTCAAAAATGGCCATTACCCCTCTCCCTCTTCTTCTCAACTCTGAACTTCCAGTTTGTACAAGGTGGGTCACTTTAGAGGTTTTCTTTTTGTTTGGTTGGTTTTCTGGTTTTTTTAATAATTTATTGTGGAATCTTATTTTTCCTGACTACAAAAGTAATATTCAGTGTACGAAATTTATAAAATACAGAGAAAGCCAAAGTGGCAAGCAGGTCACTTTGTGCCATAGTTACCCGTTACTGCCCTCTTACCATTTTGTCATGAAGGCCCCCATCTTCCATGCCGCTCCTTCAGTTATGAGGTGTGGTCCTGCTATGTCTACAGTTCTTAAAGGTGCTGTGTATTTATTTGCTTATTTATTTTCATTTATTATGTCATGAAATGCCCTTCTATGGTACCCATATTTAGCCTCAGCACTTCAGTTGAAAGGTGCTGTGGATAACCCTGGAGGGGAAAGGAAATGGTCTCACTTTTACTGTTCATCTGCTCTGTCATCATTCTGGGTAGTTCCTCATACCTCTCCATACTAGGAAGCTGGCACTAGTCCTTGCTCAAATTGTAGGGCTCTGTACCAGCCTCTGTTCCGTCGGGCTCTTCACCAGCCACTGATGAAACAACCTTGTGCAAAACAGGCACATGTCTATCCTCTTGGAGCTTACATTCTAGCAAGGGTGACAAACAGTATTAAAATATAGCAGGGCAAAATATAAGGGAAAGTCAGAGCTGGAACTGTGATTTTTTTTTTTTTTTTTTTGTAATTTTCACTGAAGTATGGTTGATTTACAGTGTTGTGTTAGTTTGAGGTGTACAGCAAAGTAAATCAGTTGTACATACACGTATATCCACTCTTTTTTTAGATTCTTTTCCCGTATCAGTCATTACAGAGTATTAAAAAGAGTTCCATGTGCTATACATGGAGCTGTGATTTTTAAAAGTGTTTTAAGGGGAAGGCCTTACTGAGGAAATGATCTTTGAGTAGAGACATTAAAGAGATGAAATGCTGGCCATGAAGGTACCTGGAAAAAGAGCATTTCAGACCAAGAGAGCACTAAATGTAAAAGCCTCAGATAGGAGCATGCCTGGTGCGCTCAAAGAGTAGCACACAGGCATCGGTAGACAGAGCAGAGTGAGGGGAGTAAGAGAGACAAGGTCAGAGAAGCAGGGTCAGGACAGTGAGAGCCTGTGGGCCACTATAAGGCCTTTGGCTTTGCTGAGGGAAGTGGGAGCTATTAGCAGGTTCTGAGCAGAGAAGGAACTTGAGCTCACTTCTGTTTTAACAGACCACTTGGGCTGCTCTGTGGGAAAAAGACTGGCAACAAGAGTGAAATTAGGGAGGTATGTTTAGAGGCTGCTGCATTAATTGCAGGACCAGTAGAAGGTTTCTGCCAGGATAGTAGCAGTACCAGTGGTATAAAGTGGTGAGAGTCTAGATATAGTATTGAAGTAGACCTGAGAGGATTTCTTTAAAGAGAGATGTTGTGTGTGAGGAACAGCATAGAGGCAACTATGACGTTTTGGTCTTAGTAGCTGGAAGCATAGTTGCCGGCAGCTGAGGTAGGGGAGGGTCCAGGGGACTCCCTTGTATAGGGAGAGATTAGGAGTTAGTTCTTGCTCTGGTGAGTTTGAGGTCTCTGTTAGACCTCCACATGGACACATCAGGTAGGCAGTCAGATCTTTGAGGCTGGCTTTTGGAAGAAAATTAAGTTGCCAGTATAAATTGGGGAGTTGTCATTGTATATATGAATTCTGTTTAAAGCCATGAGCCTGGCTGGATAATGGATAAGATCACCTGAGGAATGACTGCTGATAAGAAACAGAAGCAGTTGTGAACTGAGCCCTGGGGCACTACACCATTTTGAGGAGGGAGGGGAGGCCGAAGCCAGCAAAGGAGACCAAATGGAGGGGCCGGAGTGATAGGAATAAAGCGTGGAGTATGTGATGTCCCGGCAAGCCAGGACAAGGGTCACGGCTGCTGAGAGATCGAGTAAGGTAAGGACTGAGCAGGACCGTTGGATTTAGCAACGTGAAGGTCATGCAGATCTTGAGAAGAGCAGTTTCCACATAATGATATTGGCCACAGCATGATGGGGAGTGGGTTCAAGAGAAAGCTAGGAGGTGACTGTTAGAGACAGTGAGTATAAATAGCACTTGAGGAGTTTATTATAAAGCTCTAGAAAAAGGAAGGGCAGTATCTGAAGAGAAATGATGCCAAGAGGAAGTTATTTTTAAGATGGGACAAGTGAGTTTCATATGTTAATGGAAATGATCCAGTAGAGAGGAATGAACTGATGATGCAGGAAAGAGATGAATTCCTGGAGCGCTGTCTGAGGAGGTGAGAGTAGGTGGGACCTATTGTGTATGTGAAGGAAGTTGTCTTTGCTGAAACACAGAGAGAAGGAAAGTGCCTGGTCACAGTGCAAGTGAATGGGTATATATGGTGGGAATTTATGGACGTTTCCTTCTGATTATTTCTATATTTTTCAGTAAAACAGAAAGCAGAGTCATTCGCTGAGAGTGAGGATGGTATAGGAAGTGTGGAGGCTGAATGGCCTCGGCAGGCGCAGGAGGGTCATGCAGCAGCAGCACGGGCCTGCTCGAGGGCAGCACGCATGCTAGCAGGAGACCCGTGCACATTGCTCTGTGTTTTTCTCTGACTACACTCAGCAACATAGGTTCAGTTGGAGAGTTGGATTTAACCTGTTGTGCTTTTTGCTTAGTGAGTACAGTTAAGCAAGAGAAGGGACAATAAATTAATAAAGTGAATGAAATTGATGGGAGAATTAAAACCCAGTGATAGGAGAGAAAGGACATTAGAGGGATGAGTGACAGCAAAAAAGTGGTATGATTAATGGTTAATAGTTCCTAATGGGGTCTAGGAATTGTTGAAGGAGAATTACTAAGAGAAGTGACCTGGAAAGATAGTTGCTTTAGGCTGGGAAGTTGGGTGCTAGAAATTGAGATGTGATGCCAGAGTTAAGAGTATGGCTGTTGGGAGTGGGTGGCTGAGGAAGGGCAGAGGGAAAGGATGGGCCAAGCATATGATGTAGAAGAGTTGAGGTAAACTTTTCTCATGATTTGCGAGTCCCCACATGTGTGATGCATTCAAGCCCAAACAAATGTTATTGACTTTGTACTAAGAATGCTGCTTGTTTGGAGGCAGTGGACCACAGTCATTAAATAGTCCAAGCTCCGAATGAAGCCAGAGTGCCTCTGTCAGCTCCCAGCTCTCTTGCTTCCTGTTTGTCTGATTTGTGCCATGTTTCCTCATCTTTATTTTTTAATAAAGGAGGAAATAAGGTTTTTTTAAATTTATTTATTTATTGGCTCTGTTGGTCTTTGTTGCTGCGCAGGGCTTTCTCCAGTTTTGGCGAGTGGAGGATACTCTTTGTTGCAGTAATGTGGGCTTCTCATTGCAGGGGCTTCTCCTGTTGCAGAGCTCAGGCTCTAGGTGTGCAGGCTTCAGTAACTGTGGCACTTGGGCTGAGTAGTCGTGGCTCGCAGGCTCTAGAGCACAGACTCAGTAGTTGTGGTGCACAGGCTTAGTTGCTCTGCCGCATGTGGGATCCTCCCAGACCAGGGATTGAACCCATGCCCCCTGCATCCGCAGGTGGATTCTTTACCACTGTGCCACCAGGGAACTCCCACGTTTTCTCATCTTTAAATTGGGGGATAATACAATGCCTATCTACTCAGATTATTTTTGAGATTATATGATTTAATGGGTTATCTCCTAGAAATTAATGCTCAAAGGCTTGAAAAATAATGGCTTGAACATGTAAGGTTTAATTGTTTCCTTTGAAGCAAATCCTGAGACAGACAATCCAGACATGGTATGTGGTTTCCATAAAATCATTAGGGATCCTGGCTCCTACCACCCTTCACATTTGACCTTCATGCTCTTGATTCAAGATAGCGGCTGGAACTCCAGCTATCCAATCCAAGTTCCAGGGTCACAGATAGAAGACAAGCAGTAGGTCATGCCTTCTTTCTTTTAAGGTACCCTCTTAAAAGTGCTACAAAGCACTTGTATTTTCATTTCAAATGGCTACACTGCAATGTAAGGGAGACTACTAAATATAGTCTTTCAGCTGAGTGACAGTGTGCCTGTTTCATAGTGAGGGGTACTTGTAATAAGGGAGGTGAAGATGTGAGGTATTAGAAAGCATTTGGCAGCCTCTGCCATGGTTGGAAGTGCTTAGTACAGTGCTGGGCACGTAGGAAGACTCCATAAATGTTAGCTCTTTTCTGTCTTCCTCATCTTTCTCATTGATGGAAATCAGGTGACACTTTCCACTGTGTTTGGGTTCTCATGCATGTGTGCACCCATTTTCCCATGACAGCCGTTCCTCCTCTGGCTACCAACACTGTGTCTCCATCTCTTGCATTGCTGGCTAACAACCTGTCCATGCCTACAAGTGACCTACCACCCGGTGCTTCACCAAGGAAAAAGCCTCGGAAGCAGCAGCATGTGATTTCAACAGAAGAAGGGGATATGATGGAGACGAACAGCACTGATGACGAGAAGTCCGCTGCCAAGAGTCTCCTGGTGAAGGCAGAGAAGCGCAAGTCTCCTCCCAAGGAGTATATCGGTAATGCTCACTTGAGTTAACTTTTGTCACAGAAGCTTCCCACTTAGGTCAGGAGTCCATCCCTGAGGCTGTTTATATAGCCAGAAATCTCTTACGGCTCACCTTCGGGAATTGTACCAGGAGGACTGTTGCAAGTATATAATAAGCTATTTAATGTCTTCTTTTTCTTCTCTTTTGAATAGATGAAGAAGGTGTGAGGTATGTCCCAGTGCGTCCAAGGCCTCCCATTACGTTGCTCCGTCACTATCGGAACCCCTGGAAAGCTGCTTACCATCACTTTCAGCGGTACAGTGATGTCCGGGTCAAAGGTCAGTTTTCCCATAAATATCCAGTGTTAACACATGCAGTTGGTCTTTCACTCAGCTATACTGAAATCATAGTAGAATAGAAAGAGTCACATTTTTCCAATTTCAAAAAGAACCATAAGTTTTTGTTATGAAATCTCAAGAGTTTATTGTTTAACTTAGGCAGAATATACAGTTGAGCATAAAATCTGGAAAATTATCCTTTGCCTCACAAAGCTATGTGTACCTTACTGGAAACAGAGTTTTCCCAGGTAACATTTTAAGCCATGTGAGAAGATTCTTATTGCTTATTGGAAGTTATTCTTCAAAAGCTGTCTCAAGAAAGGTAATTTGACAGCTGAAAATATTGATGATTCCTAAATCTTCTCTTCGGATATATACATATTAATCACCTTGTGCCAAGTCTCCTGACTATTAAACTTTAATTGAACTGTTTTACCTAAGGTTTAAAGTCATATTCATGCAAAGAAATAAAGATGGAATACTAAAAACAGGTAATTCACAGGAAGGAAAGAAAGGGGAACAAGAAGCACAGAAAACAAACAGAAAATAAATAATAACATGGCAGACTTAGCCTTACATATCAGTAATTATCTTAAATACAAATAGTCTGCACATACCGATTAAAATACAGATTAGCAGACAGGATGTAAAAAAAGATCCAATTATACTCTGTCTATAAGAAACTTAAGATACAGTGTGTCAATAGAGTGATAGTAAAAGGATGGAAAAAATATATACAGTGCAAAAATTAATCAAGAAACAAAAGTGGTTATAGTAATATCAAATAAAGTAGACTTGAAAGGAAAGAAAATTACTAGAAATGAAGAAAATCATTACATACTGATTAAAAATATATAGACAACAAAACCCAAGAGCTTCAGAATATATGAAGCAAAAACAGCTGAAAGGAGTAGTAGGCAAATGTGCAGTTATAGTTAGAACTTCAACATCCTGTCCTCAGAAATTGATAGAAGTACTTGACAGAAAATCAACAAGGCTATATATACAAGAAGTCAGCACCACAAACCAACATCTAGTAGACATTTATAGGATACTCAAACTATGGCAGAATACACATTCTCTCAGGTGCACTCAAAACATGTAAAGACAGACGATATTTAGGATCATAAACCTCAACAAATTTGAGAGAACTGAAATCATATAGAAATCATATAAAGTATCTTCATTGACCATAATGGAATCAAACTAGAAACCAGTGACAGATAAAACCTCCAAGTCATGGAAATTAAGCAACACATTTCTAAATAATGGGTCAAAGAGGAAGTCTGAAGGGAAGTTTTTAAAAATATTTAAAACTGAAAGAAAATTATAATAAGAAACCAAAATATGTGGAAGGCAACTAAATCCAACACAGCCAATAAATGAAAATAAATAAATTTATTTTTTTAAAAAAAAGGAAATATCTCAAAGTTTCTATGTCAAAAAACTACAAAAGGGACTTCCCTGGTGCTGCAGTGGTTAAGAATCCATCTGCCAATGCAGGAGACACGGGTTCAATTCCTCGTCCAACAGGATCCTGCACGCCCTGTGTGCCACAACTAGTGAGCCTGCACTCTAGAGCCCACGAGCCATGACTACTGAGCCTGCATGCCACAACTACTGAAGCCTGTGTGCCCTAGAGCCCTTGTGCCACAACTGCTGAGCCTGTGTGCTGCAACAACTGAAGCCTGCACACCTAGAGCCCATGCTTCACAACAAGAGAAGCCACTGCACTGCGAAGCCTGCGCAGCACAACAGAGAGTAGCCCCCAATCACCACAACTAGAGAAAGCCTGCACACAAGCAACAAAGACCCAACACAGCTGAAAATAATAAGTAAATAAATAAAAACTAGAAGAAGAACAGCAACATAAACTCAGAGCAGGTACAAGGCAGAGAATAGTGAAGATAACAGATATCAATGAAATTGAAAACAGGAAAATAAAAAAAATCAAAAAGCTATCTCTGAAAAAATCAACTAAATAAATCTCTAGCAAGACAGAAGAAGGTAAAAGAGAGGAGTCATAAATCACGAATACCAAGAAGGAAACAGAGACAGTACTGCAAACATCCGCAGACAGCAACAGTACACTTACTGTGTGTGCACGTATGGCAATAAATAGTGCTTGACACATGATGTTGTGTGTCAGAGATTAGCTCAAGATGGTGGAGTAGAAGTATGTGAGCTCACCCCTTCTTAAAAAAATACCAAAATCACAACTAACTGGTGAACAACCATCGACCAAAAAAAATTCCTGAACCTACCAAAAAAGCCTATATCCAATGACAAAGAAGAAGCCACAGCGAGACGGTAGAAGGGGCCAAATCACAATAAAAAATCAAATCCCATACTCAGCAGGTGGGTGACTCACAAACTGGAAAACAGTTCTACCACAGAAGTTCCCGCACATAAGTGAAAGTTCTGAGCCCCACATCAGGCTTCCCAGCCTGGTGGTCCAGAAACAGGAGGAGGCGCCCCCAGAGAATCTGGCTTTGAAGGCCAGCAGGGTTTGATCACAGGAATTCCACAGGACTAGGGGAAACAGAAGCTCCACTCTTGCAGGCTGCACACAAGGTACCACGCACACCAGGTCCCAGGGGTAAAAAGCAGTGACCCCATAAGAGACTAGGTCAGACCTAACCTGCTAGTATTAGAGGGTCTCCTGCAGAGGCGGAGGGGGGCGGGGTGATAGTGGTGGCTGTGGCTCACTGCAGAGACGAAGACACTGGCAGCAATAGTAATGGGGAGTACTCATTGACGTGAGCCCTCCTGGAGGCCAGCATCAGCCCCACCAAACAGCCCCTAGGCTCCAGGACTGAGACACCTCAGGCCAGGCAATGAGCAGGGTGGGAACATAGCCCTGTTCCATCAGCAGACAGGCAGCTTAAAGTCTTCCTGAGCATGGCCCTGCACACCAGAGGAACAAAACCTAGCTCCACCTACCACTGGGCAGGAATCAGTCCCTCCCATCAGGAAGCTTGCACAGGCCTCTCAGACATCCTCATCCAGCAGAGGGCAGAGAGCAGAAGTAAGAACTACAGTCCTGTAGCCTATGGAATGGAAATCAGAGAAAGTTAGACAAAATCAGACAGCAGAGGAATATGTTGAACATGAAAGAACAGATGAAACCCCAGAAGGACAACTAAGTGAAGTGGAGATAGGCAACTTACCAGAAAAAGAATTCAAAAGAATGATAGTGAAGATAATCCAAGATCTCAGAAAAAGAATGGAGGCAAAGATCGAGAAGATGCAAGAAATGTTTAACAAAGACCTAGAACTAAAGAACAAACAGATGAACAACACAATAACTAAAATGGAAAATACCCTAGAAGGAATCAATATCAGAATAACTGAAGCAGAAAAATGGATAAGTGACCTGGAAGACAGAATAGTGGAAATCACTCTCGTGGAACAGAATAAAGAAAAAAGAATAAAAAGAAGTGAAGACAGTCTGAGAGACTTCTGCGACAACATTAAATGCACCAACATTCACATTATAGGGGTCCCAGAAGGAGAAGAGAGAGAGAAAGAACCTGAGTAAATATTTGAAGAGATAATAGCCGAAGACTTATCTAACATGGGAAAGGAAACAGTGAACCAAGTTAAGGAAGCACAGAGAGTCCCAGGCAGAATAAACCCAAGGAGGAACATGCTAAGACACATAGTAATCAAATTGACAAAAATTAAAAACAATGAAAAAATATTAAAAGCAGTAAGGGAAGAGCAACAAATAACAGACAGAGGAACTCCCATAAGGTTATCAGCTGATTTCTCAGCAGAAACTTTGCAGGCCAGAAGGGAGTGGCATGATATATTTAAAATGGTACAACCAAGATTACTCTACCCAGTAAGGCTCTCATTCATATTCAACAGAGAAATCGAAAGTTTTACAGACAAGCAGAAGCTAAGAAAATTCAGCACCACAAGACCAGCTTTGCAACAAATTCTAAAGGAACTTCTCTAACTGAAAAAGACAAGACCACAACTATTAGAGAAACAAGAAAATTACGAATGGAAAAGCTCACCAGTAAAGGCAAACATACAGCAAAGGTAGGAAATCATCCTCACACAAATATGATATCAGAACCAGCAACTGTGAGACGAGGAGAGCACTACTGCAGGATAGTGGAAATGCATTTGAAATTAAAAGACCAGCAACTTAAAGCAATCTGGTTAATATATAGACTGGTATATGAAAACCTCATGATAACCACAAACCAGAAATCTACAATAGATACACACACAAATAAGGAATTCAAGCACAACACTGAAGTTAGCCATTAAATCACAAGAGAACAAAAGAGGAAGGGAAGAGTAAACACCTACAAAAACAGATCCAAAACAGTTAACAAATGGCAATAAGAATGTACATATCGGTAATTACCTTAAATGTAAACAGATTAAATGCTCTAACCAAAAGACATAAACTGGCTGAATGGCTACAAAAACAAGACCCGTGTATATGCTCTCTATAAGAGACCCACTTCAGATCTAGAGACACATACAGAATGAAAGTGAGGGGATGGAAAAAGGTATTCTGTCCAAATGGAGATCAAAAGAAAGCTGGAGTATTGGGAGATTGGGGTTGCCATATATACATTACTAATAATAAAAAAAAATATCAAATTGTACACTTTAAATATATGCAGTTTGTTGTAAAAAAAAAAAGCTGGAATAAAATACTCATATCAGATAAAATAGACTTTAAAATAAAGACTGTTATAAGAGACAAAGAAGGACACTACATAATGATCAAGGAATCAATCCAAGAAGAAGATATAACAACTGTAAATATATAAATGCATGTAACATAGTGGCACCTCAATATATAAGGCAAATATTAACAGCTGTAAAGGGAGAAATTGACAGTAACAGAATAAAACTCGGGGACTTTAACACCCCACTTTCATCAGTGGACAGATAATCCAAACAAAATCAATAAGGAAACACAAGCCTTAAATGACACATTACACCAGATGGAGTTACTTGATATTTGTAGAGCATTCCATCCAAAAGTAGCAGACTATACATTCTTCTCAGGTGCACATGGAACATTCTCCAGAATAGACTACTTCTTGTGTCAAAAATCAATCCTTAATAAATTTAAGAAAATTTAAATCATATCCAGCACCTTTTCCAACCACAACACTATAAGATTAGAAATCAACAAGAAAAAACTGCAAAAAAAATAAAACCCACAAACACATGGAGGCTAAACAATATGCTACCAAATAACCAGTGGATCACTCAAGAAATCAAAGAGGAAATCAAAAATACCTACAGACAAATGAAAATGAAAATATGATGATCCAGAACCTATGGGATGCAGCAAAAGAAGTTCTAAGAGGAAAGTTTATAGTAATAGTCTTACCTCAAGAAACAAGGAAAATCTCAAACAATCTAACCTTACACCCAAAGCAACTAGAGAAAGAACAACAAAAAAAAAAGTAGAAGAAATCATAAAGATCAGAGCAAAAACAAATGAAATAGAGATGAAAACAATAGCAAAGATCAATGAAACTAAAAGCTGTTTCTTTGAAAAGATAATTCAATAAGCCTTTAGCCAGACTCATCAAGAAAAAAAGGGAGAGGGCTCAAATCAGTAAAATTAGAAATGAAAAAGGAGAAGTTACAACTGACACCACAGAAATACAAAGAATCATAAGAGATTACTACAGGCAACTGTGCCGATAAAATGGACAACCTAGAAGAAAGAGATTTTTAGAAAGGTACAGTCTCCCAAGACTGAACCAGGAAAAAATAAAAAATTTGAACAAACCAATGACAAGTACTGAAATTGAAACTGTGATTTAAAAACTCTCAGCAAACAAAAGTCCAGGACCAAGTGGCTTCACAGGTAAATTCTATCAAACATTTAGAGAAGAGTTAACACCTATCCTTCTGAAATTATTCCAAAAAGTTGCAGAGGAAGGAATACTCCCAAAATCATTCTATGAGGCTACCATCACCCTGATACCAAAACTAGACGAAGGTATACCACAAAAAAAGAAAATTGTAGGCCAGTATTACTGATGAACTTAGATGCAGAAGCCTCAACAAAATACTAGCAAACCAAATCCAATAATACATTAAAAGGATCATACACCATGATTAAGTGGGATTTATCCCAAGGATGCAAGAATTTTTCAATACCTGCAAATCAATCAGTGTGATACACCACATTAACAAATTGAAGAATTAAAACTATATGATGGGACTTCCCTGGTGGGGCAGTGGTTAAGAATTCGCCTGCCAATGCAGGGGACACGGGTTCAAGCCCTGGTCTGGGAAGATCCCACATGCTGCAGAAGCAACTAAGCCCATGTGCCATAACTACTGAACCTGTGCTCTAGAGCCCATGAGCTGCAACTGTTGAGCCCACATGCCACAACTACTGAAGCCCGCATGCCTAGAGCCTGTGCTCCACAACAAGAGAAGCCACTGTCTTCCTAGGTGGTGCAGTGGTTAAGAATCTACCTGCCAATGCCGGAGACACGGGTTCTACCCCTGCTCCAGGAAGATCGCACATGCCACAGAGCAACTAAGCCCGTGTGCCAGAACCATTGAGCCTGCACTTTAGAGCCCGTGAGCCACAACTGTTGAGCCCATGTGCTGCAACTACTGAAGCCCACATGCCTAGAGCCTGGGCTTCGCAACAAGAGAAGCCATGGCAATGAGGAGCCCGCGCACCACAAGAAAGAGTAGCCTCCCACTGCAAGCAAAGAAAGCCCGCGCACAGCAAAAAAGACCCAACTCAGCCAATAAAATAAATAAATTAATTAAAAAAGAGAGAGAGAGAGAAGCCACCGCACTGAGAAGCCTGCACACCACAGTGAAGAGTAGCCCCTGCTTGCCACAACTAGAGAAAATCCACATGCAGCAACAAAGATCCAATGTAGCCAATAAATAAATAAATTTATAAAATAAATTTATTTTTTTTTAAAAAACTATATAATCAGACCAATAGATACAGGAGAAGCTTTTGGCAAAATTCAGCACTCATTTATGATTTAAAAAAACAAATCTAGAAAGTGGGCATAGAGGGAACATAGCTCAACATAATAAATGCCATATATGACAGACCTACAGCTGGCATCATACTCAACAGTGAAAAGCTGAAAGCATTTCCTCTAAGGTCAGGAACAGGACAAGGATGTCAACTCTTGCCACTTTTACTCAACATAGTTTTGGAAGTCCTAGCTCCGGCAGTCAGAGAAGTAAAAGAAATAAAAGGAATCCAGATTGGAAAAGAAGAAGTAAAACTCACTGTTTGCAGATGACGTGATACTATACATAGAAAATCCTAAAGATGCCACAAGAAAGCAACTAGAGCTTATCAGTGAATTTAGTACAATTGCAGGATACAAAATTAATACACAGAAATCTGTTGCATGTCTATATACTAACAATGAAAGATGAGAAAGAGAAATTAAAGAAACAGTCCCATTTACCACCACATCAAAAGGAATAAAATACCTAGGAATAAACCTACCTAAGGAGGCAAAAGACCTGTATGCCAAAAACTGTAGAATGCTGATGAAAGAAATCAAAGACATCACAACCACATGGAAAGATATACCATGTTCTTGGATTGGAAGAATCAATATTGTCAAAATGACTGTACCACCCAAGGCAATCTACAGTCTTAAAATTTGTATGGAGACACGAAAGACCCTAAATCACCAAAACAATCTTGAGGAAAAAAAATGGAGCTAGAGGAATCACACTCCCTGACTTCACACTATACTACAAAGCTACAGTCATCAAAACAGTATAGTACTGGCCCAAAAACAGAAATATGCATCACTGGAACAGGATAGAAAACCCAAAAATAAACCTGTGCACCTATGGTCAATCTACAGCAAAGGAGGCAAAAGAATACAATGGAGGAAAGACATTCTCTTCAATAAATGGAGCTGGAAAACTGGACAGCTACATGTCAAAAAATGAAATTGTATTCCTTCACACCATACACAAAAATAAACTCAAAATGGATTAAAGACCTAAATGTAAGACCAGACACTATAAAACTCTTAGAGGAAAACATAGGCAGAATACTCTAACATAAATTGCAACAATATCTTTTTTGATTCAGCTCCCAGAGTAATGAAAATAAAAATAAAAATAAGCAAATGGGACCTAATTAAACTCAAAAGCTTTGCACAGCAAAGGAAACCATAAACAAAACGAAAAGACAACCCGCAGAATGGGAGAATGTGTTTGCAAACAATGCAACTGACAGAGGATTAGTCTCCAAACTTTACAAACAGCTCATGCAGCTCAATATCATAAAAGCAAACAACCCAATCAAAACATGGGCAGAAGACCTAAATAGACATTTCTCCAAAGAAGACATACAGATGGTCAAGAGGTACGTGAAAAGATGTTCAACATCACTAATTATTAGAGAAATGCAAATCAAAACTGCAAGATGTCACCTCACACAAGTCGCAGTGGCCATTGTCAAAAAATCTACAAATAGTAAATGCTGGAGAGGGTGTGGAGAAAAGGGAACCCTGTGGAGCACAGTATGGAGGTCCATTTGAAAAAAACTAAAAATAGAGGTACCATATGATCCAGCAATCCCATTCCTGAGCATATATCTGGAGAAAAACACAGTTCAAAAGGATACCTGCACCCCAGTGTTCATTGCAGCACTGTTTACAATAGCCAAGACATGGAAGCAACCAAAGTGCCCATCAACAAAGGAGTGAATTAAGAAGATATGGTACATATATAAAATGGAATACTACTCAATCATTGAAAAGAATGAAATAATGCCATTTGCAGCAATATGGATGAACCTGGAGGTTATCATACTAAGTGAAATAGGTCAGAGAGAGAAAGACAAGTATCATATGATATCATGATATAGTTTATATGTGGAATCTTAAAAAAAAAAAAAAGGAAAGATACAAATGAACTTCTTTACAAAACAGAAACAGACTCACAGACTTAGAGAACAGAACTTATTGTTACCGGGAGGAAAGGGTCAGGGGCGAGGGTGATAGATTGGGAGTTTGGGATTGACATGGACACACTACTATATTTTAAATGGATAACCAACAAGGACCTACAGTATAGCACAGGGAACTCTACTCAATATTCTGTAATAGCCTAAATGGGAAAAGAATATGAAAAAGAATAGATACATGTATATGTATAACTGAACCACTTTGCTCTACACCTGAAGCTAACACAACATTGTTAATCAACTATACTCCAATGTGAAATAAAAATTTTTAAAAAAAGAAGGAAACAGGATATTACTAAGACTGTACAGCCATTAAAAGCATAAGGAAAGACTACAAACAACTTTATGCTCGTAAAGTCAATCACTTAGATGAAATAGACCACAAATTCCTTAAAAACCACAAACTACCAGAATTCAATGAGAAACAGGCAATCTGAATCTGAGTCGTCTTATAACCATTGAATAAATTGAATCTATAATTTTAAAACTTCCAAACAGGAATCTGTAGGCTCAAATACTTTTTCTGGGAAATTCTACCAAACATTTAAAGAAGAATCAACATCAGTTTCCCACAATCTCTTTCAAATTATAGGAGGGAACACTTCATTCTATGATGCCATTATTTCCCTGATAAAAAACAAGACAGAGTACAAATATAGAAAACTACATATCATTATACCTCAATGGATATAGATGTAAAAATCCTTAACAAAATATTAGCAAACTGAATCCAGCAATATATAAATAGAATTTCACACCTTGATCAAGTAGGATTTGTTACAGTTGTGTAAGGGTGGGTCAACATTTGAAAAATCAGTGTAATTCACCATTTTTAACAGGCTATATTAATTTCCTAGGGCTACTGTAGCAAAGTACTACAGAGTGGATGGCCTAAAATAACAAATACATTCTCTCGTAGTTCTGGAGGCGAGAAGTCCAAAATCAAGGTATGGGCAGGGTCATGCCCCCTCTGAAGGCTATAGAAGAGAACCCTTCCTTGCCTCTTTTTAGCTTCTGGTGGTTGCCAGCCACGCTAGGTATTCTTTGGCCTGTTACTGCATTACTCCAGTTTCTGTTCCCATCTCTAGCAGAACATTCTTCTCTGTGTTTCTTGACTCTTTGGATTTAGGGCCCACCCTAATTCAGTGTGACTTCTTAACCTGATTACATTTGGCAAAGACCCTCTTCCAAATTAGGTCACATTCACAGGTAGAAGGGTTAGAACTTAAACATCTTTTGGAAGGACACAGTTCAGCCTACAATAAAAGCTAAAGAAAAACCACATGATCATATCAATTGATGCAGAAAATTTATCTGGCAAAATTCAAAATGTTTTCATGATAAAAACTCAAAAATAGGAGCAGAAGAAGACTTCCTCTACTTAATAAAAAGTCTACAAAAAAACTAGAGGTAACATTATACTTAATGGTAAAATACTGAATGTTTTCTGCCTGAGATTATCAAAAAGATAAGACTGTCTTCTCTTATCACTCTTACTCAGGATAGAACTGGAAGTTCTCGCCACATCGTAAAGTAAGAAAAAGAGATAAAAGGCTATACAAGTTGAAAAGGAATAAATAAAATTGTCTCTATTTGCAAATGACATCAGTGTCTACATAGAAAATCTCAAGGATTCTATCAAAAAATTCCTGGAACTAGTAAATACGTTCAGCAAGGTCACAGACTACAATATCAACATGAAAAAATCAGTAATTTTAGATATCTGGAGTGATGTGGAAACATATTGAAAACATAATGCCATTTATAATTACTCCCCCCAATTAGGTACAAATCTGGCAAAACATGTATAGGACATGTTTGCTGAAAACTGCAAAATGCTGTTGAAAAAAATGAAAGATGATCTAAATAAATGAAGAGACATACAACATTCATGATTAGAAAAACTCAGAGGGGATATGGGGATATATGTATAAATACAGCTGATTCACTTTGGTGTACCTCATAAGCTGGTACAAAAGTGTAAAGCAATTATATTCCAATAAAGAGCTTTAAAAAAAAAAAGAAAGAAAAAGGAAAAACTCAAAGATGTCAGTTCTCCCTAGATTGACTGATACGTTTACTACAATTCCTACCAAAATCACAAAGGTTTTTATAGACTTAGTAAAGCTTATTCTAAACGTTATGTGGAAAGGGACAGGGACTAGAATAGGTAAAATAATCTTGAAAAACAAGAAATCTTTCTTACCAATAATAAAGCTGATTTAGCTTCAGTACTCAGTGTGGTGTTTGCAGAAGGATAGACGTATTGATGAATGGAATAGAACAGAAAATGCAGAAATAGATTCATGCAAATATGCTCAACTGATTACTGACCAAAGTGCGAAAGCAAATCAATGGAGGAAGGAGAGTATCTTTAACAGATAGTGCTAGACATCCATATGTTTGGGAGGGGGAAAAAACCCTCAACCTAATCCTCACACTTCATACAAAAATTAACTCAAAATGGATCATAGATTTTAATGTGAAATGTAAAACTATGAAACTTTTAGAAAAAAACCCAGAAGGTCTTCAAAACCTAGGGCATGGTGAACAATTAGCCATAACACCAAAAACACCATCTCTAAAAGAAACACAATAAATTGGACTTCATAAAAACTTTTTTTAATCTGTGAAAGACCCTATTAGGAGGATGAAAAGACAAGCTGTAGATTGGGAGGAATCCCATATCTAGGATGTATATTAGGAACTCTCAATACTTAATAGTAAATAAAAACCATAATCCAGTTAGAAAATGGACAAAGGCATAAAGAGATATTCATCAAAGAGGATACATGGGTGGCAAGCACCTGAGAAGATGTCCAAGGGAACATAAATCCTAGTCCTTAAGTGTGGGCTGTGTAGAGACTTTGTTCCAAAGTGTGCAGTGTGGAAGAGGGTTGGGGAAGGGTAACTTTATGGTGGAGACACGTGACAGACATCACCTCAGCCAGGTGATCAAAGTCAATTTCAATAGTGACGAATCACATAATACCCTTCTCAGGCAGTGACGGCAATGGTACTTCTCTACGTTTCCTCTCAAAAATCTGTAACCACATTCTGATTCTAAGAAGAACATCAGACAAATCTAAATAGAAGGGCATCCTATGAAAGACTTAAGCAGTACTCTTTAAAACTGTCAAGGTCATCAGAAGCAAGGGAAGTCTGAGAGGCCATCAAGCCAAGAGGAGCCTCAGGAGACATGACAAGTAAATGGTCTGTGGTATCTTGACTGGATTCTGGAACAGAAAGCAATAAAATTTAACTTTTAAGAAGTGTTTATCGGGGGCTTCCCTGGTGGTACAGTGGTTAAGAATCCACCTGCCAGTGCAGGGGACGTGGGTTTGATCCCTGGGCTGGGAAGATCCCACATGTCTTAGAGCAACTATCTGCATGCCACAACTACTGAGCCCACAAGCCACAACTACTGAAGCCTGCATGCCTAGATCCTGTGCTCCACAACAAGAGAAGCCACCACAGTGAGAAACCTGTGCACTGCAACAAAGAGTAGCACCCCCACCCCGCTCTCTACAACTAGAGAAAACCTATGCACAGCAATGAAGGCCCAACACAGCCAAAAATAAATAAATACATACGAAAATAAATCTTTTTTAAAAAAAAGTGTTTATCCCTAGCCATTACAGGAACTTAAATTGAGATGCCTATCAAAATAACTGAAATTAGTGAATTCCCTGGCAGTCCAGTGGCCACAGTTCTATCCCTGGTTGTGGAACTAAGATCCCGCAAGCCACACCATGTGGCCAAAAACAAAAACAAAATAACTGACATTTAAAATACTGGTAATGCCAAATGCTGCTGAGGATGTAGAGAAACTGAATCTCTCATACTTTCCTTTGAGCATTTTGAACATTATCCCACTGCCTTCTAGCCCCCATTATTTCTCTAGAAAAGTCAGCTGCTGATTTTATTGGGGTTGTCTTGTAAGTGATACATCATGTTTTGTCTTGCTCCTTTGAAGATTTTCTCAACTTTGACTTTCAGCATTTTTATAATACTGTGATATTCTTTTTGTATCTTTGCATTTATCATACTTGGAGTTCCTTGAGCTTCCTGGATATATAGGTTACTGTTTTTCAGTAAATGTGAGATGTCTTCAGCCATTTTTTCTTTGAATATTTCTTCTCCTTTCTCTCTTTTCCTTTTGGTACTCCTTTATGTTGGTGCTTTTAATGGTGTTCCACATTTCTCTGAGGCCCTGTTTGTTTTTCTTCATTCCTTTCTACCTTCAGTTCTTCAGTCGTGTTGATTTGTCTTCAACTTTACTAATTCTGTTTTGTACCAATTCAGATCTACTGTTGAGCCCTTCTACTAGATTTTTAAAATTTCATTTACTGTACTTTTTAACTCCAGAATTTCCATTTGGTTCTTTTTTTTTTTCTTAATAAATAAATTTATTTATTTGCTGGCTGGCTGGCTGGCTGGCTGGCTGGCTGGCTGGCTGGCTGGCTGGCTGGCTGGCTGCATTGGGTCTTCGTTGCTGCACCCAGGCTTTCTGTAGTTGTGGGCGGGTGAGGCTGCTCTTTGTTGCCGTGCATGGGCTTCTCATTGTGGTGAGTTCTGTTGTTGCAGAGCACGGGCTCTAGGTGCATGGGCTTCAGTAGTTGTGGCTCACGGGCTCTAGAGCGCAGGCTCAGTAGTTGTGTCGCATGGGCTTAGTTGCTTCAAGGCGTGTGGAATCTCCCTGGACCAGGGATCAAACCCGTGTCCCCTGTATTGGCAGGCGGATTCTTAACCACTGTGCCACCAGGGAAGTCCATTTGGTTCTTTACTTAAAAAATAATTTCTGTCTCTGTATTGATACTCTATAATGTGATATGATCATCATACTTTCTTTTACTTCTTCACTCATGCTTTTCATTCTGTGAATTTATTCATAATGGCTACTTTGAAATCTTTTTCTGATAAATCTGACATGTGGTCACTCTCTCAAGCAGTTTTTGATGCCTGTCTCATTTTCCCCATGTTTGGGTCATACTTTCCTGCTTCTTTGCATGCATTATACTTTTTGTTGGAAATGACATTTTAGATACTGTATTATAGCAACTCTTGGTACTCATCTTCCCACTTCCTCCAAGACCTAGTATACTTACTTGCTTGTTTATCTGTTTAGTGACTGGCTTTAGGAAAGTCTAATCACCTCCACCCCACCAGCACCACTGGTTTTAAGTGTTAAGCCTCTGGTTTTACTCCTTGGGGGAGGCACAGCTTTGGGGGTGCCCACAGTTACCCTGGGAAGACAGTGGCATTGGTTCTCTCCCACTATTTCCCTGATCACATCCAACTGATAAACCCTACTAACTGCTTGCCACTTGATCTACTAGAACACAGTACTGGAATTTGCCCTTAAACACAAATTCCTCTGCAGACTACTCCAGTCGTATTGTAGCTCCTTGCCAGAGTGGTTTCTGAGGTCAATGTTGGGTATTCGTTCTGCCCCCAGGAGAGCTCCTGCCAGCTGTCTTGCTCTTTGTTCTCTCCTGCAAACTGGTCAGTCTGGGCTGCGTCTTTCCCCAGGTCTGCACATTTCCTCCCACTTGCCTTCCCTACACCCTCCACTGCTCTTGGGAGCACCTTTAGGTTTGAACTTCACACTCTGTTGAAAATGGAGCCAACTCCTTTGAGAAGAAATTAGAAGCTTCCTGTGTTATGGCCTGTTTTTCTCTCTAGGCAGAATCTCTAAGCCTAGGGCTCTGGAGATGGGGGTGGGACAGTGACAACCTTTTCTCTGAGTAACACCTTGCTCTCAGTGAGGTGAGCACTCAGTGCAGGGGAAGAGGAGTGAGCAGCCTGGGTCTGCTTGCCTTGCCTCTCCTAGTGTGACGACACCACTTCACAAGCCAGGAGAAGGGCTTCTGGGGCCCCCGTGTTCTCAGCTCACCTTGCCCTGAGGTACAGTCTCCATTCTGCAAGTGGGGGTTGAGCAGAAGAAGGGAGCCCCCGTGTCGATTTGACTCTCCTGGGACGTAGCCTCAGCAGCAGGGAGCAGGGTGAGAAATGTCCTGCTCCTCCTGGGAGGAAAGCCCTCTCCCTAGGAGCTGGAGGAGAGGGGGACAGCAGTCTGGAATGGAATCTCCGCCTCTCTGAGGGGGAGCAAGGAAACAGTCTTGATTCAAATACCACAGACTTACTGTTCTTTCCACGTTTTAGTAGATGTGCTTGAATAGATGTTTCTGCATTGCTGTTTGCCTTTAGGACATTTCCCAGAGATTTAAAGGGTTATTTTTAAAAACTTTCCCCAGTTTCACTGCAGCTTAGCAGAGTATTGTCATATCACAAGTCACTTGTCTCTAATACATTGCTGAACTACTCTGGAAAATAGTTTTGGCGGTTTCATAAAAACTCAACATACTCTTACTGTATGACCCAACAGCTGCACTCCTGGGCATTTATCCCAGAAAAATGAAAGCCTGTGTCCAAACAAAAATCTGTACACAGGTGTTCATAGCACCTCTTTTGGTAATAGCTAAAAGCTGGAAACAACACAAATGACGTCAAATGGTTAAACAAACTCTGGTACCGTTGACTCCTAGTCAGGAATGGAAAGGAAAGAACTGCTGGTCATGCAACAGCTTGGGCATTGTGCTTATGCTTTGTGGAAAAAGCCAATCTTAGAAGGACACGTAACCACCACCACCACTCCCGCAAAAAGACACATACCATGTGATTCTATCTATGTAACAATCTCAAAGTGACAAAATTATGCAGATAGAGAACAAATTAGTGGATCTCGGGTTTAAACGCAGGGCGGGGTGGTGTGACCATAAAGGTGTAGCACAGGAGAGATCTCTGTGGTGGTGCAGTAGTTCTAAATCTTGATTGCAGTGGCAGTCACATAAATCTACACATGATAAAATGACATATACTCACTTTAGGTCAGTGGCAGTTTTCCTGGGTGCAATACTGTTACTGCAGTTATTAAGATGTAAACAATGCGGGAAACTGGATGAAGGGGAAATATTTGATCTCTTTCTTTACTATCTTTTTTTTCTCAATAATAGCTTTATTGAGCTATAATTCATGTAGCATACAATTAACCTATTAAAAGGTACAATTCAGTGATTTTTAGTATAGTCACAAAGTTGCACATCCATCACTACCGTTAGCTTTAAAACATTTTCACTTATCCCAATAAGAAACTCTGCAACCCTTAGCCATGATCCCCAGTCCTGCCATCTTCACTCCTCCCTACCCCAAACCCTAGGCAACCTCTCATTTACTTTCCATCGCTTATAGATTTCCCAGTGCTGGACATTTCCTGTGAACAGAATCATATACTATGCAGTCTTCTGTAACAGGCTTATTTCACTTTGTGTAATGTTTTCAGGGGTCATCCATATAGCGTGTGTCAGTACTTCGTTCCATTTTCCTGCCAAGTAATACTCTGTTTATGGATATGTGCCACATTGTATTTATCCATTCATTGCTCGATGGGCATTTGGGTTGTTTCCACTTTTTGATTATTATGAATAAAAGTGCTGTGACCATTTGTGTCCACATTTTTGTGTTTTGTGGGAACATCTGTTTTCATTTCTCTTGGACATATACATAGGAATAGAATTTCTGGGTTGTTTGGTAACTGTATTTAACATTCTAGCAACTCCCAGACTGTTTTCCAAAGCGAATAGATTTTACTTTCCCACCGCAATCATGAGACTACTGATTTCTCCACATCCTCACCAACACTTACTCTTTTTTT
Source organism: Hippopotamus amphibius kiboko (assembly GCF_030028045.1). NCBI lineage: Eukaryota > Metazoa > Chordata > Mammalia > Artiodactyla > Hippopotamidae > Hippopotamus > Hippopotamus amphibius. The sequence continues at coordinate 42,921,751 of NC_080193.1, read as the reverse complement.
TAATCATAGCATCCTAATGGGTATGAAGTGGTACTTCACTGTGGCTTTGATTTGCATTTCCCTAGTGCCTAATGATGTTGAATGTCTTCTTGTGTTTGTTGGCCATTTATATGTTTTCTGGAGAAATGTTCGGATCCTTTGCCCTTTTTAATTGGTTTTTATTATTGAGTGGTAAGAATTCTTCCTATGTTTTAGGTACAAGTCCCTTACCAGATTTATCTCTATCCTATCTTTGCAGCTTCTGTGAATCTATGATTATTTCAAACTAAAAAGTTTTTTTTAGTGCTCACAATGAAATATACAATTCCATCTATAACTGGTGAAATCTGAACAGGGTCACTGGAGTCTATCCGTGTCATGGTTGTGATATTGTACTGTAGTTTTGCAAGATGTTACCACTGGGGGAAGTTGTATGCAGGATAAAGAGTACGCAGGATAAAGAGTACGCAGGATAATGAGTACGCAGGATCTCCCTATATTATTCCTTATAATTGTATGTGAACTACAGTTATCTCAAAAAGTTTAAAATTCTTCAGTCACATTCATGCTAATATTTGCTTAGTAGATAGGGTTGTTTTTTTTTAATTGCTCTAAGAAGTAAAGTGCATCAGTTTTAGGTTCACAACAAAATTGAAAGGAAGATAAAGAGATCTTCCATGTCCCCCAGCCCCACACATGCACAGCCTCCCCCACCATCAACACCCCTCACCACAGTGGTACATTTGTTACACTTGATGAACCTACACTGACACATAATTATCACCTAAAGTTCATCATTCACATTAGGGTTCAGTCTTGGTGTGGTATATTGTATCAGTTTTGACAAATAGGGTTTTTTCAAGATTTTTTTTTATATAAATGTATTTATTTATTTATTTGCTGTGTTCGGTCTTCATTGCAGGGCGCGGGCTTTCTCTAGTTGCGGTGAGCGGGGGCTACTCTTGTTTCAGAGCACAGGCTCTAGGTGCACAGACTTCAGTAGTGGCACGTGGGCTCAGTAATTGTGGCTCACGGGCTTAGTTTCTGAGGCACGTGGGATCTTCCCGGGCCAAGGATCGAACCCATGTCCCCTGCATTGGCAGGCGGATTCTTAACCACTGTGCTATAAGGAAAGTCCCTCAAGATTGATTTTTAAAATAATAAAATAACTTTTTTAATTAAAAAATGTAATTATCTGTGTAATATGTGATATTAAAACGTCACAGACATATCTGAACTCACCTTTGACAGATGCCCCTCAATCCTAGTTTGTCTTTCCGCAGTCCAGATGATACAGTTCACGTTTATTTTACTACAATGCTGGTTACTGGACTTTTCTACCCAAATTTAAATGTTACTCAAGTTGGAGCCCTGTGATTTCTAGATAACATCACAGAGCGTCTAAGCTTCAGGCCCAACTCTCCACATGCTTGTAAGCATCACGCATGAGCAAGGCACCAACCCATTAAAGACCATTTCTCTCATTTGAGAGTTTAAAGTATTGGGACTTCTCTGGTGGTCCAGTGGTAAAGAATCCATCCTGCAATGCAGGGGATGCGGGTTCGATCCCTGGTCAAGGAGCTAAGATCCCATGTGCCACAGGGCAACTAAGCCCACACGCCACAACTACTGAGCTCGTGCACCTCAACTAGAGAGCCCCTATGCCACAAACTACAGAGCCCACACACCCTGGAGCCTGCGCACCACAACTAGAGAGATAAAAGCCACTCGCCACAACTAGAGAGAAGCCTGAGTGCCGCAACTAGAAGGCTTGCAAGGAGGAGCCCACACATGCTGCAATGAAAGATCCCACATACCTCAGTGAAAATCCCGAGTGCCGCAGCTAATACCCAATGCAGCCAAATAAATAAATAATACAACATAAATAATTTTTAAAAAAGAAATGGGGAGTCATAGAAAGATTTTAAAAAGAGTTTAGAGTACTAACTTACTCTCTTTTGAACTCTCACTTGATGAGCAGAGTAAGTATTTTTCTGGGTGGACAAAAGGGGCTTTTATTTGTGTTGTGACTTGTGTTCTCGGTGACTTAAAAATATCTAAGTAAAGAAATTCTTGATGAAATAGTGGCTTGAACACAAGTGACTTGAGCTCTATAAAAATTGAAATATACTTTTTTTTATGGTTCCAGAGGAGAAGAAAGCTATGCTGCAGGAAATAGCTAATCAGAAAGGAGTATCCTGTCGTGCCCAAGGCTGGAAAGTTCACCTCTGTGCTGCCCAGTTGCTGCAGCTGGTAGGTGGTGCTCTAGCAGTTGTTACATCCTGCTGAAGAGAAGGATGGATGTTGGAGACGTCTGAGTTCTTAGAGCATTTTCTTTAGAGTGATTCTGAAGCATTCCCAGTTAACATGGGTCATGGTGGAATTTTTGTGTGTGCTGTGTAGTATTATAATTACTAAATCTATTCCATGGATGTAATTGTAATCTAAATATATCTTAGTTTTGGTCGCCATAACCAAAATGTACTGAGCAACTTTAGTTTGTAAGACCTACAATTAAGGTTCAGTATTATGTGTTGCTGTGACATCTGAAACAGAGGGGACGTCAGGTGGCCTAACTGTAAGCCCCTCCTCCTCACTCTGCTCCTTTCCGTGGGGACCAAGCATGGTTCCCACTTCTTCCTGCGTGGTGGCTTCAGTTCTCTGCCAGTTTGTGATACTCAGATAAGCCAGTGACATCCTCCCGGGAGCACCAGGGGGCACTGCTCCCTCTTAATGCTATGAAACCTGCCTCCTATGGCCCCTACTTGTTCACTCTGTTCCCTGCTTGTAACAGAGTGCAACCCCCACGTGGCCCTGCATGGTGAGCAGTGTCCTCTCCCCCTAGGCTGTGAGTATGCCGACTAGGGAACTGCTGTTGATCTCATCTGTCCAATGTGTTATGTGTTCAGCCCTTTCCGTAACCCCAGGGCAGAAATCCTTCCTTCAACAAGATAAAGAGATGGTGATCAGTATAATAACCTCACAAAGTCCTTTCGTCTTTGGAGTAGCAGTGATCTGAAGAATATTGTCGTTTATGAGTATGTTTTTTTAAGTAGTGCCATGGCTATTTTTTTTATTAAGCATAAAAGCATATTTCTGTGAAACTTATAGACTTGTTTTTCAGAGGAGTTGTGAATTCAGGCAGAATTTAAAAGTTATCCTTGGACTTCCCTGGCAGTCCAGTGGTTAAGACTCTGCACTTCCGCTGCAGGGGGCATGGGTTCGATCCCTGGTTGGGAAACTAAGATCCCACATGCCATGTGGCAGGGGCAAAAAAAAAAAAAAAAGTTATCCAAAAGATGAACTCTGAATTATGGCAAATTGTAACGCAAATCGTTGTTGATCAGTTTTCCTTACCATTCCGTATCTTAGTCATTGGGAGAAATGACTTTATCACCCAAACAGATCTGATACCAGTTTACACTGGTGGTTCAAGGTGGGTCATTTGTCTGAGTTTGACCAAGGTCGTGACGCCCTTCCTCTTGTTTGTTGCAGACGAATCTAGAACACGATGTTTATGAAAGACTCACCAACCTACAGGAAGGGATCATCCCAAAGAAAAAAGCAGCAACTGATGATGATTTACACCGAATAAATGAACTAATACAGGTCTGAAGGAGCCCTTGCCCTCTCCTCACTTCTCCCTTCCCTCACTCATCCACTAATATCTTTAGTAAAAAACCTATTATTTACTTCAGCCCTGCATTATCAAGAAACACTAAAACTTTTTTCTATGTTAAAGCCTCAAAGTGGCTCAATCCAAAGGTGAAAAGTTCTTTACTAAGCCACATTAGCTTGAAGATTACTGACTGATGATGTAATGTCTTTTGTTTCAGGGAAATATGCAGAGGTGTAAACTTGTGATGGATCAAATCAGTGAGGCCAGAGACTCCATGCTTAAGGTTTTAGATCATAAAGATCGTGTCCTAAAGCTTCTAAACAAGAATGGGACTGTCAAGAAGGTGTCAAAATTGAAGCGAAAGGAAAAAGTCTAGACCCCGAATCAGGACTTTGGAAACAGAATTTATGAAGAATGATGTTGGGGGTGGGGGGAGGGCTTTGGTTATTTTCAAAGTGGAACATTGAAATAAAGGAAGCGTTCCTTAACTCACACGCGAAAGCAGAGGGACCCATAGCATCCAGTGACACGGAAGGATCAGAGCTGGTCTGACACAGTGGACTCCAGTCTTCGTTTCACACGTCTCCCTCTTAACACTTACTGTGTGTCACGTGGCTCCTGGTGCATCAGTGTTTCCCGGTTGGAATCAGTGATATAAGCGACTGGCTGGCATTTGTCGGCCCTCCAGTTGATAAACTATTTATCTGATGGATTCCTGCAGGACCCATACTGAGCCTGGACTGAAAAGTATCCACTCGGACCATCTGTTCTCTCTCTACACTGAAAATCAAGCCTCTTCCCCTCAGCCCAGTCAGTTCCAACTCTGTCTGACCTTCAGATGCCCACACTGGCCTTCTAAAGCAGTGCCATGGCGCCAAGAGACCTGCCACATCTCACTCTAAAGGGTTTGAACTATCGATTCTTGTCATTTTTTTAACCATTTCAAAGTGAAATTGTTATATTGTCTGTCCTGCGTGTGTCAGAGTTGGGTTTTTGTGGAGGTTCAGAGCAGGCAACACCATAAGTTGCTCTGAGATTCTTGTTCTGAAGTACATTCTTGGTTACCTGTACTTCTGTAGCTGGTGTGATGCTGTTAATTGTATGTACCGCAAATCTCCAAACGTTAATAAAGGACTCAAAGAGGTTTTTGTACATAAGCAGTTTGCATCTTTTTATGAAATTAATCAGTGCTGTACTGCACGTCCCTTGAGTGTTTACCCTGCTGTAGTTTCTCTCACGTTTTTGAGTCTATTCTGTTAAAGTTTTGTTGTTCCATATAGAGTTCCACTTACCCTGGTATCTTGAAGATGTCACAGATGGTGAAGCCTGTAGGCTTTTGTTTATCTTAAATATGAGACTACATTGTATCCCATTACAGATAAAAACTGGTCATATTATAGGACAATTAAAGCTGTGATAATGGGGGTAGAGCTTCCAGGAGAGTGGAGTTTCTTTACAAGGTTGCTTCCTGTGAACTAGCTGGAGTGGGAAGGTAGCCCAGTCTTGTTTTTTGCCTTAACCTCAACAGATCTGAGACAGGAGTCTATGCCAAGTCTGATCTAGTCTTTGGGACCAACTTCTGGCTCTCCTGGGATGGCCTTCTTTGAACTGGAATGGTAAACTTTCATCTGGTATAGGATTGGGGAAGAGAGAAGCAAAGCAGGCTTTCAGCCTTCCCCTGGTTAGGCCACATGGCCTGCATAGCCTAGGCTAAAGAGGTCCTTGGAACAGTCAAGGCTGCTTCACTAGAGTGTTTCAAAGTGAAGATATTACTGATTGTGTGCTAGATGCTAGTACAGTGTTCTGTGCAGTGTAGTGACTGCTAGAACAGGCTCCTTTGCCTCCATTTCTCATCTGTGCATACTGCCCAGGTGTACGTGGTTTGCTGGCTCGTGAAGGACAGGACCCGAGTGTTTCGGATCCTGCGTTACAGAGCTGTTCTCTCTAAAAATATTGTTTCCTCCATTTAAACAAAACTGCGATAACCCTGGTCAAAGGAAGATGGTCAGTGCAAGCTTTGATATCAGTGCAGGTTAGAACAATGCTGTTTTCTGTCTTCCCTCACCTTATGAGGACAATACGATCAGAAGTTGGGAGAGGATGGAGAGGAGGATGAATTATCTGTGTCTACAGTGCTATTTAAAAACAGCTTTATTGAGCACTGATCAACCTACTAAGCACCTTGAAGAATACAATTTGATAAGGTCTGACATACATATGTACCCATGAAACCATCACCACAATCAAGAGAGTGAAGATACCAGACACAAAAGTTTCCTTGTGCCACTTTCGTGATTTCTTGCCTCTGACCCTCCCTGCCCACCCCACCCATCTCTAGGCCAACTTGAATCTGCTTTCTGTCCCTCTAGATTAGTTTGCATTTTCTGGAATGTCATATGAAATCACACAGTATATACTTTTTTGAGAGAGGGAGTCTGGCTCCTTTTACTCAGCATAATGGAAGTTTATGCTGAGATTTTCTCATGTGGTTTATTTCTGTAGTTCATTGTGTTTTATTGCTCAGTAGTGAGCATTCCGTTGTACGGATATCGGTATTCCTTCCACAAGCTGTTTCTCCATTCACCTCTAGAAAGACATGCAGGTCGTTAGGTTTTGGTTATTACAGACACAGCTATTTAGTACATTTCTGTTCTTTGTATGGACATATGTCAATACACAGCTTAATTGGTGATTTTATGTTAATTGTAATTTCCAGGGATTTATGACCAGGAGATAGTGCTGAGAAGTCCGGACACCCAGGGGCCCTTGGTCCAGAAAACTACCATTCACAAGTATATCATATTACTTTTTAAAACTTGTGTATGTCAAAAGATCATTAAATAAAAAATGCCTTCAAGTATTTTTATCATAGCAATAATATAGAATCATACAGTTTTAGAGTTTAAAAGTTATTTAGAATTTATATAGTCCAACCCAACCTGTGATGAAATGGACACCTTTGAAAGGATATACTTTTTTATTATAAATACAGCACAGATAAAAGTACATGAAACAAATTACAGCTTGGTAAGTTTTTAAAAGAAGAATAACTGAAATGGCCCCCCAGGGTAAGAAATAGAACTTTGCTAGTCACAGACTGCTCCTTCCCAATCACAGCCCTCTACTTACCCCTAAGATAATCACTGTCTTGACTCCCCCCTCCTCCCAGATAATCAATTTTATTGTGATAAAATTACAGAGAGTTAAATACCCAAATCTTAAATGTACACTTTTGTGCATTTTGACACATAACATACAACCATGGCTAACATCCAAATAAAGTTACTGTAACCCTAGAAAGAGTACCCCTTTGTAGTCAGTACACCTCTGCACCCACCCCCAACCCCCAAGGCAAACACTGATCTACTGTTCCCTATCATGGATTAGTTTTGTCTTGTTCTTGAACTTCATGTAAATGGAATCATATGGTATGTACTTATTTGTGTCTGGCTGTCTTCCTCAACATAGTTTGAGATCCTTCTGTCTGCGAAGAGTATCCTAAGTTGTTTCTTTTTACTGCTGTGTGACTATACCACAGTTTGTTTACCCATTTCCCCACTGAGGGGTGTCTTGGTGCTTCTAGTTCTTAACTATTATGAGTAAAGTTGCTGTGAACCTTTGAATGCAGGTTCTCATGTGGAAATAAATTTTCAAATCAGTTGGGTAAAAACCTAGGAGTCTGATTGCTGGATCATAAAGTAAAACTATGTTTAGTTTTGTAAGAAACTGCCAAACTATCTTACAAAGCAAATGTACAATTTTACATTCCTACCAGCAGTGAATGACAGTTCCTGTTGCTTTACATCCTTGCCAACGTTTAGTGATGTCACTGTCTAGATTTTAACCATTCGAACAGGTGTGTAGTGGTTTCTCATTGTTTTCATTTGCAATTCCCTAATGACATAATGTTGAGCGTTTTTCAAATGCTTCTTTGCCATTTTTATATCATTTTTGATGAAGGATTTATTCAGATCTTTGCCCGTATTTTAATTAGTTGTTTGCTTTCTGATTGAGGTTTAAGAGTTCTTTGTATATTTTGTATACTAGTCCTCTTTCAGATATGTGTTTTGCAAATATTTTCTTCCTGTCTATGGCTTATGTTGCCATTTACTTAATAAATAGTGCCTTTTAAAATATTTATTTGGTTGCACTGGCTCTTAGTTGTGGCAGACAAGCTCGTTGGTTGTGGCTCCAGGGCTCCTTAGTTGCATCCGGTGGGCTTCTTAGTTGTGGCATGTGAACTCTTAGTTGCTGTAGTCACTAACTGCTGTAGTCAGGCATGCATGTAGGATCTAGTTCCCTGACCAAGGATCAAACCAGGGCCCCCTGCACTGGGAGCTCGGCATCTTATCCACAGCAACACCAGGGAAGTCCTAGTTGTGCCTTTTAAAGAGAATTTTTTAATTTTAATGAAGTACAACATCAGTTTTTTCTTTCATGAATTGTGCTTTTAGATTATATCTAAAGATTTGTCACCAAACCCAAGGTCACCTAGATTTTTCCTGTGTTTTGTTATAGTAGTTTTATAGTTCTGTGTTTTAAATTTAGGCTATAATGATCAATTATGAGGTAATTTTTGTGAAAGTTGGGTAATGTCTGTATAAAGTTTTTTGGATTTTTGTTTTTTGGGTTTTGGGGGGGTTTTTTTTGCATGTGCATGTCTACTTGTTCCATAACCATTTGGTGAGAAGACTGTTCTTAATTACATTGCCTTTGCTCCTTTGCCAGAGATCAGTTGATTGTATTTGTGGAGGTCTGTTTCTGGGCTCTGTATTCTGTCCCATTGATCTGCTTGTCTATTGCCAGTACCACTCTGTTTTGATTACTGTAGCTTTACAGTAAGTTTTGAAGTTGAGAGTATCAGTTCTCCAACTTTGTTCCTCAATATTGTACTAGCTATTCAAGGTCTTTGTCTTTTCATTTAAATCTTAGAATCTGTTACTGTCTACAAAACAGCTTGCTGGGGGGACTTCCTTGGTGGTGCAGTGGTTAAGGATCCGCCTGCCCGTGCAGGGGACATGGGTTCGATCCCTGTTGCGGGAAGATCCCACATGCCATGGAGCAACTAAGCCCGTGCACCACAACTACTGAGCCTGTGCTCTAGGGCCTGTGTTCCACAATGAGAGAAGCCACTGCAATGAGAAGCCCACATACCGCAACGATGAGTAGCCCCCCATCACCACAACTAGAGAAAGCCCATGTGCAGCAATGAAGACCCAACACAGCTGAAAATTAGTTAATTATTTTTAAAATCTTGCTGGAATTATGACTAGGATTACATAAATCTATAGAACAAGTTGGGAAGGAATTGACATCTTAATAATGTTGAGTGTTCTAATCCATGAACATGGATTTAGATCTTTGATTTCTTTTTTGATTTCTCATTTATTTAGATCTTTGATTTCTTTCATCAGTTTTGCAGTTTTCCTCATGTACAGCCTGTACATATTTCATTAGATTTATACCTAAGTATTTCATTTTTGTGTGTGTGCTGTTGTAAATGGTACTTTTTTTAAAGAAACTTTTATTGAGATATAATTGACATACAATAAACTGCATGTATTTAGTG